>NW_017729003.1:12562226-12589021 GCF_001723915.1 Gavialis gangeticus
AAAGTCCACCCCCCCCCCCCCCCCCCCCCCCCAAAGACATTTCTATATGGCAGGGGTTCTCAAACTGTGGGTCATGACCCCCCAGGGGGTCATGAGCAACTTAAAAGGGGTCTGCCAGCTTCTCAGGGAGTACGCATGGCACACGGTGGCAGCACGGAGTGGTGAATGGTGGTGGCAGCAGCATGTGAGCTCCCTGTCCCCCACCACTGCCAATCCAGCACTCGGGGCCACGGTATCACAAAGTTTGAGAACCCCTGCTATATAGTAAGCACTCTATGGTTTATTTGCTTTCAAAATGATGAAGTGTGTAAGACAGACACTAGGTCTGGGTGGCACTATTGTAATAAAAACAGATTCTCGGTATCAACATTTAGTATTAAAACAAAGCAGAAACAGAACAGTTTGGCCAAAATGTTTGAAGCTGAAGGCTTGAAATAAGGTATCCTGAATCCATAAATTAGAAATACCTTTTTAGCTCAGATTTTAAGAAGTGTAGAACACCAATACCCCCCAAGTCAAGTCAGGTTGTAGATGTTCAGAAAACTACATACGTCTCTAAGCTTTTAAACACCCACTATCTGAAGTGTTGACCTGTATTAATAGCTTCTAAAAATCTACCAACAGTGACAGCCTAACTCAAAGTGATTGGTTGCATAGTTTATTCTGTAGCATCATGGCAGAATTAGGTCTGGAGGCTAGAATTAGTCATTTGAAGTTTCCCACAGAAAGCCTCCCACATGCTTTTCCATAAAACAAGCAAATCTTCTCAGCAGCTGAGCCTCCCTCCATTGCATCAGTGACAGGACAACACAATTAAAAATGAACAAGGGTGCAAAGAGACAGGGACAATGATAAAAAAAAAAGTTAGTTCAGAACAAATACAAGGAGAAGGGCAGAGACCAGGAAAAAAAAAAAACAACCGCTTTTAAATATACATTGTACACAGAGAGAAAGCAGTATGAATTCCTGTTTAGCCTGGTTATAAATATTCATCTGTAAAGGCAGAACTTGATCTATTTCTCCATGAACTACTATCGCACGTGCACAAGGGAAAGAAAAGTAGCTAATCTTTGTCCCTCATTTGTTTCCAGAACCAACTAATCCTTCAAGCTGGTTGTTGCAATCGGTCGCATGATCAGGCTCTCCTCTACCAAGCTTAACCAGGTCACCTAACTTGATTCTTGATGTAGTCTGTGTATTCAAGAACAAATAAATTGCACCAGAGTTTACTGTTCCCAGGTGCCACATTTGAGTGTGTGCTCAGGACAGCAGCACATCAAGCTGGGTCAGAGTAGCCATGGCTGGCAGGAGGTCTGGAGGGGAAGAGGGGTCAGTTTGCCAGCCTGGGGCTGCTCCAACCCAGCTCAATGTGCTGCAAAGGGGCTGGCTGTTGCATGATGGTGCTTCACTGTGAGGGTAGCCAGCAGGCAGCACCCGCACTGAAGCACCTGCATGACCCAGCCAGCCTTGTCAGCATCTACATGCAAGTTGCTGTAGCATTTACAAGTACTAACCTACAGCAGAGTTAGTTTACTGTCCTAATACTACTGCACATGTAGATGCCAAGAAGTTTACTGTGAAGCTAAATGGGCAACTCCAGTGTCTTGTGTAGACAAACCCACTGTGTCTGAGCTCCACACAGCACCCTTGGAGCAGAAATAAGGTTTAAAAAGTCTTAAAGCTTCTGTGGACCACTGTAATTTGGAGCAACTCCAAAAGTGAAGGAGCTGGTGCAAAGCCTGCGGAGAGGCCAAGAAGCAGCAAGATCTCTGTTTATAGTAGTGAGGATTTCCCTGGCTGAGGAAATCAACAATTGCTATATTAGGGTCAGCCTTTCTGCCTCTACACAGTGGCAACAATGACCTGGCCTTGTGTATCATACAGTTTTGCAATAAACCAAAATAATTTATTTAGAGTATGGATAAGTGTAGATATATTATATTTACATTTCTATTACTAGGAAAAAATCCTGACCCCACTGCATTTCAGCAGCAAGACTCATGTTTAGAGATGAAATCCTTGTTCCACTCACGTCAACAGGTTTCATGTTCCTGATAGCTTAGGTCTCAGTCCTGTGGAACTTGAACTGCTTGTAATGTTCATTTGCTGCCAGTACCATGGTTAATGCCAGAAGGGGAATAGACTTGAGCTGATTGGAAAACAGTTCATTTTTTACTAAAAGTTTGTTTTTTAGGTAAATATTCTACAAGCAGCTGAACAAAAGTTGACAAAAGCCAGGTCAGCATAAGCCCAGTGACCAAATAGGAAGGATGGGGCAGCAGCAGACACTGGCATTGGGGCACTGCACAAGGAGAAGCAGAATTCAGAAATAGGGATGCTTGGAAGTAGCCGAGACCCCTTCCATCATTCAACAGGCTTGGGCAGGTAGATACAAGAGAATCTTTTCAGACTCTCGCATCTAAACCCACCATTGGCCACTGGGGAATAAATGATAACGCCTAAATCAGAGCATTCAGGATAGCACCTGGCTGGAGTCTTCACTGCACCAGTTAAGGGGGAAGGGGGTGCTGTTTCTCAAGAAAGCATTAGCAGTGGCTCTCTACCCTTGTACTTCATATTGGCTTCTGTAAGCATGGCCCTGTCTGATGGCAGAAAGATCCCCCCCAAGTTCCGCACTTAAATTTCATGCTATAACCCTGTTGCTGCATTTGGGGGAGGGGGGGAAAGAGAGAATGGGACTGCATATTGCACATAAGGAATCTCAGGCAAGTCTCACTCTGAAATAGATGCTTCCTTTCTAGTTCTGAGGACTTATACTTCCAGCCCAGCTCCTACCAGCCTATAACCAATCCAGAAAGAAGATAGGAAGGTTCACAGAAATTCAGAGGCAAGTGTCCCAATCAGAAGCCTGCTCGTCATCCCACTCCTAGTGCTGGGAAGGACGAATTGTCTTCCATAACAGCTTTTTCCATGGTAAGCAACAGGATTTTCTTCCCCTTCTTCCAGGCTGATAGAAGGAAAACTTTCCTCACTTTGTTTCTGCTGCCTCTTCCAGGACCCCTGGATGGATTTACAGCAGCTCTAGTTCTTTATGCCTTCCTTAACCTCCTGGCTACAATGAGGGTGATCTCCATTACTCTCTCCCTATCAGGCACCTATTTATTGCACCTCCCAAGGCAGGCACTGTTGCTAGTTACAGAAGAGGAAGATAGCACAGCATCAGTTGGGTGTGCCATGCTCATTACTCATTGCATTTATCATAGTTACCTCTGTTATATCCACCCTAAATCACATGAAGAGACAACTGGTGATTACAGCACTGGCACCTCTTGCACACAAGGATGAATCCATCTTTTCATTACTACCACAATGGGAGCCTGCTGCTTAACTAGGTCCTCAGGTGCTGCCTCAGTACAATTAAAGCTACTTTCTAATTTATACTTTGGATGGCATCACTGCAGCCATGAAGCCCATTAAAAAACAAACAACAACTCACCCCTCCCCCCAAAAAACACTTTGGTTCTGCAGAAATTCATGGCTCAGGGCCAACTTTCATTAAGAAAGATTTCCACCTGAAAGTGGATTCTTCCAGCCTTCTCTCTAGACTTCTGGCTTTATACTTAACTCGTAAAATCAGAGAAAAATCACTAGTAGGTGCTGATCCATTAGTCTAGACTCCTCTGAAGATTATATTACTTCCACCTGCCCTCCCATAAATGATCCTTAGAGGAACTGTTAAGCTGGAAGGCAGTTCAATCCTTCCTGCCATGTGGTAAGACCTGTTCCATCATCCCCAAGCCAGAACCAATAAATGGTGCCTCTGATAGCATAGATTTCAGTCTCTTAACAGTTTGTTCTCTTGCTCAGTTTAAGTCATCTTCCCTGGGACTTGATTTTCAGAGATGCCAAGCACCCTCAGCTCCCATTTATTTCCAGTTGATGACAGCTACTCAAAAACCAGGCTGGTACTTCCTCACCTGTTAGAATAAGGACAAAACTTGAGAACCTGCGCAAACAAGACACGTTCACCATACCTACAGTGAAGCTACACACACTCCCTCTTGAGTAATATCCAAAATGAGATGCTTCAAAAGCAGCCCCAGTTCTCCAGTGTTAGCCAACATGGAGAAGTCAGCCACAGCAGAATAAAGCCAAATGTTAAAAATACCCAACTTAAGGCTTTTCAAACTACAGGCAGATAGACTTTCCTAGAACAAGCCCCTCCACCCCTTCCTCAAATCAAGCATGCACTTAGAAGTTCTTACAAGTTTAACTGGGGTGGGGGAAATCAGTATAGATAGTCCCCTTCTTGCATAGAAATCTGATGGTATATAGTCTACAGACTGACAGCATTTATACTAAAGAGGTTGTACCACTTTAACTATATTAACATTTTGTAGCATTTCAAAGCTGCCTCATTCCTCATAGCGAGTCCACATCTACTGACTCTCTCAGAATAGCTATGCCACTTTACATTGGCTGCATACCTGATTCTTGGAAAGAGACCCTAAGCATTCAAAGTAAAAAACTGGAGAGATTTGAGAAAAAGGGACTTCTTCCATACAACGCAGAACATTGCCCTAACCAAGCACCCTCGAATGAAGTCTCTCTCTATACAAGGAAAGTAGCACTCAGTGATGCAGGGAATGATTCTACAGCATACCACTTTCACCATGGAGGCAAGCCCCAAAGCATCCATAACAAAGCCTTTAAAAAGGATGACCCAACCTTCCCCTCAAAAAGCCAATGCAATTTTACCAAATCAGTGGGAAATGTGTATGTTGATGACAGCAACGTAGGGCCGCAGTAACCAAACTCTGGATGATATAGAGGTTTAGCACAGCACAGACCTGGCTAAGTATTTATGCTCACAGCACTTTCGTACACTATAGGCAACTCAAGCAACAATGGCATTGCACCAACTCCTGAATTATTGCATTTTAAGAGCAGTTTCACTTAGTTCCTAATGCTGATCTTTTGTTGCTGGTATGGTATTTGACTGAATTATATGAAGCCCCTGGGGAAAAGGACGCGTCTGTTCAGCTTGCAAAGCATGCTAGGCCTGTATGGTGCAACCTTGTGTAGGCGGTGGTGTGGCTGAATTTCAGAATCTTCAGCTAACTAGCTCACATCACACCCCAAAGTGACTGACTGCATAAAGCTTCCTTCATACAACCCATCCCAAATCAGGTTCCTTTATATAAAAGGCTACTTGAGGACTTGCTCACTGTTGTGTTAAAAACATCCAAACACATTAGCCCAATAACAGTAGGCAAAAGAAAGACTCCAGAAGTTTTGGATCTCCCCATCCAACAAGAGTAAGCCACACTCCCTCTTATGAGACCCAAGAATGAGGCTTCTGAGACAGATCTCAGATATTTTGGAGTTCTCCTGAGGGACCTCTAGTACAGGGGTGTAAGATGCAGCCCGCCTGGCCATTCTATGCAGCCTGCAGGGCCCCTAAAAAATTTAGAAAAATTAATATTAATCTGCCATGGGCTGCCTGTCACACGGCCCTCAATGGCTTGCCAAAACCCAGTAAGCAGCCCTCTGCCCAAAATAATTGCCCGCCCCTGCTCTAGTACTTTAAATGGATGACTTGTTGCTCAGTTCTGTCAAGTTCTCCCCTGGTGATCCCAAGAACCATTTTTGTTATCAGGTCCTAGATGTTTGGCCTGTAATGGGCAAATTATACTAAATACCTCAGCTGATATGGGTAAATGCCACGGGTTACTGGCACAACATGGAATAGGGGTTCTCAGGATCAGACGGACTCAAGTAGACTCCTTGGGAATTTAACATCTCCAACCTTTTGCCTTTGTACCACACTAAGCACACAGTATGCCCCCTTCTTCTGGCTATTTAATCTAGTCACACCTTCACTGGAATAGCTCTGCATAGGCACACTTGTTCCAAAATACAGGTTTTTCAGTTGAAGTTCATTTGCTTCCAAAGTGGGTTAAGATAGGCAGGTATACAGATGGCACAGGAAGCTGATGATGAAAGACCAGCAGGCAGGGTCTCTGCTTGGCAGCCTTCCATCAAAGCACATGACCACACATCAGCATAAACTTTTCTTCCTCTGTTTTCAGAGGAGCTGCCCCCTTCATCCTTAGTCATGGCAACACTTTGCAATTGTCCAGCTGCCACTGACCCCAAACCAAGAAGCCCCCAGGGGCTTCTGGGCCCAGTTTTATGTCCAGGAACATATCACACATCACCCACTGAGCCAGATCAGCAAGATGAGAAGCACTCTCTCCCCAAGGGCTGGCTTCCCCCACTTAGCTTTGTGGGAAGTCTAGGAGTTCAGGCCCTGGCCTTGCAATTCCTATTCCTGCATTTCCCAAATGAAGGGAAGTTCTCTCAACAACAATTGTCCTGCTGTCGTCAGAGAAGTGGGCACCTCAAATGATCCAACAGGCCAGACCAAAAAGATTGAAGTGCCAAAAGGACTCTTTCCCCATTTTGAACATTATGCTTATGCCTACATGCGTTGCAACTGATTACTGGATTTGGGATTAAAGTTTTCCTTGAGGGAATTTGGCAGCAACATTGCTAATTTACTGCCTCTCCCTAGAAACAGTAACAGGAGTGGCATGTCAGGAACAGATAATCAGATGCCAGCATTTCCTAGGATTACAGGCAAACACAAGGGGTATTGGTAGAATTACAGGCAAACACAAGGGGTATTGGTAGGATTTGGTCTCATCACCCAGTAAAAGAGACTGGTGGGTACAGAACAGGCAGGAGCCTCCCCATCTCCCAGGTACTCAGTAGAGTGTGTGTTGGGCGGGGAAGAAAAGGAAGTTTGATATTCCAGCCTCCATGTGGCTGGATGTCCCCTCTTCAGCCTCATTCTCCCCACCAGAGAGGTCACTGCTTCAGGGGGGAGGGGGATGTTGCTGTCAAAAGCCAGATTAACCCTTCCCTGGCCCTGCAGCTGTCAAGTTAATGGCTTTGCTTCTTCACTTGGCACAGAAGTGTGGGAGCTACAGGGCCAGGGAAGGGTTAACTTGGCTCTTGGCAGCAACACCTTTACTGCCAGTAACAAGGGAGGAGACAGGCTCAGGCTCCAGGGGACTTCTGGCTCCTGATCCATGTCACCAGAGCCTTAAACCCCACTTGTGTCCTGGGGTGCCAGAATGGAAAATCTATCAGGTAAACTTGTCATCAACTGAATGTCTATTGACTTCTAAGTTACAGCATAAATTTTTAGTGTTACTTACCAGCAAACATCCAAAGCCAAAGTTTTGAGAACTTTCTCTAGCCGATGACGTTCTTCATAAATCAGCAATATAGTAAGCTCTGCCCAAAAAGGCTACTATTTGGAGTTCAGAGACAGACAGTACACTACCCCCACTGAATGCTGACAGCATGACCACATCCAGCTTATTGGAAATATTCAGAACATTGTTGGTAGAAAAAGAACAGTTTATGGAATAACTGAAAAGCAGCTCAGAAGGCAATTCTACTGACCCAGAGAAGCCAACTGGAGTAATACATACTAACCTCCCATAAAAACCCCACCTTTGTGCTCAAGACAAAACCCGAGCATCTCTAGACTGCAAAGAAAGCTTGCTGTGAAAACCCCCATCCTCTCTGTTCTGTTCAAATTCCTTCTTACTCTGTCCAGTAAGCAAACTGCACCACTCACTAAGTACAGGGCTTGCTTCCTAGCCCGGAAGGGGAAGGAAAAAAAAGGGAAAATGCAAACTAATCACAAATCATTTTCAGATGTTAGAAAGGGGAAGAAAAATAAATAAAGTCACCACAAGATGCATTTAACACTCAAACAGGTGTCAATACTACAAATAAAAGTTTCTTCTCTGCTCTGTGAGAAAGGGAAAAACCAGACTGACCTTACCTTGGTAGGAAGCCAGGAAGAGAGCAATTGGCAGAACCCAGCCCCTCAACATGCTCTCCATGTTGTTCCCACAGTAAAAGTCCTTCAGTAGCTAGAATAGGAGCCAAGTCTTCACTCCTCCTGCACTTCACACTGAGAAATCTTGAGAGGCTCACAAAAGTAGTTCACACCCACACAAGGTAGTTACCACACCCTTCTCTGTAGGTGTTTAATTATAAATCTGTAACAATAGGTAAAAAATTGAGGGAGGAGCAAGACCCAAGGATGCACCCACCCCAAGAGATCTAACCTAACAGCTGTCACTCAAAGAAACCCCATTTTTGCAGGTTGAAGTGGGCTCTATTTATGTTGTCCTTAGCAAGCAAAGGAAGATCAGTGAATTCAAACTGAAGAAATCAAAGGACATACCATACTGCCAGATCTCTTCATCCAGTCTGGTTAACTTGATTAAAAAGGAGAGCAAATAATTGTCTTTTCTAACACCTTATAGTTATCAGGCATCTTCAAGCCAGCTAATTAAAAAGGAGTTCCAACTACCAGTGCGAACTACCAGTCTTGAAAGCAGCTAAACTCAGTTTTTTCCCCCCCTTAAATGTCCCAAAATATTTTGTTGTTGTTGCTTCCCTTGAAAATAGTTCTTAAAAAAAAGGAACCTGGGTAAGAAGTCGCTATGCATCCATGCACTTGTATCTAATCCAGCTCTTGCTGGGGTTCAGTTTCAATGTATGCATGACCAAGAAAGTAGCTGCCCTGATCATAATAGTCAAGTCTGAGGCCCTCTAACTGCTGGGAGGGACAGTAATTTTTGAACAACAAAACAATAGGTTTGGCTAATTAAGTACAGGATGCTTTATACTCCAAATGGAATACAAATTTAACTTGCTGTCATCTAGTATTTGCATTACTCAAACATTTAACAAAATATTAGCAAGTATACAAGGAAAGAACCAGTCTTAGGAGCTAGGTAAATCAGTTGAAACAGGGTGAAGCCTCAAATAACCTCTCCACAGATCTTTGATTAAAGAGACAAACCAAAGTGATTGCAAAACTAGATAGCCTGCTTGAACTTGCACGTACCACTTTCCGATAAGGATGGGATTCTCTTTGAAAGTGTGTCACTGCTGTCATATATTCCCAAAATTTGGGTGCGACAACATCAAGCACACCCCTTCATACTAGAGTTCCCCCATGGAGAAACCACCCAAATCCTAGGAAGTAGTGAAGTCTAATAGCTACCAACTGTTAGGCTATGCTAAAGGCTTATCAGAGGTTGTACAAAATGCTTAAGATCACCAATAAGGCCAGCAGCAGGGTTCAAAGTTATTTTCTCACAGAAAAAAAAAAAAGACACAGAAAGTGCTGGAGTTTACAAGAAGTCTTTATTGTTAATTAAAGAAGCTCATGTGTCTAAAAAAGAATCTGAACAATATTCTAGAGAAAGCAACTGCATGTTTTCCTCCTTTATATCTAGCAGGGGACAGGTGCTAGCATTCCACAGGAGGAGACAGCTAAAAGGTTCCAAGCACCAGAGTTAAAAGTGCCATGAAGGACATTTCTCAAGCCACCTTGCCACAAAAAAATGTTACTATGATTTACAACCAAAGCAAGAAAATTAAAACCTTGCCACCCAAATAAAGCTAGTGTATTAGCCCCAGCCACAATAAAAGATGACCTCTAATTCAAAAAGGTTTAAAGGTTGCACGATTCAGTGCAGCATCACATCTACTTTGTGCCTCTAGGACAAAAATGCATGTTAAGGAGAGCCCATTGTTCTCTATGAACATTTGTCCCCAGTTCTGATACATCATTGTAACTACTGCACAAGCCTGAAAGAGGCATGAAGAGATAAACTGCAGATGCTTTACACCTCACTTTGAGCAATAAGAACTTTCTGAATTCTGTACATGTACAAACAAGAGAAACAAAGCAGCTTGATATTTGGTCAACTTAACACTGCCCAGACATTCAGTATATACAAGAGAAATTAACAGATGCGGAAAGGGTTGCAACCAAGTGTTTTTCAGTTAAAATTTCATGAGTTTGCTTGTCCCTAAAAGTGTGCTGCTAAGACTCTTTTGGTTCTTCCCATCTTCAACACCCCCCTCCCATGCATAAAAGTAGTCACTGGCACCTCCTTCTGAAAATTGGAGTTTTCAAAGCTCTACATCTCTGGGTCTCCAGTTTGAATTATGGGCACAGCTGTATGTCTTGACAATACCTGTAGCAAAGCAAAGTATTTCATATGCCCATCTTAAAATATGTATTCTGTTTAGTGTTATGCACTCAGCTTTTGGTAAATCGGTTGCACTGTCCAGCACTGCATGTGCTAAAGCTTAGTCAAGGCCCATACACAGAGCTGCACCTGCCCTGAGGATTTATGACTCTTACAGCAGCACACTCAAGAGTTCTGTGCTTAAGGGAACATCTGCCATTAGGCTTCTTCTTCTGTGCTCTACACACAAAAGTTTGAGAATATACTTATGAAATGTTATTAAAAAGGAAGCAGCAGCATATATCATTGCACTCTGCTTTAAAAACATACCCCCTAACTCATGAAATGGACTCTGTTGTTCTAATAAAGCAATAGAAGGGACAGGACCCTTTGATGTGGAAAGAAACAACTTGAATATTCAGACTATATTATTCATGCTGAAAGTTAAGTGAGTTCACTGGCTAGCAGAGACAGAGATGCACAGTCCAATGTTGAAAAAGGTGGCTTGCCAGAAATGTCATGAAATGCTCTTTTCAATGCTCTGCCTCAACTCTGAGTAAATCTGTGCACTAATGGGTACCTTATAAAGTTTTGCATAAAGTCATTAAATGGATGCATGGGATACTAAGCAGAAAAGATCTGGTGACAGCACTGGCAACCTGGAGGGAAATTCAGTTGAGGGGGAGGGGAGAGGCAAGCCATGGCACCTCCTCATAAGCAGTCTTGACCTCTTGTGGTAATGGTGCCAAGACCTCATCCAGATCATTCTCTTAGCCAAGTTGCAAAGAGTGGCATACATATATGTTCATCCACATCTGGTGGGGAGCTTCTAAGACAACCGAGGTCCTAGCTCATAGAAGCAAAAAGGTGAGAGTTTTTTCTTCCCGGGTCACCTGTGGAGCCAAAGCTTTAATTCCCTCCCATCTTTGCTTTTAGATTTGCTTCAAGACATACAGTTTTAGATCAATATGCAAAACCTCTGCTTTAGTTTTCCTGCATTAAACTATTTTCCCTCCCACTCTAACCTTCTTATCAATCTTCAATTTCCTTTAGGCAGCCAACAAACCATTGGCCACATTCAGGAAGAAACAGGGCCCATGGCCCTGTTTCACCATAGTCTTGGACATCTCAATTTTTCAATGCATAAAAGGCCATCGTGATCTACTCCATTACCTTTACTTTGCAATGTCCCTTTCTTAGAGCCCAATTCAGGGTTCACTGTAGAAAACAGAACTGTTCCATTATTTTCAGTTAACGTTACATTATGTCCCTAGAACACTATCCCACAACCACACCACACACAAAGTTATGTCAAAATTAGGCACTCATTTTTTTTGCAAGTTCCCTAGGTACATGAATTCCTCCCATACATCTATAAAGCTTTGAAAACTCCAGCCCAAGGGATTTGTGGACTCCATATTTACCCTACAGTTCCCCTCCAGAGATTACATAAGAAGAGATTAGCTCTTTACAAATATTAGAATTTAATAGCCTTATTAGCTGTTAAAAAACAACACAGATCATTTAAGGGCAAAAGTCTTCACATGCCAACTACAAAGAAAAACATTTAAATAAAATATTTAGTTGCTGTCCACATTTGTTTTAGTTAGAAACATGGCTATTTAGATTTCATTTCACTCGCCCATTCTGCCACCTCTCCCACCACCTAAAGGCACTCCAGCCTATAGGTCAAAATCCATATGTATTGCATATTCTTGTGGCACAATGAATTAAAACTGTACAATCAATCAAAAATAGCTTCTGTTAGATCAACAATGAAGATCAGATCCTTCTATAGCAGCACGTCTACAAAAATGACAATAAAAGGAACTTGAGGGTTAAGGAGGTAAGAGAGAAAGGACATTTCTGAGATGCAACTCTCCCACCAGCTCTACCCCACAATTTAAGAATGACAGCAGATGATTTCAGAATTTGAAAGATTTCTTCTAGTTCCACACATGGTGTTTGCAGTGCTCAACAGCCTAGAAAGAAGAGAGAAGGAACAAAAATGAGACAGGTTCTACTTGTACAGTATTAATAGAACTTGGTGTGACCAGCTGATAGCCCTCAAGACCAACTAGGATCTTGGGGCAAAGTTTGAATTCATTTACAAGGGGTTTCCACAAGGAATGACTGGTGCCAAGTTCCTTTATATTAGAGACTTAAGTCAGATTCAAGCTGCTTATCCTTCAGTCCCTACTTTAGCAAGGTTTAAACACTGCACCTTGCCAAAAAGGAAACAATTTCCATGTTTAAAACAAAAAACACGGAAAAAACAAGTGTCCAGCCTATTTTGGGAGCCAACTGGAGGCCATCTAATAAGAGGAGTCCTCACCACCTGGATAACAGACAATGGATTACAAGGCTTATTATGTACCCTAACAGGGGTTTTCAACCTTTTTGGATCAGTGTACCCCTAGCCACCAGACATGGAGGGGGGGTGTGCGCTGAGCTTCCCCCACCCCACCCTGGCTGGGGTAGCAGCACTCTATCCTTGCCCATGCATACCCCCTAGAGCCTTCTCAAGTACCCCCAGGGATATATGTACCCCTGCCTCAATAGATAGAGATCAGGGATCTGGGTACATAATGTGCTGTAATAAGAGCAGCTTGCAAAGCAAAGCAAAGTTAGAGGGGTCCTTTACTGTTAACCCACTTTGTTACATAACAAAGTTTAATTTAAAAAACCTGCATTACAGGGTCATGTAAGAACAATAAGAACATGTTTGTACAGTTGTAACAAGCCATTCTTTTCCAGGTTTTACCAGTTAGTTTTGTAACACCTCAGAATCTCTTGCTACTTACATTGCACTGAGTTGCAGTCTCCATGTTTTTACACCAGTAGCCTGGGCCCCAGACACATGCATCTGCCCCCAAGAGGTGCTGTTTTGATGATGCACAGACACCCAGTTTCTGTGTAGTGAGAAAGGGGAAAAGAATGAAGGTTGCAATTGTGCCTTCCCATTTATAACAATGGATCTTGCCCCCTTTCGAGTCTTTCTATGAACAGCTATGAGTTTGATAGGTGTTGAAGCATGAAGCCAAATAGTGCTGGGAGCTTCCACACTGATAACAATCAATCACAGTCCAAGATAAAACAGGAGTGAAGTGACTTGTGACACTGAACCTGTGACATTCATTGAATAACTTCAATTTTTATAACAAGTATAAAGATCACACTAAAAGCAGGAAACATTTCACTAAGTGCTTGTATTTAAAATCCAGAAGACAATAGATCTGATTGCCTAACTCATACAAAGGGTAAGTCCTCTAAACTGCTCTTCCCTATACAACCAGATGAACAAGCAACCAGAGTTCTGCAAGGCCACCAGGCATTCAGCTGCCAGCGTCATTCATTTTATTACAATAGGTACTACAGTAAAAGCTCTGTTATCTGGCATCCCTTTGGAATGCGGGATGATGGATAACAAAATATGCCAGTTAACCGAGTGGCCTGAACAGGCCCCGTTTGGGCCGCTGCTTCTCCCGCTACGTCCGAGGCATTGCTGCCCTCCTGCGGGCCCCCCAGGACAGGGAGGTGGGCCCCATGCAGCTTGTTATGCCCCAAGGCCGTAGAGGCTCAACGAACCTAGAAGTGCCACGGCAGGCACTTCTGGTTTCACCTTACCTTACAAGCCAGCATGCTGGTTAGTAGAGCATGCCAGCTTGTAAGGTGCCGGTTAATGGAACTTTTACTGCATAAGAGAACAGACAGGTAGCATCTCTGCTTCCAAGAGCTTACGCTACAGCTTTTAATTTTATTAGCTACAGTACTCACAGTACACACAAAAGTGGGGTCCATCATCTCTGCCAGGAGCTGCACAACCATCGGCTCATACTGCTCCACAAACTGAACACACTGTAACAACAAGATACAAAGTTGTTGAAATGGTTCCTCTGCCAGACATGATATTCAGATTACAGCAGGAAAATCTGCAACTGATCCCCTGCTTTATTCACACTAATATATTTCTAGTTTGGGGCTGTGCAGGGAGCAAGAGGGAAAAAAGAGAGAGAACCAAGCAAATGGCAGCTCAAACTTGCAAAGCTGTATTTTCCTTTCAGTGATGCATTCTCTGTATAAGAAATCCTGCCCCTACTTCCAGGTTGTATTCATTTAGATTATTGGTTCCATCTGAACTAAGCTCTTGCAGTACAGAGTGCAATGATCTAGATGGGACCAAAATTTAAGATCTCCCCAAAACCGGCCAAAGGTTCAGCATAATGCAAGCATGAAGTAACAGGCAGAAGCAGAGAGGCATAGACAAAGCAAAATAGCACTCAGAGAAGTCTGTTCAGTCTTGAACTGAAAGTGAGTATGCCAATCAGAACTAGAAACCAAAATCTATCCTCAAAATAGGTAAGGAACAGGCAACTCCACTGTACCAACACCCCACCACTCACTCTAGAAGTAAGACAACCATCAGTCTCAGTGACTTAAATCTATGATCTCCATTAAGAAAAGCCAACAACATTGCCATATTTTGACTGTACACTGGCCACCAGGAATACACCAAGACTACTGTGCAGTGTGCAAGCTGTCACTGACAAGCCCCCACTTAGAAACTGCTACCACTGTACCAACCCTATGAGGTAGTATCCTTAAGCAATCCAATCAAGATTTACTCAAAGTCTTGTAACTGTGGACTGCCACATATCTATTTGCTAATCCAGTTACCAAGGTCTGTAGAAAAAAGTAAAGTTTTAGTCTGCAGCCAACAGGCAATAACCCCATATCCCTTTCACTTCAGTTTCAAGGAAACTGAAATTCCTTCCTTCCAGTTAAACAGCTATATTAGCACAACAATGGACAATTCCTTCATGCAAGTCAATGTATAGCACCACTTCCAAGGGGAAATTAACAACAGCACAGGGTTCGCCAGCTTTTGCCTTGAAATTGCAAGTGAAGAGCAATGCACAAAGGCAGGCTGCCACATATTATGTGGTATGTATCATTTGACCAGCCAGAGACTTGGTTCTCATTTTAAGTATAAATTCACACTTTGTGGTGGTTTTAAAAAAGCAGAATCACCATTTTAAGAGCCATTTTACAATTCCCCAAATAAATACACAATAGAGATGGTTGTCTGATGCTAAAATCACCAGCACAGATGCCACCACTTTTTTTAAAGTGTACCATAATGCTCTGCCTCAGTATACAAACTGCCACATCCCCAGGAAGAACTTACCTGGTCTCTAACAGATTCTGGCAAGATGTGACAGACTTTTTCCAATACAGCCTCAATTTCAGCTGTTGTAGCATTTTTCTCCAACTCTTTGTCTGCATAAGCCACAATCATCTTGCAAACATCACAGAAGTCACCAACCTGTGACTCCTCTGGAGCAGGTTTCACTGATCAGAAAGAGACAGATAGAAAAAACTTTAATATACAAAGGTTAGACACTTAATTAAAAAAAGTCAATAAAAAGATACTTTGGCAATAGGTAAAGACTATAGGGGAATCTAAATCAGAGATGAACCAGAGTGCTTTGTACATAGTACTGGTTACTCAGTGCTTACCTGCCTGAGAAGGCCTATCACTTGTACAGCACTTCAACAGAATGCACACAGTTTCAGGGCTAGTTGCTTCCAACAACATATCTATGACAGCCTTGCCATAGACTTCCACAAAGTCCCTACACTGTTCTTTGATGCCCTCAGGGAACACAGAGCAAAGCTTCTCCAGTTCATGTACTATTTGTTCCTGCAATATAAAATGGGAAATGACATTCCATTATCATTCATTTGTGTTTAGGGGCCCTCCAAGGGAAGATAGATAGCTCCTTCTCTCAGGCAAATGAACAATTAGCTACTACAGAGGCTTTCAACCTTTTAAAAAAAAGGAGTGCACCTCTTCTGGGTACAGTTCTGGCAGAGCAGTGGAGGGCCTTGCACATGGCTGTGGCACAGGGTGGTGGATGGTGGCAGCAGCTGCCATGTGTGAGCTCCTTACTCCCCATGTCTGGCCAGCTGGGTAGCACCTGTGTGATCCAGAGGGGAGCTGCTTTCCTTGCCCCACCCCCCTCTCCTTCTACCCCAGCCCAGCTCCTGGGAGGTGGTGGGTAGCAGTGCTCCATCCCCGCTTGCTTCTGTGTACCCCTTACTCCAAGTACCCCAGGGGGTACATGTACTACAGGTTGACAACACCTGAACTATTATATGCCAGCTCTCACTTGATGCACAAGAACAATACCTGCTCCAAGAAAGGAGCTGCGCTATTTCAGAGCACTTGACTGGTTACGCACCTCTGTCCTGTTGCTTTCCAGTAGGCTAGTAACCTCTTTCACCACAGTCTCACATATATCACACACAGGGGAGGCACTCTCTTGCACCAGGTTTTTCTGCACATTAGGCTTCTAAGGCAAAATTATAAAGACAGTTATCAGCAGGGATCCCAATTCTTTGTTAAAAAATCCCTAATTTTCAGTAAAAAAAACAACCCAAAATCCACATTTTCCATGATTCAAATGAAACATCACTATCTATATCTATATATTTGTGGCGTTTCATTTGAATCATGGAAAAAATGTGAATTTTGGGTTATTTTTTTAAAAACAAATTGAGGATTGTTTTAAAAACTTCCCATCCCCAGTTATCAGCATGCAGCTAAACCTCACATTAGTGTGATCCAGAAGATTCACCATCTATACCTTGTCACATTTGTTCATGTGCAGCATGAGCTAGCTTGACAAACAAGGCATCAATTCATTGATGCTGTGACCAGCACTGTTGTAATGCTGAAGGAGGGAACAACATATGATGCAGGACCTATGGATAGAAGTCAGTTGGTTTATTAGTAAAGACTTCTATAAAAAATAGTTACAAAAATGCCTTTCAAAAGGCCGGGTGACCATGCTAACATTGGAGTATGGGAAAGAGACTGTATCCCCTGCCTTTTCAGACCACTCCAGCTAAATGATTGCTCAGTTACTATGCTATCAGTTGCATTTTTTTCTGCAAATCTAGAAGAACTACAGAGGATTTTCAGGACAGAATTTATTTGAACTACAATTTTTCGCATTTCTTCTGTCACAGGAAAGGCCATTACACACTGATATTCCATTTAGTCCTTATTTTTAGTTTTAACTGTCTCTAAAAGTTACACACATCTTTCCTTTGAGTTACTAACTTCTCAGCCCAGAAGTAAAAAAAAGCTTATAATAAAATCAGACAGCTTCAAGATATGAATGGAGATGGTAGTGTTATATGCAAGTGCTGTTCCCTTTAGAATAGATGGTAAATTTCTCCTAAGGATTTCAGGTCTCAGTGAAAACAAGTGCCTCTGATAATGGTTGAGGAAGTCTTGTTCAAAAATAAAATAAGGGACCTTAAAGGGATTCACAGATTGTAAGGCTGGAAGGGACCTCAGAAGATCACTGTGTCCAGCCCGCTGTCCTAAGCAGGAAAGACAACTGGGGGGTCAGGTGACCCCAGCAAAGTGACCATCTACTCTCCTATTGAAGATTTCCAGGGTAGGCGGATACACCACTTCTGGAGGGAGCTTATTCTACAGACTGGACACCATGACTGAAGTTTTCCCTAATGTTGAGCCTGAAATGGTCTTCCAGGAGTTTGTGGCCATTACTCCTGCTTTTCTTCAAGGGTGCTCTGGTGAACAGTTGTTTGCTAAGCCCTTGATGTACTCTTTTAGTGTAGTAGTAAGCTTCTACCAGGTCCCCTCTCAGCCTTCTCTTCAGCCTAAGAGTCCCAGGTCCCTCAGCCTTTCCTTGTATGGCTTGCCATGCAAGTCTCTGATCATACAGGTGGCTCTTCTCTGGACTCTCAAACTTTTCCACATCCTTGGTAAAAGTGCAGTGCCCATGGCTGGGATGTCTCAGCCATGTTTTTATATAGTGCTACAATTTACACCTGAAGATTCAAATGGTATTGGGGGGGGCACATGATAAAGGGGGAAATTGACAAGAACTATTCAGTGAATCTCCAGCTTCATAACCTAACCCTATAAAAACAGTAAAGTTCAGCAATTTAAGATCTGAATAGTTCTGTGCACTCAAAGTGGAAGTTTAGATGCCTGCATTTATCTGCAAGGCTTTACTGCCTCATCCAGTCCCATGATAATGCAAGTTAGATGCTGCTCTTATGAAAGAGCCAGACTGATGAAGCTGCTTCATCTTACCTCTAGAGTTTCCATCTTGGCTTCATGAATCACCTTAGCTGGTACCAGAGTCTGGAGGGGGAGAGACTTCAGAGAAAGACAGAATCCAACCATTGTACAGATCTCTTTTGGTTGCTGGGAAGAGATGCACAGTTGAGTTAAAGACAGGACCTGGCAGATTCTATTTATCCCTCTTCCATAGACAGGGAACAGAAAGTATAGACAAGACTTGAAAAGGCTGCTGTAAAAACCAGAAGTGCAAGACTGGTCTTCTATTCAAGGTGTTGTAGAAGCAAACTAAAGTACTAGCTATTACTAATAGACAGGACAATCCTCTGATCAGATACAAGATATGGTAAGAGGTTATTTAAAAATTAGAAGCTAGTATAAGCTTAGAAGTAAGTGTTTAGGCTTTATGTATGTAATCATTGCAAAGGACTACCCCTCAGAAAGATGCATGTTTTTCCCATGCTGCCCCTTCTGACCACAGCAGATCAACTACTTCCCCTTTAAACCTTTCAAAAAAGTTTGGATAAGGAACACAGAAAAAGTCATCTGTACTTCAGAGTCTACGAAATATAAATAAATGCTAGGAAGATCAAAACTGCTTTCCAATCCAGGAATCGGATCCTTCTACAAAAAAGATTTCTGGTCATCCAAATTTGATACCTTTTTATGTATAAATTTTTATTATAAGAAACAGACTACTCAGAAGCCAGTCAGTCAGCTATTTCACAGGCTTTTAGTTCTGTGATCTTCTGCAGATAAAGCATAAATGAGGAAGTGGGAAGTCACAAATAAAAGTATTTGAACTTTGGCAAATATGGTTCTGCATGACTCTTATATGGCTCCCCTCACTATGATAAGTTATTCTGCTAAGATTCTTTTCTAGCCAGGCCAAAAAAAAATCACAAGAGGGAGTAGATTAACAGCACCATGTCTAAATCTTGCCCCAGCACAGAGCAGTCTTCCAACCAAGAGGACAACTGATAGCTTAAAAATCAATTTGATTCAAGCCAATCTGAGCTACTACAAGTGGAGGCAACATGAACTTTTTCCATTTGTTTACTTTGTGCTGACCGTTCATGTGCAACTTAAATAGACTAAACTTCAAATGTCTGCTTAACAATTGCATTTCATGTCAGTAACCAAAGAGCTGAACAGTTAAGATTTTTGTGCTCAAAGACAAAAGACAATCATGACAAGGCAGCAAGTACAAAATATTTGTTCTTGTAGCTGCCTACTTGCTGTAGGCAGTATACTCTAGCTCCCTACCATAACTGATGTGCTTATTTGAGGAGAGGACTGGATTCTTCCCCATCCAGCTCTTTATAAAGACTTTATGCTTTGTGTAGAATACTCATACCTGGAATCCAGGAAAAAAAAAATATCTGGAGGATGATCAGGAGAGAGGGAATATGAAGGATGGAGGTGGCCTTAAGAACTTCAAATCTATTTCATCATGTGACTAAAACCCAATTCATTCTCTGAATGAAGAAACTCACATCCTTCCCTTACCCAGAAATAGATTTACTGCAGTCTGCCCCATTCTGTGTGGGATTAGGGAAGGAACAGGCACAGCTATCCAGAAATTAGAACCCAGGTCCTATTACTAAACACCTATTTCAATGAGTATGCGTGTACCTTGATGGCCATAAAATACACATTGTATAGAGACACAACTAAAACATTTCCCCCTATAAAAAAAATAAAAAGAGGTAGGTTGAGATGGAGATCTACTGTATCAAATTTAACCAGACACCTCTAAGCAGAAGATACGAGTCCTTTGAAACGAAAGCACTACTAAATAAGAGCTGGTGCCAGATGTTCAAGATGAGCAATATCTGTTCTATGCAGGATAAATTACATCAACACAATGAGATTAGCATTTAGTGTAGCCCAAGATACAACTAGAGGTTTTAATAGCACCTATCTTCAGCCCCATCACAAAACAAGATTGGCTGGTTGTCCCCAACCTGACACCAAGATTTAAAAAAAGAATGGAGAGAGACATTCACTGAGTCAATGCAAGATAAAGTTATGCATTGTCCCACAAGACTCCCATGCATAGGCAGAAGCAGTGCTTTAGAGATATTTCATTGCTTCAGACCACAGGTGCAGGCTAGCCAGGCAATGCCTACTGTCAGGTTCTCTGGCTCATGCACCATAAATCAGCATTTCAAGCTATTAATACTACAGCAGTACCATGTACATGCAACATGTTCTTTCATCAAGGCATGACAGACACAAGGTTTCCAGGACAGTACGAACTGGGAAACTAAGTGGAACAGGACACCAGGAATCTCAGTCTCCTGCATTTTCTTCCAAATTCACACACTGTAATCATCTGCACTATTATCCTGGTCTCATGGCTTACCCTAAAGAAACAAATCAGTCACATTGCTAGCTTTACTCGAGTCTTTCCAGAGGCTGGCAAAAACAAGTAGCATGTTTTTCCTTCACCCTCACCTTTATCTTGGCAGATCTTTCTGGTCCATCATTAGGCTCAAATCTTAAATGGACAAATCATATTGGGAGCAGGAACCATGTAGGCTTCTTGCCCTTCCTTTTTCACCCCCAAAGTGCCCCTTGTATCTGTCAACACCGAGTAACAGCCACACCACGTACACAACTAGTTAGCAAGAAGTACACTACAGCCATTGGGTGAAAAGCAAGGCACCACCACAGGCAAATCTCTCACCTACCTGATCCTGCTGTTGATAAAAGAAGATTGCAGATAGACAGGAAGACAGACAAGAAAAAGTGAAAGACAACAGTTAAGGGAAAAAAAAGTTAAGCAGTTGAACCATGTATACTCTTGCCATAAAATAAAGTCTTGATTGCGATGCCAATAAGTTTGTTTCTATTCAAAAGAATAGAATTCTTGATCTTTAAATCAGCACAAGGGGAACTGTTCATCTGGTAGCGGCAAAGAGCCAGGCCAGCACCCCAGCATGCACCAGCCCTGCAATAGCCCTGTGGGAGGGAAGGGCAGTCAGCCCCCCAAACTGTATTTTCTTTTGCCACTTATGCCAAAAATCCACAACTAAATCTCCTAAGACAGGCCCAAAGCAAGTCAGTTTCAAATGTCTGAAGCATGCTGAATGCAAAGTCAAGCAAGCTAAAGGAATCTTTGACTCAGTGTGTTCGAGTCAGTCATGGGTTCTATTTAATAGGTCTGCTAATGACAGTTTCTCTGGACACAACCTCATTTAGGTTGAGGTACTGCTCACACATCAGCATAATATACTCAAATCCCCCCCTTGATGTAAAAGTTGCTGTTTTTACATCTTTGCAGGCAACACCTGTGCAAGTACAACATTTATGTTCTACTGCAGTGGTATCCAACTTGCTACCCAGGCTGGATGAATGGCATGGAGCTAGTCTGCAGGATGGATCCCATATGCAGGGCCACTTAACAAGGCTCACAGGGCTGGAATCTGGGGATGACAAGATTAACTGCTGTGGGTCCTGGAGATACAACAGCCGCAACTGCCAAGTTCCTAGCTTTCTGCTCTGGGTCCAGCCTGAAGGGCTCCCCACAAGTCCATAAATTTGGAGACATGACGAGTGGCAGTTCTGGGAGCTGCAGCAGTTAATCCTACAGTGCTCCTAAGTTTCTGGACCTATGAGGAGCCCTTTGAGGTAGGAGGGGGGTACATATCAGTCACCCTGGTCTGCTGCTCCCATTCAAACCCCCAAGATGCTACAGACCTCTGAAGTTCTAATGTAACAGAAAACGCTCATTTTAGGTGGATGTGCCACATCAACTTCATTTACCAGTTTAATGTTCATCTTTCTTATAGGCTGATTTTATAACTGGTACATCTGAAAAGTATTTTTGGCATAGAGGGGCATTAGTCAGGAGCGCGCATACACAGATGAATATTTTAAAACTATTTATTTCATGCACTGCTAGCTCCAAAAGAACAAGGATTTTTAGACTGGCTGTGACAGAAGCTGATGAGAAACTGAGTCAGATTTTAGGTCTAAGCATACAGTTACTTGGCTAAGGTCACAGGTGCACGAACAAGTTACTGAGGTAAGAGGGTTTGAATTTACTATGATGCAGCTGCTTTCACAGCAATTACCCATGTGGGTATGCTTATTCTATGCTAAATGGAAGCTAATTTGTTGCAGTTTAGCATACAATGAAGCCTGGCTAAGCTACAATGAGCTAGCTTCTATTTGCCACAGATTATGAGCATGCACTGGGCAGTTACTGCAGAACAGATTATACATGATGTGGTAATTAGGCTTAGGCCCCAGATGTCAACTCTACTTTAATAAAGAGACACAAACCAATAGTCCTGGGTGTCAGCTTTTGCTGTGTGTAGTTTCTGTTAGCAACTAATTGTGGAAAACATTTAAAGTATTAATATTCAGAAAGAATATGGAGGAGTCCTAGTAGACTCTAGTCTAGAAATTAAGATGGGGAACTTAACATCCTGCTGATCTTACTTACCATGTGCATCATCATTTGGATAACCAAGTCTGAATACTCAGAGATGTAGTTCTTGCACTGCAGAACAAAAGGTTCAGTAAGATACAAGAAAACAAACTTTAGCCATGCATGTAACAATACTGTTATATAGAGATCAAATTGGTTGGAAAATTCAAAGTGGTGCGTACAACTAATCTGGCTCCTTACACACGTTTAATATTCTGGGATGCTGTTACCTTTCAAGCTTGCTCTTTAGTACATTGTGGCATTTTAGATCATTCACTGTACCCTAAGGAGTTTCCCCAATTTGGGGATCATCATGGGTTCCCTTCCTCCTAATATTCCAGAGGAAAAAAAGTTACCACCCTCACAACACAGCAATATCTCACTTGACAGCATTTATGTT
Source organism: Gavialis gangeticus (assembly GCF_001723915.1). NCBI lineage: Eukaryota > Metazoa > Chordata > Crocodylia > Gavialidae > Gavialis > Gavialis gangeticus. The sequence goes on from NW_017729003.1 coordinate 12,585,230, forward strand.
CAGATAAATGCATCATTACCCTTAAGATGAGCTTTGCACAATAATTCAGATGCTTGAAAGAGATAGCTTAAATTCTAGGAGGGAAGGATAAAGCTTTATTTGGATTGGACTGTGTATGGTTTGCAAGTAGTGGGCCAGTAAAAAGTAAACCACACTTAACATCATCTCCCTTATTTCTACCAATAAATACAATTAAAAATTGACAACCACTAAATCCGTTTCATGCCTCCATTATGGACAGTTCATTTAAACAAAGTTATTTTGTTACCAGTTCACCCATGCCAGGTCCCAAATGTTCACATTCTTCTTTGACATGAGCAATCAAGGAATTCACAAAAGAGGAGTTGGATCTCACAGCTTCCTGAACATCAGTGACCAGCTGAACACAGTCCTCACATACATTCCCATTCTCCTATAAAAAGAGAAAGACAAATACATGTTGCAGAGCAAGCTAGTGTTCTGCCAGCTTCAACTACTGCTACTAAAATAAGTTAAACACACTTAAGCCAAGTACTTAAAGAAAACAAACTCTAGTATACTCTGACTAATTGAATTACTGACAACTGTAATAAGCTTTCTGAGGACCTTACGAGAGAGGAATGATGCTCTGGCTTACAGTCTGAAGCCTGAAAACAGTTGTTAAAATATTGAGGATCAGTAATCTTGGGCTTTATTTAGCAGTCTGGAGGGGAGCAGTCACTCTAGTGGCCACAGCTCATCCGCACCCTCCCCACTCCCCTTTCCTCCACTGCCTCCAGTAACTTGTCCTCTCCCCATCTTCAGCTCCTCCCCTCTGCTTTGCCACACATCCTGCTCCTTCTCATTAGGTCCTTATTTCCTTTACATGGGTGCCAAGCCGCTTTCTCCTCTAAGGATATCAGAAGGAAGGGTAGTCAGAGCTGTGGAGAGGTTCTCCGACAATTAGAAGAGACGGGTGCAAAACAAATCATACCAACTCCTCTAGTCCCAACCTGCAGCATGCCCGGAATAGACAATATTCACAAAATTTTAGTTGCTAAGAAATTAAGGGTACATCTGCACTATAGCCACATACTCCAGCTACAGTTTAGAACCAACTATGGTTAGAGAGTTGTGCCAACAGGTGCACCAATACAAAAACAAAACAAAAAATGATCCAATATCAGATTGGCACAGATAAAAAAATTGTCTGTATCGTGGGGGGGAGGGGAATCGGCCTGATAATTGGCTAAGTGGCCCATGCGTGCATGCAGCTGCAGTATAGCACATAGGCAGCAAGGAGCATAGCCGGGCAGCTTGGAGAGCTGCGTGCAGCTGGTAAGTCTGGTGGGGCGGAAGGGAAGGAAAAGAGTGGGGGGTGTGGAGCTGGAGCAGGGGGAAGTGCTGCTCAGCCAGGATGGGATGGGCACAGGACAGAGCCATGGCTCTTTTGTGAGGTGCAGGGGGAGGGGGAGCAGCTCCCACCACTCATCTGAGAGGCCATGGCATGGAGGGGGCATATGCCCCTGGATCTGCACAAGGTGGGCTGGAGCTGGGGCTGTGCCAAGCTCTTCCTGGTAGAGCAGGGCAGGGCTGGGCTCAGGGTGGGCAGAAGCCACCCCAAGATTCACTGTAGCCCCCCATTCCCAATGCCAGCTGTACCCCACTGCAAAGAGCTTGGCACAGCCTGAGGTCTAGCCCACCTTGTCATAATCTGGGAGGCATGCAAGCCACCCCCTGGACAAGCAGCAGGATCTGCCAGATGAGCGGGCAAGTACAGGACAAACTGCTGAACAAGCAGCTCCTGGATGAGCAGTGCACAGCAGCTAGAGCTGGCCCCTCCCTTCCCAGCACCCCCCCCCTTCCCAAGACAAGCCACAGCTCTGTCCCGTGCCCACCCTGGCTAGGCAGCGCTTGCCCCAGCCCTACTCCTCCCTCACTGGAGGCCTTGATCTGCAAATTGCACACGTGTACCTCAGAGCAGACAGCAGGGTAGTGCAGCCCGCCCCAAAGTGCGCGCGCAGTCTCCGCTAGCATGGAGCTGGTGCTGGAGCTGTGGAGCCCGGCGCAGCTGTTTGCAGCCTGCCCACTGCAGCTGCCCAAAGCCCAACCAGGCTGGCTACAAACAGCTGCACCGGGCTCTGGAGCCCAGTCACCAGCTCTGTGCTGGGAGTGGGGGAAGAGACTGGGGTTGCACTGCCTCACCCCTCCCCCACTGCCAGCTCTGAGGTGTGCACACCAGTACAGAGCTGGTGCTGGGGCTCCGGAGCTTGGCACAGCTGTCTGCAACTGGCCCCGACTCTGGGTAGCTGCTGCCAGCCAGGAGCCCGGGCTGTTCCCAGCAGGCAGCTGGGACACTGCAAGCCCTACTGGAAGCAACTACATAAAGCTGGGGTAGCTGCTGACAGCTGCAGAGCCCAGGTTGGGGGGCAAGGGGCAGCAGGGTATCCTGTCATGTACCCTCTGCCCTCATTTTGTTTTTCTGGCATGCTGGCATTCTGGCACCTTCCAAGGTAGGCATTGTGGTGTTTTTCAGTACTCTGGCCAAAATATGTTGCCCACCCCATTCTACTACATTGACTGGCCTTCTTCTCAGTTCATTGGCTCTTATGCTTTCATGCCCCAACCCCTCTTTCAACTGTCACCTCCGCTCCACCCCAGATATGCCCCTTTTACCCTACTCTCCTGCCTAGTTCCTTTTTCCTTCCCTTCCCATTTACCCATTCCAAATTCCACAACTTTTTGGTGGATTAACTAGTTTTGCTGTCATATTATTCATTCTTCTTTAGATTATCCCTACTGGTTTTGTCCACATAAAAAGTGAACTTGTTAAAAAACTTGTCCTGTTCCTAGGATGACAGGAGCCTCATGCCTAGCTGGCACCTCATTGTTGCCATAATTATAGTAGAGGTACAGCATCCAGCTGGTAAGTCTGTTGTGGGGGAAGGGGGAAGGGCAAGGGGGGGTTGGAGATTGAGGCCCCCCCCCCATGGTGAGAGAGGAGTGAGGCTGGCACTAGGGCTAGGTTAGGCACTGCACAGCTAGGACAGAGTAAGGCATGGGATGGAGCCATGGCTTGTCTAGGGGATGCAGGGTGGGAAAAAAGGGGAGGCTCCTGCCATTGCATGCACCCTGGGAGGACACAGGGGTGCATGCCCCCTGGATCTGCATGTGGGGTGAGCCCCGCCCCCCCCAGCAGCAGCAGCTTGGCCTTGCCCAAGACCCCCATGATGTCCCAGGCTGCATGCAATGGCTGCCACCCCCCACACAGCCTGGACAAGCAACTTGTGGCTCCATCCCATGCTCTGCCACAGCTGTGCAGTGCCTGCCCCTGCCCCAGGCCCAGCCCCACTCCCTCATTCACCAAGGGGGCCCTGGTCTGCCCCCCCAACACTTACCAGCCAGATGCTGCTCTCCTTGCCACCAGGCTGCACTCCTGGCCACCTGTGTGCTGCACTGTGGCTGTGCACATGGCATTTAATTGTCCACATCGGCCAAAAAAGCCAGTTACCAATAATCTCAATTTTCCTTTTATTAGTGCCAATATATGGGACTGATATATTGGTACATCTCTAATTATTAGTAATATAGGCAGCACTACTGACTCTGCCTATATATGCCAGTACGAAGACAAAACTATGAATAGTGCTATTTTCCTGAGGCGTAACAGAACTGATTCTTTTATAAATGTACATGAAACTTAGTTGAATGCCCTTTTCCTTCCCAGACTTCTAAAGCTGCTTGTTATCAAGAATGATCACTATCCCGTTTTAGAAATATATTCTCTTCTGGGGCTGTAGTACTATATTTTTATACATTTCCTGCAAATAAAGA
>NW_017729003.1:12594021-12598984 GCF_001723915.1 Gavialis gangeticus
AGTTGCCCGTTTCCTTCCCAGACTTCTAAAGCTGCTTGTTATCAAGAATGATCACTATCCCGTTTTAGAAATATATTCTCTTCTGGGGCTGTAGTACTATATTTTTATACATTTCCTGCAAATAAAGATGCACTGTGCACCCCTACCCGAGACTCCTTCTTGGGTTCATCTTGAGGGTAAAGAAGAAGAGGCACATTAGCAAGAAAAGGAGACGCCAGTTCAGAGAAGTCCAGTTCAGGCATCTTGTTGGACTGGAGCTGTTTCTGAAGTTTCATTGCAGCAAGACGCTTCTGGAGAGATTGACACAATGAAAGGGCACTGCACACCACTTCAGGCCTGTCCTGAGAACACAAGGAAAAAAAAAAAAAAAACAAACACAAAAATATACCAGATGAACTAATTTGGTAGCACTCTCAATTCTACATGAAGTCCAGGGCAGAAAGTAAAGAGGTAACTAACAAATCACCTTAGACAGCAAAGGAATTAGATGCACAACAAGAAATTAATTTTGAGCTATTAATTTCTCTTATAATCCCTAGTCTCCATCTTTCTGAAATATAACCCATTCCACTAGACGCTTAACAATACCCTACTGACAGCTTAACAGTAGTTTGATCATGAAAGGCATTCTTAACCCAATTTCTATGCTGGAGAACTACTCTAAATAGGGTAAGACAGCAAGGACAACAGTTCAGGATCAGAGTTTCAGATTAGAAGGATTCACAGGAATACCATGATTATTACTGTGATTAAAACATTTTAAAAGTTATACAAGAGGCATCTATAAGACTTCCCCAATGTAATCAAGTGCACATACTACTCCCCTCTCCCCCAAGAGACAAAACCCATAGAAACAAGTAAATCAGTTTTAAATTTTAAGGACTTCAACACTTTTAGCAATCAACTTACTAATTCTTCCTTGATCATGTCCATGATAACTGGGAGGTAGTCATCCACAACCTCCTTGCACTCAGAAACCAGGTCTGGGTCAGGAAGGAATTCACATGTCTTAGCCAGGTAAGAGCGGATCTCATCCTATAAATGAAGAAGATTACAGGCCTTGTTCAAGTGTGCAAAAGCAAAGAAATCAGTGCTTTCTATTCTTTATAGAGACTATATACCAGAGAAAACCCTTGCACTCAGAAAAGGGTCCAACCAGCCAACAGAACTGGAATGGGATTTTACATTTTCTTCCTCCAATCTGAAATCTGCTTGGAACAGAAAGTCAGTGCTGTCATTCGTACTGCTACAGTAAAAATAAAGTACTTCTTGAAGTGCTTGGGCCCTGAGTAAGGCAAGTAAGATAGCTGACAATAACCAGATGAGGGGAAAGCTGGCTATAGAAGTTACCAGGAAGGCTTAATTGGCCACACACGACAGGGCTTGGCACCAACATGAGAGCTCTTGGCTTCCAAAAGAAAAGAAGTTACAGGATTAAAAAAAAACAACAAAACAACAAACGAGAGGTCATTTAAACATTGCACTAGTTCTATACGCTTCAAGTGTAACCCATCTTCATGGTAGGAAGATAATACTCTATTAGCTCAAAACAGGGCAAGTTAATAGCCCTAATGTTACCTATAAAGTGTTCAAGATAAACAGGGGGCTACACAATTCTTTACAAAGCTATTCCTAGATGAGCAAAAATAGCATTTTCAGGAGTAAATAATATTTTTTCCAACATTAGCTTAGTATATCTTAACCTTTGCTTAGCTATCACTGCACTGTCCCCTTCCACAGCTATGAAGCCCCACCTAGTGTCCTTGGGCAAAAAAAACCTAAAGGCATGAAACCAACACACACACAGCTTACCTCTGTGCCATTGTCCTTCAAAACCTTGCCAACCACCGTTACAACTTCTTTACACAAGTTGCATGGAATGCTTTTCTGAGGAAAGAAATGAAAAGTTACTTGAGTGGGACCTAATTGTTAGCAAGTGCAGCGTGCCAGGGAAAAATTGTTCTCTTGGTTCTTTTAAAGTTAAGTAAAACATGCTGTCAGTCTCCTTATCTAATATCAGAGTCCAAGGCTGTGACAAAATGTATCAAGTTCTAGTTTCTATATTCTCCAATACAGAACAGATGTATTATTTGCTTTCTTTTGTTCAGAACTATAGCAGCAAGATATACCAGCCGATGCCTGCTTAGTCACCTGCAACTGAAAAATATGCCCACCTTAGAACTGGACACCCCTGAGCTTGTTCCACCTTCCACTTTAAACAAAAAAGCTAGCAGCAAGTATTCCAAGTGTCTGAATATTTTACAGTTAAAAAGTATAAAGGAAAATCATTTGATTTTAATGCCTGCACAGCACAACAGTAGAGATGATATCAAGAAAATTAAAAAGCTGCAGCCCAAGCTATTTAAGACTGGAGAAGCCATACAAAGACCTTCACACAAGAAAAAGGGAAGGTTACATTAAGTTTCCACTGGTCTTAAAGACAACCTTGATATCCCCCTTCCACCTGTAGCCAAAAGTAAGAAGATTGCTTCAGAGGAAACAGGAATGACTAGTTTTATAAAAGAATACTTTCCCAGCTGTATTTATACACAAATATGTAACATGTTAGAGATCTGAATAGTTGCAACAAATCTAGTAGTATTAAACTGTATCAGAACAGCTCATACTGAAACTGTTTTAGGCTTGTATAGAAGCAGAGTTAAGGACAGCTCAACAATTACTGTAACTTTGAACCAGTCTAGTTCTGGCTAAATTATGAAAGAACTTTTAAACTCTAGTTATACAAGTATAGGACAGGACAAACTTATTACAGACTAGAAGAGTTGATGCACACGCCCAAGAAGCTAGTTCAGAGGCATGTCATCTGGCATACAGGGCTCCCCATGAGTCCAAAAATTTGGCAGTGGCAACATTACACTGCCACTCCACTGATGCCAGATTTCTGGACCTGTGGGAAGCCTGGCAGGCTGCATAGTGCAGGCCTGTGCACTGAATCAGGTATGTGGGGCCAGGAAAGGATGAGGGGGGTTCCACACCTCTGGCCAAGAGCCCCAGAAGTCCTGCCCCTCCCCAGAGATTGACAGGTGGCCAGGGGGAGCCTATACTGTGTGGACTGGTACTGGACACTGTGCCAGAACCATGAAAAACAGAGGCAGCCTCTGTGATTTAGGTTGGTCCCTACCAATAAGGTAGTCCCATCTTCCCTTTTAAACCCTGCTTAAAAGTATGTCCAGCTATAGACCAGCTCATAACATTTTTCTTGTGGGCAATTCAGAAGTGAAATTATGTCATTATAGAAATGAAGGCTATTATCATCTCATGCAGAAAAAAAACAACAGTATTTATTTGTGAGAAAAGCTGCACAAGCTTCTACAATTACATACAAGCCACTATTTTTCATCTCAATACACTGGCAACCTTCACGTGGCTCAATGAGACTTCTGCAGGGACAATGACTATTCAGTTGTTAAGTTTACTTGATTTGCTCCTAGAAGGAAAGAAGCAAGTCTGCATAGATCACTGTAGGATGGAGCCAAGAGGCTATGCTGCTCTGACCCTGCCCTTACTTTACACAGGGCATGTCTACACATGCAATCAGTGCACATGAATAAACTCCAGAGCTCATTGCTCCAGAGTTTTTTTGGTCCTAGGTGCATTGCTTGAGTGTATGCCCAGGAGCAATTAACTCCATAGCAATCAGCTCTGGAGTTTATTCATGTGCAGCATATGGAGACTGGTTGGAGCAGACTCCTTCCCCAAGAGTACTTGTGGGCAGGACTATCATATTGACAGACTCAAGTTTAGTATTCTTGGTTTCTCTCTTCTCCTAAGGAGACTATCGTATGCAAACAGCATAGTTGGCCCTTTCTGCACCTATTCTAACTGGTGCAGCAGCAAGCCCTCAGGGCAAATATTCTAACTGCATTTTTTTCTTGGACACAAGTAACCAGCCAATTTCTTGCTGGGCCAGGCTAAGATGGCAACTCTGAAAAGCAGCAGAAACTGGCTTGCAGGGGCCAGATCTGAAGGCCTCCATTTCTTCCCCTTCCATTTGAATTGGGACACTTCACCTTGCAACAAAACACAGACCCATCTGCATCTCACTAGGCCATCAAGAGGGTCCTCTGCAAGATGGAAGACAGAGCTGGTCTTATGTGTGTAATCTCATGAGAGGCATGGGGTAGGGGGTTTCATGTGCCAGTGACAAGATTTTTTGGGGGTTTTTTTTTTTTTGTTACTAACAAGCATCTTAAGCTCAGCCCCTGGGAAGGCCACATAGCTTTGCATTTTCACCATTTGTTTTTAATATTTGTATAATAAAAAGGTTTTAAAAAAGTTTAGTGCCCCCTGCCTTTAGATAAAGGAATGGGATAGCATATAGCACTGAAAAGGCACACTTAGGATAAGTGAATCTTTCCTACAATAATTCTGAATGGCACTAGTACAGGGGTGAGCAATTATTTCAGCTGGACTTGAGGGCCACAGCCCCTTGACAGGTGCTCTGTCCCAGGGTCCTTTACCACTGGAGGTTCCTCCCCTTGCCCCTGGAAATACTTCTTTAGGTAAGGGGGTTTGCTATCTTGGAAAGAGGGGGGTGGGAATAAATAAATCACACACAAATCAGGACAAAAAAATTTTGAAATGAATGTGTTTGCATAATACCTTAAAATAAAGCCTATCTTTTGTATATTTTGGGGGGAGGGGTATGGAGGGATGTGGCTGGTTATACATGTATGTGGGGGAGGGGGGCTGGGATGTGCATATGGGACTCCTCCTATAAACATGACCCCCACACTGTGCACAGCCCCTGCCAGCAGCAGCAAGCCCTCAGGGCACTCAGCCTGCAGCAGGCAGAGATCCCAGTCATTGTGCAGTCCCAGTGAGCCCCAGGACTGAGGTTAGCTAGGATGCTGGCAAGAAGAAGGGCAGAGCCAGTCTGGCCCCACAGAGCCCCTGCCAGCCCAGGTTCTGTGCTTCTGCCAGCCCTGGCCCCAAGGCACTG
>NW_017729003.1:12599388-12602748 GCF_001723915.1 Gavialis gangeticus
CATTTTTACTAGTGCAGAGAGGGTGTAAAAGGAATCTATTTTGGTCTGGTAGTGTTTTATACCTACCATGTATGCCCAGGGCCCTGATAGAAATGACTGAACAAGATGCAAGTCAATGAATAATAAAACCTAAAAACACATTAACACTAAGTGAAGGTACCTATGGTTTTGCCACCTGCTGACAGCAGCAGTTGTATTTATTGTTTGTAGAATGTTAAAGGAGGCTGAAATTTATTATGAAATAAACAATGCCGACCAAATGCACTAGTACTATCAGAGTCTGAACCCTGCCCCCAGCCACAAGAAAACAAAGTGTCTTTACCTTTTAACATTACTCAAAACTGAAACATTTCCTGTGATAGAGGAAATCATCATAACCACATAGCTCAGAAATAAGATGAAGCTACAGCATAGTTGAAGAAGGTGGGCGGGGGGCTGGGAGACTGGTCTGCAGCTAGTCCAGAATAGAAAGTCTTTGCTCATTAGTAATTTGGAAGTAGACTAGTAACGAAGAACAAGACTATCCACATGCTAACCCCCACCCTGAAAACTCTCCCCTAAACCCAGCCAAGCAGAATGACTTTCAGAGTTTAGCAACAAAACAAAAATCTTTGTAAAACAGCAACTGCAGGGGGTTTCATGTTCTCTTCTGTAGAGGTGTGGGCCCTTAAGCACATTTTTGGCTCACTGTTTTACTAGCCTCTTCTCCTCTGTCACCCAATACAGATTAGGATCAAATTAGACACCCTGGCCCTTCTAAAACAAAAAACAAAGAGAAAATGCCCAGACATCCTTTAATCTTCACTAAGAAAAAGTAAACTCTGAACGGGACCTTGTTCATTCAACTGACAAAAGAGTTGCTGAAATTTCACAGGATATGAAAATGGTGGGTTGGAAATCGAGAGAAGGATTTGAACCCAGACTTTTATTGTCATTCTCTTTGTTTCATTGTAGTGGTTATATTTGTAAAACTTTCTTTAAAAACAATTGCTCACAAAGATGGATCCTGGGAATAAACTAATCACCACAGGCAGGAATAATGAATAATCTAAAGGAATTTCATTGGCCCCACATGTATGCAGAGTATCTGTAATAACATTTGAAAGTGTCATGTCTTTCCTACAGCTAGTCATGGCAGGCAGGTGTGAAGAGTTCAGGGCCTGCACATGAATACTGAATTTGTTGGATCTGGTGCTCTTCCATCAAATCGCACAGTAAAGAAAATAGACTGTCCTCTTAGTTTCCTTCCAGAGAGGTGATAACTGCAGGACATTGGCAAGATGAAAGGGGACACAGCTTCCTTCCCTTGCTGATTTCATTCTGGAATGGCGCTTTCAGGGCATCCTTCCCCATTGCTCCACCATCTTATTGGCAGTTCAGTAGGGAAGCTTTTGGGAGAGTGCAAATGAGCAGCTGTTGGGATGGCAAGCTGTGCTCATAAAATGTAGAAGATTGTATTTCAGAGCTGGGAACAGAGACTCTGGAGAGGGGGAGGGACGGGAAGGAAGCCAGCCAGAGGGGAAGTGCAGCAAGGGGTCTCTTTTAAAAGATTTATTTTGGGAACAGGGAGATATGAAGGGCAGAGGTTGACAGATACTCTCAACAGCTGTTCTTCCTGGGCAGGATGGAGGTTATAAAGAGAAGCCGCCACCCCCCTCCCCCCCAGCACCTTTATTACTCTAAATTACTTGAAATTTCATTCATACAGTAAGAGAATCATCTTCAGGCCCTTGATGTAGACACCAGCTCTCCAGATGTTGAGAACAGAAGATGTTTCCCCAATTGTTGAAGAAGCACTCTCCAGTGACCACAGATAGAGCAGTGTGTTCACAACAAAGCAAGTTCTGAAGTGCTTGACTCAGTTTAACGGAAGGAGCACGTACACAATTTCCTTCCCACCTCTGCTGTTACTGCATCACAGCAGTTGTTGTCAGGTGACAGGAAGCACACCTGATGCACTGCAGCACTGCCTCTCCTCCTTTCCTAGGTTGTTCATTTCCCTCTTCTTGTCTAGGGTCTTTGCTTTGTTCCATTCTACTGGAATAGCACAAAGCAGTTGAACCAAACCATCCCTCTGTTTCAGTGTGTAGGTACATCAGGCCTGAAACTGGCCACTTGAATTTAAGATCTGGAATGACAGAAAGACCAGAAAGGCCATAGGGAAATGCTGAGGATTCTCCCACAAGTGCACCTGATAAAAGCCCATTTGGGAAAGGAAGGTAAGTCTCCTATTGGGAACATGAACTACAGTGAAAATAAGGCCTCCAGCATTCTAGTGTGTCTCAAAACTGACCTGACAGGCTGAGAAAGTGGTTAGAGGGCCAGTTATTGGTCCTCCTTGTCCTCTCCACAGAAAAAGTGTGGAAGTTCGCTACTTATTCCCAGTTGTGGCACAGTATGCTCATTCTCTGAATTATATTATAATAGTCCATAGACTTCAGTTCCTGATTTGCTGTACTAAGTAAAAGCAGAACCAGACCTGCAGTTCTTATCTTGAGATGCACAGAGTCTAAACAGCCTGGCCAAACAAGGGATGGTTTACAATCCACTTTTTTAAAGATGTTTAGTAAGCAGTGTGTGACAGTAGTTTTGGTTGCCATGGATAGCATTTGTGGACATGGCAGAAGGAATGAGTCTATTAAATTGTGAATTGGCAGTTGTAAGCATCAGCGTTAGCTGAAATGCTCTTCCTACAGTGCAAGGGTATTGTTTTTAGGGACTTGATGTAGCCTGTACACTCTCTTGGAAATTCCCCTGAGAGTGAAGAGATACTTTATTGGCTGTCTGAGTCATCAAAGGGCAAAAAGAAGGGAAGAATGCTTTGTGCTTGTGTGGTATAGCCCCTTTTAGATTTCTGTGCAGATACTGGAGGAAATGACAGAATGATCAGATGGATTCAATCTCAATGGATATTTCCTTGGATCAACATTTTGTATAATCTTGGAATCTAATTAAAACTCCTACCACATGAAAAATACTGACCTAGCAAAAGTCAGTCTTAAATTGGTTTATTTCAAACGACCAGTATTCTAATTGTTAACCCTTACACTTCTTATTTTTGTCTCTCTGCAAGGTAAAGCATCACCCACATGATAAGGAAACACTGGAAGATTGGAACATGCTCTCTCAATAGCTGCAGAGCACCAGGGGCTGAAGACCTTCTTTATTCTCCTTCAAAGGAGAGGGCCTTTCTGATGACAGTCTTGGACTCTTCCATTACTCCTCATGGATAAAGGGCACGCTTTAGCCCAGGATTTCCGGGATCTGTTGCACTGTTTGAGAATGAGGAGCAAGTATGCCATTCTGCTGGTGTTTGTGGTAGCTCTTGTCATTATTGAGAAGGAAAATAATATCATATCA
>NW_017729003.1:12739456-12754762 GCF_001723915.1 Gavialis gangeticus
TTTTTTTTTTTTTTTTTTTTTACACTCCCTGCCTGTCCAGACAGACACTTACAATAAAAGTTCCACAACCTAGTAAAATTAAGCTTGGTTATAAATTAATCTTTTAACCTGTCATCCCTTTCCCTGTTTCATTATACAGCCTACCTACTCCTCAGATCTTCCTGTCCATCAATCTTAACACTGTCATGCCTTGATTTCCAACTTATTTCTAACCATCCTCCATCCCCACCCCAGACAGCAGGACTATGTATGTCTCACACCTTGAGAGTGAACATGCTGAATACTATGGTGAGGAGAACCAAAGAAGAACTTAAAATAACCAAACAGTTGGACAAGTGAGACAATTTCATGGTGCAGAGCTGAAATTGCAAACTGGCCCACAGTCAGAGGGGACCACTCTTAAAAAAAAAAGCGTAGATAGTGACTGTGAAAATGCAGAGTTACTAGAGAAGGCACATGCTGCAGAAATGTTCCATAAGCCAGGGCTGTCCAACTGGTGACCCATGGGCCACATGCAGCCCCCTCCCCACAAAAGATTAAATTGTGGATCCAAGAGTCCCACCTGGCCGCTATTCTCCCCCTCCTCCCCCTTTGCTCTAGCTGAAGAAACAAATGGAGTTACTGGGCTCCCCCTCCCTCTGGCTTCCCCTTCCACACCTTAAGGGATGTGGTTATGCAGCATGGTATAGCCCATAGGGCCGGGGGAGCCCAAGGCCTATGGTGCCAGGGAGCTTAAAGTGAGGTGGGGCACCTGGGCATGCAGTGCACTGTGGGGAGAAGGGGATATTGGGGCTTGCAGTGCAGTGGGGAGATATACAATGTAGTGGAGGGGCACATGGTGTTTGTCCCTGGCGGGTGTACGGACCCACTGGTGTAACCCCTGCTAACACAGCCCATGGAGTGTGCAGCCCATGACCACTTAGAAACTGGACAGCCCTGCCATAAGTAGATCCTTGAAAATGTCTCAGTCCTGACCCACAGCATCTCCTGCGATTTCAATCCTAGGAAGAAAGGAATCCTAGGCCGTTCTTTCTAGGGAGGAAGAACTGCCATCATACCTATAGGCTGGGGGGTGACCTTCTCAGCACCACTGAGGCAGAAAGATATCTTGGAGTCACTGTTGACTCCAGGATGAACATGAGTCATCAATGTGATGAAGTAGTCAGCAGAGCCAATCACACCTTGTCATGCATCTGTAGGTGCTTCACTAACAGGTTTAGGGAGGCGATTCTCCCCCTCTATGCAGCACTGGTCAGGCTGCAGCTGGAGTACTGTGTCCCGTTCTGGATGCCGCAGTTCAAGCGGGAGGCTGACAACGTGGAGAGGGTCCAAAGAAGAGCCACTCATCTGATTAGAGGCCTGCAGGGAAGGCCCTACGAGGAAAGGCTAAGGAACTTTAACCTCTTCAGCCTCTCCAAGAGAAGGCTGAGAGGGGACCTTGTGGCAGCATACAAATTCATAAGAGGAGAGCAACATGAAGTAGGCAATGATCTGTTCACCAGGGCACCCCCTGGAACAACAAGGAACAATGGCCATAAGCTACTAGAGAGAAGGTTTAGGCTGGACATTAGAAAAAAGTTCTTCATGTCAGGGTGGCCAGGATCTGGAATGGGCTTCCAAGGGAGGTGGTGCTTGCCCCATCCTTGGGGGTCTTCAAGAGGAGACTGGACAGGCACCTGGCTGGGTTCACATGACCCCAGGTTTGGTAACCCTTTTCTTGCCTGCCAGGGGCAGGAGGTCAGACTAGATGGCCCACTGAGGTCCCTTCTGACCCTAGAATCTATGAATCTTGGCTTCTCTTAGGGCTCTCAACCAATTTTCACTTGCAACACCCAGTTACTAATTCCTAGGAGTATGAATGATTCTTGTGTGAATGTCTGCTGGGTTTGTGACATAGGCAAATGGGCACAAAGGAATAGGACAAAATTACTGAATTCTTCAGGCCTGAGGTAAAGTAAGGCATACCCTCAGCTGCTTAGAGGGGAAAGCCTAAACAACACCCCCCTTGGTCATTTCAGTCACTGCTTCCATGTTTGTCTTGATGCTTTTGTTTTGTTTGCAGAGTATCAGACAAGCTGAAGCAAACCCCACAATCCCTGATGGAGGCAAACAGCACAGACCCTGGCTTAGTGCTAGCAGAAAATGGGTCCCTCTTATCCCTCAGTGAGCTGGACTCTGCCTTCTCTCAGATCAGAAACCGGCTTCTGAATGTTACCCTGCAGCTAGGAGGGAACAGGGAGCCTGCTGTGGCCCCTGCCAAGGGGCCCCGGAGACATGTACTGCTCATGGCCACCACCCGCACAGGCTCCTCCTTTGTGGGCGAGTTCTTCAACCAACAAGGCAACATTTTCTACCTCTTTGAGCCACTCTGGCACATTGAGAGGACAGTGTCCTTTGAACCTGGTGGTGCAAATGCTGTGGGGTCAGCCCTTGTCTACAGAGATGTCCTGAAGCAGCTGTTTCTCTGTGACCTCTACATCCTGGAGAACTTCATCAGCCCACTCCCTGAGGACCACTTGACACAGTATATGTTCCGGCGAGGCTCAAGCCGCTCATTGTGCGAAGAGCCTGTATGCACCCCTTATGTCAAAAAGGTCTTTGAGAAGTACCACTGCAAGAACCGTCAGTGCGGCCCCCTGAATGTGACCCTTGCAGCGGAGGCCTGCCTACGCAAGGACCACATGGCTCTCAAAGCTGTGCGAATACGGCAGCTGGAGTTCTTACAGCCATTGGTTGAAGATCCTCGCCTAGACATGAGGATCATCCAGCTGGTGCGAGACCCACGGGCGGTGCTGGCTTCACGCATGGTTGCCTTCTCAGGCAAGTATGAGACCTGGAAGAAATGGGCTTCAGAAGGAGCAGCTCCCCTCAATGAGGATGAGGTGCAGCGACTGCGAGGGAACTGCGAGAATATCCGTCTCTCAGCTGAACTTGGCCTGAGGCAGCCTGTGTGGCTGCGGGGCCGCTATATGCTGATTCGCTATGAGGACATTGCCCGGTCCCCACTCCAAAAGGCCAAAGAAATGTACAGGTTTGCAGATATCAGCATCACACCGCAGGTGGAGGAGTGGATACTGAAGAACACGCAGGCACCTCAGGACAGCAGTGGTATCTACTCCACCCAGAAAAACTCCTCAGAACAGTTTGAGAAGTGGCGCTTCAGCATCCCATTCAAGTTGGCCCAGGTGGTACAGAACGTCTGTGGCCCAGCCATGAGTCTGTTTGGCTACAAAGTAGCCAGCAATCCTGAGACCCTGACAAACCGATCCATCAGCCTGTTAGAGGAAAGAAGGACCTTCTGGATCACGTAAGATCCTTTGTTGCTGGTTTTCTAAAAAGAAATATATTGTTAGACTGACAAAAATAGAAATGGAACATGGGAACAGCTGAGGAAGCAGGAACGGGGCACCATGCCCTGCTGACCTGTATCACACCCTCATCTCTAAAGCTTGTGTTTGACACATGCTCCTTGTTCATTCTAGGTGTTTTCTGTTTCTCCAGAGGACAAGAGGGCATTTAGCCACAACCAAAAGCTCAGCTCTCTAGATGGAGACTGTAATGTGGCAACCCTCTGAACTAAGCAGAGCTCAAATGCTGGCAGTGGGAAGAACCAAAGCAATAGGTGCCAGCTTCCATACCTCAGCTCTTAGCTTTCTTCCCAGCGGAGGCGCCACCCTTTGCTGAAAAGGCATTTCTGCACTAAACATCCAAAGAGAGAATCCTATTTTTTTTTAAACTGTACATTTTAGAGTCCCTCATCCTGCCAAGTACAAGAGGAGGTGGGAAAAGCCAAGGAGTGCTCTGATATTACCTGAGGCAGACCTGGCTGTTGTGGTTTCCTTGTTGGACAGAAATGCCAAGAGGGACTTGTTTCAGGTTTGTTGTCAAGAAACAGCTTAGTAAATCCCCAACAATGGGGAGGTAAGGGAACAAGCACCCTAGTGACTGCTGGTAAACATTCAAACCCAGGATATTGTGTGGGTGGTCTTCAGACCCTGAAATAAACAGTTGTTCAAATTTGAAGAGACATGAGTGGGTCCTACAAGGACCAGCAAACTATCCCCAACTCCAGGGATACAGGACAGACATGCAGCAAAGTCAGCAACAGCTGTACTACATTAGAGATTATTGGCCCAGGTGCAGGATTCCTCATGTTGGCTGCTTTTTGTCTTGCTATCAAATGCACCAAAGCCAGCAGCTGAGAGATGGTAGAGAGACAATGGGAAAGCTATTTAAGAAAGAGCAAGAGAAAGCAGTCTTCCCTATCTCTGGGGACTGGGCTTGCCTTCCTAAGTGGTATCAACAGTTTTGTCTTTTACTCCCCCATAAAAAAATCTGCAAGCCGTTTCCTCAGCAACCCCTTGATAGTAGCTGGTGTCTACAGAACAACAATGAATGCTTTTTTGCCTGGTTGTGGTAGGGCATTGCTGTAGTTGTATTTGTGTCTTGTTGCTTTTGTTTCTCTGGAGTGCTGGTTGGAGGTTGGCAGTAACCCTCCAGCCCAAAGAAGAGGAAATTGTTTGTCCAATTAGTTTTCTTGGTGGGGAGGGAGAGAGGGGAGGGGAAGACTGGGATATGGGCAAGTGGGACCTTGTCCAAAGTTGGGCAATAGAAATAGTTTCTCTAACAGGAAGACATGAGCGCAGATTGCAACAGACCAATTTCTAGCATGTGCTGCTCCTTGTCCAGCTGCACACTTAAGCTTGGTTTTGGTTACCAGGAGACTGGTCTCTCACCTTAGCCAAGTCTGGAAAGGGTTATTGGACTCCCTTGCTCACCCTTAAATTATCTTCAGGGCAGAAACATCAAAATAACATGCTGGCTAAAAGTGATTTTTTTTTTTTTTTTTAATGTTATTTTTCAAGGAGCAGCGTTAGGTTCACTTTAATTACATTTAAAGGGATTCCATCAACAGATAACACATTCCTTCCTGGAACATGTCTTGACTTAGTGTTGTCCCAAATAACACCATAGATTATGCTAAATTCACATATTGCAAGGAAAATGTTTTTCTCTGTTCTTTAACATATTTGCTTTTTGCACTTGCCATGATCTGGGACACAGTTGCTTCTACTGTGCCCTCCTGTGCTAATGGCTGGTTTCACTTCATATTCTCATGCACCAGCATGAGATGGCATTATAATTATCATGCACAAGGGTAATGAGGAGTACAGCTGGGTAGCAGAGAAGGGGGAAAGCTGCTTTTATCTCCTTTGGACACAACCTGGGAGTGCTGAGGAAGCTGGAGCTAGAGAGTAAGTAGAGGAGTAACAAGGTAGAAGCTAATCAGGAGATGATCCAGACAAATTTTGTTTAAGGCCTCTGTCAGGCCTTGCTAGTGCAGCTCACATAAACATCAGCAAGATTGAACAGAAACATGCAAAAAATACAGGCAAGATATTCTGGCCAGAACTCTCAAATCACAAAGCACTTTAAGACAAATGGGTAGTTGCTTAATCTAAAAGAAAATTAAGTTGAGAGATACTCTGGCAAAGATAGCAACGCCACACCTTTCCTTCTAAAAGATACCACATAATCTTACTAATGAATCATACATTGTTAAAATTGTAATCCTTCTAAGGATCAAAGTTTGCTTTTCAGTAACTCTGCAAGGTATTCATTTTCTGTATCTCCCAGAGTTTGGACAACCAAAACAGAGATGAGGCAGTTCTTCTTTGCAGCTCACCTGTGCTAACACAATGCAGCAGCATTTGGGTTGCAAGCACTACAAGAAAATATTGAGCAAAAAACACCTGGAAACTGCTTCCACTGACATTTGAAAAAAAATCTTGAAAACATTTATTAATTTAGCTGGTTTTGTAAGTCCCTTAGTTTTTAAAACCTACATTTGCAGCCTAACTCCTTTTATATTTTTTGCTTTCCCAGAGAACTACTCATGGCTGAATGCAGTTTGTAAAAGTGGAAAGAAACAGATAAAATCCCCACAAGCTTCAAAGGAGGCTCTTCCATGTGTACTTTTATGACAGAGATTCTGTAGTTTGCATAATCAAACTCAGCACCCACCAAAGTACTTATTTTAAAATACTGTCCCCCAGGTTTTTGAACCGCAAAGGACCAGTGAACAACTGTCAACAATCTTTCCTTACATATAGTCATTCATTTGTTATTTTTTCCCTGGTGCAGATAAACATAAGCCAGTCTTTTTATTAAACACACAGGTTCTATCTCGGAGACATTTACATGTTCCCAAAGCAATCTCACCTGTCAGCCTAAGATAATATGGCCAGCCTCTACAAAAATAGAACAGCAAGGTAGAGGTAGAGATTTGCAATGGTCTGGGTTCACTTAACATGCCCCAGTACAACCTGCATTTCCAGGACCTTTGGAAGGTGGTGGTTTTATCTATGGACAAGTAGCAGGAAAGCACAAATACCCCTATGTGACTTCATACCCCTCTTAAAGGTAAGCACATGAGTAAGTGCTATCCTGAACTGGTGTGCTTCCATGAATCAGGCCTTTAATGCATCTTGCAGCATTTCATTGGAATATTTAAGACAAGAGCAATGCATACAGAGTACAGAACTACTGAAACCCCACCTACCAGAAAACTGTCCTGGTCTGCATCAGTGCAGATAGCTGTAAAACCTGCCAACATAAAAATTGACAAATGTATACCTACACAAGGGCCATGATCTAAGGCCCATTTAAAGCAGTGGAAAAGCCCTTATTGGCTTTACTGGGGTTTGGATTGGGGCCAAGGCAGAGCAGTAGTGAACTGGACCCACAGTCCCTTGCTGACTAGAGTTTTTGACCAGATCCAGTAGCAACCTGCAATGGAAACTGTCCTGGAAACTTTCCTGGAGAGACAGGGGCAGTAAATGCAGCTCCAACCAGCACTTTGGTTATGCTGAAATGAGGTGATCATGATGGGGTTTGTTTTTTAATTGTTTGTGCTTTTCTATGTTGTGCTTTTTTTAGTGTTTAATTTGATATGCTTGTGTGTGTGTGTGTGCGCGCGCGCGCGTGCATGTGTACAAGGGCTGCAGCCTTGCAGGGAAGAAGCTGTCACTTCTTGCCATAGGTAAAACTGGTTAGAGAATGGAGTTTTTACCATTATAAACTGCAAGGGGAATTAATTTATTTATTATATGAAAAAAAGGGGGGAATATTTTATTAGCAGTGAGTTAGAGCTATACCCAAAACAGACAGTCAGAAGAGACCACAGGAAATGGGAAGTGGAGAGACAGGTGTACCAGGAGCAGCTCAATTTTGATTTCAAACAAAATGCTGTTTCATTTTGAGAAATCCTTTCAGTTTATCTCTTTAACATCTGGATACAAACAATAAAACAAAAATTACACAGATAAAAACTGCTATCACAGCAGGTAACACCTCCACTCTTTCTAAATGAATCTGACTAAAAATACATGGTTGTATTTTCTCAGGCTATCTATTTTGTGCATTGACAGTATGTTTTGCACTGTTATCTATTATATGTGAGGGATTTTCACATCCTAACAGGAGTTGTTAATACGATAAGGGAAAACATGGTGGTAAAATCTCCAAAAACTGGCATGGCATTATACCTGTACCTGCTTTTCATTCATTTTTTTAAATGACTGCTTTTCAAGTAACAGTATCCTCCTAACCTTTTGGGAACCACAGTAAAATTGCAAGCAAGACAAACAGTAAGTACAGAATGGCAATCCCTTATGACATAGAAAAGCACAGAAATCCACAGAAGTGAAATGGCACATGGCATAAAGGATGGGCTAATGACCTTTGGGATCACACCTTTGTCTACTAAGAAGTAAGCATAGGTACTTAATTTCTGCATAGTTTCGAACTGATACCAGGTCTCTTCACTGAACATGGGGAGGAAAAAAAATCCCAGTTAGAGCCTGAGGCAGTTTGGTAGATAAGTGCAAGATACGCCCAGGAATTAAAGGCCAAATTCAACTATAATATACACCTTTGGCAGTCTCACTTCACTTCAGTGGGGTTTAAGTCACAGCAGGATTTGGCCCAGACACTGGAATCCTGTCTCTTTCCTGGAGTAGTCCCTCAAGTCAGAGCTGCATTCATTAGCAGCTTGGGGAATCGCACTGCATGGCTACCTCCTATATACACAGACGGGGAGAGACAGAGGGATTCAGTTCTCTACTCAGTCAGTCACTTGACCTTCCCAAGCACAAGAGAGTCATTCAGCACTTATTTATTTAGGGGTTTTTTTCCTCACTTGATGAACACATCTTTAATCTGGAAGAGAGAGAAACTCTGACCTTTGTAAATAAAAGGGAATATTCTTCTGCATTTCAGTTACTGGAAAAGGAAAGGCAGGTTTCTAAAACTTAACCCTCTTCTACCAGGTTCTCTAGATGTGCACCTCTTCCCATTCTTCCCTGCATTTCATGAGAAATGGGCCAGGCCCAGGTGCTGATAGAAAGGTCCACTTGCCACCTGCTTGTTGTGCCCTCCTTGCAGTCGTGCCTCATACTCTCCAGTTAACAGGCTGGCTCTGAGAGCTTTGTTTCAGGGGGGAGACCCCCTTGCTGAAGAGGTGTGGAGGAAGAGGGAGCAGAGAGCAGGCAGCAGGATCTGAATGGAGCCTTTGTATTTGCTGCTGTACTGCACGTCATCACCGTGGGCCAGGGAGGAAGGCTCTTGGCTGCTGTCAGGGCTCCAGGACTCTTAAGATGGGCAGCTTCATTACTTCAGCTCTTTCTTCCTCTTCTCAATTGTCTGTTGCTTTTCAACTCAAAGAAAGGAATCTCAGGTGTTCACCCCTCTTAATGGCTGATATTGTGCTGCCCAGAACAGCTGTTCTTTTTGTTTAAAATCAAAATACCCGCATCCAGGATTTGAAGCAGACCTTGTGACTTTAACCGCAGGGGTTCTCCCACTGCGGAAAATCTAAGGGGAAAGGAGGCGAGGTGAAGCAGACACAGCACAAGGCAGACTTTAAAGGAAAAGGCACTGGCTTAGCTTCGTTGGGCAGCAGGAAGTGTGCAGCTGAGGGAGTCAAACATCCTCTTGTTTATTTTTCTGGATGGGGAGAATTCTGCACTACTAGCTGGGAGTTTTTGGAAAAATAAACTTGCAGCTATACCAATATACATGCATTTTATTACTGGCCCCATGTTGAGGTTCTAACTTAAAGGCTCACCTAGCTCCGCAGCAGTGCTGTGACACAGGCTTTCCTAACCAGCCATCCCCACTGTGGTCTGCTCGCCAGTGGAAGCTCTCGACAGACCTGTCCCCTGAACAGAATACTCAGTGCTCCGGTCTGAATCAGCCTTGTGGATTCACAGAAATGAATGTGAACCTTGTGACCTGTTAGAAGATGGTTGACTTGACTTATTTAATTAAAAAAAAATCACAATGGAGGAGAATCCAAAACATTGCCCATCTCGTTAATGTTTATTCCCTTGTTATTTTTAGCCGTGAGAAAAATGTAGGTATTAAACAGCAGCAGGTATAACAGGTAAGATTGTGTAAAATACACCTCTCCCCCTGGCCCCCCAAGCAATGACTAGCTTTCCTTGTGGATCAGCAACAAGGGTTCAGAGAACTGAGAAACTAGGAGAAACTCAGGAAAATAACACCTGGAAATGACAACAAGAAATCGAGCAGCAGATTGTGTGCACAAGAGCAAGTCTCCAGTTTAATGGGTGCTCTCCTTGTGGGGGACTGAGCGCTCAGGACTCCCAAAATGCATAGGTGGGCTGAAACCAGAGAGAAAAATGTTGGTTTCAAATCCATCAGAACACAGGAGGAAAAACTGACCAGACACCCAGAGGAAAAGAACAGGCTAAACAGAAAACTGGGAATTACCTGCAGGTCTCTAAGAGGGCTTTATTCCCATACCCTGGAGGTTTATGCCTCAATGTAGCAGTCAACCACTCTTACACACCCCTACTTCAGTGGCAATGGGAATCCGTAGCAGGAGTGGCAGCAGTGGCTGAAGTAGGGGGCACAGGAGCAACTCAAGTGGAGGGCACCATGATTGCTGCCATGATTTCCATGTGCCCTGTAGGAATCCTTTGTACTTCCACCAGGCAGCCATCCCCCACAGTTTGCGAAATGTTGCCACAGAGAATTATAAACCTACTGAACTTCCCTTCCTCTATCCTAGCCTGGCACCAATAATGGCAAGGCAGGTGGGCCTCACCATAAGCTAGGGAGAGTTGTAGTCAGAAGGCAACTAGTTGCTATGTTGAGGACATGAAAGTGGCAGGAAGGAGCTGATCAGCAGTTAGGTCTTGCTTTGCTTGGGACCCCACATACTTGGAGAACTGGCATAGGAAGACTGAGGTAAAACATGTCATGAAAGTATGCCAAAGGATTCAATCCTCTAGCTCGTAATTTTCATTTGAGGTGGTTTGTCTCTCAGTTTCAGAAGTGTCCTGCCCAAGAGTCCACTCAGATGCCCAGAGCTCCTTTACTGCCAAAATCTCAGGACTAAGACAGTGACCACATGGCAAGAGGTAGAGATCTCAGTGCACGCTAGCTCCAGAACACTTATCACTACAGCTATGTTAGGCCAAGCTATGTCTGGGCTAATCAGCTTTGTGTAAAGTAGGGCCTATAAACCCATGTACAGTGCTGTTTTAGCATAGCCCAATTAATTCAAGTTATGGAGCTAGTGTGTGCAAAGGCAGCCTAAGTATCACCACAAATTTTAGCATCTAGGATTAATACTATTTCCAGGTATCTCAGCACAGCAGAGCCTGGCTCTATGTAGGCTCTTGATACATGAGCTAGCACCTCTCTGCAGAACACTGAATGCCCTTAGATAGTGGTTACCAACCATTTTAGACTCAAGACAGTCCCTGCTAGACTCAAGGTACACTTCAGAAAATGCCAGCTCTTCACTTTCACTTATAGTTTGGCTAGAAAAAATAAAATAGCAATTCTTCTGTTGCAAAGAACGCAGAAAGACCACAGCAGGGCAGAATGTTTTTGACACTGGATTCCTATTTGAAATCTCTGGGATAATCTTGTGAGTTGTGTAGGTATTCATACATCTAACAGTGCTAATATTGAAAGGCCCTTAAAAGGATCTCACAGAACCCCAGCTGAGAATCATTGCCCCAAATGTGTTGTCTTTCTCTAGCTGGGCTCCATGCTTCTTGACAAAAGAAACCTGGGGACCTGGGGCCTCAGATTTAGTCATCCTTCTGCTGCAAATTTCTCAACATAAAAAAGTAATTGGGGTTCAGTAATAATGGCACTGGGAGCTCATTCCCAGAGCACTTCACCATAGCAAACACTATTCCAGCCAGATTCTGGGCTACAGCATGGCCTCTTTGTACTATTCCATTTATAAAGGAGGCCTTCAGCATAGCTTTATGGCCCCTTTCCACAAAGCAGGCAGTTAAGCATTTCCCAGGCATGGGGAATCCCTGACTGGCACAGAGCCAAAGTAACCAGGTCTAAGTCACTACCTGCAACCTCTCACCATAGGGGAGTGAGGAGGGAAGGAGGGAAATTTTGTGAGATTTTGTCAGCACAGCCCCTAGGGGCCCACTGCAACTGGGAAGATTTAAAGCAACCAACTTCTTAGAAGCAAAACCTGGGACCCAGGCCTACACACGCCACAACTTTCCAGAACCAGCCGTGCTCTATATCCCTTCTGGTTAACGTCATTACCCTAGTGCAGCATGCAGGATAGGTAATTCACTGCTATAATGTAGAGCTAGTTAACCAGAAGAGCACTGTATGAAAGCAGCTGTGCTACCCTGTGGTTCAGGAGATAACCTGTAGCTAATTAGGGACTAATTTCCACCCCCCCCCCTTTAGGATAAAAGTCCCATTTCAGGGACTCTGGGGAGCCCACACATCCCCAGAATTCTGGATTGTCCCAGCAAATTCAGGATGGCTAATCATTTTATATGGATTTAAACTATGGTTGGGGTTTAACTTTTGAAAACTGCCTTGGCTGCCTTTTCCACAGCTGTGCTGAGCGGAGGTCTCATGGCTGCTTATTTGGGCCTTGAGTTTACAAAAATCAGTATCTTCCTTGGGTGTCTCAACCAGAAAAAAATCACACAGCAAGGGCAGGTGGAGACCCCTCTACAACATGACTGCACTCTGCCAGTCACCTGAGCTGGCACTTAAATGAGCTATGGATATATCCTAAACATTTTGAAAAGGCACAAAATCCTGTAATTGTTCTAAAGGGCTCTCAAATACCCCTTCCCTCCTTGCCTCCCCTGCAGCCATGCCCAGGTGTGTCTATCAATTCTGGACTAACCCTTCACTGAGGGAAGCAGGGTCTCTGAAGATCTCAGTCTTATGGAAGTGATTATATTTTAAGAATTCTGTTTAATTGCTTGAAGTGTATGACATTTTTTAATGTCCAAAGCTGCTTAAAATGTATGGGCTTTAACCTTTTTCTGCAAAATTAAAATGGTGGAGACCTTTTATGTAAGAAAGGTCAGTACGGTCTGCAGATCTACTGGAACAATCCCGTTTCTGAGTGAAAGCAGACTGATTTTTCAGTCAAAAAGCCAGCAGAAGTGGGCTGAGTTTTTGAGAGAGGGTGATTTGGCATGGAAAATGAGGAAATTCAAGCCATCAGATATTTCCAATGTTTAAAAAGCATTTTAGAAAAAACTGAGTAAAAAAAGAAGAGAAAATGAAAATAGTAAAGATATTTGTGCCAAATTCTGTGAAGTAATATTTGTGAATATCATACAAATCCCTGAATAAACTTGTATTTCAGCAGGGCATAGGCTCAAGCATAGCTAGACAGAGGCTACAAATAATAAACTGATCCCCTGGAGGTGCAATCATTTAATAGCTAGTAAAGAAACTTGCTAAATGCAACCCTGCAGTTTATTGCAAAAACAGGCAGGTAGTAAAAGCTCAGCAGGACAGAGTTTACCCAAACAATCAGAGCTGATTGGGGAAGGACTAGCAGGAAGGAACAGGAACGGGTCTCTTCATTGGGACAGCTGAATCAGGAATGGCTATGAATTACTGCACTCAGAAAAAAGGAAGGTACGGCCTTGCTAGCACTGTTTTCAGGTGCATACATGCACATTTGTGTCTAATGTATGCAGTACCTACCTGTATGTGTCTACGAATACTTGAATAAAAGTAAGCAGAGGTATATCAGCATGTCTGCAAACATACATATCCATGAATGGGTGCATATGCACACACAAGGTATCATTGGTATATCTGTATATGTGTGCATAATCATGGATATATCATGGGCCGTGGCAAAAGAAACGGACACACCATCTATAGCAGTCACACATATTCTATAAACTGCTGCTCTTTAGATTCCTTCCACCAAAGGAAAGGAAGGTGTTTGCTATACAGGCATATGATCCAAGATCTTGAAATCATAAATCAATTTGCTGGCCTTGTCCCCACTGCCTGGAAACTCCACAGCTATGATTTGTCATGTGGCCCACAATGCTGCAGAAAACTGGTATTAGCAGGCCAAATGTCAGAGTAAAGGGCAAGTCATTTTCTCTGCTGATGAGGAAGAGGTGGCAATGAGCAGCTGACAGTTGCTGAGAAGATGTTTGTGATGTCAGGTGGGGACCATGCGATTCATAACAGGAAATAAATAGTAGGCCAAGAGGGCTATTGTTACTGTGTTGTCACTTCTGTCCCTTTCTCAGTTTCTGTTATTTCCTTAGACTGAGTTCAGCTTTACTGCGTACAGCGAATGAATCCTGTCTGCCCCAGCACCTCTATCATATTTCTGTTCCAATGCATTCCCTGAAATAATAAGCATTTCCCTAAATCCACATCACTTCCAATATTTGAGTGAACAACCCATCTGTAATAGTAAATTAGCATAGAAAATTCTTCCTCAGGAAGAATTCTTCCTCATCAGAATCTCTCTGGTGCCCAGAAACTGTAGAACCATTTCCACAGAGTAATTATTATGCCTCAAAAGCACGAAAATTTGGCAATGAACAGCTTCACTCCTGTTATATAATCTTTCGCTTTTCAGACTTGGTCTACACACAAAGTTGTTCTGATGTAAAGATGTGATCTTATATCAGTTAACCAATGCACCATTGCATGGAGATAGCCAGATTTAAGCCTGTTCATACTGGTTTAACTGACAGCTGCAGACTGAACTGATAACGCTGAACTTTGCATAACTTCAATGCAAACTGGTTTTCAGTTAAGCCAGAGAAACTTCTGAGTATAGACAAGTCTGTATTATCACCTCATGTCAGTGACAGCTCCTTACCCAGCCTTTCTGGACTAGGATTTAGAGGTGGAATTGTGCTGAACATGATCTGTCCTTGTCTATACTTGCAGCTGTCTAGGGTTCATCAGTACCAGGGCAGCCGTACCCATGGGTAATGGGCAACTGGTGCTGACTTAGGGGGGGGATGTGCCCCACGGTGAACAGTCAGCAACCAGGAGTGGGGTGGTCCCCCTGCGGCCAATCACGTCGACCAGGGCTCCCACCCCCGGCTGGTGCTCTCGGTGGGGGTACCGGTGCTCTTGCCTGCCCCTCTCCACCCATTGCCTGAGTGGGGAGCATGGCCTGTCAGGGGGTGCATGGGCACTCTCAGGGGGTGAGCATGCACCCCCATGTACCCCCCTATGCGTCGCCACTGCTATGGCTGATGGCCATTATCAGCTATGGCTCTTTTTTATTGGGTAGACAAGATTCAAGCTTTCAAGCAACACTGTCCCTTTCATTTCTTATCAGCTGGGTTTGCTGTAGGTAAGAGAAGGGTAATTCCAGGGAACTTAATGAATAAAAGGTTGTTTTGCCCAGGTTCATTCTGAAGCCCCAGTATTGCCACAGAGGTCATTACAGGATCATGTTTTAAATCTGATCTCATGTGCTAGCAGGGTTACCAATAAAATCTCTTGGAAGGGAGTGTTGCCAATTCAAATGGACATGATATGCAGTGGAACTTCTAGATCAGTGGAGCTCAACATTTTGGCCCCACAGGCCAGGTAAGTGGCGCAGGACCAGTTTGTGGGCCACATTGGACCCTGTCCACCGTTGTCAGGCATCAGGGCCCACACTGCTCCTGCATGCTGAGACTGGGCTCCTGGAGTCCCATGCTGCCTGCACCCAGCTCCATGAATTGGGATTGGGCCCCATGCAGGCTTTACTCACACCATCTGGCAGTGCCATGCCCAATGGATGATATGGTGCTTGGGGCTAGATCTGGCCTTTAGACCAGAGGTTAATCATTCCTGCTCTAGATCTACAAATAAGATCATCCTATAACACAGGGGCAGGCAAAATATGGCCCACGGACTGCATCTGGCTGACCAGGCCATTCTTTCTGGCCCACTGGACCCCTAAAAATTTTAGAAAATTAATATTTATCTGTTCCTGGCTGC
>NW_017729003.1:12755008-12758122 GCF_001723915.1 Gavialis gangeticus
ACAAACCCATACCCATGCCCCCATTCCCTCCACCCCCCACAATATACAAGAGTAAGACTTCATTTTAATCTATTATATACAATCACCTCTATGTGCATTACACAAATACATGTCAACGAGGATAAAAATCTTTTTTCAGATCAAATTAATATTTTTGATGTTCTCTGTTTAGAATATAATGTGTAGGCCTGTGTGAATAGTGAACTATTTGATTCTAATTCAGATTTGGCTAATTCAGATGCCAGCAATTCAATTCGGACATTCAGATCGCTTTTCCAATTCAATTCGGCTGAATGGGCTTCGGAAGATTCAGAGAGATTTGGAGATTTAGCCATAAAGTATAATGGGGAATCAATTAAATATCTATAACTTTTGTCGGTTTTTGGCTGATTTGGATGAAACTTGCAGGGGTCGTAGCTTCTGCTGAGGGTATGACGCCTGCCAAGTTTCAAGGTGAAAGGTACAGGGGTTTCTGGGAAACTGCACCTCAAAGTCGTGAAAGCAAAGCTCATGTCATGTACGTGTTACACCACAGCTGGGTAAAAGCTGCAGGAATGGTAGCTCTTGCTAAGGCCACAAAGCCTGCCAAGTTTCAAGGAGATAGGTGCAGAGTTTTCCGGGAAACTGCCTCAAACTGCTGACAAGCAAAATTTGTGACACAGGTACATTGTGTGTGTTAAGGCACAGGGGGGTGCTAAGCCCTGCTGCGGCCATGAAGCCTGCCAGCTGTCAAGGAGATAGGTCCGGGGGAGTCTGGGTTCTGGGGCCCTGCACCTCTGGCTGCTAACAGGCAAAACTTGTGACATGTGCTTGTGCAACTGTGTCTGTCTTGGGGCACAGGGGGCTGAAAACTGCAGGCCTGCTTGGCCCTGCTGCGGCCATGAAGCCTGCCAGTTGTCAAGGAGATAGCTGCAGGGGGTTCTGGGGCCCTGCACCTCTGGCCACAGGCAGGCAAAACTTGTGACATGGGTGAGTGACACTGTGCGTGTGTTCAGGTGCACCTTTTCTGGTGCTGGGGCCTCTGCACAACACAGCAGTGTGCCTCAGTGAGGTCTCCTCCACCCCTACAGCCTCAGCTTGGTTCACCACTGTAAACGGAAGCAGGTAAAAATAACTTAGTGACTCAGCAGTCAGCACCAGTAGCACCAACAGCATCTAAGGTAGCCAAAATGAACTGTCAGGCCTTTCTTTCCTCTCAAGTAGGAGCACCTAGTGCATGTCTGTTAGGTGCACCCTCACTGTGTGACCCTGTGTGTGTATTTTTGTTCAGGTGTGCCCTTCCTGGTGCTAGGGCCTCTGCACAAAATGGCAGTGTGCCCCAGTGAGGTCCCCTCCACCCATACAGCTTCAGCACAGTCCACCACTGTAAATGGCAGCAGGTAAAATAACTTAGGTGACTCAGCACCAGTAGCATCAGCAGCACCATCTCAGGTAGCCAAACTCAAACTATTGGGCCCTTTTTTCCTCTCAAGTAAGAGCACCTAGTACGTGTCTGTTAGGTGCGCCCTCACCGTGCAACTCTGTATGTGTGCGTATGTGTGTGTGTGTGTGTGTGTGTGTAATTGTGTTCAAGTGCACCCTTCCTGGTGCTAGGGCCTCTACACAACATGGCAATGTGCCCCAGTAAGGTCTCCTCCTCCCCTACAGCCTCATTCCAGTCCACCACTGTAAACAGCAGCAGGTAAAAATAACTTAGTGAGTGAGCAGCACTAGCACAGTCACACCAGCAGCATCTCTGGTAGCCTAGCCAAACTATCACAGAGCCTTTCTTTTTATAAAGGAATTGAAACAAAAAGTAAAGATGTTGTATTGGATATATGTTACTTGTGGTGTATGATGTCTTATCTTGTGTTTTTATGTTTATATGTTTATTATGAAAAAAATGGAATAGTTAGAGAAATATATCTTAGGAAGCTTTTGGGTTGAAAAACCCTTTGTCAGGCTGAGGAAGTACCTACAGTTGATATGTCTCCTGGTCCTGGATGTAAGGAAGAGTAAAGAAGCCAGAGGCTGGCTTGGCATGCAATGCAGGCAAGAAAGCCAGTCAGTGAAAATGGAAATAGAGGCATCAGGGAGTGAGGGACAGGCTGGGTGTAGGATGGAGAAGGGGGATATAGCAGTGCAGGTAAAAGTGCAGAGGTACCTGGGGAGTCAGATGTCCAGCAGGTTGCAGTGTGTCAGAGAGAAATCACATTCACTGGCCAGCTAGAGATGTCAGTCCTCCCCCTCCCCTTCCCCCTCCCTCCTCTTTCCCCTCCCTCTTCTAAGTTTCTGTTTCCCAATAAAGAAGGCTCTCTGAATTGCTGAATCTCTTCTAATCTTTTCTGCATCAATCCAGAGCCTCCGAATCAATTTGGAAAGTTTTAAGCTTCTAGCGATTCAATTCGGATTCAGAGATTCGGCCTCTGAATCAGGCCAAATCTTCTCCAAATTGAATTGTGAACCAAAGCTTCGCATAGCCCTAATAATTTAGTATTTTTCTGGTTCCGAGATCTCAAACCCCCTTGCTGAAAGGAATACTTCCACGGGCAAGGGAAGGGACTTCTCGTAGCAAAGGTCAGGGGTTAAGGGGTGGGACTTACAGTTACAAGATGATGACCAGGGGCTGGGGCACTTGTCAAAGGGTGGGGTGTGGCCCTCAACAGCTTGCCAAAATTTGGTACGTGGCCCTCCACCTGAAACAATTGCCCACCCCTGCTATACAGCATCTGATGGAGTGAGTTCAAGCTCATGCTACATATCTCTGATTTAGTCTATAAAGTGAAAATCCATCTTGCCATCATCCTATAGAGCAGTGGTTCTGAACCGGGGGTACATGTACCCCCAGGGGGTATGTGAAGCCTCATCAGGTGATAGTTTCATAGTTTCTAGGGTCGGAAGGGACCTGAGCAGATCATCTAGTCTGACCCGCTGCCATGGCAGGAAGAGCACTGGGGTCAAACGACCCCAGTAAGGTGGTCATCCAACCTCCTCTTAAAAACCCCCAGGGTGGGAGCCTGCACCACCTCACATGGAAGCTGGTTCCAGACCCTAGCCGCCCTGACCGTGAAGTAGCGCCTCCTGATGTCCAACTTAAACCTTCCCTCCGCCAGCTTGTGACCATTGTTCCTGGTC
>NW_017729003.1:12758544-12767675 GCF_001723915.1 Gavialis gangeticus
CCTCCCCTGGGGCCTGAGGGGGGCCCAGTGCGGGGGCTGATCCGGCCCCTGCTCAGGAAAATAGAGGCAAAGAAGTCATTAAATAGGTTAGCTTTGTTGTCTGGTGTGACGACCAAATTTCCTAGTGTGTCTTGCAGGGGCCCCATGTTACCAGGTACCTTCTTTTTGCCCCCTATGTATTTAAAAAAGGACTTCTTGTTGTCCTTGATCTGGGAAGATAGTCCCAGTTCCATCTCCACCTTGGCCTTCCTGACCGCCCCCCCGCAGCCCCGAGCAACTGCAGTATAGTTCTCCCTGGTGATGGCCCCTCCCTTCCATTGGGTGTTCGCCTCCCTTTTAGCTAGATGCCTCCCTTTAGCTGATAAATCTCAGCAGGGAGGGCATTGTTAGAATGGGCTTTGTGGCTGACCCTCAGACCTAGAGGTTCGACCATATAGTCCTTTCAGATTACTGGTAAATTTGAGAAGCATTGGCAGAAAGGCTGAAGGAAACTTACTGTACTCTTCTGAGAACCAATAGAGAATTTCATTCTCTGAGAGAAAATCCAGCATCTTTCATCAGAAGTAAATGAATAAGGAATTGTATTTTTGATTTGTATTATTTATGCAGTGCCATAAGTATGAATGAAACAATCAATCCATGTATCAAATGCAAATTACTTGAATATTGTGATGGGCTGTTTAGACCTCACTGAAGTTGATGGCTGTTATTGTCACCCATCATTAACCATTTCCTGATTTGATATGGGCCTTCAACCATAGACAGGCACGTATCACGGGTCAAACTCAGACAAATGTGAGGCTACTGGGGAATTCCAGTTGTGCAAGCTTGAAAGCCCTTGCTAGGCTCAATTCTGGATTCGGGAGTGAGAAAGAGAAGCAGTTACTAGGAAAGAGAAGCAGAGAGAGAGAATACAGTTACTAAGAAAGAGATGGCAACAGCCATCTCCCCAGAAGCATTTGTAGCATGACCCTGAGAAAGAGACCCTGGAGAGAATTTTTCAGTTGGGTTCTGGCTGAAAGAAGCTTAGACCTATGAGCAATGAAACTGTTTCACTATTCCCAGGTGTTTGATATTTCCTGTGCACAGAGAAACAGGACTTAAGACATTCTTTCTAAATATGTCTGCATGCTGAAAAAGGTACCATGAATCCCATTCCAAGCTAACTCAGTTGCCTCCACACAGTGCTGCATTATGCTGGATAGCCTTACCCTTTATTTGATATTTGATGGGTTAAAACTCAAGGACTCAATAGAAAACACTGAGCTAATTCTCTCACTAGCATAGAGCTAAGAGCAGGTGAGACTGGCCATTCATAGAAAAGTGTGTCTGTAACTTCTGAGAGATTTACCAGTGAGATGCAAATTTCAGTAGAAATCGGAAAGGAATAATTGGGAGTAATTGGAACTTGCAGCCTCAGCTGCAGGCCACAAACAGATGCCAAGGTGTTCAGTGAAGGTCATGCAATACCAGAAAGTAGATGCTGGCATTGATTCAGTAGAGTCCAGGGAGTTTTCTGGGTCTCTAGCTGAGAAAACATAGGCTTTAAAGCTCATAGTGGGTGTGGAGAGGAGGGAGCAGAGCACAAGACACATGCTGATTACTTGCTCTTTTGTCTTTTAGTGCTCTGTCCTGTAGACACATACACATAGTAAATCCTATTGAAGTCATTGTACAAGATGTGGTCTGTAAGATCAACTCCTTAGCAGTTCATTTTGAAAACTCACATCACAATTCATTTCATCTAATGTCAAGATCTCTCAGATATTACTGACCCAAAAGTTAACTTCCTCCTCCGTTGTTAATGAGCTTTTGTTCCATATAGGAAACATTGAAAAAGTTGCAGAGCTGGCAGAGAAAACTAATTCAATGATGAAATAGGTAGAAGAAAAGAGAAGAGAACAGAGTGAAAGCAAATCAAGGAGGACTCAAAGATGGAACAGGTGGGGAAGAGAAAACAAATCATTGGAAAACCTGGCACAATAAGAGCCCCTGTTAAAGATCTCAGGTTCCATTTAGATACCTGCGGGAGGGTAACATTTTCTAAGGGGCACAGTCCCTAAGTATCTGTTGTGTTCTTTTGACAGCCTGGCCTTATATAGGTCACCCACATTTGTCTTCTTTGTTGGGCTGCTCCTAGAGTGCAGGCTTCCTTTTAGCAAAGGTATGGAACAACCCCACTGAATTTTGTGACCTGAAGAAAATCAGGTCATCTCGCTCTTCGTGCCTGGGTGTGGGTTTAGAAGCCAGTTTTAAACACCCAACTATCAGTCTCCTGGCCTTTATTTTTTCAGAGTTCTGTGGAACTTCATTGTTTGCTTCACACCTGCAATCTTAATCCTCATTCTTGATCTCATGAACATTTCCACAGATGCTATTTGTGACAACAACCCTAGTTGAGGAAAACGGCAGATGACTTCTCTGTATAATGATGAAAGAGAAAAGACAGAACCTGCCATGCACTATATACTAACACCCTGCCAAAACTAATTTGCTAAGCTAGTGCCCTTCTTAAGACCCACGTCTCTCAGGAGGTTCATGATAAACAGCCTATTGATATGACTGGGCAGATGGACTGTTACTGATACGTTGATACCTCTTTTCCATAAAATGTATTAGAAACAAACTTTTATGTCTCAAGACCATACACTTAACTAAGACATTTTCAAATGGGGTTCCTGTTACTGAGGTGCCCCTGCTTGTATGGGGGTCATGTGGCCTGCTGCCATGGTGGCAGGTGGTACTTTTTAAAGCAGTAGCTGCAGTGGCAATCCTCAGCAAAGCTCTCTGAATGGCAGCTGCAACAGTAACCTTGAGCAGTGCTTTCCAGAGCTGTGGCAAATGGCACTCCCAGGCAATGGTGTGCAAGGCCAAAACACTTCCCCAGTGACATGGCGAAGAACCCCTCTTGTGCCTACCCCTTCCTCTCCAGCAGACTGGGCAAGATGTGACTCTCTGGACAAAGTGTTAGCCCTTGAAACTGCAGCCCAACCAGCCACAGAGTGTATATATCTTAAGGTGCATAATATTTATATGTTGAATGTTTTCAAGTCCTTTGTATTTGATATTTTAATGTTTGGGGAAGTCTGACATTAGGTGTAATTGGTGTTAGGATGTCAAATATTTGGAAGTGTTTTACAATTGTGGTTCTTGTTCATTTTGGGGGGTGTTCAGTGTTTGGGGTTATAAAAGTAGGGGAGTTTAACAGTTGAAAGGGGCATTAGATAAGGATTGATTATTTTATTATTTAAAACACCTTTAATAGACTCTTCTATTTATTTTAACTGATTGCGAGTGGGGCACTTGTTCTTTTAGGACTCCCAATAGGGTCGGTTTTCTCAGATTGCTGGGTGGGGGTGTGAGCCAAAACCCCTTGAATATGAACCATGTTTGTCCTGCCTCCAGAGCCTGGCAGAAGGGTTACACTATCATCCTTGTCTCCTCTCCCTCCATTGTGTCCTACACCTCCTGTTGCTGCTTGACTTCATTTACATCCTGACTTTTCAAACACCTATACACATACTTCAATTTAAGGGCCTGAGCTGTCCCACAGATATCACTTGGACTGTTTATGCATGTATGCATAAACCTATGCATAATCAGGGCCTTTGAGTACAGCCCTGTTTGGGACAGGAACGGTCTTTTATTTTATACTTGTACAGCATCTACTAGTATGAGGCTCTGCTGAGCAGGGCCTCTGGACACCACCGAGGTAAAAATAATAAATAGCAATAATATGAAGAGCTCTTTCAAAACATTTCAGTTTTCTACAAGGCATCAGAAATCCATTAAACAGCAACATGTTTAGCACACTCTTCCAGGCCTTGTCCATGCATCTTGCAGCACAGCTGCAAGACATGTACTGCTTGTTGTTTTTCACTCCAAGAGGCAAGCAGCAAAATTTGAAATCTCCCGAAAGAGGGTCATTAAGTTAAAAAAAAAAATCATAAAGACTCCCTACACACACTCTGGGTTTTCTGAATGCATAACATCCACCCGAAGGAAATGGATTGTGTTCTAACAGTATGGGCTTCATTAATTAGCTGGTGTTTGAGTGAGACAGGGAAGTTTACAAAAATGTATTTAAAAAAATAAGAGTGGTTGAATGTTTTAGCAGGGAGAACAGAAGAGGTATTGAACTAAAGGAAAAGCAGTCCTAAAGGCTAGTAGGCTATCCTGCCATGGCTGTTAGGTTTTTTTTTCTTCATTTTTAACCATGACAACCTCATTTGTTGTGGAGCATCTGGTCTCAATATGTGACCAATTTTAGTAAGTTTAAAGACATCTTCTTTAATCAAGCAGACTTGGAAGATGTTACAGAAAGAGGGGTACTCTTTATTCTTAACTGTGTGTATGCACACAGCACAGACACATAAATTTAAGTCAAAACCTTCTCTGAGTAGGGTTCTACCTTTCAGGTATTTCTATGGCCCTCATTACCATAGTATCTCAATCTCTTGAACATATCTAACCTCACAGAACTCTTGTGGAGGTAGAGAAACACTATTATTCCCATTTTACACATGAGAACAGAGACACCAAGAGGCTACATAACTTATCCGAGGTCACACAGGAAGTCAGTGGTTGAGCAGGCCTTAGTCCAAGTCCGAGCACCCAAACCACCAGATCATCCTTCCTCTTTTCTCCCTTTCAAGAGATGGGACCAGATAGGGTGACCACCTTTTCAAAATGGAAAGGTGGGACACACGATGCTTGCCCGCCCCCACCCCCCCCAACGGCAGTGTAGCTGCAGCAGAGCAGAGCAGAGCAGGGGCTGATGCGGGTTGCCGGCTGTGGGCTTGGGGCTTCCTGCCCTGCTGCCCATCCTTGGGGCATCGATGCTGGCTGCATGCCCCTTTTCCACCTAGCAGCAGCAAGGGGCACAACTCCAAGCCACCACCACTGCCACTGCCCCTGCTGCTGCCGGACAAGAAGGGGGCGCTTCACCACACAGGGCTCCTGGGGGAAGAGCAGCAGGGCAAGGAGCCCCAAGCCCGCAGCAGGTAGCCCACATCTGCCCCTGCCCCATGCAAAAATCTTGGGGGGGCACAGGGCCCCCCAGGAGTGCACACAGTGGTGGGGAACCACAACCCCCACCTCATGAACCTCACATGGGTCCATCTTGTTACCTGCCCCAGCATCATGCACCACCCCGGTTGGGCAGTGCCCCCAGCCCCACTACCTTGCTCACCAAAGAGTCTCAATCTACCCCTCCCTCGCCATTTCCCCTCCTTCTCCATAGGCTTACCTGCATGGAGCTGCTCTCCATGATACCTGGCTGTATTCCTAGCCATGTGCACGTGCACAGATGTGCACGTACACATGCCACCACCCTGCCTCCCGCGTCCCACTCCCAGCAGCCCATTGCAGGCTTGAATGCTGCCAGCCTGGATGGGGAAATCCACCATTTCCCATGGTTTTCCATGGCAAATGGAAAACTCAGATCCCTCTATGACCCTATGAATCCAGAACAAATACTGTCCCAGTGTCATGTAGCCTGGGACCAGGACTTGAGGGTTCCTATTTTGGGACTGTTCTGCCCAATTACAGAAGGGTGGTCACCCTGGCTAGGGACAGGAGTTGCCCATAAACCGGTTCAAGTAATCTGAAATTGGTTTAAACCTGTAACAGAACAAAAGCTCAGTGCACATAAACCAGTTTCAAAATGGCTGAAACTGGTTTAAGATAAACCTAGTTGAATGTAGTATCAGACTTAACTGATTTGGGATAAACCAGTTTATGAAACTTCTGTCCTAGACCCTTCCTGTTTCAAGTTAAATCACAGTCCCCCAGCATCCCAGCATACTTTTCAGCCCTGAGCTGGACTGTGTTGTTTGCTCAGCAGAGAAGGGTTGGGGAAGGGGAGGCAAGGACTGCCCACCCTCCAGGCAAATCCCAGCTGGGACCTGGGGCCTGGGGCCAGGGAGGAGGGTTAAACCTAGGTTCCTCCAAGTACAGAGCTGCCCTGCTGCTAAACTTACTAAAGCTGACTGCTGGCTGTGAATGTGGACTACAATCCCAGAGACACTTGGAAGCACGAAGTGGAAATGATGAGCAACCTGGGAGAGTCTTGCTGCTGTGATTCTGGACTGCAAATGCCAGAGACCCTGGGGGTAGCAGGAAGGGGAAGCAAACACACAACTCATGGGGCTTAGATGCCAGATAGCCATGCTCCACTGCCCGCCCCCCCCAGCTTCTGGCCTGAGCTAATGTAGGCATGTGGCTGCATTTCCTGAATCAAAAGTAAATGTGTGTCCAGTCATTTTTCAGTTTAATCTCTGCAGTTTAGGCTAACTTGCAAAGAATGAATCGATTAAGCCTTGAGCTTTTGGACAGTCTGTACTTAGCCCCTAGGACCAGATCTTCAGCAGGTGTAAATCAACATAGCATCACTGAATTCAATGAAGCTATGTCAATTTAGGTGCTAAATCTTATGCAACTAGACTGTAAAAATATTTACTTGTAGAATTTTGAAGGAACTTGGTTTTCATGCTAATAAATGCAGGACAGAGAGACAGGCAAGCAGACATCCACTTCAGCCCTGCTACCCTGGTCTTGGATTGTTCATGTTAACTGCTTTTGTTGTTTGAATTCATTGTTTGTTATGTTTTCACAATGATTCTCCTGCCTGCTCAAAACACAGCTCTTTAATTCTACTGGAATGACAAGCAGCCATTCCTAAGGAAAGCTTGGTTTCCCCAAGTGAACTGGTGTTTTGTACTTACCCTTCCTGCTGCAAAAGTGAAAAGGTCACTGAGTTCAGCTGGATATCCCACAGATGTGTTCATGGCTGGGAAGGATTTGCAATTCATGTCATTTAAAATCTCTTCAGATATCATGAGATGAAAACACTGCCAACCTGTAAGCAATGACGGTAGGAAAAACAAGCTGGAAATCATAATGCAAAGTCTGAAAAGAAACTGGAACACATTTCCATTTAGAAAAATCAAGTATAAATTTTTGCTAACAAGTAAGAAGCAGGGTTCTAAATCTCAAGTAAGAGACTAAGAGTCTGCAACATAACTTTTCAGAACATTACACTGCTTCTTTCAAAGAAGATTTGGCCCCAGCCCCCCAATTAGACAGTGAAGGATATGTATAAAAAGACCCTGATGCTTGCTCAAATTCTAGCTACTTGTGCAAGAAGCTAGGAAATCAGTTTATCTGCCACACCCCTCCTCCACCCCAGGATGCTCCTGCAGCTATTCAAGATGCACAAGGTTCTTCTTTCCCAGTGAACCCAAGATGAACCCAAGTTGCCAACATGACCTTTGTGGGCTCTGCCTCTTCATTAAGAGAGGTCATATCATCTCTGGACCAAATAACTTGGATTAGAACATCCAAGGTTCATTCACCTGCAACTCTACTAATGTCATATGCATCAGTACCCACTTACAGTGCCCCTCTGGTGTCTATACTGGACAGATGGGGTGACACCTGTGTATAAGAATGAGTGAACTCTGATCTGACATAGTTCCAGAAAGGCGCACAGGCCTATGGCAGCACAATGTAACCTCCCTGGGTGCTCCATTGCTGACCTCAGGGCAGCTCTTCTTAGACTGCAAAACTTTAAAAACCAACTTAAACAGGGAATTGCAGACCAAGAACTCATCCACAGACTGGATTGTGTTAACCATGGTCTTGAGGGGGACTATGGATTCTTATCCTATTACCTGGATTAGCTTTTGTCACCCTTTTACCCCTATGGGCCAGCCTGCCAACGGACAGCACCCCAGCCACCATGCTAAATATATGGAACTGAATAAGGAACTGGATTTTGGGCAGGATTATACCCAGAAATCCTTCTTGGGCCATCCCAGAACATGTCTCTGTGCCATGGGGGGACTCTCCTGGACATCTCTGACATGAGACTGGCCCAGCCCAAAGGGCCGTTTGGTCATGCCAGGCTGTGAAAAGAAGGCACCCCAGCCACTGTGCTAAGTACATGGACATGAATAAGGAACTGGTTTTTGGGCTGGGATTTTACCCAAAAATCCTTTTTGGGCCATCCCAGAACATGTCTCTGTGCCACCAGGGGACTCTGCTGCACATCTCTGACCAGAGAGTTGCCCAGCCCAAAGTACCTTTTGGCCATGCCAGGGTGCCAACTGACAGCACCCCAGCAACTGTGCTAAATTTCTGGACCCGAATAAGGAACTGGATTTGGGGCTGGGATTATAGTTATAAATCCTTCTTGGACCATCCCAGAACATGTCTCTGTGCCACTGGGGGACTTTCCTGGACATCTCTGACCAGACAGTTGCTTGGCCCAAAGCATGGTTTGGCCATGCCAGGCTGCCAGCTGACATCACCCTAGCCACTGTGCTAAGTATACGGACTCGAATAAGGAACCGGATTTTGGACTGGGATTATTGATAGAAATCGTTTTTGCACCCCCACCCTCCATCATACCTCTGTGCCCTTGGGGGACTCTCCTGGACATATCTGACAGGAGGTTTGCCCGATCCAAAGCGCAGTTTGGCTAGGACAGGCTGCCAACTGACAGCCCCCTATTTCCACTCTACAAAGTGTATAGGATGTAATCCAAGATTACAGATTAAAATCCTTTCAGGGAGACCTGACACCATGCTTGTGTGCTACCGGGGACTCTCCTGGACATTTCTGTCCAAAGGCTTGCCCAGCCCAAAACATGGCTTGGCTGTTCCAGACTGCCAACTGTACTAAATATAATCTGTTTAGTGCATCTGCTAATGTACTAGGTATATAAACTTGAATAAAGAACTGGCTTCTGGGCTGGGATTATAGCTAGAAATCCTCCTCAGACCATCCCAGAACATTCCCACTTGCCACCGTGCACTGAGAAATGTGGTGACTAGCCATATCTAACTTACAGATACACAAATAACTATGGTCCAGAGCATCTGTCCAATAGTCTTGTCCAACGCAGTCTAAGTATTAAGATGTATAACAGTGATTGGGGGGATGGTCTTTCTTAAAAGGATTAAGGTGTGGTTGGTTTCATAGTAATATATCTTAAGAAGAATCTGAAGAAAGACAAATTAAGAGCCGGCAGAGAAGAAAAGCAAAAGTAGTTTGATTTGGTTTTCAGAACAATTATTCCAGCTGCAATTACTGGTCTAATCCCCAACAAGATTACCTTAATATATACT
>NW_017729003.1:12772675-12774335 GCF_001723915.1 Gavialis gangeticus
CTTGGGCCACCCCATGGCATGCCTCTCTGCTACTAGGGCACTCTCCTGGACATCTCTGATGAGAGACTGGCCCGGCCCAAAATGCCCTGTGGCCATGCCAGGCTGCCAACTGACAGTACCACAGCCACTGTGCTAAATTTCTGGACCTGAATAAGGCTCTTGTTTATATAGGCAGCCAGATCTCTAAAATGGCTGCTGTAATCAAACACCTGCTGAGTGTTTAAGCTAGCCCTTAAAGTGGCAGGCACCACTGGTGCCCTGCCACAATGCCATGCTGCTAACTGCAGCCCCCCCCATGCCCACAGCACTAAGTATAATGGCTCAAATAAGGAATTTCTTTTGGGCTGGGATAAGCCAAATGAATTCTCCTTGGGCCACGCCATGCTTTTGTTGCACTGGAGGACTCTTCTGGACACACTTGACCGTGTTTTCGTCCGGTCCAAAGAACGCTTTGGCCATGCCAGGCACCAATTTATTCACCATCCACATGTGCTATTTACTTTGCTACCAACAAGGAGCTGCCCTTCTGCTGGGTTCATGGAGCAAAACCCTCATGGAATCATCCCAAAACATGTCCCCACTACCAACGAGCATCCTGAAGAAATCTGGGCATGTCTCTGCTCAATGCAATGCTAGCTTTTTGAGTGTCTGACTGCCAGCTGACACCCAACCTTTAAAACCTTTATGTGGCTGTTCCACCAGGCACTAGATGGCAGGATGAATGGCAGCATGCAAAATAGGGCACCAGTGATGGACCTCTGCTCCAATGTGTGGTATTTTGCATGTGTCAGAGAAGACTTGATTACTTGAGTCTGCTGTCAGTTTGCTGAAGCGTGCTAATTAGTGCACTCCAGCAGCCTCTGCTTCATGTGTATTCACCATGCCCATATTTCAAAATGGCAGAAGAAGCACTTTAACTAAAGTTTCATAGTTAGTAGGGTCAGAAAAGACCTGAGCAGATCATCAAGTCTGACCCCCTGCCATGGCAGGAAAGAGTACTGGGGTCAAACAACCCCAGCAAGGTGATTGTCTAGCCTTGTCTTAAAGACCCCCAGGGTAGGAGCCAGCACCACTTCACTTGGAAGTTGGTTCCAGATCCTAGCTGCCCTGACAGTGAAGTAGCGCCTCCTGATGTCTAATCTGAATTTACCCTCTGCCAGCTAAAATAACTAGAGTTATTTCTAGTCACTCCTGGTAGTGCTCGGGGGATCAGGGACTCCCCCAATGCCTGCTGGTCCCCTCTGACTAGTTCGTAACAGGCCACTAGATCCCCCCTCAGCCTTCTCTTGTGGAGGCTGAATAGGTTCAGGTCCTGTAGCCTCTCCTCGTAAGGCCTGCCCTGCGGCCCCCTGATCATGCAAGTGGCCCTTCTCTGGACCCTCTCCATGTTGTCCACATCCCTCTTGAAGTGCGGCGCCCAGAACTGGACGCAGTACTCCAGCTGTGACCTCACCAGTGCTGCATAGAGGGGGAGTATCACTTCCCTGGACCTGCTTGAGATGCATCTGTGGACGCATGACAAGGTGCTGTTGGACTTTCTGACTGCATCCCCACACTACTGGCCCATGTTCGTCTTGGCATCAATAATGACTCCAAGATCCTTTTCTGCCTCTGCACTGACGAGAAGGGAGTTCCCCAGCCTGTAGGTATGGTGCTGGTT
>NW_017729003.1:12779335-12783157 GCF_001723915.1 Gavialis gangeticus
GCAGGGGTCCCACGTTACCTGGTACCTTCTTTTTGCCCCCTATGTATTTAAAGAAGGACTTCTTGTTGTTCTTGATCCGGGTAATTAGTCCCAGTTCCATCTCCACCTTGGCCTTCCTGACTGCCCCCCTGCATCCCCGAGCAACTGCAGTCCTCCCTGGTGATGGCCCCTCCCTTCCATTGGGTGTATGCCTCCCTTTTAGCTAAGAGACATTCCCAGATGCTTTTGGTGAGCCATGGGGGCTTTTGCACACTTCTGCTCCCTTTGATCCGCTCCCTTTGAACCTGCTCACTCACTAGCAAATGTTAAATTAAAACAAGTTTATTATGAGGGAAAAGGGGAGCAGTAGTACTCCCTAAGAAAAACCTTAACTATTAACCTTAACTGTAGCTCAAAATGGATCACAGTCACAGTCAGTAGCAAACCAACCTGGGGAGCTCCCTCCTAGCCAAGTCACTTTGAAAGAAGTCTCACCCATGTCTGCCATCCAGGGACTCTATCACTTGCGGTCCAAAAGAAATTCCTCATTCAGGTCAGTATACTTAGTGCGGTGGGCATGGGGGGCTGCCAGTTAGCAGCCTGGCATGAAGAAACTGCACTCTGGGCTGGGCAAGACTCTGGTCAGCAGTGTCCAGGGGAGTCCCCCAGTGCCACAGAGGCATGGTGTGGGGTGGCCCAAGAAGGATATCTATCTATAATCCCAGCCCAAATTCCAGTTCATTATTCGGGTCCATATACTTAGCACAGTGGCAAGGGTGCTGTCAATTGGCAGCCTGGCACAGCCAAACTATGGCAGAACTGTGGTTAGTGTTCTTTGGGATAGTCCCCCCGTAGCATCGACAGGAAGTTTGGGGTGGCCCAAGAAGTATTTTGCCCCATAATCCTATCCTAATCTGACCTTTATTTAGGACTCTGTACTTGATGTGGGATATTAGTTTACATATTAATTAGGATATATGCATAGCTAATGAAATTCTCTCTCTTTAGGATGTGTAATTCATTAGTAACAAACTTCTATTGGGTCTAGATTAGCTTTGAAAAAGGAACCAGGAATAAGGAATAAGGAACAGGGAACTGGGAATGAGGAACTGGGAAAAAGCAACCAACTTCAGCCTCATACCTTTCCAGAGCAATGCAGATACCAGTTCAAAATCAATGCAAGCAAGGTTACACTACAAGTAAAAGCTATAACCAAACTGCTTTTCCAGAATGTGTGAATATTGGTGCCAGCACTGTCAGTACTCCTAACTGTACCACAGACCTCCAAGACAAATGCTGTAAAGTCTGTAGGGGTTACATATCTTACTGATGATTTATCAACCACTAGCAGAACTAAATGCTGCTATTTGCATTGAATGTTTGGCTTGCTCTGTTCCACATTACAACGAAGCCTACCTGAATCAGTTCTACAATAGAGACACTGGTGGGTGATTTCCTGGGAAACCCATAGAAACCCAGATGACTGGCAAAAGGGAAACATTTTTCCATCATTAAGACTTCAACTCAATGAAGAAGCACAGTCAAAGTACCCAGGGAATAAATTAAGAGGAATTAGTTTCAGAACCATACAACCAATTACTTGCAAAAATCTCCTGATGGTGAAAATTCTTCCTGCAATTTCCAACAGTAAGAAATGTTTATGAAGCAACTTTTAAAACTAGGAGTTTCCTTCTTTCTTGTCTTCTCCTCTGATTGTCCATTCCTGTATTAGTTATACATTTTTTTATATGTAATACAGTACCTTGTGATTTGTCAAAGCTGCTTCCAGATGCTGGTTAGCATCGCCTTTGATGTGACAGAACACAGCATGGTCAGACTGGCTGGCTCGTGAAGCGGCTACAAATGGCAGGCTCATAGCATTAATTGCTCCCCTGGAAGCTCACCTTTATACTAGAAGGCTGCTCTCAGCTTGTGTGTTTGCTGTATGGAAGACAATATTAAACAGTGATGTGTCCTTTGCGAAGGTTTCTGTTACTCTTCACATTGGATCAAATCAGGAACATGCTAACACGTGTTTTCTGTAGACACAGAGTGTAGACCATAGGACAGTAATATCTGAATTCCTCTGCTCTGCACAGACACCTTAATAATCAGATCATTCCTAACACCAGCAGAGGCTGATTCCACTACATATAACCCTTGAGGGGCAGGACAAGAGCGGTGCACATGTCTGACCTGAGGATGGGGATTGGTGACAGCAGGAATGGGAGAAAACCACACTGAGCCTGAATGATCCTCTAAGTTCCAGGTCATGATTAAAATACTCGGACCAATTTTGAAAAGGCCTGAAGATCAATTTCTTCTTCAGCACTTCATTTTACAGGACCGATTTCTTCTTAGTCTCACCTACAGACCAAGCAACACATCATTTGCAGACATTATCGAACCACTCTGCAAAACATGTCTTAAGAACAAATAATAGATATTTTCCATTAGGGCATGACCAGCTTTTCACATGCATGAGAGCTCATCACAAAAGCAGTGAACACAGA
Source organism: Gavialis gangeticus (assembly GCF_001723915.1). Classification (NCBI taxonomy): domain Eukaryota; kingdom Metazoa; phylum Chordata; order Crocodylia; family Gavialidae; genus Gavialis; species Gavialis gangeticus. The sequence continues at coordinate 12,781,828 of NW_017729003.1, forward strand.
AAACATTTGTCCTTTGTTTTATGCTGAGGACTGCAGGGGTAAAGCTACTTTTTTGCCTGCAAGGCTAGGAAAGGACCTGTGAATGTTTAAAGAAATGACATACAGATGCCCATATTAATGACTACCACCTCACAGGAGATTTTGGTCCAACAAAGTTAGATACTAAGCTATAAAAGGCCCCGGGAACACAGCCAATCAGTACTGCTGCAGGCTTTAACTTAAAAACAGAAAGCATCAGCATTCAAGTCAGGCTTATTTTAAATAGATTTTTTGAAGATCCACCATGTTTATATTAGTACTTGACGTTCTGGAGCTCCTTAGATGCTGTATGGGACACAGCCATGTTCTCAAGCTGAGGTAATATAGTCACCAGGAAATGTTTAGGTTCTCTGCTATACAAAAAAGAGGAGTAATTACACCAACATGTTCCAACCCTGAAGGCTGATGTATGTGATGGACTGGGGCATAAGCAGTCTGGCATAATGGTTAGACCACTGAGAGAAAGCAGGGGCCTGGGGCTTGGTCAGAGGGCAGGAGCCATATTACTGAAACCAGAAGGAAATCCAGGTGCAGAGTTTGCAACACAGTCCAGCATTCAGATATTGAATACCAACCTGAGGCATAATCCACAGGGCAAAGTCCAAGAGCAGTTCCAAACCTGGGTCAGGAGCCAGGAAATAGATCCATGAGGAAATCTAAAAGCAAAGTCCAGAAAGAAGTCAAAACTAGAGTGTAGGACCCAGGAGGCGTGCCACAGAAAAACTGTTGACTGGCCTGCAGACCCAGGGTCCCAGCTGGTGTCAAGGGGATAGGCACTGGTAGCACTCCTAGCTGATCAGAACGCTCATGGCTCCTAAACTGGGGCAGAGTTCATTAGTGGAGGCTTACTGCAGGTGGCTGCTGAGGTACTTGGCCCAAGCTGGTCTGCCTGGTCAGAGTTCCTGACAGCATATACCAGGAGTACTCAACCCCTGGCCTGTAGGTCAGATCCGGCCCATGGAGCCAAGCCATCTGAGCCGTAGGAGTCCCCATGGACCCAACAGTTTGGCAGTAAGAGAATGGTAGCAGCAATTGCCTTACCCTGGTAACAAATTTAGGATCTGGGGGAACGTTTGTTCACCAGAGCGCCCCAAGGGATGATGAGGTCGAACGGTTATAAACTACTAGAAGACCATTTCAGGCTGGACATAAGGAAGAATTTCTTTACTGTCCGAGCCCCCAAGGTCTGGAACAGCCTGCCATCGGAGGTGGTTCAAGCACCTACATTGAACACCTTCAAGAGCAAATTGGATGCTTATCTTGCTGGGATCCTATGACCCCAGCTGACTTC
>NW_017729003.1:12783306-12785180 GCF_001723915.1 Gavialis gangeticus
CTGGACTCAATGATCTTCTGAGGTCCCTTCCAGCCCTAATGTCTGTGAAATCTGTGAAAATTTCAGGACCCTTGGGGCCAAGTGAGGCAGTGTGGAGCTACAATCAGGCACCCAGGTGGAGGTGGCACAGGGCCCAGTCTGGCTTGTGGACTGGTCTATGCCATTCATCGGACCCACAGCACCAAGAGGTTGAGCACCACTGGTGTATGCTATGCTGTAGTAGACTTAAAGTAATGCAGGGTGCTTCAATGCTAGAGGTCCCTAAAGCCTTGACAGAAGATGAAAGGCATTTATAACTTGTATCTGCCTGCTGGACTGCAGCACAGAACCGATGTGTCAATCTTGTCTTGGTGTTAGCTATGTCTGGGTGCCTACTATATCATAGCACAGATGTACCTATTCCAAAGCATGTATTTCCTATTAAAGTGGAAATAGTCCATGTTAGGGAAATTTTGGATGCGCACAGTACTTCATTCTGTTTAAAAAAATGGCAGACTCCCAGGTCTGAGTCTTGAAATCCAAAACATGGTTCTCTTTCATTTAAGAGAAAGTGGAAATATTTCCTTTGCTTTTCCTTTTCATTGGCAGTCACACTATCATTTTTTATTTACAGATGGATATATGAACGGTCAAATTTGAAGCTAAATGTGTGACTCCAATCAAAGATTTTTTTTTTCTAAGGAAGTTCAATAACTTCTTTGCTTTCCAAAATGATAGATCCTTCTGAGGGCTTCTTCCTGGTTCCTAGCATGTGTGACAGCTGAAAATTATGTCTGTGTGATAAAGGTGCTTGCTGGAGGCTCTATGAAGATTAGACCAAGTGTTTTTATGTCATTTGTTCATATATTAAGCTATATGTTGTTGTTAAGAGCCTAATTAAAGTCAAAGATTAGTAAGGCCTTGTATGTAGTGAGGCCTAGCAAATTTAGTAAAGCCTTGAAGTAGTAGGCCCTGTGGTGTAGTAAATATTAACCTTATCAAAAGAATGCAAGGCTTGTACTGCTATTGGTCAGTCCTAAGGACAGTTTGAAGTAGAAAGAATCTGGATGGCTGTACGTTATCAGCATAGGTCAGAAGTTATAAATTGGCTGGCACATCCAGAAATCATTTAGAAGGAAGCTCTGTAAAAGAAGCTCCTGATTTAAGATTAGCTGCTGACGTGGATTTGGTGGGCCCATGGATCTCGAGGAGCCTGAGGACTGAATACCAGGGTCCTTCCCGGTACCCCTCAGACAGTGCTGATCGGGGACATCTGACTTCACTGAGCTTTGTGGAAGAGGAACTTGTTGTACACCAGGCATCAGAGGGGACTGCCGATAAGTTGCTGACGCAAATTATTATTGTCTGTCATTGTTTGTCTTGTTACTACGCGTAGTTGTGTTTTTGTTAAGTTAATAAACCTTTGTTACCTTTCTACCCCCGACCACACTCTCAATCCCAAACCCTCCGCAGGTGGCTGGGACAAGCATGGAAATTAGAAGAACCCTACATTTTCTAGTTAATTTGAAATGCCTAGAGCAGTGGTCTCCAAAGTGGGGTGCGCAAGACAATTCATTGGGGTGCGGGAAGAAAATAATAGAATTTCTATTTCTATTTATTTTATATAAATATACATATATTGGGGGTGCGTGCTCAAACATTTTTTACTGATAGGGGTGCGCAATTAAAAAAGTTTGGAGACCACCAGCCTAGAGAACAGAGAAAATGGGGGATGAGACCTGAGCTAACCTACATTGTTAGGCAGTTGATGTCAAAGAATAAACAAATCATCTGACAATAAATACAAGGGAAAGAATGCTTAGGCAGAACAACCCACCCCTTTGTGTTCATTTCTCTCACTTATAGTTTCATAGTTTCTAGGGTCGGAAGGGACC
>NW_017729003.1:12785191-12786695 GCF_001723915.1 Gavialis gangeticus
GGAGGAGGTCCACCAACCTAGAAGAAAACACACGCTTACACTTAGGGATACCTAGTTCAATCTGTATTATGTTAAACAAATAAACAAAATAATTAAATACTAATATAAACCTGATACTAATTTTGGCAACATATCTTGGCTTGCTGAAGGAGACTGATCTGTATTGCTGCGACCACCCACTGTACTCTCTATCAATGGGGCACAGAAATATACATTCAAGATGTATGTCAGTTGGACAACTGCATCTCATTAACAGTTATACAGCTGTAAACAGCATTGTTCCTGAAGATTTTCCAAGCCTGAGTCTTTCTCCCCTTAAATGAGTTCAGGAGGCTTTGTACACTTGCATTTTAGTGCTGTACTGTAACAGTGTCCTGCTCTATGGGTGGCCATAATGTCCCTGGAGCCCCCTGAGCTCTTGTCTTTTATACTTTCTTTGGGCAATCTCCCCTTCTACTCACCTGCCATGCTTTGATGTCATTATAGCTTTAGAAAAGGGAGGCTGCATCAGGGCTTCCTAAGTTTGATCTCACACTCCTGAACTCAAGTGTCTCCACCCTCTGCCTTAAGGGTTAATTATGTGGGCTCCATTCTCTGCAATACCCACACCCATGCCTCACATTATTATGTCACACATAATAATCATATCATAACCACCCATACAGGTTCTGGGCTCCATTCATCCTTACACCAGCCCCTCTCTGGACTATGGGCACTCTTGTGCCCCTCTGTCTCTGATCATGGCTCTTCTGACCTTCAGTCCTTCACCTTAGACCCTGGTCTTTCTCTTAGGCCAGCAGAGACCTATGGGCTCTCAAGCCCCACCAGCCTCTGGCTATGGGCCTTCTTGGCCTTTGGCCCTTTCTGTGCCCTGGCCCCACTCCTAGGCCAATGAGATCTATGGGCACCCGGCCCTCTGCTCTCTTTCCAAGCCTGCTAGCCCCTGCGCCCTCTGGCCCTCCATCCACTTCTCTCTGTCTGGGTCCTCTCTCCCTGGGCCAACTGAGACCTCCTTACTTCCCCTTACTCCCTTCTACAAACCACCAGAGTTGTTTACCCCAGCTCAGGTGGTAACCAGGGGCCCTGCTACCCAGGAGCCCCTCCATGGCTCTCAGGACTAGACAGCTTGTCCAGGTCCAGCTCAGGGCTCCTATTTTCCCCCGATACACCTGCAGGCTGCTTCTCAGGTAGCCTGCCTTCTCTTTAAAGTAGCAGGAGAGCCAAGCCTTCTGCTATGTGTACCAGCATTTGGCTTTTAGTTCAGCTGAAATTCAGCCTTGATTCTGAGATCCTGACTGGCTAAATTCCCTACCATAAATCTACTGCAAACCAGATATGCATCTCATGATCATCTGTAGTTGGCTGCTCTATGAGATTTTGCAGGAAAGTTTGTGGGGACATGTAATGAGATTCACAGAGGCTTTTGCAAGAACGAAGAGTAGATCCAGGATATGACATATGAGGTCATACGAGGAGAGGCTGTAAGAGATAGGACTGTTTAGCC
>NW_017729003.1:12791695-12804469 GCF_001723915.1 Gavialis gangeticus
GAAGAGTAGATCCAGGATATGACATATGAGGTCATACGAGGAGAGGCTGTAAGAGATAGGACTGTTTAGCCTGACCCCAGCAGTCTTTCCTGCCCACGTGCAGGGGGGCTGGACCCAATGATGTTATAAGGTCCCATCCAGCCTCTAACATCTATGATTCTATGAATATGAGAAAGATGGGATATGGAAAGGTAGCTTTTAAGTGGTAAGGTTTGAGATTCATATAAAGGACGAAGTAGGGGTCCCTGGAGCTACTGACCTGTGTAGTGTTTCTTTCCATTCCACAGTTCCAGTAGGCAGGGGCTCTCTCAGCTCCCTGCTTCCCAGACTGAACCCTCCTGCCCACCCCTGACATTAGAGGTACCACAAGATGGAAGTTACTGAAAGATCGGAGGGAGAGAAGGAGAAAAAAGGAGCCCAGGGTACAGTGCCAGATTATGACATGTTGAGGCCGTAAAAATGTCCAGTTTAAGAGGCTGCATACAATAAAAATAATCCATGAAATTCATGAAAGTCAATTTTCATCAAATTTAAAGATAAATTGTAGTTATTTCTGCACAAATTTATGAACTCAATATGAGTAATGACTGTGGAGCCATATATATGTATATTTTTGTCATATTAGAATGGAAATGTCTGGGTTTTTTTCTTATTTAGAGGCCCCTCGTATTGTGAGGCCCTAAACTGTAGCTTAAGTAGTTTAAGCCTAAATCTAGCACTGCCAAGGTAGGAGCAAAGAGGTTGGGAGGGAAAGGAAATGGGGAGAAACAGAACAGACAATTTAAAAATGAAGAAAACAGGCAGAATAAGGAAACGCAAAGACAGTGGTAGGAAATTACATTAAAATAGGTTAATAATTGTAGAAAGTAAAAGCCAGATGGGACCACAGTGATTATATATCTCATCTCCTGTATAGCAAAGGCTGTAGAACCTTGCCCAGCAATCCCTGCATCAAGCCCAGGAAATCCTGGCTGAATGTAAGCATATCTTTTGAAATTACTCCAAACTTATTTTAAAGACCTCACATGACAGAAAATCCACTGCACCCCGAGGTAAATTGTTTCAGTAGTAAATCACCCACATTTTAAAAATCTTCCCTTTATATTTCTCAGCAGGATTTGTGTAACTGTAACTTCCAGCTATTAGATTCTGTTATGTTCTTGTCTGTGAAATTGAGGAGCCGCCTCCTATCAGCAATTCTCCCCCCATGAAGGCACTTATACACCAGGATTCTTTCGTGGAATTTAAGTAACTTTGATAGAGGGCTTTAATTAAGAACCATAAAAGTACATGTGAGAGATGCCCTGCTCCAGGAAAAGCCATATCACATACAAGAGAATTTCATTCAAGCAAAATGTACAGTGAAGATACAAGGAGTCACTTTCTGAGGGTCCTGCAATGATGCCTTTAATTGCTGGCATGGCTTCTGGCCTGGAAGGTTTCTTCATTGAAAAACTTCAGATGTCAATGTGGGCATAAGTGCGGCTAGGGGAGAACACTCTGTTGTGAAATGCTTATGGGAGACAATCTCATTATTTTGGAAGTTCTTATCTGTGAGCAAAGAAGGAAGACAGACAAAATAAAACTGCCCTTGAAAAACAGGTCAGGCATATAGTGTTTACTCTATGCTACTGGGTTCCAGGGATGGGGTACTCACCCAGACCTCCGTGCCTCTGGGGTTCTGTCAAGTTACCAATCAGCACAGACCAGTGTGGTGGTAAACAGCTTTATCTGTATTAGGAACAGGACTGAGCAACTCACATGCCCACAGCTTGCAGGGAGAGCTACAACTACCCACCACCACAAACCACACCCACGGGGCATCAGGGGGAGAGACTGGGTCATCCCACTTCTGGCCCCTTAAATGTACATTCCATATACCACAAAGCAGGTTAGCACTCAGATTAATAAAGCTTTGGCCTGGAATACAGATCTCTTTCTTGAGAGCACAGCAAAGCCCATACCAGCACCCTAAACAGTCTCATTTCAGCCAGTTCCAGAGAGTAGAAGGAAACCTGCCCATAGTTCTCTTTTCATTCCCACCTGTTCAGCTACAGAGACATGGTGTCCTTTCCCTTGACTCTCGCTGTGAGACTCAGGCACCTCATCCTTACCCTGCTTTTTCAGGAATTAATTCCTCCCCCCCCACCACACACACTCCCATGGGGAGATCGTCACAAATTCTTGTATTCAGGCCAGGCAACTTGCTGTAGCCAGATGAAAAGTGTACCAGGCGGGAGGGGTGGGGGGAGGGAAACATCCTAGGGTTGCTGTGCTCTGCCCTAGCGCCCCCTACCATGCCAAATTTGCATTAACACACCCTTGTTCTTGCCCACCACATCTTGATCTTATAAAAGTTAAAGGGAGGTTGCCTCTTGTCCTCCTGGTCACAGTTCCTGCTACCTCAATCCTTGTTTATATAACAGGGTTCCAAATACCCCAGCCTTATGGGCTATGTGTGGCTCCAACCACCCCTGTACCACGCCCCAAGCCTCACAGATCTACCTGATGTTATTCAGTATTAGCTGCAGCCCTTGTCACTCTCAGCGCCCTCTGGCGCTCGGGCTCTCCGCAGCTCTTGTCACTCAGCCACACCCCACAAGTGCTCTGGCTTTCTGCAGCCTTGTCTCACAAATGCCCCCCACAGGCGCTCTGGCTTTCTGCAGCCCCCTCTCTGGGGCTTCTCACTGGCCCCTTTCCGGGGCTTCTCTGGGGTCTCCACACAGCCGTGGCTCCCCTATGAGGCCTCCTCCATCCCCTTATAGCCTCACCCGGTCCTCCAGTTAAACAGTAAACAAAACACAAGCCCCTTGGCTGTAACATAACTCTAAGCCACCTGGCTCCAACCTTCCTCTCGCCACATCAGAGATGTTCCATCCGTCCTCAGTCTTGGGCCGTATCTGCAGTTTGGCCGCTACTCATTATTCACTCCAGCAGAGTTCCTTCCCCCTGGGCTGCCAGTAAGGAGCTGCCGGCCTGGCCTCAGCCTGGGAGTAATATAAGAGCTAGGATCTGCCCCTTCCAGTCAGCTGACTTCCCCTGGTTACCCTGGCAACCAGCAGCTGGGTTCCCTACTTACTGATTTGCCAGTAGCAGGCACCTCAGTGCCCTGCTACAAAAAGGGCTAAACACTTTTTTGCTAGTCTCTAGTGGGGAGTGGGGGGGTCTATTGATTCATTCACTTTAAATAAAACTCTGTTTATTTGCTGTTTCTAGCCACTGGTTGACTAAATTCCATTTTGAGGCATCTGTTCACTGTACCCTGTGCCTGTGGTTTCATCTAACCCCCCTCCCTACTCCACCCTTTTTATCTATCCCCCATGCTCAGTGCAGCTTCCAGTGCAGAGAGGGCTACTTTTGAATGTGTTTCTTCTGAGCATTGGAAGGCAGTCCTTCATTCAAATTCCAAAAAAGGTTTTCATAAGGAAGATGGTTGTTAATTGTTCCTGAAGTCCACCGGGAAGTAATGGATGTAAATAGCAAGAAGGGAGATTTAGGTTAGACACAGAAAGAACTTTCTAGCTGTGAGGAGTGGTTAAACACTGGAAGAGATTACCTAGAGAGGCTGTGGAATCTGGTTGTACTAGTTGTATGGGATGGTTTAACTTTAGGCCGTGGATTCTTCATCTAGGGTGTTGTGGCACCCTGGGTTGCTATGAGATCATTTTAAGTGTGCTGTTGGGTATGACTCAATATTAGCACCTACACATTTTCAAATACAAATTCATAGAGCCCAAAACTTTCTGGTCTGTTGTGATTTTTCTGAGTTCTTTGCAACAGAAAAATCACTCTATTACCATATTTTTCAGTAGTCAAAAAAAGAGTGAAAGCTAAGAGCTGGTATTTTCTGAGGGGTGTCTTGGGTCTAAAAAGATTGAGGACCACAGGTTTAAACTGTGAACATGGAGTTGGACTCATGACCTCTTGAGGCCTCTTTCAGCCCTATTTTTATAATTCACTGATTCTGTCCCTCCATGTCACTGAACATGCTGAAATTCCTTAATGTTTTTAAGCCAACCTAATTGCAAGTCACTTCTGAGACCTTTCAAAGACTTACAAACTTTTTATTTCAGAAGCTTTGGCTTTTAAAGATCTTTGTAGATCCCACAGGTCATGTTCATTATGTAGTTTGACAACTTTACAAAACGACCATATTATACATGGCTTGAGCCTTCTATCAATGGGGCAAAATGTTCAGGTACCTCCATCATGCCATGGGGTCAATGCCATAAATTCAGAAGACATGGCTGACTATTAGCCTTCAAGTTTGTTTGTGCATGAGGCTCCTGACCATCTTCAGGATGATCCTATCATCAAATCCAATCATGTGGTGAATCAAGGGTAGAGTAAAACTCATTTAGTTCTGCGTGTGTGTTATATAGCTATGCTGATTATTTAAAATTCATGGAATCTAAATAGTCCTGCACAATTCCTGTCCTCTGCCATGGTCCTTACAATATCCAAAATGTGTAGATTGTGGGTTTGATTTTCCACTGCCTTGTATTTTGAGTAGGCATTTATACCTGTTCAAGAGCAAGGGAAAGTGCTACCAGAAAAAGCAACAACTTTGTATATCCACTTTCCATAGATGTAAATAACCATATGACATACATTGGGGTGGCCAACCTGCAGCACAGGTGCCACAAATGGCATGGGCAGCCACTGTGTGATGCATGTGGCAGATCATGGATGGGGCAGGTAACACAGTAACTGATCAGGTAAGAAGAACTTGGCATGTAGAAGAAACCAGAGTAGCCAATCAAGCAGGGAAGGGAATCAGAGTGGCACACAGGAAGTGTGCAGGGCTTAATTTGTGGTACACATGCCAAAAAGGTTGGATCTCACTGACATCCATGATGGTGGAAAGTCAGGTCCTATGAGCCTACTGCCACTTATGTGGTGCAATGCACTCTGGAACCAGTGGAAACTGCAGCTCCTTACACTGTGCTAGATTTTTCCCATTGGGCATTACACATCAAGTTTGCTGTTTAAACCAGCAATGCCAACTCGAATCACATGCTTTACCACAGAGCTACTTTGTCACTTGTGTCCTGTCATTATTAGAACTGTAGCCTGAACTCTATGCACAACTCTCATTGGAATGATGTATAATTTTAAGCTAAAATGTATTATTATCTTCGTTTTCACAGTTTACTGCAGTAAGTGCTGAATGCCAGCTTCAATCAAACCCCTCATTTTCTCTGTGTGACAATTTCATAGATTTCATAGACATTTGGGCTGGAAGGGACCCCGGAGGATCATCGATCCCAGGGTCAGGAAGTCAGCAGGGATCATAGGATCCCAGCAAGATAAGCATCCAAATGTGTCTTGAAGGTGTTCAAAGTGGGTGTTTGAACTGCCTCCGGTGGCAATCTATTCCAAACCTTGGGGGCTCGGACAGTGAAGTTCTTTCTTATGTCCAGCCTGAATTGGTCACAGTGGAATTTGTAACCATTCGATCTTGTCATCCCTTGGGGGTCTGTGCTGAACAGATGTCCCCCCAAATCCTGATGGGCACCCCGATAAACTTATAGGTGGCCATCAGATCACCCTTGAGCCTGCACTTTTCCAGGCTAAAGAGCCCCATTGCTCTCAGCCTCTCATCATAAGGTCTGTTTTCCTGACCTCTGATCATGCGCATGGGTCTCCTCTGCACCCTCTCAAGCTCCTCCACATCCCTTTTGAATTGTGGAGCCCAAAACTGGACGCAGTACTCTAGCTGTGGCCTCACCAAAGCTGAGTACAGCAGGAGAAAGATGTCCCGGGATCTGCTTGAGAAGCATCTATGGATGCAAGCCAGCATTTTGCTTGCTTTACTAGCCACAGTATCACACTGAAAGCTCATGTTCATCTAGTGGTCAACCATGACCCCCAAGTCCCTTTCATCTGTAGTGCTAACCAGCGTAGCACTGCCGAGCCTATAAGCGTGGTGCAGGTTTTTCCTCCCAAGGTGGAGAACCTTGCATTTTTCGGTGTTGAACACCATCAGGTTCTCATCCGCCCATTTCATGAGTCTGTCCAGATCCGACTGGATCACCCTCCTGTCCTCAGGTGTGGATGCTTTACCCCAGAGTTTCGTGTCATCAGTGAACTTGGCCAGTCCACTTCTGACATTAATGTCCACATCATTGATGAAGATGTTAAACAGCATAGGCCCTAGGACAGAGCCTTGTGGGACCCCACTGGTCACAGCGCACCAAGACGATTGGTTCCCATTGACCACCACTCTCTGGGTCCTACCACAGAGCCAGTTCCCCAGCCAGCGGGTCGTGGTGACGTCAAGGCTGCAGTTAGCCAGCTTAGCCAAGAGGTGATCATGGGATACCAGATCAAAGGCTTTTCTAAAGTTGAGTAAATTAAGTAAATCAAAGAATGCAAAGGAAGGATATTGCTCATTTTGAATTACTAGCTCATTGCTGTGAATATGGAAGTTATTCCCAATAATCTGAGTTATCGGGAGAACTTCGATGACTGTCACACATTCAGAGAGGTCCAAGAGTAGCACTTGAAAAACTCAGTGAAACCACAGTTAACACTAACTGGGAATCTGCTAACAGTATATATATATTTTAGAGAACATAACAGCCTTTTGCTGTAAAAAAATGATTATGCTCATCTTCAGTAGACACAAAATCTTGGATATGCGCTGAATCTAAAACAGATTGAGAACTATATGCAAATTTAGGGACACACTTGCTATGACAATGAAGTCACTATCCTGAAATAAAAGAACCTTTAAGTTGCCTGAAAGAAAATGTCTGTATTTTCATAAGAGAGCTCAGGAGAAGCTACAAACAGTGGAAATGTAACAGAGACTATGAACACTCTGTCTGTGTCAGGCCATGCAGCTGAATGGAGAGAGGGAAGCATAGAAGATCTGCCTCAGCAAGCATGAAGTTGGCAGTTGGACACCAGCCGTGTTGACTAGTTCCTATTTTCTCTTCCATTTAGGAAGAATTTCAGTGTTAACTAATGTGGGCTTAATCTATGCTAGGAAGTTTGGTAATTTGGTAAAAACACACTGCCTCATTCACTCCTTAGCTAAGACGTCCCATATTAATGTGTTTCAAGATAAAAATAACACCCTATTAAAAAGGACCTCTCTAACCAATGCCATGGATTCTGAATGGTGGTACAATCTACAGTTGTTAAATAATGCAAATTGAAAAAGATCATGGGACATTTCTGTTTATCTCAGAAGGAAATCTCATCTTTGAGGAAACAGTTGATTGAGTTGCTAATGAAAGAGACATTTGTACAAGAGACCCATATAAATTGATTATCAGGCAGCTCCCAGCTTTCTTGAGTGAGACTGAATAGGCATAAAGAACCACATTCAGAGTTAAGTCTGAGTCAAGGATGAAGGATGACAAGAAGATTCCAGTCACATCAGCCTGGATGACGTTAGACTCCATGAGCCAGATTCATTTTTGGTATAATTGCACAGGAGCAGCGGTGTAGGGACACAGCCAGGTGTCTGGGGCAAAGCAGATGAGGTGAATTCTGTTTCATGATTGCAAGTCAGCGTCCAGGCAGTTGCCTCTATCTTTCTTCTCTAGCTATACCACTGCACAGGAAGCAAGGAGAATTATATCAGGATTGTATTTAGGTGTTTTAGATGCCCTTATAATGATTTATGCTCATTTATTAATAAGTAATTTAGACTCTTGTATACATCATGCAGAACTGATAGACGGGATAGGATTCTTGCCCAGAACATAATCATTTGGTGCCATTTCAGCGAGCAAATTGACCCAGAAGCTGCCCTAAATGGACTCCTAAATTACTCCATGCACAGGGAATGAAAGTGTAGTTTGGTAACCAATAGTGCATTTTCATAAGAATCTCTAACTTTATAAAAGGTCCCATAATCCAGGCTCAGAGTTATTGAGACATTAATGAAACTTGTGTGTGTCTTCTGGATTATTATTATGCTAGCATATGGAACATACATTGAATCTGGCCCAAAATATATGATATCCTTGAAAATGTATATTTCTAAAAAAGGATTATATAATTAAAAGCTAAACTGCTAAGGAAGCTGAAACAAGAAGGAACATTTAAAACCAGTACCAATCTTTCTTTTAATACTGTTAACAGAAGAGAAGATCCTTTCCCTCTTCCAAAGCTAGATAGGCCATCTGAGTATTGTCTTCTACATAACAATGCTAAGTAGGATCTTATGGTTAGCTATAGCCATGTGTCTTCTCAGGCTACCATATTATGAGAACTTCCAAACTAACCAGCTTGAGCCTGATCATATTTTGAATGGGAGATCTCAAAGATATGCTGCCAGAAATGATGATGACAATTTCATCAAGTAACATGTTCTCTCTGCATTGATTCTAGATGACTAGTGCAATGTTACATTTGCGGGCACTGTATCAACAGAGGTACTAATGTTGAGATAATATACAAAACTAACTAAGACAATTATGTATCATACATGCACACAGTGGAATTGTGTGAATTTTTCACATATGCTCAATTGGCACAAATCTCCCAAATCACTGCTGCGCACTTCCGTGAGCTATCCATCTGCATATATGATAATCTGATTCTGTGTACAGGGCCAAACTGTTTTTACCATGTATTGTCTGTGATCCATCTGATGGTGTTCACTATATTCTGTGTTTTAGAAGCTCTAGAGACCAGTCACGGTATTTGCATGTGTGTAGCTACACCATGGAAGTTTCTGTGTATTGAGTATACATAGTTATTTGGGAGGCAGTCATGCCAATGTGATATCAGTTCATTGTTTTTGTTTATAATAAAAGACACAAGAATTTAAAGGGGAACAGAAGCAGAAGCAATCCACAACTCCAGGCTGGAAGTGAGGTCTCCACAGCCACTGCATGCAGAAAGTGATCGGTGTCAGCTTCTCCCCTTTCCAGAAGGGAAATTAGTGCTATGCCCCAATATCCACATAGTGAAATATCCAGTGCCGTGTGTCTCACTCAGATGCTTACTTTTCACTGAATCACAGTAAGCCTGCATAGACACCTGCTCCACATTACATAACCATGCCTGACAATGCTGACAACGGAAAACTCTCAGTGGTCCTCTAACATTTGAAACTGTAATAGATACCATACTTTCTTGCATACAATATGACCCCACTTAGTCACCATTTTTTTTTGAAAGGCAGAATGAAGTAAAGAAGATCTTTGCTTAAAAATACTGGTAAGTGGCAGTAAGTAACTGAGTAGCAGCTTCTCCAGCAGGAGTCTCTGCCAGGTTGAAAGGTTCACAGCTAGCAGTTAAGGAGCTCTAAGTGCGGTACTACAGTATTACTTTTGTTCCCTTTCCACTCCCCACCAGCCCCACACAGACAGAAACTGATATTACCATATTCCTCACTTATGTGTACCCTAGTTTCCAGAAGCTGAATTTTGGAGGCTGTATGTGAAAAAAATGGTTGTACGTGAAAAAAATTAATGTGAAAGGTTGTATATGAAAAAATATAATATTCAGTACAACCTCATTATAACATACCTGTATCGTACTGGGAGAAACATTCAATAAAAAAGGGTGCTCATTATAATGGGGTTAGTCATTTTTCTGGGGTTAATTTCTATTGAAAAAATCAGTCCCTGCAGTTGGGATTCTTAAAAGAAGGGGTTTGTTATAAGCAAGTGTAACAGGGCTCAGGCAGGATTGGGCATAACTGACCCGACGATGCACCCTGCCAGGTGGAGGAAATTACAGACTCGGGGCAGGACCAGGTGATTAGCCTGCCACAGCCGGTATATATCTGGCAGCGGAACAGATACTTTTTGCCTTCGGGCATGAGAAGACAGCGAGGGGCAGCCAAAGCTCCAGACTGTGAGGAAGACAAGAAGCCTGCCTGGTGACCTTGTGTGGCGCCTCTAGTGGGCGGGATGAGTACCGTACCATTCCCCTTTCCCAGAGTGCCCCTCAACTCATCTGCCACAGCTTGTTGTTACTGAGTGAAAGGAGGGGGTTCAGTGGTGTCCCTCTTCTCGGGTGACTCAGTGACAGAGGTACTCACGTTTGCACCACGATGTTCCTCAGGGCTCCGCCTTCCCTACACCTCATCCACTCGCCAACCACTTCGGCGTTGGTATCGTTGTTTCCGGTGTAATGTCGGCTCATGCAGCTGTGGCTCTGGTTCCAGCTCCAGCTGTGCTATGAACGGTGAGTTCCCTGGGGTGTGGGGGGTCTGTGTGTTCCCCACAGGGGCTCTCTGGGTTTTCCCCAGCCCCCTGCAGGGGCTTCTCACTGCCACACCTTGGAAAGACGCCAAGACTGTGGGACCTGAGACAAGGAGATGCCAAGCAAGCTATGTACCTTATGATTCCTGCGGCTCCGGTGAGTGCGGGTCTTGGCAAAGCAGTGTGGCGGGGGGAACCCCGAGCGGCAATATGCACCCTGAGATGACAGATGGGCAGGAGGATCCCACACTGATCCAGATCCCGACCCCAGATCTGCAAAGTCACCGAGAGCAACAGCGCAGGAAGTAGAGGAGCAGTCGAGACCACTCCCAGTACGCTGCAGATGCGACAGACGCGGGGAACGTGCCTCATTAATGAGATAATCAGTGCTAGGAACGTTCAGCACTACATTGTAACTGGGAAGTATCCAGTGCCGAGTCATCTGACAGGCAGCTCAGATGTGCCTAGCTAATGAAGTAATTAGTAAGGCTATTATTCTTGTACTACTTTATTTTCGGAAAATATACCAACAATAAGCATGTACCATTGGGGTGGCATTTATTGATCCCTAGCCTTGAAAGACCGCTGATCTCCTTCCTTTTCTTTCAATCCAAGTCATGGCAGGCAAGTACAGCAAGGAGACGAAGCTAGGATCACTCACCCACTCACAGCAGGGTTCATTACAATAACCTTGTACTGTAATAATACTCCCCATTCCCAGATCTCTTTCCAGCAAAGCAGATCAAAGCATTTTACTCTTATGAAAGAACAGAGCTCCATGATTTCTTTGGGAGCTAGAGAAGTATTATCCCAGCCTCACTCACTGAGAAACCGAGGCACAGACAAGTTCATCAACTTGGTAGCAGAGTTAAAAACAGAGCCTAGATCACATGATTCCTAGTCCTTTGTGTTTCCTATCTGCACATGCTCCTTTTCATAAATCAATGATTTATTAAAAGTTAGTACAGCATTCTAGAGTGATGACCTCAAACATGAAACAATACTATACAGTCTTTGGGAGGATGGGGGCAGAGCAGTTACAGCATCTTGCTGCATGGGTGAGTTTGAGCTCTGCTTTGGACTCTTGCCAAAGGCTGACACAAGTGTAAATGGGTACCTGATCAATTGGACTGGGGAATCGAAGGCGGTGAAACTGGATGCTAGACACATCACTCCCTTACGTGCTGTTGGTTATAGAAACTGTGTGTTACAATAAGCCACTCAGCTCAGGAGAAGCTTTGACCTTCTTGAGGCACTCTTCTGAGCTGTTGTGGTGTGGACCATTTCTGCAGTATGTTCCCATGTTTGCCACAGTCAATATGCAAAGCAGAACTGTATTGACTAGTGTTTGGATTAATCTTTGTTATGCACCATGCTAAAGAAATACATTGTGAAAAGCTATAGTACAACAAGAAAGCAGCTTGCCAAGCCTAGGCAGTTATATCCAGCTCTTTCAGCACCCAGAATAAGGTAGGAGAGTTATGTTGACTGGAGGGCAAAAAGGAGGAGGGAGGGAGAGGAGATTTACTTGCCTGAGCTCTCCTCCCTTGAATGCCAGAAGTTACTGCTGTTAGGGCTGTGCGAGGCTTTGGACCGCGCTTCAGATCCAGAGAAGATTTCGATGCTTTGGATGCCAAAGCATCATGTCCAGATCAAAGTTCTGGCTTTGTTAGCCTTTCTGAAGTGGTTCAAAGCTTCTGAACCATTTCAGAAAATCTTCGGAGCTGCTTCAGGGATCTGGCCATAGGGTATAATGGGGAATCAATGAAATATCTATAATTTTGTTGTTTTCTTGTCTGATTTGGATGAAACTTGCAGGGATGGTAGTCTCTGTTGAGAGTGTGAAGCCTGCCAAGTTTTAAAAAGATAGGTGCAGGGGTTTGGGGGACACTGTACCCCAAGTTCATGAAAGAAAAACTCATGTCACATGTATGTGTTACACCACAGGGGGGTGAAAACTGCAGCAGTGGTCACCCCTGCTGAGACCAAGAAGTCTGCCAAGTTTCAAGGTGATAGGTACAGGAGGAGTCTGGCTTCTGGGGCCCTGCACTTCTGACTGCTAACAGGCAAAACTCATGACATAGATGACTCTGTGTGTGTTAAGGCACAGCAGGGTAAAAGCTGCAGGCCTGCTAGCCCCTGCTGCAGCCATGAAGCCTGCCAGCTGTCAAGGAGATAAGTGCAGGCGTTCTGGGGCCCTGCACCCCTAGCTACTGACAGACAAAACTCATGACATGAGTGCTTGTGCAAATGACTGTCTCTGTCTTAGGGTAGTTGATTGTATGTATTGATTCTTTCCTCTCCTTAGTCTGTGGTTTTGTAGGTGTTAATCCTTGCTCGTTAACTGGTTACATTAGCTAGCTACTGTGTATTGAGCTGGTCCCTGAGTGAATCATGATTGACTGGTAACTGGTAACACAGTATCTTAGCAGTCAGGCCTGCAGTAGTACCCCTCCCCCCCTCCCAAGAGAGAGACAGTTGCACAACCACCCATGTCACAGGTTTTGCCTATCAGTAGCTAGAAATACAGGGCCCCAGAACCCCTGCACCTATCTCTTTGAAAGCTGGCAAGCTTTGTGGCTGCAGCAGGGGTCATCAT
>NW_017729003.1:12809469-12814895 GCF_001723915.1 Gavialis gangeticus
CACCCCACTGCGCCTTAACACACACAGTGTCACCCATGTCACGAGTTTTGCTTGTCCACATCTTGAGGTGCAGTTCCCCCCAAACCTCTGCACCTATCTCCTTGAAAGCTGGAAGTTCTTTGTGGCCTCAGCAGGGGCCACCACCCCTGCAGTTTTCACCCCCCTGTGGTGTAACACATACACATGACATGAGTTTGGTTTTCAACAATTTGGGGTGCAGTTACCCCCAAACCCCTGACTTATCTTCTTGAAACATGACAGGCTTCATGCTCTCAGCAGAGGCTACCACCCCTGAAAGTTTCATCCACATCAGGCAAAAAACAACAAAATTATAGATATTTCATTGATTCCCCATTATACTCTACGGCCGGATCTCTGAAGCAGCTCTGAAGCTTTGGAGCCGCTTTGGCTGAATTGAAGTGGGAAACTGATCCGGAGCTCTGGATCAGATCACTGGCATCTGAAGCAGCTGGATCCAAAGCCGAATTGAATAGCTGCCTATTCGCACAGGCCTACTGCTGCTGCAATAGCAGGACAGACTAGAGATGCTGCTACTGAAGGACAGGTAGCAGCAGGGCTTCTGGTGCCCTTTTTGCCTGCCCCTGCTGGAGGCAGGCTATGCCTCCCATGCCAAAGCTTCCTGGGGGAGCGGGGGTGGAAATTCTACCCTCCTTTGTTCCCCCAGATACACTGCTGAGCTTGGGGCTGCACCTGCCTGACTCCAATGGCTGGCAGGAGTGCAGAGATGCCCCTGCTGTGGCAAAGACTCCAACATTGGAGCTTGAGGCTGGTGTCACCCAGCATTCCAAGATTCTCAACATACAGAAGGCTGGGAGTGGATTCTGAGCTACATTCCTCTTTTGTACTTTGTAGAGGGCTTAGCCCAGGGATTCACATCAGTGTCTTGTTTTTCGATAATGCACCACTTTAGCTCTTACATAAGTGACATCTTCTGGTCTGGAACAGTGCTGCAGCTTTCCTAATAAGTGCATTGGGCAAACACACTTTTGTAAAGATCACTCTGTGCTGATAAATCATATTCCTTCTCACTGCTATTCACTAGCAGGTTTTTTTAAAAAACAATATTGATGAAATCATAAAAGAAACCTTCCAAGTAACTCATGCCCTTTTAGATTATAACTGTGGTTGGATGTTTTTTGCAGAACTGAATGTACAGTTTTACTTCATATATATTTGTCCTTGCAGCATATTGCACATGGAACATGGTAAATTGTTTATTTGGCAGGATCTGCAGCTTCTTGGTACAATCTACTCTATGAAGAGGATAGTGCACAGCTGCCCTGTACCAGAAGCAGGGCAGAGAATGCAGTATAGCTCATGGTCACCTGTCTTTCCTGACTTTAGGGGACAAGGAAATTGTTTTCCTGATTTTTGTGGAGAGGTTTATTCCCTTTTGTACCCAGACAGCTCCTCTGGATAGACAAGGGGGAAGGGAAGAGTGGAGCCAAGTCATCTTCCATTCCCTGCCCTGGCAAGGCATACTGTCCTTACTTACATGCCCTCAGCAAGCAATTATAGGCTGTTGGCAAAGACCTGGCACAATCATCACAAATGCAGGCTTGGGCTATGTGACTACAGCTATGTGACAGACCTAAGGTAGCAGAGGAGGGTCCCAAACTGTTTGGGATGGTGTGATCAAATAAATAAAGCAAGAAACTACATTTATATTTCAAAGCAGAACCTGCAAGGGACAAGAAACTGGAACACCTGAGCAGGGACAGAGAAACTGAATGCATGAGAGTTGTGAGGAGTATATGATACATGAGAAATGTGAAAAGCATGTTATGGTCAAGGCACCCAAGCGGAAGAAGGAGATACAGGTTTGCCTATACAAACCCAGGCAAAGATGAGATCTGTGGGGTATCCTCCTCATCACCTAAGAAGACCTGTGGATCCCCCAGAAGTATTTTCTGAATACCTGGCTGCAAGGAGACACTCTGTCCTCAGGATTAGGTAAGACCTACAAGGCTTTCTGTTGTCTTTTTGGCTTATTATGTTGCATTTTAAGTAAAGCTATTGTCTGTGCTGTCACTGTGTCTTACTAGGCTGCGTCTCAGCTTAGGTGAAGTTTTTCTGTTGTTCCTTGTCTTGTGCTTGAAGTTGCAAATTGCTGTGCTCAATAAATGCTCTCTTCAGAGAATGAACTATTCATGTTCAAGCATTTATGCATTCAGCACCACTTCCTGAAGCCAAACAGTAAGTCTGGTAGCAAGGTGCATAGATGTTGTTTTCCTCACTACCCTGGAGTCACAGTCACAGCAAGGCTGAGCAAAAGGGCTAAAGAGGAAGGTATGTGGACTTAGAACTAAGATCCTGTTTTACCACCTCAAGGACTCTGTGTCTTTCTCTGTGTCAGGGTACCTTTAGATTTCAGGTTAACTTTGTATTCGTTTCAGCTAGTATTAGCTTGATACTACCATGTAAAGCACATTGAGACCTTGTTATTTCAGTGCAAATTCTTATTATAAAGAACAATCTGAATATATTTATGTAAACTTGTCCATCCCATTCTTTTTTATCTATTGTCTCCCTCATTTCTTAATGCCTGATAGAAAGATCTTTGGCATAAAGAACATGTATCTGTTCTAAAAGGGACCTAACTTATGCCTGGTAATGATAAAAAAGAGTAATGCTATTGAAGGAGGGCCTCACCTTTTGTTAAATATGGAGTTTTCTCAGTGGCACCCTGTAAGTCAGGAGATGGGTAATTATTTCGGGTGGAGGGCCACTTACTGAGTTTTGGCAAGCCATTGAGGGCCGCATGACAGGCAGCCAGAGGCACATAAATATTAATTTTCTAAATTTTTTAGGGACTTCGTGGGCCGGATAGAATGGCCTGGTGGGCCGCATCTGGCCCGCAGGCCGCATTTTGCCCACCCCTGCTCTAAGTTCTTCAGAATGTTTATCAAGAACTTGACAGTATTGGTCCAGCATTTAATAGAGAATGAGAGATGAGCAGAAGGCAAAGCTTTTCTGTTGGACAATCAGAAGGTAAATTGCCAATGCATGGTGCAGTTACTAAAGGCTTTTTATGCCAATTCTTCACCAAATAGAACAGAAGTTGCTAGTGGATGTGCAATGAGCCATCAAAAGTGAATTCCAGCTGGCAGTACCCCACAGCAAGAGCAGCAGCAGCAGGCGCCTGATCTCATGGTTAATATAATGAAGCTTTATTCTGTCACATGTGTTATTTATGCATTAGCAAGGGATATGGCAGGTGTCAGAAACAAAAAACAAAAATATATAGCCTCATTACAATTCAAGTTGAATGATTTGTGCTACAAATTTAAAGGAAAGTTGGAAGCTTGCAAAAGAGCCAAGAACCAGGGAAAGCAAGCCACTTTTATTTCATCCAGCTCCCCTATCGTATTTACAGTTGTAAGCACTTTCTAACTACAATATAAAACTCCACCCAGGCGGAGGAGCCCTTTGATCTTTCACCCTCGATCTTTTTTAATGTTGGATTCAGACATCTTCACTGGATTCTTATACAAATCTAGTCCCTGCAGTAATAGGCATGCTGGGATGAATAAAATAAACTGGCTTAAATAAAATATGAGGTGGCTGGAACATTTTTCCAAAATGCAAGCCAACCTGAGACTTCCCCGAAGCTTGAAAATAATACGTTCTAAAACTGTGATGCCAAAGTTATTTCTGTTTATGAAGCACTCAGAGGTCCTCTGACGGGAAGTGCAAAATGGTATTATTGTCATTCTTACTTATTCATCCTGAGTAGGCAGAATTCCAGAAGATCAAATATCTTCAGAGGGGCTTGATCTATAATGTTCAGCAATAGCAATATTTTGTATAGGCATTGCTGTCATGTATATGGATGGAAAAACAGTTGTCGCTTGGCCGAGGAAATGGCTACAACTGATCCAATCATACCTGCTTGGAGGGTGAAGATTATATCCAGTATCAACAACGATTACAGCAGTTACCAGGACAGAAGGGTAGCAGAGGGCTATTTTTCAAGTGTCTGAACTTGAAATGTCTTAGGTGCTTGCTATATCCCATTAAATTACAATGAAGGAATGCAGGAATGATTTTTCTTGTGCAATATGTTTCCTTCCTGCTCTACAACTCAGGCGGGAGCGGTAATCTCTTCTCTCAGCCTTATTTTTTAATGTTTGGTATAAAAACTTCCATTGACAGAAGCTGTTTTCACGGTCTATACTGATTCTGTTTTTCCAGGGTGGCCGTCAGCCAGATGGTGTAAGCTGATTTCCATAAGGGTGGATTTTTGTGGATTCACCTTTTGTGTCCATAGCTGAAATTTGACGAAGTGCAGCTATAACATTGGCAGAAAAGGGCACTGATTTTCATAGCTGGTCTCCCTGATGAATAGTAGCTTCTTATTGACTGAATGGATATGACTTTAGTTAGTTCATGTCTACATGAGACACTTAGTGCACAGTAGCTTGTTACTAGCGTGCAGTAGCTTGTTTACTACTGTGCAGTAGCATTGCTGGGCACAAACCATGATGCAACACTACTGTGCAGTAGTAATGAACTACTGCACAGTAGTAATGAGGTACTGTGCAGTAAGCATCACTAGGTAACTGTACCAGGACGCTACTGCACATTCATTTAGTATTTGTTTATGCAAGCACTAAATTACTGCACAGTAACAACTGTGCAGTGGGCAGCTCATGTAGACATGCCCAGTTTGAAGTAGTGTTTTCATTTCCTGGCCATGATAGTGATTTCAGGACAGTGATTAGGATTGCTTCCAGCTTTTTTGTAGCCCATCTGAATTCTATTAATTTATTAAACCACTTGAATTCTATTAATCAAGGTTGACTGTGTGGCTTGGCGAAGAGGTTAGACAACAGATTTGTATATGATGATTTAGATAGAGACAATCATGCATCAGGCAGGGGGGTTGGACTAGATGATCTATGGAGGTCCCTTTTAGTCCTACTTCTCTATGATTCTATTATTCTCCTTCCCAGGTTTCCATCCCATTTACTTCTGTCAACTGCAATGGGCACAAGACTTAGTAAACTTCAGAGAGATCTTCTTTCTTCTACCTTTTTGAGGCATTTGGCTAATGGTTCCCTCTTCTAGGTATCTGAACTTGGTTATCCTGGATTATAAAATCCAGCCTATCTATGGCAGCCCAAGATGCTATTGTAGAGGAGAGAGATTAGCGCATATCTCAAACCTTTTCCTCACCATAAGTCTAAGCATTTCACCTGCCTATATGATTAGGGTGACCACATTTCTTGAATCTCAGAATGGGATATGTTGCCTTCCCTCCCATTCTCCAGCTTGCTCAGATGTTTCCAAACTCTAGTCTCAGTGGTACATTAGGGAGAGTGGGTTGCAGAGCAGAGTGGGAGGAAGAGGCCTTTCAGTATCTGAGCAGCCCAATGTACAGGAGGGAAAGGAATTGAAGGGGC
>NW_017729003.1:12819895-12822678 GCF_001723915.1 Gavialis gangeticus
TATGTTGCCTTCCCTCCCATTCTCCAGCTTGCTCAGATGTTTCCAAACTCTAGTCTCAGTGGTACATTAGGGAGAGTGGGTTGCAGAGCAGAGTGGGAGGAAGAGGCCTTTCAGTATCTGAGCAGCCCAATGTACAGGAGGGAAAGGAATTGAAGGGGCCAGGTGAGGGTGAGTTCAGTTTCTGGGATGGAGAGAAAGGGGCCTGTGCTAGACCCTGTGTAGGTGGCTTTAGCTGCTCTGTTCCCCTCTGTTCCCTGCTTCTGCTAAGGAGAAGATGCAGGCTGCAGGAGCAGGCCTGGCTCAGCCAGGGTGGCTGCTCTGGCTTCCTTGCCACTTGCAGGGGTGGGAAATGGTGAACAAGTCTAATGATCCCCTAGCAGCTCTGGAGCAGCAGGGAAGTGGGCACAGGGGAAGGAAGGAATTGTCAAAGGCACACTAGTCCTAGGAATGGAGGGATGGTAAGTACCAGACTTCAGCACTGGCTGGGCAGCTCAGTGACAGAGGGTCTTAAACTGAAAGGACAGTGTGGAGAGCTTACTGGTGACTGGCGGTGAAAGGGGACCCCTGTCTCCAGCAGGGAGATTTCTGAAAATGTGACAAAAGCACTTGTTTGACGAAACCAATAGGGCACCTGGGACAGTTGTTAAAAACAGGACTGCTGTGGTGAAAGCAAGATGTATGTTCACTCTAGATATAACTCTCCAGAGTGTCTTTGACTTCTGGGCAAGTCTCAGGCAAAAGAAAAAGCTTGATTCCTCCTGCTGAAGCCCTGATACTAGAACAGTGGGAGAATGGGGGAATGGTCTGTAGTCTTCCCCAAAGAGTGGCAAAAACATATATTTGAGTAAAAATTGTGAATTAAAAGAAGAGAGCACAGCACAAAGTGAGACTCTATGAATAGAGAAAGCCCATAGTTAGTCAGTCCCCTTGAACCTGCAAGTCCAGTCTCAGACTTACTATTTTTAGTATTAATGTGATTAGTGCTTCTAAGGCAGCGGTTCTCAACCTTTTTAGATTCAAGGCACCCCTTTATTAGACTCAAGGTTCCCGTCAGAAAAATGCAAGCTCTTAGCTTTCACTCATTTTTTGACTGTGGAAAAAAATAGAGCATTTCTCCTGTTGTAAATAACTTAGAAAGACCGTAACAGGTCAGAATGGTTTTGACACTATGGATTCCTGTTTGAAGTCTCTGGGTTTATCTTGTGAATCTCTGTGTAGGTGTTTACACAGCTCACAGTGCTAATATTGCATGACATATCTTCGAACCCCCTAAAAGGATCTTGTGGCACCCCAGAGTGCTAAATCACCCCAGTTGACAATCACTGTTTGAAGGACTCTTGCTTTTTATTTGAACTGTTGTGTGAACAAAAGAATAAAAGCCCAGGCAAGCACTAGGCCACCTGCTGAGCTTTTCCTCTGCTCCCAGTCTGTAAGGTGCATACTTTGAGAGGCGTGCAAGTCAAAGCAGAGTCCTGGGCCTGTGCAGTCCTGGGTGAAAGTCTAGAGATGATTAAGACTTTGTACCTCTGTGGTACCCCTCTGGATTTAGTCTATGCTGTTAAAGTCAAAGGCAGGTTTACCATTCACTTCAATGGAAGCAAAATCAAGACTTCAAAGTATTTGTACGCATGAACAAACTAAGCCTTGCAGTACACACAGTGAGGCAGGAGAACAGTGTCTGCCATGATTTACCTGAGGTCACAGGCTTCAAATGAAGCCTGTGGAAAACCAGGAATAGAACCAAGGTCTCCTGCCTCCTAGGTCATGATTAACCCAGAACACGTTTTGTCCCTTTATGTGGCTTTCCATAATGAGAATAAATACATGCAATATATTAGACTTGTGTGCGCCTGTTGACTTCTCTCAGACACAAGTGCGATGGCAATGGAATTCCAGAGTGCAGAAGAAAGAAATACAGAAATGCCACTGTATGCTATGAAGTTAATATACCAGCACAGATGGCAGGATGGGTAAATGATACAAATACATGTATATGTCAGAAGTGATGTTGTACAACAAGGTAAATAATCAAAGCAACATGTACTAATCTTGATGCAGATTGCCCACCCACACACTCTCAATTACCATATTGTTTCATCCTATGAAGAAAGCTTTGCCTAAGAACGGAAAAAATTGAATCATTAACAAGGTTGCCTTTTCTAGCAAGAATCATTGTAAGGCATAATGTGGGACTTTTGACTGTGGGGAAGCTACACAAAAAGCTCTAGGAGCAATGTAGAAGTGAAGCAGTAAAAGAACATCTGCTACAGGTAGGGTGACCATATTTCTTCTAAGGAAATCCGAGACACAGCCCTGCCCCCCCTCCCTTGCCCCCACCCTCAGTTTCATAGATTTCATAGACATTAGGGCTGGAAGGGACCTCGGAAGATCACTGAGTCCAGCCCCCCGCCCAAAGGGCAGGAAGTCAGCTGGGGTCATAGGATCCCAGCAAGATAAGCATCCAATTTGCTCTTGAAGGTGTTCAGAGTAGGTGCTTGAATCACCTCCGATGGCAGACTGTTCCAGACCTTGGGGGCTTGGACGGTAAAGAAATTCTTCCTTATGTCCAGCCTGAAAGAGTCTCGCAGTAGTTTATGACCGTTTGACTTCGTCATCCTTTGGGGCGCTCTGGTGAACTTACATTCCCCCAGATACTGGTGGTCACCCCTGATAAACTTATAGGTAGCCATCAGATCACCCCTGAGCCTGTGCTTTCCCAGGCTAAAGAGCCCCATGGCTCTCAGCCTATCGTTGTAAGGTCTGTTTTCCTGACCTCTGATCAT
>NW_017729003.1:12823147-12827668 GCF_001723915.1 Gavialis gangeticus
TTTGAAGTCAAGATATATGATATCAATCTCATCTCCCTTGTCCACATGATAGGTCACCTGGTTGTAGAAGGAAATGAGATTGTTCAAGCAAGACCTACCCACAACAAACCTGTGCTGGCTATCCCTTAGGATGTTGGCCTCGGCCAGTCCGTTAAGGATGGCCTCTTTAATAAACTTTTCTAAGATCTTCCCCAGGATAGAAGTCAGGCTAATGGGCCTATAGTTAGCCGGATCCGCTAACCTGCAGTTAGTGGCACTGCTGCAGGTAGCGGTGCTGTACCACAGTGAATGCCTGCCTGGCACACCATTCCACTCCACCTCCCTGCCAGACTGTGCCCCATACCCCTACAATTGCAATTCCAGGATTTTTTTTTAATTTTTACCAGTCAGGCAGGACCAGCCTACAAAATCCGGGACTGTCCTGGCCAAACCAGCACATATGGTCACACTAGCTATGGGGTAACCGTAGCAAATATCATAGGTGTTCTGGAAATGGGAGAATTGTACAAAATACAATAGGAGCATTGGCTATGGGGGAGCTGTACAGAGTAGCATAGGATCATTGGCAGTGATGATATAGGAGCATTGGCTATGAGTAGCATCTTAACAGGCCAGACCAAAACTTGGGGACTGTTTACTTCATTTTTCCTGGTGAGGCTGGTCTAGAAGCACTGCCTGGGAAGATCCTCTCCCATTGTATACAGGGTGCTTTCAGGTACATAATCCAAGTGTCTTCCAACAGGACTTTAGCTCTTGCTTGTGTTGGTGTTTACAGTTATTCTGGTCCTTCCCAGAAGGAGTTATTGTAGGACATTGAATAGGATTGCTCACTGTAGGGTGTTCTAAAGTCTTCTAGTTTCAGCTTATATGGCCTGTTTGACTAGTGTTTTCCCTTTCCCCATATAATCCAATTTGACATGAGACCAGTAGACATGCCCTACGTTTTCTCTGCCTCTTTCTCAAAGACACTCATGGTTTGTTCTGGAGTTGTGCTGGCATTACTACCACTGCCATTAAGTGGACAATTCTTGTTTGAGTTGGCTCCAGAACTGGGATCTGGAGGAAGTTCCAAAAATCCCTCACCTGCAGGAAAAATATCAACAACCATTAAAAAAACTCATTAAATAAATTAGAGACACAGCAACTTTGAGGGCAGCAGCATTTTCCTTTCCCTTTACATCCAAGTTCAGTTTCCTCTTGGCCTTAAACTGGCAGGGTATTTCTTTTAGTAATTTATTCTCTGAATCCCTTTCCTGATAGTATCTGAAATAAATAAGATGACTCAGGACTCTAGTTTCCATACTTAGGCAAACAAGTACAAGGTAGGGCAGACTGACAGAGAGAAAAATGGCTGGCTAATGTCAGACAAACAACTGTCTAGACTCATAGATAAACAGAGAATACAACTGTATACAAAGATATGACAGGAAATAAACAGGAAGAAATATGGGGGCAGAGGTGAATTGTAAACAGTTCTGAAGTCTGTGTTAGAGGAAGGATATTAAGATTGTACAAGTTACACTTGTTAGCAATGATCGTACAAGAGAATAGTGGATAAAACTGAGATGGGGTTAGAAAAAAAATGAAGTCTTTTGTGTTCCAGAGAGGAAGAGCAGAAAAGGGAAAGCTAGTGAGATTCTGAGTTAGGGAAAATGGATGTTAAATAATTGAGAGAGGTGCTCAAAAGCAAAACAGCATGCATGAGAGCTAAATAAGTCTTGATCAGGAAGGCAATTCAGGAGAAAATTCTTAAGAAAGAGTGTAGTTATCATACAGAATGCAAGTTCCCAAGGCAGCAACCATGCAAAAGGGAACAGGAAATACTGGCAGATAGGGAGAAACATTAGAAGACATCAACTTTCATAGGATCATAAGAAAGTAGGGCTGGAAGGAAACTCATAAGGTCTAATCCAGCTCCCTGTACAAGGCAGGATCAAACCATACCAGTCAAGTGTCTAACTTGCTCTTGAAAATGTCCAAGGATTCCACCACCTCTGTAGCCAGCCTGTTCCAATGCCTGATCACCCTCAGAGTCAAAACGTTCTTCCTAATATCCAACATAAATTTTCCCTGCTGCAGTTTGAGACCATTACTCCTAGCCCTGTTCCTTATAGCTACAGAGAAAAGCCCATCTCTATCCTGTCTATAACTGACCTTCAACTAGTTGAAAACTGTAATCAACTCCCCCTCAGTCTTCTCTTCTCCAGACTAGGTAATCCTAGTTTCATAGTTTCATAGTTTCTAGGGTCGGAAGGGACCTGAGCAGATCATCTAGTCCGACCTCCTGCCATGGCAGGAAAGAGTACTGGGGTCAAACGACCCCAGTAAGGTGGTCATCCAACCTCCTCTTAAAAACCCCCAGGGTGGGAGCCTGCACCACCTCACTTGGAAGCTGGTTCCAGACCCTAGCCGCCCTGACCGTGAAGTAGCGCCTCCTGATGTCCAACTTAAACCTTCCCTCCGCCAGCTTGTGACCATTGTTCCTGGTCACTCCTTGCGGCGCTCGGGGGAACAGGGACTCCCCCAGCGCCTGCTGATCCCCCCTAACCAGTTTATAACAGGCCACAAGATCCCCCCTCAGCCTTCTCTTTTGAAGGCTGAACAGGTTCAGGTCCCGCAACCTTTCCTCATAGGACCTACCCTGCTGTCCCTTGATCATACGAGTGGCCCTCCTCTGGACCCTCTCCATGCTGTCCACATCCCTCTTAAAGTGCGGCGCCCAGAACTGGACGCAGTACTCCAGCTGCGGCCTGACCAGTGCCGCATAGAGGGGGAGAATCACCTCCTTGGACCTGCTTGAGATGCATCTGTGGATGCATGACAAGGTGCAGTTGGCCTTCCTAGCCGCCTCCCCACATTGCCAACTCATGTTCATCTTGGAGTCAATAATGACTCCCAGATCCTTTTCCACCTCCGTGCTGACAGTTCTTTCAGCCTTTCTTCATAAGTCACATTTTCTAGGCCCTTAATTATTTGTGTTGCTCTGCACTAGACACTTTCCAAACTGTCCACATCTTTCTTGAAGTGTGGGGCCTAAAACTGGACAGAGTATGCCAGGTGAGGCATTGTAGTGCTCAATAGAGTAGAATTACTTCCTTTGATTTGCACGAGACATTCCTGTTAATACAGTATGCTGTTGCCATTTTTTTGCAACAAGAGTTTACTGTTGGCTCATATTCAGTTTATGGTCGACTGTAACCCCTAGGTCCTTCTCTGCAGTAGTGAAGTCTAGCCACTCATTCCCCAGTCTGTAGTTGTGCATGCAGTTATTCTGTCTCAAGTGTAGGACTTTACACTTGTCCTTTCTTTAAATTTCATCTGATTGATTCTAGATAATTTCTCCAGTTTATCTAGCTCATTCTAGATCCTAGCCATATACTCCAGTGTCTGCAACTCCACTCAACTTGGTGTCATCCACAAATTTACTAAGCATGCACTCAAAGTGTGATGAAAGACCCAGAAATATTATTGTAGAATAGATCAACAGTGTTGGCACTGGATTTATGACCCAGATACCTTGTTCCAGGCAGATGCAAACCCTCAGACCAACCACGATGTCTCCATTTGATAACAGGCTAATTTTATCTCCAAGGCAAAGCAAACAGGTTCTATATCTACCAGTCCTAGGGCTGTCACAGAGGGAAGGTACATCTAGCCATCAAACGGTAGCTATTCACTTTTCAAGAAGCTAATAAAGAGAGAAGGTGAACACTGCATATTCAAACATAGAAGATTTTTTTATTAAATAAGTGATAAAATTTAAATTTTAAGCTGATGCGGTATTTCAAGTAACTGTGTGTGTGTGTGTGTGTGTGTGTGTGTGTGGGTGTGTGTGTGTGTGTGTGTGTGTGTGTGTGTGTATTCACCATACTATGAGGCCAAACTCAGAGGATGATCCAGAAAACTGGAGGTGTTTGTCAAATTTGGGAGACAAATTTTAGTATAAGGAAGTACCTGTCGGGCCAACGCCTATGCCAGCTGCCCGTGTTGGGGCCGCCTACCGGTCGCCGAGTGTATCCTCACCTTCGATTGGATGTATCACACGCACCTGCCTCTCCTGCCACGACTTTGATGTTAATGGAGTTGGTTCGTATGTCCGACGTGTGCCGTCCAATTATGAGTCTCCTCAGCGTCCCGTGGGTCCTGAGTTCTGAGGGCTCCACCACCCCTACACCCTTGCCCATTCCACCGGGGTGGTGGCCACGAGCTTGGTTCGGCCACGTGTCCGTACGTCGCCAGAATAGTCCACAAAAGAAAGATAAAAAATCAACACAAGCACCAGGACCGAGGGGCTTCGCCTGGTCAGGTTGGCTGCTCCAGCTGAACCGCACTTGTTCTCCAATAACAAATCGCCCTCTGTGGGTCGAAGAGTCCCTGGGGAGGGCTTGGTCAAGTTCTCCCTCCTCCTGTTAAAGCTCACTGTGAGCTGTGCCCCTATTACAGGAGCTACGGTACGCTGATTCCAATCGGGCCCTTCTAATACAGTCCTTACGGTACCCGGCCCCAGCCGGGTTCTCTCCG
>NW_017729003.1:12827908-12828129 GCF_001723915.1 Gavialis gangeticus
CTCTTTTATGCCGGCAGAGGAAGTGTCGGCCCCTCCCTTTCCCACACACCTGGGTAGGGGGGGTTTCTGCCCGTCTCCTTGGGGCTGTGGGCCTGGGGTCACTGGCCCTCCACCCCAGATGAGAGCCAAGGAGCCCTCTGGCCCTTTCTCTCCCTCACAGTACCTAATTTCTTGGACTATTCTATAGTTTCATAGTTTCTAGGGTCGGAAGAGACCTGAGC
>NW_017729003.1:12828140-12831381 GCF_001723915.1 Gavialis gangeticus
GACTGGAGGAACTGGTGGTGTCACGTTTCGGGCAGCCCTGGTTCATATTAGATATGAACTATCTAATCCAAGTTCGTCGCTTCTACTTGATTAAAACAGGTTGGACTAACTAATATTAGGTCCCTCTGAACATCATTGAGCAGGGCTTCTATTTTAGGGCAGTTACACCTTTTAGAAGGAATTCTTATCCTGTGAGATCCTCAACATACACTCAGTCCTGTTGACCACAGTTGCAATGCTAGGACAAGACATTATGCATATTACACTCCATGTGATGAGACAGAAAACTATTGGCATAACTACAATTCCCCCCTGCTATTCGCAGCTAACAAGTCAATCTGGACTGGAGTATGTCTTTATTTTTCATTTAGTCTATAGAGATGCCACCTCTTCCATTGACCCAGTGGAGGAATGAGAAGAACCATTGCATTATGAGGTATGGAACCAGCATTTCCCTACAGGGCTATATTTTCTATTTTGCATGCTTGAGAAACATGGTGTAATCTCTAAAGAGCACATGAAACAGACATTGAAAGGGGGGCATACACTGCTGTGTTAGCTCTTGGGAACGTCTGGCTATTTTTGGGCAGCAAGCATTTTTATGTGTATTACCCTGACTGGAGTTCATTTATTTATACAATAACACCTACTCCTCCTGAACTTATGGCTTTTTTTCCTTTGGGTCAGAGATAGGGCCTCTGGGCCCAAAGAGAAACCAGTAGCTGCAGCATACAGTAACTTTTCAGAGTTAAATGGAAAACTTGTGTGAATATGTGTGTGTGGGTTTTTTTAAAAGACTGTGTTCCTGACCAGACCATGTTTCTTGGTCAGCATCCCATATTTATCCTGTAATTACACATTCAGACAAAAGCCACTTGTCTGTGAGGTTGACTTTTTTTTAGGACACAGTTTCATTATATGCTCTGTTTTCACTGTAATCAAATACTGAAGAAAAAGAAAAGGTAGCACACAAAGCGTGTTCTTACTGGAAACTTTCCCCATGTGGAGAAGGAAAGGTAGGAGTTACTCATCCCCCAACTCCCCATATTACTTTTCTTCTCAGGGAAAAGCATCAACTAACACCCTCACAAGCTCCATACCTCTTAAGGAGAATTAATGGCCAATATTTTCTCCTAAACTATGCCAGTTTTCTGTCCCTAAAGAAGAAACATCAACTAATTAACTACTCCAGTAATTTTTTCTAGTTCTCTGTCCCTCAAGTAGAGCATTGCCAGAATTTTTCTTCTCCCATGATCTACCCTGATATAATCTAATAAAAAGGCTTCCCTATATATTCCTACATACTGTACAGGGGTTTGGGAAAGTTTAATTATAGTAATGTCTATTAAGATCATTTGAGATCACCTTGGACAAGGGAATAGAGTTCCTATAAAAATACTGATGGTTTGTGTTTAAATCTAGAATGGTAATGACAAATAAATACCACTCAGTAGGTTATTTTGAAAAACAAAGATGATCCGTTACAAGATTATGTGAACCCATTCTAAACAGTTGCTTTTAGACTCATGAACAACATGACGACCCAAGTCAACCGTAGGAGGCACTTCAGCTTCTAAAAAGCAGCCTCAGTGTGGGACAGAGGTCCACATTGAATGGAGATGGCTTACAGAAATCCCAGTCACATGTATGTCTGTCTTTAAATGTATGGGTATTTGTTCCCTTCCAAACTGTGCAGTAAAGGTCCACACTTAGGAAACTGTACAAAGCTCTGTGAATATTCCCAAAAGATATGTTCTTTTTACATGTATGTATGGGAAATTATATCTCCATGGTGGTATAGCTCTGGGCTTCATAATGGCACTGCAGGGAATATCAATCTTGGTTTGGAGAGACAATCTTCTGCTGGGGGGAAAAGTGAATTCACTCTACAGGTTCACTCCAGCAGCAGTTTTTTCATTTCTTCATTTCTCTTCAGAAAGACTAGCCTTTCTTTGAGGGCTGGGAAGCAGTAGGTACATGTACTGGTTCAGGATAACATCAGCATGCAGGCCTGTTCTATATCCATTGAAAACTGGCATATACTCATGGCTCAGCTGAGTCTAGCAAGCTCATTACATTTGGGACCATAGGTTGGACTAGAAGCAAGAGAATCATTCCCAGAAAAAGAAAAGCTAACCTCCATTTATCATCAGATCTTTTCTGTCTTGTACTGAGAAATGGGGAAGAGGAGTTAAGAGGCTGAGGTATGGAAGGATATTGACTTTGTTGCATGTATTTTGCAGCATAATGTGTTCATGAGAGTGACTTGGCAGGAAGAGTGGTGGGACTTCTTAAGAGCCCTTCTGTTTCAGTGGTTCAGGCCAGACACAGAGCACACAGTAAGCTCCTTCCTAAATCCATCCTTCTGCACAAAGCCTTTTTCACAGATTGGGAACAAGGGAAATAGTCTTGAGGTAAGCTGAGGACAGACCGGACCCCTGCTGGCAACTAGCTGAAGCCATTTTTTTCATCTGCTGCTTAGATACAAATATAAATTCAACCATCTCTTGGGGGCTTGCTTCACATTTGAATTTTCTTTTTTCTGAATCCCATTTCCAGAGGGATTTGTGCAACCATATATGATTTTGTATATACACACTGTATATAAATATATGTATCCATGTCATCCAGCCTGACAAAAATAAGACAATTTTAGCTGAGGCCTGGGGCTTGTGGTCTGCGGAAATGAGCCAGTGGCTGGTGTTCTCTGGCCAGTGCAAAAATAAAACTGGAAATGAAACATGAGTTTTTGCAAAAAGAATAAATAAAAACATACTTGTTGATTTTTGATAAAAGTAGAATTTATTTATAAAGCAAAAATACCCAGTGTTCAGTTTGAAAAAGCAGCCGGGAACTAGTTTGGAGGTGGTTTATCTAATGCAGGGGTTTTCAACCTTTTAAAATAAGTGTACCCCCCACAACCCCCTTTTTAATAAATGTACCCCTGGGAGGGAGGGAGGGAGTGGGAAGCAAACAGATGTGGAGCGCGGGCATGGTGATTGGAGGAGCAGTGGCACAGCAGAATCTGTGCGGCCCTGCTCCTGTGAGGCAGCAGTATGGGGTGGGTGCCCTCTGTCCCTGCCCACCCCCATGTACCCCTGGGACCTTTCAAAGTACTCCCAAGGGTGTGTGTATCCCCAGTTGACAACCTGATCTAGTGAATTATCTGTGCTTCATTAACCAGATTTGATTGTAGCACACTTACTTTTTGGGCTCCGGATGAGTCCCAGGCTCAAGATTC
>NW_017729003.1:12836381-12838827 GCF_001723915.1 Gavialis gangeticus
CACCCCCATGTACCCCTGGGACCTTTCAAAGTACTCCCAAGGGTGTGTGTATCCCCAGTTGACAACCTGATCTAGTGAATTATCTGTGCTTCATTAACCAGATTTGATTGTAGCACACTTACTTTTTGGGCTCCGGATGAGTCCCAGGCTCAAGATTCTGCAATTTTGATTGGTGGAGCCCATCCACCAATCAGAAGCAAGCCAGGGTAAGCAAGGCCAAGCCCTTTCCTTGAAGGGAAGGCGGTAAGGAGCAGTCTGGACCTGGTTTGAGACTGCACCCTGCCAGGACTGGAGGACTTCGGGGGTGGAGCCCTTGCAGTATATTAAAGAAGCAGCATGCCCAGCATGCAGGGGGACGTGATGGGGAAGCTGAAGAAGGAAAATCAGAACACAAAAAGTGGGGAATAGGCCCGAGCTCCTGAAGATCCCTTGGAGGGTGTGAGGCCCGCGGGTTTGTCCTGGTGCGTAGTCCAATGCACAGAGTCTAGGCTCTAGGAGTGCAGCAAGGCGACTCGAGCTTGCAGACCCCAGCAAGTGGCTGGCAACCACTATGCACATGATTTGGGCAAGACCCAAGAGCGGTGAGCAGTGAAAGGCTGCTTGGGTTAGCTGAAAGAGCCCTGGTGCCGAGCAGGGCACGGAGAACGGGGAAGGCTGCCCCAGTATGAGGCAGGTGGTTGGGAGCCCAGCAACCCCGCCAGGTGAAGCAGCTAGCCCTCGGTGCTCAGAGCAGGGCATAGAGCAGCGCAAGCAAATCTGCAGAGGGCCGTGAGGACCAAAGCAGGTGATATTGCAAGGCCTGCATGCCCAGGCCAGGGGCACCAAGCCACAAGGGGAGTCTGGAGGCAGCGTGGGAGAAGAAACCCCAGCAGGGAGCATCATGCTGGGACAAGCTGGACTATCAGAAGGGCCATGAGTTATTGGAGCACTGGGGCCCTGAAAAAGAGGAGAGGTATTAGGAGTGGCCTCGCTAGAGCTTGGCAGAAGACCCCTCCCAATGGGTGGGTCCCAAAACCCTGTTGGGGGTGGGTAAGGGGACTCCTGTTCTCCAGGCTCAGGGAACAAATTCATAATTAGACTTCTATGTGGTTGAGGTTCTGAGTTTATGTTGCGCTTTATATTTTATAAATATTGTTCTTATTATTTTAGTGTAGTTAGCCGTGATGTTGATAGGTTTGAGAGCCTGAAGAAGTCTTCAGGTCAGTTGTGTACATATTTTTAAGTATTGGGTCTTACCCTCTGTGGTGAATATTATTGGATTTATTGGGTCAGGTAACTCATTTCTTGACTTGGAAATTATGCAAGTTACTTTGTAATATCAGGTATTCAATTATTTCTGGAATGTAAATGTTTAATTATATATTTGTAATAATAAAACAATATAGTTAAGTGTACACTCATGGGGTTGTCTCTATAGGGAAACAGAAAGATCCTCATGTAAGGCAGTGACGTCCCTCCCTCAGCACCCTAGCCTGTCACACTTCCTCTCCATTTGGCTGGGAGGGCACACCCTCAGTGTACCCAGGTTACATGATCAACTAAAATATGCCAGAGATGGGAAAGATCTGTTACATGTTTATGTCCATTCCTAAACAGAAACAGGAAATCATTTCCTGGTATGGGATGTATGAGACAGCAGGCAGATGATAACGGAGTGAAATAATACAATTGGTCAAGCCAGCATCATCACTGATTGATTGATCTCCAATTCAAGACACACCATAAGCCCCATGCCTAGGCCAAAACTGACTTGCTTTTGTTGGGCTAGGTGAAATGGATACATATATTTACATACAGCAAGTATACGAGTAAAATCATGTCTGGTTGCAGAAGCTCTCCATACTACTCTTCCCAAATGAATCTACATGCCACAAAATGAATATAGAATGCCACCTAGTCCCCATGTATAATGATGGCCCTGCAGGTACAGTTCATTAACATATTTATTATAAAACATGGCCTACTTACGTACTTTATATTGGAAAATGATATTCCGCACCCCCCCCTCCAGTCTGTATTCAGACCCAGAAATTATGCATGTTAGAGGACAGTTCATTTCCTTTTGATGTAGTTAAGTCAGAAAATGTGAACCATCAGGTGATCCATTCAGGAGTAGAAGCTATACAAATACAGACATAAAGGGAACCCAATCTCTTGAACATTTCTAGTGATGTATTACAAAAAATGGCAGGTCAGTTCAAGATTAAGAAAATTAAAAGGAAAAGTTTAAAGAAATATATGGAAGCTGTATTCTCCCTCTCTGCTGATGGTTGAGTACAGGGGAGAGACCAGTGAGGGACAACAAGGAAGGAGCTTCACAGAGCTGGCAAGAGCTGAGCCAGCAGGGTAGGAGCAGTGCCCCAGAAGAACCTGAAAGAGCAGGACCTGCAGGCAGCAGTGGGACCTTCAGCAGTGCAGCATGCGGCCAGCAGGATAGGCTCCCCAC
>NW_017729003.1:12843827-12850786 GCF_001723915.1 Gavialis gangeticus
AGAGGCTGCAGCCAGCATGAGAGGCTCCCCCTGCTCCAGGAAGGATCTGAGCAGTGACCTGAGGGGTTCCCAGCTCTGCTTCCAGGTCCTCTGATCAGAGGCCAGGCCGCTCAACATGAGACCGGGGCTCCAGGACAATCAAGACCCCTAGTAGGTTAGAGTAGTGGTGGCTGTGTGGCAGCATTCCTACCTACTGTGTGGGAGGCCCAGGTTCAAGTCTCAGCTGAGGTGAATTAGGATGAGGGAGATAACAAGAAGCAAACCTCCTTGCAGTGGAAAGGGGCCACTGTGCTCCCACCCCCCTAACTACCAAAGCCCTATATTTCCTTGACATTTTGTGCCTTTTTATATTTCACCAACCTGTATTGTTTGTTCTGCTGTTTGTGTTTTATATTTTGTTAACCCTGTTTTTTGTCAATGATTGCAAGTGTCTAACCTTTGTTGAATTCTGCCCCCCCTTGGGGCATTGTAGTGTCCACTATACCCTCTGATTTATGCCTGTTTTGTTCTCAGTATTAAAAGGTATATGGTTAAGTCCCCATTGGTGGTCTGGCTCTGCTCTATAGGGGGAGGAGAGTCCCTACACCTCCCACAGCGCTTGTGCACCTGCTTTGATCCCTTCAATTGTAGAGGGGTACCTCTTGGAGTACCACCCGGGTTACACGTAGATCAGCGATAGCCCCAGTTCACAGGTCCAGGTTAAACTAAATTACTAGTCCTAAGCAAAGTTAAGAGCTGAACCCATTTCATCAGTCTCATACCATATTCATACACAAGCACACACTACATGCGTGAAGTCAGACTGCTCTATGTCCCAGAAAGGCTTGAAGCAGAAGGTTTTCCTGCTCAACCCAGTAGCATAGGCAGAGGTGCTACAGTATCACCCGTAGGAGTGTGTTCAGCAAAGAAAAGGACACAAGGCCCACCTGCGACTGCTCCAGTTGTAGCCCTTCCCTTTACCGCACCTATTATCTCTGATGGTCTGAGGGCCTTCAGGTAAAATAGAGGGGAAGAGGTGAGTACTATTTTTCTCTTTAGGGTGAGAGACAAGTTAGATATTCTGCGACTGTGTGTGGCAACTGTAACTCAAAAATAGACCATCACTTCCCTCATTCATTCCCACCTCACTTGAAGTCTAGCCTAGCTGGTTTTTTTTGCAATACAGACCATTGTAAGAAGAATATTACTCTCTTCAAGCATTTGTTTGCAAAATACAGGAAAAATAACATCAAAACAAGGAGGTATGCAACAGTATTTGTAAAGCAGGAAAACACAGATGCAAAATGCACACAAATCTCTGATCCAACCACATTATTTTCTACCTTTCCATTTTCCTGTAGTCTGATCCAGTGCCTCATAATCTAGGTGTCCTCTTCCTTATAAAGGCTTCTTTTATATCAGTTGTTTTGTTTGGGCACATATTTTGCCATTGGCCCAGTGTTTCTTGTTGGTTAAGCTCCAGAGCTGCAGTCATCAGGCTTCAGAAGGTTGTTTTGCTGCAAAAGGAGCTGCCTTTGGCTCAGTACTGAAAGGGGGCACTGTTGAGTAGTTTTGCTTGTGAATCTGATCTTCTGTAAAAGTTTATGATATGTCTGGAGAAGTGCCATCTGGGTTCTAAACACCTATTTTCTTCTCACTTATATTTTCTTGACTTTACCACAGGTTGAAAAAAAAAACAGTGACAATACCCAGGCAATTTGCACCTCAAGTAAGTATTGATTTGCATAATTATTTCTAGGCCAAAGAAGTCTGCTGTGGGTCTGCTTAATAGATTTGTCCAATACAAAGATAAAACTAAATTAGATTAGTGAACTCTCTAGGGCATGTCTCTTTATATGGGTACCAATATGTGGTGTAGACTGCCAGAACTCCATAAGTAGACCTATGACTGTTTATACAAGCAGATCATCAAGTGCAATGCAATTTATGGTGTTTTCATGAGGATGGCTTTAATCAAGGTCTATACTGCTTTTAGGTCTTCTAAGAGTGCTGTCAAGAAGCATGCCACCACCTATCCACTTCTGTTCTACACATGCCAAATCCAGAAATGAGACAGTGAATTCATAGTGAAAAGCAGAGCTTAGCCTTTGCTTTAAGTGCTTGCTGGCATATTTAAAAATGCTGTTGTGCAAGTAGATTATTCCAAGAGTCTCCCTTACAATAAATTATGAATCAGACTAAAGAGATACCAGGAAAATATCAGAGTTGAAAAAATGTTGCTTATGTTAAAATCCTTCTTGCACTGATGGGAAATGATAGAATCAGTCTCTTGTTGCCAGCAATGGGAATGCTGAGCTGGGCACTGCTGCTAATAGAGACTCACCTCTAAGACACAATCTGCTCTTTCAAAGAGCTTTGCCATCGGAAATTGCAAGCAAACTCACTTCCCAGTGGGACCGCTCCGATGCAAGAACTTTGTACAGATGGGGAGAAGGTGATCAGTAAGAGGGGCCACAGGTTCCAAACCAGACTTGTTCCTAACTAAAGTGTGTTCTTAGTGTCTCAGGAACATCAGTGAAGAACCAGGTAAGCAATAAGAGAGGAAAAGGCCTGTGTGTGCTCACTCGGTGGCAAACAATATTTAGGGGAGAAGAATTTAACAAGTCTATCAAGGAGTACTGCGATGTATTGTGTCATGGGGTATTGACTCTTTAGATAGCATAACTTTGTGTGCCTTCCTAGGCACTAGGTTTACTTGCAGTTTTGGACTCTGCTCAGAACAATAAAGTCATCAGTTCCAGTAGCTGTGTTGTGCTCTCCACCTCTATGCAGTCACAAAGATTGGATAGGTACTGCACTGGAAATGAATTGTGTTAGACCCCCGACTCCATTCGGTGCCCAACAACTAGGGAGATGACAATCCAATTGCTCATGAATCTTGTTACTCATTAGCCCGAGAAAGCAGGGAGCAAACACTAGCATACATTGCTTGCAACAGTGTTATTCAGAATGGAAACAGCTTTGGGCAAAGGTCCCCAAAAAAAACTCAAAACATGGGACCTGCACTGAACAATAGTTTTTTTGTTTGTTTGTTTTTTTCCTTCACATTTTACACACCTTGGTTTGTACATATTAACATTTGTTCCACCTCTGTTCTTTCTTCTGTTCCACCCATTTCTCCTCCCATCTCAA
The DNA here is from genome assembly GCF_001723915.1 of Gavialis gangeticus. NCBI lineage: Eukaryota > Metazoa > Chordata > Crocodylia > Gavialidae > Gavialis > Gavialis gangeticus. The sequence goes on from NW_017729003.1 coordinate 12,846,960, forward strand.
GCTCCGCCTCTGTTTACTGTTTGCTTCATGAGCATGTTATGCCTATGCATTTCATTCATTTATATGCCTCTCTGCTAAGAGCACATGTGTAAGGCCATGAACTTGGCTACTCTCCATCAACTACTGGTTCTTTCTAGTTCTTTTCTGATTTCAGCACCATCTCCAAGGCCTTGCTTCTGCTTTATCTCCTGACAATAGCTGGTGGACTACATCTTGTTTTTTCACACAATGGGCTCTAACACTACGACTTTATTTAGAAAACTGCTTGCCTAAGCATCTGCAAGGTTATTTTAATACACCATTTTGCCTCATGGTCAGCAGCTCTGCTGAGACACAGATTAAAGCTTTGTTCCACCTGCAAATCCAATGCTCCCCAAAAATCCAGTGTTACCCTAACAAATAGACAGACACACACAGACACAGGAGCATAATGAAGAGGGGGCAACGGAGGGACTAGCCCTGCATACTAACCCTGTTGAGAAGAGTGTTGGGCACAGAATAGCAGCAACAGTGTTGCTGGCCTGGCTACTGCAGCACTGATGTTGTCCCAGGTGCAGCTGCCACCCAAGGTGCTCAAATGCCCAGTTGCATTTCTGCACAAATATTCACCAAGTTCTTACTCGTAACAAGTTCTCAGAGCTGAACTATGCTTTCCTTCCTCGCGGAGTCTGTCAGTGCCATAGTCACCTCTGCCTGGGTCAGTTATGCCCCCTGGTGGCCATGTCCCTGAACTCTTCTTTGACCTCCTTGTATTTTTAAATGTGATTCCATTGAGCACAAGCACATAGGACTTCTGTGATACTAAGATACCTCCCTAACAGAGGAGGACTCCCCAGGAGCAGTGAAGTCCTGGGAGCAGCAGCTGTCAGAAGAAGGTAGCACAGCTCTGGAGAGCCACGTTACTAAGGGGTTGAAGAGGGCTTCAGCCCAGTGCGGGGGGGGAGGGGGGGAGAAGGAAAAATCAATCCAAAATTCATGAGCTTTTTAAAAATCTTATACTGTGCTTTGGACTCTTTTAAAATTTCTGACCACCCCCAAGCAGTTTACACAGGACAGTTAGTGTCACCAGCTCTCCCAAAGAGCAGAGAGCCACACTGATTTTGATTGCACTGTGCGAGCTCTCCCTTCTCTTATGCTTGCCTGGCCCCTGCTCACAGTTACCGTATTTTCACGCATCTAGTCTGCAGGCTATACCCATCTGTCAAGTTTGTAAAAACATGTGTGGGCTATGCAGAGAGTCTTTAGAACAGCATAGCCTGTCCCTGGCTACAGGCTCCAGCTCCAGCAGCTGTGCCCAGGAGAGTGTGTCTGGTGGCGACGGCGGGGCTCGCAGCTCCTCATCCCTCCCCTCCCCTGCAGAGCCCACAAGCCCAGCAGAGCCTGCGCTTGCGCCCATGTCTCGGGGTGTGGGGAATACACGTATTTTTGTAAAATAGTCCAATTTTCTGTGTGATATACATGGGTGTGGGTCATATCAGTGTGTGGGTTATATGCGTGAAAATACAGTAGTTCTTCCCCTCTACCTCATCATTCTTGGCCCCCGGACCACACATTAGCACCCACATCTGCCCAATCTTCACCCAGCTCCCACATCAGTTCTGCCCCTCACCTCCACTCTCTCTACAGCTCTTTGGGCTCTCTACCCCCTGGACCTGGAGGAGAACACCTGTAGGAAAGTCCCGTGTGGAAAGGCAGCTTGCTCATTGCCCTCTACCCACATCCCCAGTGCTGGTCTTGTGTCACAGAGAGAGGGAGAAAAGAGGGCCACTACTCCCAAGTTCATGGGAGGAGAAAACAGAGCAGGGCTGCTCTGAGTTGCTTGGCTTTCTCCTCCCATGAAAGACGGTTGTTTTTTCAGGGAGAAACAAGGGAGGTCCACCTGCTTCCTGATGACTGGATTTCTTTCTTCAGGAGGTGGGTAAATGGGGTAGTCAACTAATCTAAGTGGGGGTCCCTAGTCAGAGCTGATGGGGTCCATGTCTCTATTCTTAGCCACACACATTTGGGAAAGTAAATTGAGGGAGTTTGTAATGCTGCATTTGAGGCATAATTATGATGAGCTTATTATTTCACACAAACCCTTCTCAGCAAGTAGCAGCCTTGTTTCTAAAGCCTGTCAATCCCTATTGCTCTTTAAACAGCACAAATTACATGAAGGAAGAAGAGGGGAAAAGAATGAGAAAAATTCTGTACTGCCATAAACTCTGCAAGTGCAGCTCCATTAAAGACAAACAGCCAAGCTTTGTTCCAGCTGCATGTTATGAGCTGGAACAAAGGTATGTTAGTGGAGCTGGATGACCAGATGCGATCATATTCTACCCTGCCCAAGTGGAAATCTAGTAGTTTGAAAAATAGTTAAAATAAAAGGTAATTGGGTCCCTGTCCTCCTCTCTGGTTTTTTGATGATTCATTCCGAATGCTAAGATGGCCACTCATATAGAAGTAGATGCATTCATGGATTTTCAGGGTCTTAGACACAAGTCCAATTCTATTCTAGCATGTTCAAGTCCTCTTGCATACCCAATAGGTGGCCCAAAGGATCAAACTGTAGTCCACTTAAGTGGATGAGAGTTTTGCCCTTGGCTGCAGTAGGACTGTGTTTTGGCCCAAAGTCAGTGGGCTTGTACATGGTGTAAGAGCAAAATGTGTTCCTTAGTAATCAGAGGGTGTGAGGAGGAGCATTTGTAAAAGTAATTTATATAGATTTATCAGCTCACAAGAACTGCAGTGTGGACTAGAACTATATTTAACCAAGTGACTGGCTATATTTATCTGGAATACCACAGAAGCCAAATCTGAGGCATAATTTTTCATCTGCTAAATAACATGTCTTGGCTGTCCATTTTACAGTAAGTCTCCCCCTCAGGTCCCTACCCCTACTTCCTAGACAAATGGACTCCTTATCAACACTACAATTGCCTTTAAGACTTGGATACTTCTTCCTACCCTTCCTCATCTCTTATGGCATCTCCAGAATCTCTTTTGTTCTGTCTTTGATGCCAGCTTCATCCCCTTGTTTGTCATTTTTCTCCCACAACCTTCTCTGCTTTTTCCCCCTGCTGCTTTTGCACTTGTCTGGGCCTTCTAGAGGCAAATCAACACATTCTCCTCATTTCAGTCTCTCCAGAAGGCCTAGTTCATCCACGATGCTCACAAGTAGTAAGCCTTCTCCAAGTCTTAGTGAGGCCCACAGCCCCTTACTTACCGGTTTAATTCTGTTTTTTGACGCAAACCATTCTTTCAGAAAACAGAAGGTGCTAGTACCTGTATCACAGCACTTACTAACTCTTGTAGCATAGATGAAGACTTAAATTAGCAGGTTTATGGCAGGGCTGATACTATGGGATTGAAACCTGGTTAACTAAATGGGAGAAAGATTTAGTCAGACAGTAATGCTCTTTGATATAAGTGTTTTAAAGAAAACAAAGCCAACCCTGAAGCAACTGATAAGTAAAAAGGCTATTTTGGTACCTTATTCTGAGGATGTCCGGTCTTCTGTGGGAGAAGTCAGTGAGAAGGCCAAGTTTACAGTGAAACTCCATTCTAGCCTTCATCATTAAAGAAGAGCTGGTGTGCCAGCTGGCTGGTCCTCCAAACATGACAACAGCAAGAAACTTGGCAAAGCCAGTTTGCCACAGAAAGACAGGGAAAACCCCCCCCCCAAACAAACAAAAAAACCCAACCAAACAAACAGATAACCAAAGAAAAAAAAAATCCACACAAACCAAATTATTGTTTTGCTACTGTAGACTAGAGGAAGGAGCTTGTGCACAGACTGATCAGCCATTTAACCTGCTGCTCACATAACAGCCCAGTTTCCCCCCCCC
>NW_017729003.1:12850855-12864661 GCF_001723915.1 Gavialis gangeticus
AACAGCCCAGTTTCCCCCCCCCCCGCCATTCTTGTTCTCATATAGCAACTCCTTTTCTGAATTAACTTGTGCCTGAAGATTACCTGCATTCAAACTGTTGCTGACTGTGCAATAGCCTCTACTCTCTTCCATGAAGATTAGAGCCAAATTCAACTTTTACAGCAGACAGTAAAATGTTGCCATACAGCCGCAAGTGATAACCATGTTTGTTATCATACAGTCATAGAAAGCATGGCTGAAAGAGACCACAAGAAGTCACCCTGCCTATCTTACAGATTCATAGATGCTAGAGGCTGGAAGGGACCTTACAAGATCATTAGGTATGGCCCCCCCTGCCCTTGGGCAGAAAAGACTGCTGGGGTCAGATGAGCGTGGGCATCAAGATACTTTTTGAAGATCGCCAGGGTGAGTGACTGTACCACCTCTGCAGGGGGGTCCATTCCATACCTTCAGCACTCATATTGTAAATACATTTTTCTTTAGGTCTAATCTGAAGCAATCTTCAATCAGTTTGTGCCCATTGTTACTTGTCCTCCGCTGGGGGCCTTGGTGAACACATGGTCCCCGAGGCCCTGATGTATGCTCCTAACATACTATAGGCTGCCACCAAGTCCCCTCTGAATCTCCTCTTCTCCAGGCTGAATGGTCCCAAGTCTTTCAGCCTCTCCTCATATGACCTGCTCTCCAGACCTCTAATCATGAGCGTGGCCCTCCTTCGGATTCTCTTGAGGTTCTCCACATCCGTCCTGAAATGCAGCACCCAGAACTGGATGCAGAACTCCAGCTGCAGTCTCACCAAGGCTGAGTAGAGCAGGAGGATGACATCCTTTGTCTTGCATCTACCGAGGCATCTCAAGCATGCCGGTGTTTGATTTGCTCTGCCAGCTACAATATCGCATCAGTGCCTCATGTTCATTCTGTGGTCTGCCATGACCCCCCAGGTCTCTTTCAGTTGTAGTGCTGGCAAGCGTAGCACTGCCAAGCACGTAAGCATGTTGTGGATTATTTCTCCCCATATGGAGCACTTTACATTTCTCCATGTTAAACGTTATCAGGTTAAGATCCACTCACCTTGCAACCCTGTCCAGGTCAGCCTGTATTGCCAGCCTGTCCTTGAGTGTGACCACAGTCCCCCATAGTTTAGTGTCATCCGCAAACTTTACCAGTTCACTTTTAATTCCCAAATCCAAATAATTGACGAACATGTTAAAAAGCACTGTTCCAAGTACAGAACACTGAGGGACACCACTAGTCACCTTCCACCACGATGACTCAGTTTTGACTATTAATACTCTGGGTCCTACCTCGGAGCCGTAAAGTAGCTGAGGCCACATTTTCCCATTTTTACCATGTGGACATCATGGAAAACTCAGTTGAAGGCCTTTCTGAAGTTCAAGTATATGACATCAACCTAATTTCCCCTATCTAGGTGGCAAGTTACTTGAGCATTGAAGGAGATGAGGTTGGTCAGGCATGACCTGCCCACAATGAAGCCATGTTAGCTGTCCTTTAGAATACTGCCTTCTGTTAGCCTATCAATAGTGGATTCTTTGATAATTTCTTCCAGGATTTTACCAGGGATTAGCGGTCAAAGTGATTGGCCTGTGTGACAGGGGGCATGCTAGGGGCCAGGCCCTATGCCGGCCCGCCCACCTGTCTCTATGGGGCAATCTACCCGGTCTCATCTGCCATGACTTTGGTGTTCCCATAAACAGACTGTAAATGCAGAAACCTGCCTATTACGTGCCCCAGTGCCAGGGGCTGTGATCTGCGGCTCCAACCTCTTCTACACCACAGCCCATGCCTCACAAATGGCATCCACGTGATGTTTTTAATGCACACCATGACTGGTGCTCCAGGGTCTCACAGTCACTTTCATTCCCCCACTGGAGCAGCAGGTCATTGTGCTCAACTACAGGTCTTACTTTTGACCCACACTTGGCCTCCTTGAGGTAGAGGATTTACCAGGGTCAAGACTTGCCTGTCTCTCCAACTGAACCCCCTTACTCAGCCTCTGGCCCAAACTACAACCTCAGGTGTCTAAAGACATACCTTGGTCTGCTCCCCTCATATGGGGTTCCTACCATGCCCTCTCTAGGGCCTCTACAACACGCCTCACCCTAGGGTCTGCTCAATCAACTACTTACAGGGCTGGCCCTTGCACTGATTTTCAGGCTTACTCCTAGTTCAGCCCTACTCAGCCCCTCTCACACGCAGTTCTTCAGGCCTACTCCCATTCAGCCCTACTGGGTGCATAGCCACACAACTCTGCCTTCTTCCCTCAGGCCTCATTACACTGCTCTCTCTCAGGGCCTCAGGACTGACCACCCCCATAGGCTCAGGTGGCACTCTGTTTGCTATGCCTGGCCCCACTACACTCACTCCTTGGGCTCAGGTGCCCACAGCTGTGCCTGGCCCCACTCCTGCCTCCAAAGCCCACCTGAAGATGGGGGCTGGGATTAAGGTGCCTTTCCTCACCTTTCACCAGGGAGGTAACTGGCTTGGCATTTCCTGGGGACTCCTGTACCACCAGGCCACCCTTCCCCAGCAGGATGGCATTTTAGGTAATGCCCAGGACCAAGAGCCTCCAGCTTGTACCTGCTAACTGTTCCACATAGCTCAGCCAGGTGATGTTTCTGCCTAGACTACCAGCACTCAACTCCTCTGTTTATATAGGCAGCCAGAGTTCTGAAATGGCCACTGCAGTCAAGCACCTGCTGGCTGCTTGACTCAGCCCTTAAAGTGGCAGACACCAACAGTTCACTGCCACAGCCTGTAATTCCCTGGGTTCTCCTTTCTTGAAGATAGGCACCATATTGGCCTTCTTCTAGTCTTCTGGGACCTCTCCTGAGTGCCATGAGTCTTGCAATAGCTGTCCCATTTCTTTCATCAGGGACCTTGTTTCCCTTTTTTCTCTGACTTCCTACATATCTAAAGAAGGACTTTTTGTTGTCCTGGATTCTGGTTGCTAATTTGTATTTGGTTTGTGCCTTTGTTTTCCTAATCTGCTCCCTATAGGTGTGGGCTATTGCTGGGTACTCCTCTTTGGTGGTGATTTCTGACTTCCATCCCTTATAAGCTTCTTTTTTAATTTCAGGAGGTCTATGACAACCCTATTGAGCCAAGGGGGTCTGTCAGTCCTTTTGCTGCCTTTCTTATGAAAATGAATCCATCATCTCAAGATAAGATCCATTCCTAAACCAGTATCACCAGGACTGTGCTTGATTCCAGGTGAGACTAGTTACTAATTAAGATCTAATTCAAGTACCAGGGTCTCCCTCTCCTTCCAAAGATGCACCGAAAAGGTAACTTCTGGGTTTTACAAATGCTTATCATCCCTGAAGTGTCCCACTGTTTCTTCCTCATACTGTTTTTCCAAGGGTAAAATGATGTTAAAAATCAGGATACTAATGGACAACATGTGTTCCCAATTAACCGGAGAAGAATGTCTCCCACATACTGTTGCAATCCTGTACTTAGGGCTAGCAGTTTGTCATGAGTTCATGGTACAAGTAATATGTGATTTTAGTAAAGAGATAAAGTCACAGTCACAGTAAAAGTTGCCAGGAATCTCTAACTGAATCCTTTTTAATGAAAATAGCCTTTTTATTTTCAGTAAAAAATGCAAAGCCAATTACTAGCTTCTAGCTCATCATTTCAGATCATTGTCCCAGTGCCAGGAAATTCAGTTCCACACCCCAGCTGAGGCAGCCGCAATGCAGGAGAGCAGTAGGGACTCTTGGTTTCTGTGCTACTTTCCTGCCTCAGCTTTTACAAGGAGCAAGCACATATAGCCCACCTGTTGTGAGCACCCTGACTTTCCCCTGCTAGCCTAAGGACCAGATGTTGGGCCCCATGTGTGCCAAAACTTGACACACCACTGATCCAGGCTTGCTTTCTCTGTAGACTCCAAAACAAAGCCATAACTTGCCAGTTTTCAAGTGGCTCAGCCAAATTCATTCAGTTGTTAGCTGCTGCATCCATACCAAACAGTGAACACTTCCAACATCAACCGACCCCATGGAGACAGTCATGGTCATCTACTATGGGGGTGACCGGAAGGAGGCTTCACTCAGAGCATCAGTTGACCTCTTCTTCTATTTCATCTCCACAAGACTGGCCTCTTTGTTACCTGAAGAAAAAAAGAGTATTATATCTACCTGTCATCCACCTTATCCCTGTCTTCACTGCAGCTTGCTTGTGGCTCCATTAGATGGCAGCAGGAGCTGATACAACTGTTTTATGCGTTCACCCTTCCCCCCAATCTTTCAACTGTGTTTGCTGAATCATCATGATTAAACGGATGAGGTTGGAGAAAATCAGGCTTTTGCTTAACACCCCAGCTTGGGGCTGCTGCTTTCCTGACCCACGGAAACTTGGGCCGAACCTGCAGGATATAACTTGCTGCTCAGCTGCTGGCTGTAGAAACACGATTTTGTCTACTCTCTTTATGCTGTGTTTATTGGCATGAGGTGATCCAGGAAATTCAAGTCTTGTTCTCCTGAGTGCTGGGTTCAGTAGGTAAGTGAAGAATTATGAAGCTGGAAACAACAGGGTTTGCCTTGCTTAAAGTTTGTGTGTTAGCTAGTTTGTAGGCTGGCAGGGAAACGATCTCTGCCTGCAGCTCAGAGGCCAGCAGGATTTCTTAGCACTGAAGCTCCTGCTCTTGTTTCAGAAAACAGGAGGCAGGGAAAGCCATTTAAAAGAATAATGCCAGATATATAGCTGCTGTGATCAGCATGGCTTTACCTGAACGTACTGGGGGGAGTTTTTTAAAACTGTAATCTGATACTAAATAATAGAGCTGGCTGGGAATTTTCCAACAAAGCTGGTTGGAACTGTTTTAGAACCAGTTGTCTCCTCTGCCTTGCACAGGTATTAAATATCTGCAAAAAGTGCAAAACATGATAAATTACAACAAAATGCCTCCAAAGTTGTTTGCTGTTGCCTCTGGCAGAGCCAAAGTTGTTCCTGTACTCTCAATAAAGGAAAAAGCAAACTCATTTGCCCCTACCCTTTTGCCTTTCTGTACCTAGTGTGCGAACCAATTACTTTGTTCATTAGAGTCTGCAAGAAACATGTGAGAAGCCACACAAGTTCCTAGAAGAGCCTGTTTGGCTTGTAATTGCATTAACCTGAACAGTGGCCCATATATTGCTAAAGCAACAAATGCCAGAAGGCTTCTCCAGTCTAATGCTCCTGTGCTATTTCACAATACACAAGGTAGCTTTGTCTTAACAAATTTAAGTAACAAGGTGAATTGTAGTCACAAGTGAACTCCAGAGAGGAAGAAGAAGAAGGGATACAGGTGGTAACCACAGATAAGGTAGGACATGCAGGATGTCAGCCTTGTGAGGAAGCAGGCGTTGTTTAGTTTGTTTCTTTAATTATTTTTTTGAACAACTGCCTGTTTTGAGGTTTCACCTCAGAATAGGATTCCTTAGTTATGTTGTTATGGTATCAAGGCTATGGTGGGAAAGGCACTTTTATGCCTTGGTGCTATTTTACAGATGCTGATCACTCTAATCATGGCTTCTCTGATTTGCATGATCAGGGGACAGCAGGGCAGGCCCTATGAGGAGAGGCTACGGGACCTGAACCTGTTCAGCCTCCACAAGAGAAGGCTGAGGGGGGATCTAGTGGCCTGTTACAAACTAGTCAGAGGGGACCAGCAGGCATTGGGGGAGTCCCTGTTCCTCCGAGCACTACCAGGAGTGACCAGGGATAACAGTCACAAGCTGGCAGAGGGTAGATTTAGGCTAGATATCAGGAGGCGCTACTTCATGGTCAGGGCGGCTAGGATCTGGAACCAACTTCCAAGCAAAGTGGTGCTGGCTCCTACCCTGGGGGTCTTTAAGAGGAGGCTAGACAATCACCTTGCTGGGGTCGTTTAACCCCAGTACTCTTTCCTGCCATGGCAGGGGGTAGGACTCGATCTACTCAGGTTCCTTCTGACCCTAGAAACTATGAAACTATGATTTGCTCTTCTCTTTGGAGGAACTTCTGATGCTGTCTTCATTGCTCTGTTCCCTCCTACCCTATCTTTGAGGGAGAAATGGTGCACCTCTGTTTCTTCCTCCCCAGGGACTCACTAAAAATATTGAGGGAAGTGGATGCTTTTGCTATGGTGAAATGTAGGAAACGGAGATGGAGGTCTTGTACTACCGAGTGGTCTCCCTTGCTTTGCTTTGCTTTGCCTGCTGGGTTACCCTTTACCAGAGAGCTGTAAGAAGAGGAATCTTAATGACAGCTAGGTTTCTCACAGCTCTATCCTATATTTTCTGTTATCTAGATCAGGGGTTTTCAACCTTTTTTAATATGTATACCCCCAGTAGCTGGACAGGAAGCAGGGGTGGTGCGCAGGGGAGGGGTGGCATGTGGCTGGATGGGCAACAGGGGTGGTGTGTGGCAGGACGTGTAGTAGTGCAGGGTGGTAGGTGGCAGCGCTCCATCCCCACCTGCCTGTGTACCCCTTAGGGCCTTCCCAAGTACCTATGGGGGTGCATGTACCCCCAGTTGACAACCCCTGATCTAGATGCCATTTTGTCTTTTAAAACTTGGAGGCTGGGGGAGAGGTACTGTAGTCAAAAGCCCAGAGCAGCTGACAAGCACATTAAGGGCTGTGGGATTTCTTCCAATATGTTGTTTTTGGGCACAGAACAGAAGCCCATGCTACTAATATTGTCTTGTAAGTGCCTGGTATGTTGTTGTATAATGTGTGAAGAGCTCCAGGTGTGTAAGAGGTGCTATACTGTATAGAGGCAAGTAAGCGCATGTTGCAGAACACACACAGTTGGCATCCAGCCATTGCAGTGGAGGCATATCCTATAAGTGCTTTGTATTAATATTTTAAAATATTCTGCTGACACAGGCCCCAGGCCTCCAGAAACTTCTGCACACAAGTACTGATCACTTTATATTCAAGTCTTAAGACATTAGTTTCCACAGGAAAAGTATTCTCATGGCACCTTGTTTTTCCTCTTTCACCTTAGATTTTATCTTGAAGTTCTGCCATCCACAATGGGATCCAAGCTCTCAGTGGATGACTCTGTGTGCGTTGTGATCGTTGGAGGTGGTTTCGGGGGAATTGCAGCTGCCAGCCAACTAAAGTCCTGGGGAATCCCATTTATTCTTGTGGATATGAGAGATGCTTTCCACCACAATGTTGCTGCCCTCCGAGCCTCTGTAGAGAGTGGTAACTTCTTATTTGTTTTTTCCTAAAGTCTGTGGACCATTTCTGGTCCCTTGTGATTCGTTTACTTCACAGAGAGGTGTGGTACTCCAAGCTGAAAGATGAACTGTAAAGTTTTCAAAAGACAAACACTTTTTTATAGCACTCCAAAATAGACAATGGCTCAATGACCATTCCAAAAAGACGATAGACAATGTTGTCAAAAACAGACAAAATTCCAAAATAGACAGTGGCTCATGATTTAAACTAATCATGCATCTTCTCAAAATTTGAGACCATTGTTACCTTCTAAAATCAAAGGTTTAAATCCCTGATTTAGTGACAGCACAAATAGTGATAGCACAAACGTAGTTGTGCCATTACAATAGCTCTGTGTTTGAAAACAAAACCATATGCTAGGAACAAACGTTGCATTTGCCCTCAGTTGTGCCTATGTTTGGCATGTACACATATCACTCTTTTTAGTAAGGGTTTAATGAGCAGCTGAATGCACTGCTGCTTTTCTGCCATTAATTCAGTGATAAAATTCCTGGATAACTACAGACATACTTCTGAAATTTCTTAGGATAAACTGTTATTACCTTCTTATTTGGCTAAAAACAGAGATTTCTACCAAGACAAATTCTGGGATCCTACGGGCGTATAAGCCCATTGTCCCAATTTAAATACCTATGAAGTAGAGATGAATTCTGATGCAAGTCAAAGCCCAGGATAATGGGCATGGGCCTCTATATTTGCACTTTGTCCCTCATTTATCCTAGGATCAATACAATGTCTACAGCCTAGCAGCTGAGCTTCTCCAGCAATAGGAATGCTGTGCTAGCATTAATTACATGAAGGATCATTTTCCAAGATTTAATGATCACTATTATAAACAAAAGCTTGAAAGCACCGTTCCACTTGAACTTGCCATTTTTATCCTTCTTGGTACTTTTGAGTCATGAGTTCTGCAGCTGAGCCTCCTTACGATTTGGGGGATTGTCTCTCTTGGGGTCTTGGCTATGAAACTTTATAAAGGGCCCTGCAATATTTGGCATTTCTCCTGGAAGCTGAACTTCCAGGAGACATGAGATAACATGAGAAACCCATTTTACAGACTTTTTTTCTTCTAATCTAAAGAAAGTTATCTAGCCTTCACGTTTAAATGAATCTTTAAACATCAAAAGCTCAAAAACAGGAGGTCAAAACATGATGTAACTTTTTAAAATTAAGTTATATCAATAACTTAATTAAAAAAAAAAGTTATGCTGTTAAAGCCAGACAACGAACTCTTTTGCAGTGGGAGGTTGCAGAGCTGAGCCATGACTTAGTAAACGTTGGGAGTTAGCAACACTAATATAACTGGACCCAGGCAAACCCCACACTGTAGACATGCTGTACTGGTATAAGATGTGACTAGTAGCTGGTTCACCCTCTGTGTCTGAGCATGTTTTAAAACTAGGTGGTCACTATTGAGAAAAGTACCTTGACTACCCTTCTTTCTCTCTCTCTCTTTTCCTTCTACACAGAGAGCAAATACTCTGGTTTGGTCCTGGACTTAACTTAAACCATAAAAACCACAAAAGACTCTGCCAAATTATACTAGGCCAAATTTAGATCTGCATTAAAACTGAATAATCTGGCAGGGAATGTTTCTCAATGTCTCCCAGTATTTTCATTTGGTTGCTGGTAGCAGTACAAGCAGGGACACTAACACAGTTGTTCTCCAAGTCTTTCATTCAGAAGCTCACTGCAGATAGCTTTACAAGAGAGGGAGACTTTTATGAGCCCATCACTCCTCCAGACATTGATCTTCAATTTTTTGGTATCAGTGTTTATATCAGTAGTCGCCAACCAGTGAATCTTGATCCACCAGTAGATCTCAGAGCCTCTTGGGGTAGATCTTGGAGCCTCTTGGAGTTGATCCGAGGCTGGGGTGGGGGGGATGAGAGCTGGTGTGCATGCACGGGCACGCTCCAGCCCAGCAGGTCAGTCTGGGGGGGAGGGAAGGAGCAGGGGCTAGATCAAGGCCACCATGGTGAGGGGCAGTGCCGCAGAGACATGAACAGGGGTAAGTTGAGTGGGGCCTTGGCTGGGTGGGATTTACATGCTGGGGAGGCGCGCCCCCAAATAATTTTTTTTCTCCCTTTGCCTTGATCTGGGGTGGGGGGAGGGGCAGCAGTGCATGGTAGATCTTGCGTTGCTTCTAAATGCCAAAGGTGATTTCCTACTTAAAAAGGTTGGAGACCGCTGGTTTATATTCTAGTAGTCCATGGATTTTCAGTTTAAACAATACTGACCTTCATCCCTGAAGCTAACATAGATGATAGAAGTTAATATGGTTTTGCCTTGCAGGCTTGTATATTGTAAGAAAACCAAAACTCTTGCTTCAAACTCATTTGATTCTAAATGATATTTTATTGTATGGCTATGTCTTCAATTGTCAACTGAGGTAAAAATTTCTAGGATTTTATATTGGATGGAGAAAATAGGCCTCAGGAGACAGGTGCCATGGGTCGGGTAGTATTCTGTGCAATAATTTAAGCAAGAATTTAGAACTAATGGAGGGTTGAAGTACTGTTGTAGCTGTGATGGTCTCGGCAGAGCGGACCTGAGCAGGGTGCGGGGCCCAGGGCAAATCAGCCCATGCGGGGCCCTGCCCCTGCTCCGATCCCACAGGCCCTGGATCCAAAGAAGCTGCTGCCACCATTGGTGGTGGCGGCGGTGCAGGGGGCAGGTAGTGAGCAGTTGGATGTGGAGCTGCCGCTCTGCCCAGCTCTGCAGGGCCCCCCATAATGCATGGCCTGGGGTGGTTGCTCCTTTGGGACAGCCCTGGGTCCAGGAAATATATAAAACCTAAACCTCACAACTAAAAGAAGGTCATTGGAACTGGATTACTGGAGACGTAGTGGAACATGAACTTTCTAGTTCCCTACTTTCCTTGTAACTTCTTATATACTTTACTAATACAGAAGTAGCATTAACTTCTTCCCCTCTCCTTTTTTTTTTTTAATTCCAGGATTTGCCAAGAAAACTTTCATTTCTTATTCTGTGAGCTTTGGAAGTAGCTTTCGACAAGCCAAGGTGGTTGGAATAGACCTAGAAAAAACCCAAGTTTTGTTGAATGATGGTAAGGTGAGTGTGTCCAGAACTGACTACATGACTTGCAATGAATAAATTATGTGCTGTATTTGTGAAGTAAATACTCCCTCTCATGTAGTGTCTGAGGTGTTAAATTGTGAATTTCTTTGCAGGGTTTTTATTTGGATTGGTCAACCTGTCTCCTGTAAGAATTCAGTATGTGAAACCCAAGCTATGTTAGATATTTTTGACTGGTCATTTACTATTCTTTTCTGTTACATGACTGGAAGAGTCTGAATTAGAAGGATTTAAAGTAGTTATCTGGCCTTTGAATAACTCAGTCTAAAGTAGCAGGTGAGAGAGATAAAGGAATTGTTGAGCATTTTAGGTTTTCTTCTTTCTGGGACACCTGATCTTGCCTGAAGCATCATTCCAAGAAAGCAAGGTAACTGTGAAAACCACTGGATGGATGTGGTATCTCCCTAATGTTGTCCTATTTATACACATCCAAAATAACTGAATGTACACACTGGATACAGTCAAAGCCTGGTCTGGTTTATATAATTACCTCTGTGTCTTAATTTGTCTAGAGCAGTGGTTCTCAATCTCTCTAGGCTCCTGAGATACCTCCATAACTCCTGTGAATTGAGCAGTGCCCCATTTCAATGACAAATGTATTTACTGCAACACTTAACTCCTGGTACAGCACTGTGGAGGCGTAGGGCTTGGAGTAAGCACTTAGCTCCTTGCAGGGCAGGGGTAATTATGGGTTTAGCAGCTGGCACTGGAACTAGGCATGGATGAACCTGCACTTAGCTGCTCACTTGGGGCTGGCAGGAACAAGCATGAGTTTATCTCTTTGCACTGGAGCCAGGAAGAGATGAGCCTGCACTTATCTTTTGCATAGGAGCCAGCCTGGGAAGAGCTAGTGCTAATTGCTTTGCCCCCTCCTCAAAAGAACCATCACTGCAAACTGCTGGCCTAGAGTTTGCAAACAGATTATTTTGATCTACAGCAGCGGTAGGTAACTATTTGGGCTGGAGTGCCACTTAATTAGTTTTGGTGAGCTTTTGGGACTGCACAGAAAATTGATTGGACATTTATATATGTGCTGGGGGGGGGTAGGGGGGAATGTTTTAATTAGAGTGGCTCTCAGCTGCTCTAATTAAAACACCTGCAGCATCACAAGTGTTCAGAGTCCCATGCTTCAAAATTGCAGTGGGGGTGACTTAAGTAAATGGTTTGATGAGCTTTATTTAAAGTGCCCCCCTGCCATTTTGAACCATGGGGACACTGAATATATGTGATGCAGAGGCTGCTGGAGCATGCTAATTAACATGCTCCAGAAGCCTTCTAGCAGACTTGATTAATCAAGTCTGCTCTGATGCATGCTAATTAGCACAGGTTGAAGCAGAGCTCCATCATGTGTATAGATGCCCATTGTGTTTAACAACAGCAGTACTTAAAAATCGTTATGGCATTTATAGTATAAATGATCCTTCATGTTTCCACACTTAATCAAAATAATAGCATTTATTAACATGCTAACTAATGTGATACAGGTCTACCCAGAACTTATCTGCGGGCTGGATAGAATCAGTTGGCAGGCCAGTTATGGTCCATGTGCTGTATTTTGCCTACTCCTGATCTAGAGCTTCTCAAAAGGTTTTGGAAGCTCTGTCCTTTTGTTGCGATATACAGAATCCTATAAAATACAGACGATAAACTCATAGGATCCAAAGCTGGGTTCTTCAGTATTTGGATTACTGAAAATTCAGCTCCGAGCATTGGAATTTTGGATATATTGTTGAGATATTTACCCTGGGAAAAACTATGGCATCTATTTTATCCCGGGATAAAGTGAAATTATAGACATCCCATTTCTGTTGTCCTGGGATAAGTCCAGGGTAAAAAAAAGTTTCCTGGGTAAGAGGTAGTTACAGTTTATCCTGGAATATTGCAAAGTATATCCATACAGTTATCTCAAGACTACATCATTGAATCAATGGCAGAAAAGTGGTACTACATTCAGCTGCTCACTAAACCCTGATTAGGAGGGCAGTGTACATATACACACCAATCCCATGATATTCTTATTCTAGGACAAACAGGCAACTTGCCCAGGCACAAATGCGAAGTTTCTTTCTAGCCTTATTAGAGACTAGCTGGTTCAGAGAGGCATAGCATCTGAAAAAGTATTTGCACTAGTGAGGTCTCACCTGGAGTACTGTGTCCAGTTTTGGGTCCCCCACTACAGAAAGGATGTGGACAAGTTGGAGAGAGTCCAACAGAGGGCAACAAAAATTATAATGGGGCTGGGGCACATCATTTATGAGGAGAGTCTGAGGGAACTGGGCTTATTTAGTCTGCTGAAGAGAATACTGAGGGGGAACTTGATAGCAACCTTCAACTACCTGTCAGTGGTGACAGATGACAGGACAAGGAACAATGGTCTCAAGCTCCAGCAAGGGAAGTTTAAGTTGGATATTAGGAAAAAATTTATCATTAGAAGAGTGCTGAAGCATTGGAATGGATTACCTGGAGACATGGTGGAATTTCCATCCTTGAAGGTTTTTTAGGCCTGACTCAACAAAGTCCTAGCTGAAATGATCTGGCTAAGGATGGTCCTGCTTTGAGCAGGTGGTTGGACTAGATGACCTCTTGAGGTACCTTTCAACTCTAATCTTCTATGATTCTGTAAGTAGGCTGTTACTTACAAAAGCGAATGCGTGTGTAAACCAGTTAGTCTCTAAGGTGCTGCCTTGTTCTGCTTTCTACCTTCTTTGTCAAAGGTGACTGCAAAAATGCAGTCCTCAAGCAACATATTTAAAATTTAGATCAATGCTTACAGAAATGCTGAGTAGATACCCCAAAATTTAATTGGTAAGCATTGCCTGGGAGGCTTGTTATTCCTTCATTTCCCATTTGAGCTGCATGTGGCAACTTTTCAGTGGTCAGAGTGAGCTGGCATAGGGTGTGAGCTAGGGATTGGAGCACAGTAAATATTTTTAAGAAGGCATGAATAAATGCTGTGCACCAGTCTCGTCAGGTTTGTAGCCTTGCTGCTCACTCTCTTACTGCCAGTAAAAACAACTAAACGAAGGACTCTGAAGTCCTTTAAATATGCATAGAGTAGTTAAAGTGCAGGAAACAGCTATATAAACTTCCCTGGATCATGCGGGTGGCCCTCCTCTAGACCCTCTCAATGTTGTCCACATTCCTCCTGAAGTGGGGTGCACAGAACTGGACACAGTACTCCAGCTGTGGCCTGACCAGTGTTGCATAGAAGGGGAGGATCATCTCCTTGGCCCTGCTGGAGATGCACCTGTGGATGCACAACAAGGTCCAGTTAGCCCTGCTAACCGTGACCTCGCATTTTCGGCCCATGTTCATCTTGGAGTCAGTAATGACTCTAAGATCCCTTTCTGCCTCCGTGCTCTCAAGAAGGGAGTTTCCCATCTTATAAGTGTGCTGCTGGTTACTACTGCCCAAGTGCAGCACCCTGCACTTGTCAGTGTTGAAGCGCATCCTGTTTTTGCTAGCCCACCCCTGCA
>NW_017729003.1:12869661-12873346 GCF_001723915.1 Gavialis gangeticus
TGATGATCTTCTCAAAGAGTTTCCCTAGGATTGAGGTAAGACTGAAGGGCCTATAGTTGCCCAGGTCCTCCCTCCTCCCTTTTTTAAACATGGGGACCACATTGGCTATCTTCCAATCATCTGGCACCTGGCCCGAGCACCATGAACGCTCGTAAAGCCGTGCCAAGGGCCCTGAAATAACCCCTGCTAGCTCCCTCAACACCCTGGGGTGGAGAGCATCTGGACCTGCTGATTTGAACACGTCCAGCCCCTCCAGAAGCTCTCTAACCCGGTCCTCCCCAACCTGAGGTCTGGAGGCGTTCCCCTCGAGTCCGTCTTGCGTCATGGTGGGGAAGTCCCGGTTCCTGGACAAGAAAATGGAGGTGAAGAATTGGTTAAAGAGGTCTGCTTTCTCCTCTGGCACAACCACCAGATTGCCCAGAGGATCTTGCAGGGGCCCCACATATCCCTGTGCTTTCTTCATCCTCCCTACATAGTTGAAAAAGGACTTTTTGTTATCTTTGATTTTGGACGCAAGTCCTAGCTCTAAGTCTGCCTTAGCTTTCCTGACAGCCCCCCTACAGGCCTGAGCAGAGGAGGTATACTCCTCTTTGGAGATGGCACCCCCCTTCCACCGGTTGTATGCCGCCTTTTTGGCAATCGGGCATTCCCATACACCCTTGGTGAGCCAGGGGGGCTTACGGGCACTCCTGCCCCCCTTGCTTCTTGTTGGGATGGTCACCCCTTGGCCCCGGAGTATCGTCTTCTTCAGGAACGACCACTCATCATGGGCACTGAGTTCCCCTGCTCTCGAGAACCCCAGCACCTCTCCCACTAATCTCAACTCGTTGAAGTTGGCTCTCTTGAAGTCTATGGCTACTGCCTTGCTTCAGGCCTTCAACACCCTGCACTGGATGGTGAATTCCAGCAAGCGATGATCGCTATCACCTAGGTGGTCAAGGACCTGGAGTCCCCTTACCGCTCGTCACCTGTGGCCAGGACCAGGTCCAACAGGGCATTTCCTCTGGTGGGACTTTGCACCTCCTGAATTAAGTGGAGGTCCTGTATCTCGGCCAGGAACCTCCTGGAACAGTCCGACCTGGCTGACTGTTCCTCCCAGCTGATGTCCGGGTAATCTAAATCTCCCATGACAACTACATCCTTTGCCTTAAGTGCCCTCTGCAAGCTGGCCTGAAAATTCCTGGTTTAGCTCCTGCCCTTGGTTGAGGGGTCTGTAGTAGACCCCCACCGTTAGATCCGGCCCGCGAGGCCTTTTTTTCCAGCCCGCAGGGCTCCTCAAAAATTTAGAAAATTAATATTGATCTGTCCTTGGTTCCTGGGGGGGGGAAAAAAAAAAAAAAAAAAAAAAAAAAGACAGGAACCAGGGGCAGTAGGACCCAGGGGCAGCCTGGCAGGCTCCCGCAACAGCAGGGCCCGCTTGGCCCCACCCCCCAGTCGGAAGTCCCAGGAGGGGCTTCTGGCCTGGGACCACATGGCTGCACCGGTGCCAGAACCTCAGGTAAAGGAGGGGTGTGTGCGGGAGCCCGGGCAGGGAAGGAGCCCAGGGAAAAAGATGAGTGCAGGGAAAAGCGTACCATTGCCCGCTGCATGGCCTGTGCTCCCTGCTGCAGCTGCTCGTAACCTGTGCGGGGCTGTCCTGAGCAGGCACAGGCAACCCCACGCAGGCTGTGAGTGGCTGCAGCACGGGGTGGGTGAGGGGCTGCTTTTTCTCTGTGCTCAGCACCAGCTTGTCACCCATCCGTGCTGCCAGCCTGGGCCCCATGCCAGCTCTGGTCTTGCCCAATTGGGGCTGCGCCTTGGCAGGAGCAGCTGCAGCCCCCCCCTCTTGCCGCACTGAGCAGTGTTTGCTGCTGCTGCCGCCCGCCTGAAGCTCACACACTAGGCAGTCCAGATGTGGCGGTGGCAAACGCTGCCCAGCACATCAAGTGTGGGAGCTGCAGCTGCTGCCACTGTGGCACAGCCCTGATAGGCGAGCCCGGAGCCAGTGTGGGACCCAGGCTGGCAGCAGGGGTGGGTTACAAGCTGGTGCTGAGTGCGGGGCGGTGGGGTGGCCTGTGCCTGCCTTGCATGCAGGGGGCACCAGCCACGGGGTGGGTAAGGAGCCTCTTTTCCCGCACACTCAGCACCAGTTCCTTCCCTGCTGTGGAGCGTGGGGTACTGGGAGTGAGCAGGCATGGGAGCGTGGGGGACACACCAATGTCCTGGGGCCAGCGCCGGTGGGGCCCAGAGCAAGGCAGAAGGGTTACAGGGTCCTGGCCAGCAGGGACTTTATGGAGCTGGGCCAGCTCCCCTCTCTCCCTGCTGGTGCAGTCCAGCCCGGCTCCACAGACCCCTGCCAGCCTGCGCCCCACTCTGGGTCCCACCAGTGCTGGTCCTGAGACATTGGTCCCAAGACATTGGGACGTTAGTCCCAAGATGGTGACCAGGGAGCGGGGCACCTGTCAAGGGGCGGGGCTACCCATGCAGCCCTTGACAGTTTGCCAAAACTGGGTAAGCAGCCCTCCACCTGAAATAATTGCCCACCCCTGCCCTAGCCTGTCAGCTGAGGGTGCCAAAAAGGAGCCACTTGTAAAGGTAACTTTTTGTGATGTAGCACCCAACTATACACAGCTTAGTCTGAGTCCACAAAACACATGTTTTATAGGTCATCAGCCTGAGAGAGAAGGCTGTAACACTCCATTACATGTTCAGACTCATCTAATTCTTATTGGTGTGTTCAGATCGTGTCCTGTCAACTTTATTCTGAGTTCTCTGAATACATTAATCCTGCAAAGCTGTTTTAGAGGGTTGCATCACAGTTTTGATGCAAGTGATGGAGGAGATATAATACCAGAACACTGCCCAGGAAGTGGCTCCCTTATCCTGGACTTCTCAAAATGAAGCCTAACATCCTGTTCCACCTTTTTTTCTCCCCAGGAGATTTCCTATTCCCATCTCATTCTTGCTACAGGGAGTGATGGGCCGTTCCCTGGGAAGTTTAACCAGATTATTGACATGGAAGCTGCCATTCATACCTATGAAGACATGGTCAAAGAGGTAGGATTGAAGACTTTTGTTGAAAATATGGTGGGAGGTTTGGTTGTATTGTTGCAGTTTTGGTAAGAAACCAGGGAGGATGAATTAAAGAATGTTGGAAGCACCTGAGTTTGGTGTTCAGGGGGAATGAGTGAGCAATAGAGAAATAGTAGCAGAGGTGTCTGGATCTGAGAGGGAGCCAACAGAATGGTGTTACATGGTGTCAGAGCAAGGAGTGGGACCAATGGAAAATATAACCTATACTATTCTGTTTGCCATAATCAAAATATTTTGGGTTGGAGTGCTGGTGAACAGTTCACCATTGATACAGACCTCTTTGTAATGCATAATAGTTTGAGTGACCATACTACCTATTCAAAGCTATGCTTGGACAAGATGGTTGGATCACCTTGGCAAGCAGTTGGGAGCTAGTCCCCAGAGAGAAGGAGAAACCTATGTCCTTGATGTAATAAAGGTTGAAGGACGTTTTTTAAATCAGGACTGATGATCATCCTGGACTTTCCTGGCTGCATAGCAGCCACTTCCCTTTTGTCTTGCAACAGGGCATATTTTCTGGAATATACTTGCATGTCTTACCCCAAAACGAGCTAGGAAAAATTGGGGTGCACGTTATATGTGAGAAAATATCTTATGGCTCTGGGAGCCACAA
>NW_017729003.1:12873630-12878207 GCF_001723915.1 Gavialis gangeticus
GCCAGGTTGGGATGACATGCAAAGTTGGTCCATATCCAGACCAGAGTGCCAGGTCCAACCCAGCATGTGACCCTGGACCCAGCTTGTGGCTCCAGAGTAGGCACGTGGTCTCAGAGCCAGTGCTTAGAGTTGAACCTAGCACTGGTGTGATAGGTCAAGTCCTACTGTACCTTATGGCCCCTAGTCCTGCAGACCCCAAACCTCTGGTACTTACCCATACTCCAGGGTAGAACTTTATTTTTATTTTCCTTTCTTGGAGCCTTCCAAAAATGGTGTGTGTATGTGTGGATATTTGGGGGCACGTATAAAAGAAAATTGGGTAGTTTTATAATCTTTCTAATTACTCACATTTACAGTGGAATTCCATAATTTAAAAATATGTATTCCTGCATCCCGAGCAGGTTCAGTTTTGCTTTTTTCAGGCTTGTTTCTTTAAATATTCCAATTCAAATTTGCTGCAAACCATTCTAAGGTATATGTTGACAGAAGCTCTGAACCTATTTCTCAATGTGCCTGGGGCTGCATCAGTACGCTATCAGCTAGGAGTGGGTCACTGCTGTGTAAATAGACAAACAATCCTCTTCCTTGTGTTTCTGTAGAAAGCATTGGTTGATACGCCAGAGTCCTAGGAAAGGACTGGTAGCCATTCAGTTCAGTTACGTTGGCAATTTTCAAGTGTAAGTGGCTTGTGGATGTATGTGTGTGGAGGGGGGAATATCTGTGGTGACCCTCAAACAACCTTCAGAGGGACAGCTTCATCTCTCTCCTTCTGGAGCATGGAGACAAGCTGACTGTTCACTTGGCAGTTCCTGCAATGATTCAGTTTTACTAAGAAAAAGGGCTTGCAATAGATCACGAAAGATGCTGGGATGCTGCTGGATGAACGCTTCCCTTCCCCAGTTTGCTGTGACTTCTGAAGTCCTGTAACATTACAAGGTGACTTTCTTTATTTGTTTTTGGTTTTGAAAGATCCAGAAATCTTCACGTATCGTGGTAGTGGGAGGTGGTGCTGCTGGAGTAGAGATGGCAGCAGAGATCAAAACAGAATACCCAGCCAAAGAGGTACTAGAAATGGATTATGTGATTAAATACCCCATCTGCGATTGCTCACTTGTTTGCGTGCCTTAAACTTTTTGTTCTTCTGCAGTGCTTCCTGCCAGAGGAGGTTGGGATTTCAGTAGCTATGAAGTCCCTGACAATGGCTGATTCCCAGTGCCTCCTGTTTATCAAGGCTAGACCTGGAGCAGCTCTGAGCAACCTCACAGCCCACTGTCCTACAGTGCTGGCAGCTGGAAGTGACTGGAGGAATTGTTTACAGCCTTTCCATTGGTCTTCTCCTTCCCTTCTTCCCTATTCTGCCTTTGTACCCGGAAATGCATACTGCAGACCAGCAACCTACCTAAGGCTTATCTACTGCTTTGTTTCTCAGCAAGCAGAAGAAAACATGCTTATCACACTTCATATTAAGGGCTTATTTCTGGTTCTATCTGATACCTTTTCCTCCCTTGACACTGTCTATAGTTATTTTTACGTTGTCTCCACAGATCACTCTCATTCATTCAAAAATGGCACTTGCTGATGTAGAACTTCTACCATGTGTCCGGCAGGAGGTGAAAGAGATTCTCCTTAGGAAGGGAGTGCATATCTTGTTAAGTAAGTTCTTAACCTTTTCTTCAGTGCTTCTCTGATTCAGATTGAGTCTTCCAATTTTCCCCATTTCAAATCCCTTTCCTGCAAGGCGCCTAAGTTTCTCAGAGTAAGGACACGCCTTACATTTATAGAACTATAACTGCCCTTGTACTGCTACAAAAATGAGTGTCTGTATGTCCAGGCCAGGGCTGGATTAATTCATGGGGAAACTAGGCACATGCCTAGGGCCCTGAGCGACACAGGGCCCCAGGCCTTCACAGTGGCAGGGTGAATGGCTCCATCCACCTCCCTTTCCCTTCCCCTCCCCTCCACTGGCCTCACTGCTGCTGCTGCAGCTGCTTCCTAGCTGTGGCTCCAAGCCCCACTCCCCATGGGTGGCAGCACCAGGGTGGGAGGGGGGCCTCGACTGGCCTGGGTCCAACAAGATTGTTTGTCTAGGGCCCACTAAAGGGTTAATCCAGCCCTGGTCCAGGCTATTTGTAGCGCCATAAAAATGATGGCTTTGCCACAAAAATGTCCTCTCTCAAAGAAGAACTCTTCTGTAACGCTACATTTTATAGTGTCACATGTAATTGTTCAGTCTGAACAGGGACTTTCTTGTACATGGGCACCAGCTGGAGGCAGCCTCTCTGCTGTGGATGCCTCACTGATGAGCTCTCTTCAGGGTGAGAGGACCCAAGAAGCAGCTGCTTTATTTCCTTCTTGCTGGAGAGCACACTTTTTGTAGTGCTCCAGTCTGAGGACTGCATACGTGCACATCTGCATAGTATTTTATTTTAATACTATTTTACAGTATCTCAACAAAAACAAAACATGAGAAGTGTCTCAACACTTAGTAGCACTAAAAATGGGTGTGTGTCCATACCCTGACACTGCTTTCATACCATTTAATAGCTGTTTCATCAGATACTTTACAGCCACCTTTTATACTCTTAGTTGGTCTAAAAGTGAAGCAAGGTTTGTTGTACTCTTCCCAGCGTTCCCAAGACTTAGTAAAAGAACAAGGAACAGTTCCTGTAATGAGAGTCAACATTTGCCTGATTGGTGGTGGTTTTGGTTTTTTGGGGATATGTAGCAAGACACTTGGAGCTTCTGCTACTTTAGGAGCAGGCAGGCTGTGGCTGAGACAGGCTGCAGGTGCAGCAGGAAGGCAGTTAGGGACCATGCCTCAGAATCGGCCTACAAGTGTGGCCAGGGCTGATTGTGTAGTCATCTGACCCAGGAGGAAGGCTGGGCTTAGACCAGATATAAGCCCATGCCCTGAACTGAAACAGTAGTAAGATCCCGGAGACTGCTGAAGGAACATCTCCTAAGCATGATGGCTGTAGTTCCTGAGTGCCAGCACAGAGAGAACAGCCTACAGCAGTCTGGAGGTTTGGAAAGGGACTATGGGGAGGAGGAGGTCCTTGGGGGCTTAGTAAGGGGGCCCAGGAAAACAAAGAGGGGCTGAGAGTGAGACAAGAGCCCCAAGATGGGCTGAGGGTGGGACCAGAAGGGTCCAGGAGCCTAGAGAGGGGCTGAAGGTGGGACCAGGTGGTCCAGGAGCCTGGAGGGGGGTGAGAATATCGGAGAGTGGTGGCACCTGCATGGCATGAAGTGTGGTGTAGGGATGGATGGAGCCATGCAATTAGACCATAAAGCAATAATCACAGATACCTGGTGGTCATTAGAATGAGAGCAGATTGGGGAAGCCCTGGGGCAGCCTCCCTTTTATATAAAGCAAATACATAAAGGTGTGGTGAGTGAATGACTGCCCACAGAGACCAGAGTGGGTAAAGGTTGAAGGGACTCCAGGGGCTTCATGGCCATCCCTAGAGACAATGCTGTTACAGGGTGGCAGGGGAGGTGGATCATTTGAAGTCATGTAAAATAAATTTCTAGAGTGATCTCAATCCCATGAGAAGCAAGGGCTTGAATCCTCTATAGCAGTTTGAGAGAAAAAGAACAAAAAACGAAGCAGAAGATAGAGATAATGTGCATTTGTTCAGCCTACAGTTCTAGAAGTGAGGCTGCTGAGGTGAGGATGAATGTTCCCCATTATTTGAGAAAATGTACGTCTGAAGGAAGTGTCACTGACCGTGCAAAAGAGAACTCTCCGCACTGACAGCAGCGGTAAACTGAGAGTACGGTTCCCTTCTTAGCAGCATATTAGCCTCTGACTTTTGTGAGGAATAAATTAAATTATTTCATGAGCGCAAAATATGTTCCTTCCAAAATATGTTCCTTCCCCCTGAGAACTTTGCTAAATACATAGTAAAATGGAGACTTTTTAAGAGCCTTATAAGTTGGCCAAATTTGGTTGCATTTTCATAGAAGAAGAAAATTGCATCCCTGTTTCACAGATTCACAGAAATTTAGGGCTGGAAGGGACCTCATGAGATCATTGGGTCCAGCCCCCCTGCTCTGGGCAGGAAAGACTGCTGCGGTTAAATAGCCCCAGGAAGGTGTGTGTCCAGTCTCCTTTTGAAGATTTCCAGGGTAGGTGCCTGCTGGGGCTGTGCGAAGCTTCGATGGCTGTTTTGTTTCGACTTGTTTCAAGCTTGAAACAGTGAAATTGAAATGAAACGAAGGGCTTTGAGAGAGCCTCAAAATGAAACAAGGCAAGTCAAAACGTTTTGAATTTTGAAACAGCCAGCCAGGTGGTGGGAGACATGGGAAAGCGCTGGGCTGATCGCAGTGCTGGGGAACTCAGCTGGGCTGGAGGAAGCCCCTCCTGCAGCCTGGCTGAGTTGCCCAGTGCTGCCGTCAGCTGGGAACTCAACTGGGCTGGAGGAGGCGCTCTGCCAGACTCCTCCTGGGGGTGCAGGCCCCTGATTGGCCTGCCGGATCACAGGACGCTGGTCCTGCTCCCCGGCTCCTGCTTGTCAGCAGCCTGAAATGCAGTTTCCTAGAAACCCCTGCACCTATCTCCTTGAAACTTGGCAGGC
>NW_017729003.1:12883207-12884391 GCF_001723915.1 Gavialis gangeticus
AGTAATATCATAGAAATCCCATAGAGCAAAACAGTCTGGCTGAGGTAGCCTTTTGATCAGGCATCTGAGTTACTGCCAACTATATATCTAACCAGATCTTGAGTAGCTTACACACAAACGTCATCCTGAGGCTGTTGGAGATTCCCTCTGGAGGCAGGCCGTTCCTAGCTCATGAGTTATGGGGGAGAGAGCCAGTTTCAGATGGTAAAGCTCCTCTCTAAGTCAGAGTCCCCCGCATGGCTGCTGCCCCCCGCTCCTGGGCAGTCTTAACTTTTATAGCCCCTGTGACCTCATTCACCTGGTCCAATGGAGGCCAGCACCTGTTGGCTGTCAGCCAACCAATTTGAAATACATCACTAGTTGCCGGGAAGACTCTAGCCCACCAGGTAGAAGACCCTCACCCAGGTAACTGATACCAGTCACATAGGTAGAGGGAGCAGGTTTCCCCCCTCCCTCAGGAATGTATCCATCTCAGGTTACCCAAAGAGATAGGGTAAAGGTCTGTCTCCTCTGCTGGGCCCATCCTAATCAAATTGTCACACAGCAGAGATTTTGGGAAGAAACAAAGGTGGCTTCCTGCCACAGGCTTCATGCCCTCAGAAGGGGCTACCATCCCTGCAAGTTTCCCACCCATCTGATGATTGAATTGTTGAGCCCATAGTCCCCCTAGTTTTACCTTGAGAGCCTCATGGTACACCAAGTCAAAAGGCCTTCCTAAAGTCCAAGTAAATGACATTGACTTCATCTCACTTATTCAGGTAGGGGAGTGTAACCTGGTTGTAGAAGGAGATGAGGTGAGTCAGACACAACCTACCCATGACAAAACTGTGTTGGCTGTCATTCAGAATTTTGCCTTCTACTAGCTTATCACATGTGGACTCCTTGAGAAATTTTTTCAAGGATTTTTCCTGGGGTTGAGGTCAGGCCAATCGGC
Source organism: Gavialis gangeticus (assembly GCF_001723915.1). Classification (NCBI taxonomy): domain Eukaryota; kingdom Metazoa; phylum Chordata; order Crocodylia; family Gavialidae; genus Gavialis; species Gavialis gangeticus. The sequence continues at coordinate 12,884,142 of NW_017729003.1, forward strand.
CTGTAGTCCTCTCTCCTCCCCTTCTTGAAGATGGGCCCAACATTAGCCCTCTTCCAGTCTTCTGGGACCTCTCCTGAGCACCATGAATTCTCAAAGAGGTTTGCCAGCAGTTCTGCAATGACTTCAGCTAGTTCATTCAGCACGCTCAGATGGGGTCATCTGGTCATGTAGGGCTGTCCATAGGAGGGGTGAATCGGGGCGACTGCCCTGGACCCTGTGCTTTGGGGGGGGGGGCCCTGCGGACAGTGCC
>NW_017729003.1:12889391-12890412 GCF_001723915.1 Gavialis gangeticus
TTGGGTCCAGCCCCCCTGCTCTGGGCAGGAAAGACTGCTGCGGTTAAATAGCCCCAGGAAGGTGTGTGTCCAGTCTCCTTTTGAAGATTTCCAGGGTAGGTGCCTGCTGGGGCTGTGCGAAGCTTCGATGGCTGTTTTGTTTCGACTTGTTTCAAGCTTGAAACAGTGAAATTGAAATGAAACGAAGGGCTTTGAGAGAGCCTCAAAATGAAACAAGGCAAGTCAAAACGTTTTGAATTTTGAAACAGCCAGCCAGGTGGTGGGAGACATGGGAAAGCGCTGGGCTGATCGCAGTGCTGGGGAACTCAGCTGGGCTGGAGGAAGCCCCTCCTGCAGCCTGGCTGAGTTGCCCAGTGCTGCCGTCAGCTGGGAACTCAACTGGGCTGGAGGAGGCGCTCTGCCAGACTCCTCCTGGGGGTGCAGGCCCCTGATTGGCCTGCCGGATCACAGGACGCTGGTCCTGCTCCCCGGCTCCTGCTTGTCAGCAGCCTGAAATGCAGTTTCCTAGAAACCCCTGCACCTATCTCCTTGAAACTTGGCAGGCTTTGTGGCGGGCCAGTAGGGGGCGCTCCTGCGTTGAGCCACCCACCTCCCTGCGCCCGACCACCTTCCAGGCTCCGAGTGCCTCCCTAGGGGTGCCTTGCATCTGGCTGACCCCCTTCCTGGAGCACACTCGCTAGCCTGGGGGTAACATAAGCTGCCACCACCCCTCCTTGGGGAAACACAGGCCTAATAGTCCTACAGGTATTCAACCCAGTACAGGCACTTGGGGCACTTCCCCAAGTCGGGGGTCAAAAAGGAAAGTCTCCCTTAGTCTGCAAACCTAAGGGGCCTCTTAGGCATAATTTAGACCCACCCCTCAATAAGTCTCCTACACCGGTCTCAAAGGAGAACTTTATTGATTACAGGGGTAGGGTGAAAATAGGGTACAAGATAGAGTAATATCATAGAAATCCCATAGAGCAAAACAGTCTGGCTGAGGTAGCCTTTTGATCAGGCATCTGAGTTACTGCCAGCTATA
>NW_017729003.1:12890572-12891280 GCF_001723915.1 Gavialis gangeticus
AGGAATGTATCCATCTCAGGTTACCCAAAGAGATAGGGTAAAGGTCTGTCTCCTCTGCTGGGCCCATCCTAATCAAATTGTCACACAGCAGAGATTTTGGGAAGAAACAAAGGTGGCTTCCTGCCACAGGCTTCATGCCCTCAGAAGGGGCTACCATCCCTGCAAGTTTCCCACCCATCTGATGATTGAATTGTTGAGCCCATAGTCCCCCTAGTTTTACCTTGAGAGCCTCATGGTACACCAAGTCAAAAGGCCTTCCTAAAGTCCAAGTAAATGACATTGACTTCATCTCACTTATTCAGGTAGGGGAGTGTAACCTGGTTGTAGAAGGAGATGAGGTGAGTCAGACACAACCTACCCATGACAAAACTGTGTTGGCTGTCATTCAGAATTTTGCCTTCTACTAGCTTATCACATGTGGACTCCTTGAGAAATTTTTTCAAGGATTTTTCCTGGGGTTGAGGTCAGGCCAATCGGCCTGTAGTCCTCTCTCCTCCCCTTCTTGAAGATGGGCCCAACATTAGCCCTCTTCCAGTCTTCTGGGACCTCTCCTGAGCACCATGAATTCTCAAAGAGGTTTGCCAGCAGTTCTGCAATGACTTCAGCTAGTTCATTCAGCACGCTCAGATGGGGTCATCTGGTCATGTAGGGCTGTCCATAGGAGGGGTGAATCGGGGCGACTGCCCTGGACCCTGTGCTTTGGGGGGG
>NW_017729003.1:12892324-12892524 GCF_001723915.1 Gavialis gangeticus
CCCACCCCGCTCTGCGCTCTGGCCACTTGCCATTTCCCCGCCCCCACCCTGCTCAGTGTTCCAGCTGCTCAAGCCACCTCCCCCACCACTCCACACACTGGCTGCTTGCCACCCGCCCTTGCCACTTCTCTCCTCAGCACTCTGGCCGCTCAAGCCACACCCCCACCTCACTCCATGCTTCAACTGCTCACCACCCCCCA
>NW_017729003.1:12897524-12917752 GCF_001723915.1 Gavialis gangeticus
GTTCTTTACAAACTCTTGGATTCAGATTGTCTGGACTTGCTCATTTAAAAAAAGTTGGTGTTTGCAGCCGCTACTTTACATCCCCCTGAGTTGCTTTTGGTATAGAAAATATTTAATCGTCATCACATATTATATCCACATACTTGGCTTTATCCCTGAACTTAGAAGGGAAATAGTCAGTTTTGCCTTTATAGCTACGTTATTATTGACTCTGACCACTTCAACTTAGTAATGGGCTGATGCCATTATTAGGGTTTCCTTTGCTCATAATGCACTTAAAAGTCTCCTTCACATTGTCCTTTGATTTCTCCTTGGGTCCTTCTGCGTCTCTGATCAATTTTTCTAAAATTCCTAGCTTCTCATTTATACTCATAGCTGTCAGATTTCCCTTCTCCCCCCAGCCCCACATGGACTAATATTCCCCAGGCTCCAGACACCCCTAGGGACAGCTCTGGTGGGGAGGCTGCAAACCCCGCTTCCATGTGCTGTTGCACTTGCTCCACTAGTCTGAGTTCATCAGCTGCATGTGAACTCTACATTGACTGTTGGTAGGTGATCATCCCTACTGTGACTATTCTGTGTCATATTTGCATTTGGCAGGCTATTACTCAGACTGGTGGGATACAGATGCAAAGTACTCATTCAGGAATTCAGTTTTCTCCTTGGTGTTAGTGATCAGATGTCTAGATGCATTGGACAGTGGTCCCATGTTTCCACTAGTTTTCCTTCTGTTGCCTACATACCTATAGAAGGACTTCTTATTGTCCTTGATTTTTTTGTTTTGTTTGTTTTTTGTTTGCTAACATAAACTCAGTCACCACCTTTGCTTTTCTAATCTGCCCCCTACAGGTATGGGTCAATCTTATGTAGTTCTCTTTGGGGCCTATTCCTAACTTTCATCATTGGTAAGCCTCCCTCCATGTTCGAAAGCATGGAAATTACAGAGCCAGTCAGTAAAATTGGACAAATTTTATGGGCAAAACCATGTAATTATTTTATGCAATCTCATTCTCTGAAATAGCTGAATCATATTAGTGAAAATTGAAAATGCTGGCTTGAGACAAGCAGCTGGCATAAAAATTTCAATCCTAAATGGTTAAAATTTGGCAGTTTTATATTACTCTTTATTTTGAGTTGCTTCTAATGTAAGGTGTAGGGCAATATTAACTATAGGCAATACTGTCAGTTATACATATAACAACATTGCCCTTTTTTTTTTTTTTTAATGCAAGGGTCAAAATCCATATTTCAGCATCTAGCAATGTAAACTGCTTGGTGTACAACAGTGCTGACTTCAGGGGAAGAATGGCACCCAACACCACATACCAGCTGTTCAGACTAGGGGTGTACCAATAGAGATTTTTGGGGCCGATACTGATTTTTAAGAAAGCATATCGGCCAATACCAATTCAATTTCTGATACAGCTGAGTGCAGCTGGTAAGTCTGTTGTGGTGGGAAGGGATGTGGGGTGGCAGTTCCCTGTGGTGAGGGAGTGAGTAGGGCTGGGACAGGGGCTGGGGCAGGTGCTGCCCAGCTATGGCAAGATGGTGTGTGGGGCGGAGCCGCAGCTTGTCTGGGGAGGGGGTGTGTGGTTCCCACCACTCCGCACCCTGGGAGGGCACAGGGCGGGGATCCGGATCTGTGCAGGGCTGGCCAGGGTCGGGGCTTGGCTGGGCTGCTCTCAGGGTGGGCAGTGGCAGCGCTGGGAGGGGGCGGAGGGGCTGCAGCCATCCAAAAATTCACCATGACCCTGCCCCGTACAGATCCAGGGGCACGTGCCCTCCTGGATAAGTGGCAGGAGCAGGTGGACAAGCCACCAGACGAGTGGTGTGCAGCAGTGGGAGCCCCCTCCCCACTTCCCTGCACCCCCTGGACAAGCTACGGCTCTGTTCTGTGTGCCCCCCTCGCCCTCTGGCACTGATCTGTCCCTTCCCTCCGACCACACCAGACTTGCCAGCTGCTGGGCCATGCTCCTCACTGCCTATGTGCTGCGCTGTGGCTGTGTGCATGCACAGGCCATTTATCAGCAAAGTTATCAGTCACATCAGGCCGAGTTTTCGATATAGACAATTTTCTTTATATTGGTGCTGATCCAATATTGGACCAATGTATCGGTGTGCCTCTAGTTTAGACCATTATGGGAGCAAGCCTTTCTGATAATGGAAAGACTCGTGGCCTAGCTGCAGAGATGAAAGATGCCCCTTGGAAGTGAAGGTGCCTTACAGAATATAAAAATGAATAGTAGAAATTCAGAACAAAGATTATGATGTACTCCAGTTTTCTGGCAGAAACAGTATGTGGTTCTTTGTGTCTGAAACAAAGGTTAAGGGCAGTGATTCTCAGCCAGGGTGCAATGGCACCCTAGGGTGCCTTGAGATCCTTTCATAGGTGCCATACAATGTTAGCACTGTTAGGTTTGCAAATGTTTCACAAAATACACAGAGATTTCAAACAGAAATTCATAATTGTGGTCTTTCCAGGGTCTTTGCAACAGAAAAACTGCTCTATTATTTTTCAGTAGTCAGAGAGTAAAAACTAAGAGTTGGCATTTTCTGAGGAGTAACATAAGTGAATCCAGGAGTGCTTGAAGTCTATCCAGGGGTGACTCAAGTCTAAAGTGGCTGAGAATCACTGGTGTAGGGGATATATTAATATTCTGTGTGTGAAATAGATTTTCTGTCTTTATCAGTATTCCAAATGTTCCTTATAAAAGCATTTGATGCCATTTTAAAAAGAAATGGGAATGACATGCTAGGCTTTGGTACCTAAGGATGTGGCATATGCTGCCTAGAGGGTAGTGCTTTAATCTACTAATGATGATCACAAAGACCTCCGTTCTGCTTTTTACAACAGGTGAAAGTGTCAGCAACCTGCAGATGCTGACATTAAATCAGTTCCAGGAGGATATGGTAGTAAAGACAGATAAGGGCACAGAGATTGCTGCTGACCTGGTGATTCTCTGCACTGGGATAAAGATCAATTCATCAGCATATAACACTGCATTCAGTAAGTGAAAACTACTTTATAGGGTGTAACAGACCACTTTCTTCAATCCTTGTAAGAAAATGCTTCAAATTTGAGTTGGTAGTGGGTTGGCATGCAATGCTATGTTAAGGATATTTTGCAAACTGTTGACAATTAATTTGGTATTGTTAATGGTGTCTAATCTCTGGTCAAAGTTTACACTTGCTTTTTACATCTTGTTTGGGGGGAGTCTGTGGGAGAGGGCATATATTTATGCCCTCTCCCACTTGTTTAGATTTTTCTCTTTACCTTTTCCTGCTATTAGCTGAACTCCCAGCGCACTCTAACATTTGTAGTTCTGGGGTTAAATCTTAGCCCCACTGAAGACCATGACAAAATTTCCGTGGTAAAGCAATTTCCAGTAAAGCAATCTGGAGTACTCTGTCCAGTTTTGGGCCCCCCACTACAGAAAAGATGTAGACAAATTGGAAAGAGTCCAGAGGAGGGTAAAGAAAATGGGTAGAGGGCTCAGGAACATGACTTCTGAGGAGAGGCTGAGGGAACAGGGCTTATTTAGTATGGAGAAAAGAAGACTGAAAAAGGATTTAATAGCGGTCTTCAACTACCTGAAGGGGGGTGTTCCAAAGAGGATGGAACTGGACTGTTCTCAGTGGTGGCAGATGACGGAATGAGGAGCAATGGTCTCAAGTTACAGCAAAGGAAGTTTAGGTTAGATATTAGGAAAAACTTTCTCATGAGGAGGGTAGTAAAACACTGGAACAGGTTAGTCAGAGAAATTGTGGACTCTCCATCCTTGCAGGTTTTTAAGACCTGGCTAGACAAAGCCTAGGTTGGGGTGATCTAGCTGGTGCTGGTCCTGCTTTGAGCAGGAGGTTGGACTAGATGACCTCCTGAGGTCCCTTCCAACCCTCATTTTCTATGATTCTGTAAGTCCAGGATTCACTCCAGTTCTTACCATCCTGACCCACCACAGTTGCTGTTTCAATTCTGCAGTGGTTAACTATAGAGAATGTCAGATATGCTAAACCATGTAGTTGGCAGGCTGAGGACAAATATTCTCTAATGACTGCACTCATTCTATCAAATTAATTACACCTGCCATCCAAGGCAATCATTAGACATACGATTCTGTAGCAAATAAGTGCATAAAGCTCAATACCCTTCAAGAACTCTTTGGCATATAGACTTGTTTGTACTACACATGTATTAGTAATGGTGCTTTCGACCCAGGGTGGGCAAAATATGGCCTGCAGGCAGGATCCAGCCCACCAAGGGATTCTGTCCAGCCTGCAGTGGGTCCCTCAGCCCTGCCCAGCTCAAGCATGGGGGCAACCCTGGGTTGTGGCATGTGAGGCCAGCCCTGCTGCCCGAGGTGCACTGTGCGGTGGGGGCAACATGGCAGCCCCCCTCAGTGGCAGCTCACTCTGCCTGGCTGCTGTTGTCAGTCTGCCCCACACCCACTACCAGGGCTCCAGGCAGAGCCAACAGGAGGGCCACCGGTTTCTCCATGGAGTCTGGGCCAGGACTCCCACAGGGCAGGGTGCACTCAATCAAGCAGATGGGATGAAGCTGCAGGCAGACAGGAAGCACCGTCCAGGAGTGGAATAGGTATGCAGGAACCAGGGCCGGGATAGCAGGGTGGTGATAGCGTGGGTCCAGGGCCTGGGGCAGAGCTGTGATCCACCTCCTGCACTTCTCAGCAATAGCATTGGTTGTGCGGGCAGAGGGGAGCAGATCACAGCCCTGGCCCTGTGCAGTTGCCACCTTATGATCCTGGCTTGCCCACTACGTGTGTGTGAAGCAGGCCCTATTCGATTTGGATTCAGCCTGAACTGGGGACAGTGGTTTGATTCACTGATTCGGATCACTCACTCCCTGATTTGATTCGGCCAAATCTGAATCTGAAGATTGGATGCTGATTCAGAGAATCAGCGATTTGGACATAGACACAGCTTTAAATGTTTGTTCTATGTACCTCAAGGTACCAGCATGGCTTGTGAACGCTGCGATGCTGGGGCGCATGGAGCGTCCCACAGGAGTGCAGAGGGGTCCTCCATGTGCTTGGCAATGAACCCAGAAGTACTTCTGGTCCACTTCTGGGTCTGCTGGGGGCGTGCTACCCCCTCCCCGCCACCCAGGAGGCACCAGTCACTGAGCCGGTGGCTTGTGGGGTGGGGGGGGCCCAGTGCACTCCCTGGCAGACCCGGAAGTACTGCCTTTTGCCTGTCTTGCAGGAGTAAATCTGTTTAATCAAGCTTTGCTTTCCTCCTCTCTCCACACCTTTCCCTGGTGTGCACAATGTAATTTCTGTTAACTGATTTACCAGCATCTGGGGAATTTTCTGAGTGTCATTTGTCATTGTCATGTAGTATTCAGTTAATCGCTAATTCAACTAATGCAGTTTGTTGGCTTTCTGTTTTTGGATTGATTAAAACAGAGGACAAGATGGCAAGTAATGGTGCTTTAAAAGTTAACAAGCACCTTCAGGTGGAAGGCTATGATAACATCTATGCGATTGGTGACTGTGCTGATGTGAAGGAGCCAAAGATGGCATACCATGCAGGGCTCCATGCCAACATTGTGGTGGCCAACATCATCAACAGTCTGACGCAGAAACCTCTGAAAACCTACCAGCCAGGTAAAGCTAGACTCTCCTCCTAAATCTTAGCTGATGGAATCTTCCTTTATTTCTGAGGGAATTATTTTGAAGGAATATGCAGATCTAAAACTTATATGGGACTATTTAGAGATTGAAGGAAAGTACATAAAATTTGAATTTGGCAGAAACAAGAGAGTAAGCTAAACAAGGATAATATTGATTAACTGGTGCTTAGTTTTCTTTCTCACAATTGTTGATTGATTACCAGGAGACTGGTGAGTATATGTAGTGGTTTCTATTTGTAAAATAAATCATTGTCTTAGTGAGTTGCTAATAACGTTACGATATTACAGCCTAAGGTCAGGAGACTATCTAACTGAAAGCTTTTTTTTAGGACCTGAACCTGTAAAATCTTAATTGTACAACAGGCCTTTCGTCAGCCAATTAATCTGATTTAAATCAATGGCACTTCTTGTGTGAATATTTACTAGTATTACTACCCACATTCCTACTGATCATTTGCTGATTAAGCTGTGAGGTACTGCAAGAAGCAGAGCGCGCTGCCAGCTCACTTCTGATGCCAGTTCATGTGCAGGTATTCCAAGAACTCTGGGGTGGCTATGCTGATAATCTGCAATCACACTTCAGAGGCAAATCTAGTCTTACACTGGTATAACTTCATGAGTTCAGTGGTGTTACTCTTGAGTTTTTAGAGTAGTATGCAGCAGGGAAGGGGGAAGTAGGTTCATTGTATTTAAAAGTGTACATATGCCTTCTCTTGCCATTCTTGTTTTCAGCCTTGGCACTGGAGAAAATCAGTTTTCCATAAATGGAAACCTATCCGCCCCGCCCGCCCGCCCCACCCACCCCTTTCAGTTTATCAGAAAGTTAACTTTGGCCTAGGACCAGGGGAGAGGGAAGGGGATGCATCAAGGCAACCTTATTTACAGTTTGGTAAACTGTGAGAATTAAAGGGCATAGCTGTGCAAACTCCTTATGGGGGCCCAGTGTTTCTGTGATTCCATGCATTTGCAGTAGACTTTTCCTTGTTTCAAAATTATTTTCCAGAATTTCAGCTTTCAGTCTAACCCCCCCCCCCAAAAAAAAAACAAACCAAAAACCCAAACAAACAACCTTTTTCTAGGTTGTTTTTATAATCATATGGTGACCTGAGTACAACTGCTGTCCATCTGCAAGAAGCCTGAGCCAGTGGCAAAGGGACTGGAATGAATGAGACAGTTTGATTCTGTAATTGTTGAGTTTGCCATTTAGCCAAACCGTCTTTTTTTCCTGTACAAAATTCTCTTCAGAATTCAAATATTGTGTTTTCTTGTTTCCTTACTCTGTTAGAGCTGGCCTGAAGATGCTTCTTGCTCTCCACCTTCTTCCAGAAGGGAGAAGCAATTGGGTTACAGTGCATGCTTCCTTTGCTCTTCTGTAGAACCAGCCAGCGGAAGACCTTGAAGCCAGAAGTGCTGGTTGAGTGACTAAGACTTCCTGGAGCCTGGAACAGCAGCTTAGGCTAGGTTGATGAGAAGAGGAAATGCTGAAGCTGATGAGCTTCTTGCTTCCCTGGCTCATATAGGTGAAAAAATTTTGAGACAGGCTGTCCAGGCAGTATTGGCCATAGAACTGGACCATCTGAAGAACAGTGGTGGTGGGATATTTTAAGGATTTTTTCCCCATGGGATATGGTCTCATTGTCCTGTGAAATACATCAGGTACTAACATGGAGAGATCCAGATTTATTCAAGAGGGGGTACAATGCACCACCCTGAAGACCATAGGAGGATTGGGGCAAAGCGTGGTTGGAGGTTCCAGGCTTGTGGAGAACAACAGTAAACTAAGCAGGGAGCAGGTGCCCACCACTGCTGCTCCCACTGCCTGTGGTATGGGGAGAACCCCAGAGCTGTTCCTGCCCTGCTCTAACCAAGGTTTGTGGGAAGCAACCATGCAGCAAACCAGGCTCAGCCATAGACAGTGGCAGCAGCATACAAGTTCTTCCTTCCAGGACCTACTTCCTACCTGCCCCCCACCGCTTCTCACCACCCTACTAGCTGGGAGGAGGCACTGGAAGGAATAACCTGCATGCTGCTGCCACTCTTTCCTGCTGAGACTAGCACCCTGTTCTCTGCAGTCTTTTGCTGGAGCAGAGCAAGAGTTGGCACTCCCCCTGGGCCTACTTCAGCTGGGTACAATGGCAGCAGCAGTGGAGTAGGCTTCTCCTTTCAGTACCTCCTCACAGCCAGTTGGGCTATAACGGGTGGGCAAAATATGGCCTGTGGGCCGCATCGGCCCACCAGGCCATTCCATCCAGCCTGCAGGGCCCCTGAAAAATTTAGAAAATTAATATTTGCCCCAGGCTGACTGCCAAAGATGACAGGAGCCGGGGCAGTAGGACCTAGACAAAGCCATGGCAGGACCCTGAACAGCAAGGCCTTCCTGGCCCCACTCGCACAGCCAGAAGCCCCTGCTTAACAGTGGCTTCTGGCCTGGGACTGTGGGGCTGTTTGTGCCTTCCTGCGCTGAAGCGGGAAATTCAGATAAGTAGGGGTGGGGAGGCAGGGGAGGACCATAGGCAATTGCCCCAGTCCTTGGGGCTGGGCCGGCTCCTGCTGAGGCCTGTGGTCTGGCCATGCAGCTGGGAGCCATGTGTTGCAGAGCGGCTGGCGGGCAGGCAGGAAAGTGGTGGTGGGGGTAGCAGGGACTGGAAGTGAGCAGGTGTGTGGGAGCTGGTGTCCAGGCAGGAAAGTGGCGGTGGGGGTAGTGGGGAGTGGAAGTGAGCAGGCGCGTGGGAGCTGGTGTTCTGGGGCCAGTGCTGGTGGGGCCCAGAGCGGAGTGGCAGGAGCACAGGGCACAGACTGGCAGGGGTCTTTGGAGGCAGGCTGGGCTGTGCCAGCAGGGAGTGGGGGGAGCTAGCCTGGCTGCATAGAGCCTGTGCCAGCTGGGACCCTGTGCTCCTGCTACCCCACTTCAGGCCCCACCAGCCGTGGCCCTGGGACATCAGCGCAGGCTCCACGCTCCCACTGGCTGTCTCTGGTTCCCCCTGGCCCAGCTCCCCAGTACAGGTGGGGCAAGCACACAACGCCAACCCTACGCACCCTGCGCTTGCCCCTCCAGCCTGAGCAGCAGTGGTACGGGATAAACTGCTGCTCAGTGCGGGGGGAAGCAGCCCCTCTCCATAGCCGGCGCTTCCTGGTACAGCTGCCTGGACGCCATGTGGGGCTGTCCCGTGTCTCTGCCATATCACCACCGCACCTGGCCTCAGACCAGGCACAGGCAGGGAGCGCCGGCAGTGGGAAGGGAAGAGGGAGGGGTTGCTTTTCCCCCGCGCTGAGCAGCAGTTTGTCCCACGCTGCTGCTGCTGAACCTGAGCCCGAGCCCGGGCCCCACGCCAGTCTGGGCTCCTCCGCGTCCACCAGGCAGTTTTTGCTGTGGCCACTCATAGCCGGCACCACGCGAGGCTGCAGGGCGGCTGCTTCATGAACACAGTCACTGCTGCTGTGCTGGGCAGCAGAGATGCAGCGGTGAAGGAGCCGGCCGCAGGTAGCGCGGCACACGCTCTGGGAGGATGCTGCTAAGACTGCCTGGTGGCGGCGAGGGGAGGCAGGTACTTTCCTTCGCGCCGAGCAGTTTTTGCCCAGGAAAATGGGGTTCGGCCCAGCAGGGCCTATATGGAGCCGCGCTGTGCTGCTCAAGCAGGGAGAGGAGGAGCCAGCCCGGCTCTGTAGATCTCTGCTGGCCCAGACCCCGCGCTCCTGCTGCCCCGCTCTGGGCCCCACTGCTGGCGCGGGCCGCGTACTCCCACCCAGCTGTTGCTGCGCTCCGCGCTCCTGCTCGCTGCCCTTTCGTCCTCGCCGGCGGCTCTGGCACCACCCAGTTCCTGGCTGCATCACCGGGATTGCAGGAGCCGCTGGGAGGTGGTGCTGGAGCCATGAGCTGGAGGGGGGGAGCAGGAAGTGGCAAGAGAAAGACAGCAGCGGCAAATGGGGGTGGAAATGGCAGTGTGCGGGAGTACAGGGCCCATGCTGGTGCACCGGGGCCAGGCTTGCAGGAATTTGGTACTTTTCTGGTTCCAAGACGGCAAACCACCTTGCTGAAAGGAGTACTTCCAGGGGACAAGGGGAGGAACTTCTGGTGGCAAGAGTCAGGGGCTAGGGGTGGGACTTCTGGTCCCAAGATGGCAGCCATGGGGCGGCACATTTGTCAAGGGGTGGGGCTAGCCACGTGACCCTCGATGACTTGCCGAAACTCACTAAGTGGCCCTGCGCCCAACGTAATTGCCCACCTCTGGGCTGTAGGAAACGGCAGAGAGCAGGTATGGGAAGGAAACCTGCCAGCTGCCCTCTGCTAAACCTAAGATGCTGCTTATGACAAGTTTCCCCTGTGCCTGGGTCAGCCAGAGGCATCGGCAGAAGGGGAGAGTGCAACCACACTGCTGCGCCCCCCTGGATCTGCGCTGGATGCTTATCTTCAGACCTACAGAATGAGAATGGATTTGCTATAACCAGTTTCACTCTTGGTGAAATCACTGTTCTTCCTTTCAGTTAAATGGCTTTTTTTTGTCTCCTATCTAGGATCATTAAGCTTCCTGTTGTCAATGGGCAGGAATGATGGGGTAGGCCAGATTAATGGATGCTACGTGGGACGTCTTTTGGTGACTATTGCCAAGAGCCGGGATCTTTTCATCTCTAAGAGCTGGAAGACTATGGGGCAAACTATGCCCTATTAATCAAAAGGGACAGTCTTGAAGAGGCAAGGAAATGCAGCAACTGATTAATAGTTGGAAAGCGTTAAAATGTGCATCATTTAAAAAAAATACATGAACTGCACTGGCATTGGTGATGAATTGATACTGTACTAAAGGGCATCTATTAAGAATGTCATTTTTTTTAAAGGCGTTTAGTGTTCAGATAATCTGCACAGACAGTAACTTTTCATGAAACTTTTTTCTATTTAATTCACATGCTAAAATAGATAAAGGAATTAAGTTGATACTGATTTTTTTTTTTTTTTTAAATTTGAACAGTGGAAAAATGGCTCCAAAAGCCATCCATTTTTGCCCAATACCACCCACACTATTTGTGCCTGATACACATGCGTCAGAAACTCTTACCCCCTGGAGATACTATTGAGTGTGTGCGTGTGTGTGTGTATGTAGGAAGAGGATGAAATGTGTCTTAACTTCATAGAAAGTTTATAATAAATACACTTGGCACTTTTTCTTTTTTGTTTTTTCTTATAAAACAAACAAAAAATCCAAGATGAAATATCCTCAGTAATTACAGAGATTATGAACTAAAACAAAATAGAAGCTCATCATGCGTTGTCTTTGAAATTCTCTCTCCACCATGGAATGTAGACAAAAAATGAACATTTTTGCCATCCACCCTCAAGAACAGAAAAGGGAATACAAAATTAAGAGCTTTCTTTAAACAAGGTATGTGTGTGTAAAATTCATTGCTACAAATCTAAAATGAGGTTACTTTTAGAAGTCCTAAGCTAAAAGAACAAGGAGACACGTTAAACAAATTCCTGAAGACAGCTGGTAAAATAATTAAGATTTCTTCTAGGTGATATGAAATGGTAGAGGGTGCCAACAGCATGAAGTAATCATGGACTAAACCCTCTCATCCATAGCAAAAGCTCTCCATCAAGTCACAAAACATCACACTACTATCATTTCCCCCTCCTCAGCACATTTTAAAAATAAAACCTCTAATGCTTTTAATGCTACTCAAATTTATGTTGAAAAATAAAGTTTAATTTGGCTGCCATTGCTACTTGGTGTCTAGCTTGGCCATTTCTTGCACATAGATGCCGATGCTCTCACTGTCAAAGAGCAGAAAGTAAATGTTCTTCAAGGAGGAAGAGCTGGTGTCATCAAAATGGGCGGAAATGGCTTTGAGAGTCACCTGGGCTGCAGTCTGTTTTGGGAAGCAATTTCTATGCAGCAGGGGAAAAAAAAGAAAATTGAAGTTAGTCTCTGCCATGGATGCATGGGAAGCCTTAAATACACAACACTAAAAACAATAAAATGTAGGTCTACTTTTACACGTCTATTAGATGAACGATTGGTTGCAAATTTAAAATATGCAAGTCAAGAAGTAAAACTCTGACATCATAGTGTCAGTGAATTAACATTGCTATTTTAGGCTGGTTGCTAACAGCCATTTCTATAACAAGGCTGAAAAACATTTACATTTCTTTTTAATTTCTATTAGAACCATACAACTTTTAAGTGCTCATCTTCAGCACTGAATCCTTCTATCAGTGGCCCATGTTTTGAAGTGTGTGTAGCAGTGTTCTAAAATTCAAGTAACAGCGGCATGTTCCCAGTCCCTCCCCTTCATCCCCAAATGCCCTGATCCAGAGGGAGTGGAAACACATTTTCTAGCTGTAAAACCATTTTCCTTTAAAAATAAAAAGCCCAAAATGAAACGAATTATCTTTTGAACATAAAAGGAATAGATTCTGAAACTTGAGGAATGTAATCCAAAGTTGGTTGCTTTTGCTGGTTTCAAAGGCTACATGTTTTTTTAAATTTAAAAAGCAAAATGTACTTATCTCTATACTACCTGGAGTTCTTCACAAAGTTCTGTCTACTCTTGGTGTGCATATGCCCCATGCACCTAAGCACCTTCTTGGTGAGCAGCGTTCAGCAGGACAGCAAATGCATTTTGAATGTCCTCAGGCCCCTATACTGAGGTCGTAAATGGAAGCGTGGGTCTAATTTCTGCTTGCATCTTTCTGCAGAATCCCACTATCATAAGACTCTTGCTGGACAACACATCATGAACTTGTTACTGTGAAGGTAAGTAGCTTTTTACTTGCATTTGATAGTACCTCGTGTTTTTTATATAAAATATGATTCTTGTTGATCATAATTTTGAATAGTCAATCCCTGAATCAGCGATACAAACCTCATCCAAGCCTTGCAAACTTTGTGTGCCTTATGGGTTGATAGCGGTCCACATAGCTGTCTCTTCCCAGAATGGATATACATGTCAGTAAAGTTTTTGTTGGGAGGGACATTCTGCTGCATATCTTGTTAGGGTCTTTAGCAAAAGAAACCAGAGGCATGCTGCTTTCTTATTACTACACACACAGATTTTGGCCAACCCAGTACTTGGTATAGGTGTAATGTGACATACTACAGGCCATATATCTGAGAACATTTTGACAAGTTCTTGCCTATAGTATTGTTTGAAGTTGAGTTATATGGCTGGAAAAGTTTTCAAATGTGTATTGGGACAGCGAGGCTTGGGCTTTTGTGTCAAATCATTTGTATTCTATTTACTGTGTCAGTGTTCACAAGAACTTTTTATTGTTTGTTGTTAGAAAAAAGGCAACAAATAGCTGAATAATCTGATGGATATAATTTTCTTCCTGTTGTAGTGAATTTTCCTGGGTGAGCTGGTTGTCTGGACATGGATAGATTATGCCCTTGTCTCCTCTTCAGGTTAGCAATCACAATTGCTAGGATTCTGCTGAATATCCCTGCTGGTCTGGACAGATCAAAGTGTAAAACCTTGTTTTGAAGGTGGGTCTGTCCCATTTGGAATCTTAAGTACTTCCTGCACACCGGATATATAGAAGCAGATATTCTATAGGTTATGAGCTGCAAATCAATCCTTGCAGATCTAGATATGGAATTATATCTGCTATAGAGGCTAAGGACACCAATCTGAATATGAAGCACCAGATGAAGGTAGTGAATCCCCTGAAATCTAGAATTGCATGTCATTTCCCTTTCTCCCTGCTGCCACCTTGTCCTTCAGTAGAAGGAAGTAAAGGAAAAGTTTCTATTCCATTTGTACTGGACTAGATCCTTTTTCTTTTGAAGGCTACCTACTGTTGTAATATTGTGTCCTGAGAAGGATCCCTAAAAAGGGCTGGGGTAGATGGTGAGGGCTCATTTTACAAAAGAACTGTATGAAATAAGCTACTGAAACCATCTCTAGGGACCAGCAATCTACTGTTACCAGGTTCAGTGACTGGGGAGAAATCACAGAAATGTAGAACTGTTAGCCACTTTAAAATGTCATTCTGTCCATTCCCCTGGTCTGAGGCATGATATGTAGGCCATCCTTGTCAGATTTGTCTAACTTGTTCTTAAACACCTTTGGTTTTCCACAATGTGCTTAGTTAACCTGTTCATTTTTAACTCTGCTTATAGTTAATGTGGTTAATAGTTAAGGTTATAATAATGCTTATAGTGCTATAATGCTTATATTTAAGGTTAATGTGAGGCCCCCAAAATATTATTCCACATAAGAACACCTCCAGTGAGGAAAAGTAGTTTGTGTTTCCCGTAAAATACCTAACTTTAGAGCCACGTATACCTCTGCCTCATGGCCCTGGCTTATGAAGCAGTGTCTACAGCTGCCTGTATGGACATTTTAGATAACATCCTGTTGTTATTAAAGATTTAAACTCATCCCTGCTTATTTGAGGTATTTACTAATAAATCTATAAAGCTTTCAAACATTCTAAGGGGCCAACAATGCTTGACAGTTAGGAATTCTGAACTGTAGGAGGAGAAGTAATATTTCTAATCTAATAAATGAATACATTTGGGCTCTGTTTCACTTAATGCCCCAGGTTTTTGTTCATCAGTTGCTGCAGCCACCAATAAGCCAGATACTGGATTCATGTAAAGCTTTTTTTTTTACCCCTAGCAGATGGCATTCAATACCCTGTCTCCAGATGATTATCAAAGAAGTCTGTCAGGACCCAGTAGTCTTATTGATGAGGATTTCCACAGGTTCAGCATCAAGGCATAGGAAAAAATATCTAGCAGTCTACATGGAGTTTCCTGCAGCCTTTTTCTGGTGGAATGTGGGAGAGACTTGGCTATGTGCCTGAGCAGTTCTTTAGAAGTTCTCATAATATTAGGGGAGATGGAATAAAGACAGTACTGCTGCTGATAATTTTTCAGTTCTCAGTCTTCGATGTTTTTCCTTTGCAAAAAGGAAATTTCCTACTTTGGCTCTCAATTGTATTTTCTTGTCTGACACCATAGATTTTTGCCTTGGAATAGGGGTTGTGCAGATGATTAACGCATGCACAGTAAAGAATTCTAATATAGTAATGATGGAATATTGTAAAGATAAGAATGAGGCGGCTATGCAGAAGGGTTTTGGATCATTTGCTTACCCTTATAATCTGAGAATTTTGTGGAAAAAGAATTCTCTCTTTCTGACTCTCAGAACACATAAGAAGGAACCTTTGGGAAATAAGTACAGGATTTCTCTACTGCATTTCATAGAATCACTGAATCATATAAAATTAGGGTTGGAAGGGACCTCAGGAGGTCATCTAGTCCAATCCCTTGGCCAAAGTAGGACCATCCCTAACTAGATCATCCCAGAAAAGGCTTTGTCTAGCTGGGTCTTAAAAACCTCCAAGGATCAAGAATCCACCACCTCTCTGGGCAACTTGTTCCAGTGTTTTACTACCCTCCTAGTGAAAGAGTTTTTTTTAATGTCTAACTTAAACTTCCCCTGCTGCAACTTTAGACCACTGTACTCCAGGAGATGAGTATGAGAGCTCCATAGTTAAGGAATGGGCTGTCAAGATGGAATATTAAATTTCAAAGCAGGTAGCAAGGTAATCAATCCTGGGAGTAGGATGTTTTTAATGCCAATGGAAGTGTGAGCTCCTTTATTACGGAGTAGGTGTTCACCCCAATGGAAAGCTATGAAGATATCAGTTCCTCTAACAGCAGGTGGTCCTCCCATGTTGTATGTTTTCCTGATACTGAGGGAGTGGTATGAATTTCGGTCCAGAAATAAAATCTATCAAGGCTGATGGCACTGATGCCCAATATGGATACTGGTGCTGCGAAAAGTAGCATAGAAGAAATTAGTGCTGAGAAGCTTGCTGCATAATCCAGCACTGAAGTCCTTGGTGTCATAATGCCTCTCAATAGTCCAGCTCCAACTTCAGGGTGCTGAAATCTCAGTAAGCATCAAGCAAGCAAAGACAATTGGGATATGTGAGCAACAACAGTGAAATGTATATAACAACATTCTAGGAAGGAACTAGGGGTTATAGGGGAAACTTTCCTATTCTGAAAGCTATAATTCAAATCTATTTTTAAAAATCAAAATTTAATAGTTGATCTATCAGACTTGACTATGACTAAAATGCTCTTAAAGTAGGGAACTATACACTGATGAAACAACACACACACACATTACAATTATATTGTATTTCTATTCCTTGCACACAACCAGCAACATTGTTTATAACATTCCACTATTTTAAAGCTGTATAAAACTCAAAAGATAAAAGGTTGTGCAGATACAACAGAAGGCATAATTTGCAGCCAACAAAGCTGTGTAAGTGTAGGCTTAATTTAGCTTGCATTACCTTATTAACAATGGATTGGCAGCCAAAAAAAAAAAAATAACCAAAACCTCTGACCCCAAAAAATGTCTTCTTTCACTGTAAACCCAAGAACATTTGATCTACAAGTTCTTGAAAAACAAACCTGTTATGAAAACAAACAGTTGTGGGACATTTGCTTTTCAGAGCAGAATCATGGTCTTTAAAAAGTTGCTTTGTTCTTAAAGAAAACATTTTAAGCAATGTGATATAATGTAGCTTCTTGGTATTACCTATGCCAGTGGGGGCCAACCTTTTTGACAAGTGTATCACAAATCAGCTCTGCGCTCTTCTCACTTTGCCACTTCAATCCCATTCCTCTGCTGTTCTGCTTCCTTCCTTGTGTTCCCTCTCCCTGACCCATCTGCTGTTCTGCTCTTTGCTTTTTCCCTGTCTGCTGCTGTGCTGCCCTCTTTGATCTGCCATGTGCCACACAGAGGTTGTCAGTGGCACATGCACCACAGGTTGGCCACCCCTGACTTTTTTGCAAACAAACCCAGATTTCCCTGGCTCTCTCAAATTGCTGAGGTGACAGAATTCTCAAACCACTTGGCTACTTGGTTCATTATTGCTTATCTTGAACTCTACTGGTACAACTTCACTGGAACTAATAGAGTTTTATAGTGAGGGACACCACTGACACTAGGTGGTTGTGTGAGCTAATGCAGTGAGAATTAAGTAACTGGAAATTACTCACCACCAATACAAAATGTAGTTGGTAGACTTGATGTATGGTGTACCAAACAGGAGTATCTTTTAAATTAGATTACTTTCTACATAATCGATTATAGTCTTTCATGCAGAAATTATACTTAACACTTTTAATAAGAAAAAGCACAATGCACTGAAATCTACACTATTGAAACCAACTGGAGTTTTGCCACTTATACTAATGGGAGCAGGATCTTGCCTCTGATAATCCCCTTTCCTGTCAGATGTCTTTTAAAATAGTCCTTCTGTAATAACATGAGCCTCTTTTTGGTGTTCATACCTGCCACTGGGAAATGGGGGGAAAGCCACTGACTTCAACTTCTTGTCTTCAGCAGCTGTTAAGCAGTTCTTTACTGTCTCCTCCAACTGTTCTTCACACTTGTCTGAACCCCACTGGGGGATGTGACAATGGATGACAAACTTTGCTGCAAGCCCACTGGACTGGGTGAGAGCAGCTAATGCATAAAGAAGAAAAGACAATGCCTGATTTGTCATAAGCTCATTTTACATTTACATAGGATGTTCCATCCCAGAGTTACCCCACTCACTGCACTAATTACATTAAACCTGCCAGAATTAAGCATTGCTTTGCAACCTGAACTTGGCTCTTTTGTGATGCACTCATTAATTACATGATCACACAGAATTTTTTTCCCCAGGACACCTCCCTCATCTGATGAATAGGCAGTTATTCAATATTTCTTTTCATCTTCTTCAATGTGTGGTCCCATGTCAGCCCTGTACTGAATACAAACTTATTAATTTCTTGATGGCATTTCTACTTGATCTTGCTATTGTATCTGGGTGTTTTAAAAATGTTAATTAATTTATCTTCACTGCACCCATGGGGGATTAGGTAGAAGTGGTATCTTCATTGTACAGCTGGGTAATTCAGGCACAAAGATCATAAGAGTCACAAATAAAGGAATGGGAATGTTGAGGCCAATAGTTCTCAACTTGGGTGCTATGAGACCTGCCTCCGGAGTGTTGTGATGCAAGTGCCACTGCTGCAATAGCAGCCAAGTAGAACTGCCCCATGTGCAGGGCTGTAGCACATGGGCTCCTCCTGTATTGGAATTCTCCAATCAGCCTGAAGCAGGCAGGACAGCTCACTTGGGCTGCAGCTCTTCCTGGTCTACCGACACCCCACAATGCTCTTTCTGGAAACAGGCACCCAGAACAGTTCTACCTTCTCCTGATCTGTTTCTGGGAAATGCTGTGCAGGGTCAAACCAGGGAGAGTTGAAGCATGATCCACCTTTAGGCTGATCAGTGAACTCTAATGCAGGAAGAGAGAGTGTGTGTATGTGCTATAGCCTTCCCCCATGTGCTGAGCAGCAGGTGCACAGGGCACTTTTACTGCAGCAGCACATGGTTGAGGAGCACAGGTAACTGAATGCAACCATGCAGTTGGTCCTATAAAAGCTGTCGCCCACAGAAAACATTTCCAATCCTTTTAGTGTGGAGTTAGGCAAAAGGCAGGGCAGGGTGGCACATTTCTACACTAACCTGTTTGTTTTCTATTGATATTTTCGGTGATGTTTAATGGGGGGGAAAGCAGCATGTATTTACAACTGAATGTGAGAGTCAGATGACAAAATTGTCTAAAAACCTAATGATACTAGTGGATGCCCCATCACATGGGACTTAAAACTAGGCTACTTATTCTGGGGATTTTTGAAACTAGACTAAGCATCAACCAGAAGAAAAACATATTTCCTTGTGCAAACATTTTTAAATGCAACTCTATATACCTTCAGCAACTTCCAAAGGTCCCTGTGATTTGCGGAGCTCTTTTACTGTTTCTAAGAACTCTTTTCCTCCAGCCTTTTCCAAGGCCTTACCTGCAATGAAAGCAAAGGACCTTGACTTCAAACAAAATATCAGAATAAGGAATCTTATTTCTTTAAACTAAACTAAACTCCATAATTTTTTTTTTAATGATACATGTATTATCTTGGTTCACACTAACAGCTAGTGTTTATTTATCAATCCTAAACTGCCTGTTTTCACTTATGCTAATTTAAATATACAGAGAGAGTGCATACATGTGAAGGGTAATGTAAAAGGTTTACATTTTGCTAATGTTTTTAAATGCCAGTTACCCATGAAGAGGTGAACTTAAATTTGATCCTGCTGTTAAGAGATACCAGTGGAATGAACTTATTATTAAATCTTACATTTAAAATAAACTGTTGTGGGACTATTCAAGATAGATGCTTGCTAGCTGAGTTCTTGAATGTTATGTGGCATGTGAGTTTTTTGTTGTTGCTGACTTTGATCCACTTTTCACTTGTGGACTGGAGAGTCTGCCTCTCATAGTCCTAAGAAGGATGAAAACATGAGAACCTAGTATCTAAGATGTGTGCAGCCTATGGATAAATTCTAATCAAAATGCAAGATGAGTCTTGCAAGAGACTTCAGGGAGAATTTCCCCAGTAGTACCAAAAACCTGCTAATTTAAGTCAGGGCCAGCAATTTGCAGGATGATGCAGTGTTTATTGCTAGTGATATCCCCCTTTCCTCTCCCCCTCCACCCAACTTCACTTCAGTTCCTTGGTGCAGAAATAATTAAAAAATTGCAGGAAGAGAAAAAATTTGCATCTTAAGGGACTTATAAAATTAGTGGAGGGAATAATCCAATTGCTTTCTGGCCATCATTTATACAAAGGAACCAAAACAGTTGGGATGCTAGTGGGAATCAAATTCCTGCTGAGGATTGTATAAAGCACTGATCCAACCCCAGCTTCTACCCATGACAATGCAACTAACTCATTATGTAGCCTAGACAAGTAGCTTCACCATCCTGTGTTTCAGTTTCTCCATATGTACAATAGAAATAATGTTACTTAGGTTATAGAACTGATCTCAGGCTTTATATCTCATAACTTTATATAGTAAGTGAGATCTTACAATAAAAAGCATGATTAGAAATACTACAATACGTTTAAATTTCTTCCAGGATTTTTCAAACCAATTACAGTTCAGAAATAGATATAAGAAGTGGTCATTTCAGAGAATTAGTTTCCATGTGCTTTACAAAGCTGAAGACTTAAAAAGTGAAAATAAATGAAAAAGCTGCAGCTATTAATTAGGTCTACAATTAATATTTATTACAGGTTACAGAGAATTTAGTCAGTCCTAACATGAAAGGGTAAATGACTGATATCAACCTTTATGCCATTTTAGTCATGATCATATGGCATTTGTCATCTCATCTGCATTTTGACTATTGTTAGCAATTCACTGATTAGTAGCAAATATTTGGAGGCTATTATGGCTGTGCGAAGCTTTGGGTGCTGATTTGATTCGGAGGAGATTCAGCCCGATTCTGTGGCTGAATCTCCAAATCTGAATGAATCAGGGGACCAATTAAAAGGTACAAATTGATTTCAAGCTCTCTGAATTGACTTGGAAAAGATTTGGAGAGCTTCGGCAATTTGGGTAGTCCCCGCCTACTGCAGCAGGGAGCTGGACCTGGACTCTGTGCTGGTAAGTATGAGGTGGGGGAGGGGCAGCCGGAGGAGGGGGGAGGGTGGAC
>NW_017729003.1:12918239-12943179 GCF_001723915.1 Gavialis gangeticus
GGGGGGACCCCTGCCAGGCCCCATCCCCCGCCTGCTTTCCCAGCCCCTCCCATGGCTGCCCTGCCTGTCCCAGTTCCCGATTTGTTTTAAAAAAGGCCCCTACTCACCGGGTGCTGCCTGGTGGGGGGGCGATCCCCACTGCCCCACGCCATGTAGGGGGCTCTGCCATGAGACCCCCAACCCCAGTCTTATCTCCCAGCCCCCACCCATGGCTGCCCTGCCCACCTCAGGTCCCAGCCCTTTAAAAAAAAAAAAAGCCCCCCCACTTACCAGCTGCTGCAGCAGCCTTGGGGCTTCTGGGGGCTTGTGACAGCCCCCCACACAGTGCGGGGCAGTGGGGATCGCCCCCCCTGCCTGGAAGCAGCTGGTGAATGGGGTTTTTTTTTTCCAAAGAGCTGGGGCGGGCAGGACTGGGTGTGGGCGGGGGATGGACCTGTGTGATTTGGAGATTCGGCCAATTCAGCCGCAGCCGAATCAGATTCGGCCAAATCAAAATTGGGACAGTGATTCGAATCACCGAATTGAATCACTGTCCCCCAAATTAGCCGAATCCAAAGCGAATACTAGCCGCTTCGCACAGGCCTAGAGGCTACTGCTCAATTCCAGCCTGCTTTTCAGGACTTTGAAGGAGTGCTCTAAGCTAGAAGTTGGCAGTCTATGGCTTGATCTGGGCAGTACGGGAGTTGGGGGCACCTGGTAACTTAGTGGCATGTGGTAAGTGGGCAAAGGGAGTGGCAGAGTTGCAAGAGGTGGCCTGTCTTTGGGCCAAGCTGCATTACTTTGACCTACTGTTTTTAAACGTTCGCCAACCATTGCCCAAAGTGATTCCAACTTTAGTTCTTTCATGCTTCCAAAAGCAGCCTTACCTATTTCCTCTTTGAGGTCTATTTCAGCAGTTGTTGGGTGAACAATGCCTTCTACTTTCATAGAACCAATATCGCTGATGTCACTCTGTGTCAGAGAAAGCTGTAAGGTATTGATGAATGAAGAATGAAGTAAAAATTAAAGTCTGAATTGTAAGATCATTTTCAAGCCAAATTATTAAAACAGACCACTGACAAACCTAATGTTCAAGAATCATTCGCTGCATTGTAATGAAGTTGCCAGCTTTCAGCATTTAAACTTCAGTTTTATGCATGCTTCCTCTTACACCAGTTGGATTATATTATGAAATTCCTGTAACTTGAGTGAACACCATAGAGAAAACTACTGTTGCAAAAAGTTTATTCTAGCATCAGAGCTTGGCTACTATTACTGTTAAGAAAAACATCCTTCTGCTCTAGAATGAGAAAATGCTGATTTTAGAACCAATGGTGGTTTTTGGTTCAAGGGAAAAAGAAAATGGACAAAAGATGTTATCCTTTCCTTTTCAATTTATGCCCCAATCAGAAACTGTAGAAGCGAAGTATGAGATAGGCTATTCTGACGTAAGCAGGTCTGTTTCTACTCAAGCAATTTCTTTTCTCTCTCATCTCGGAACCGACATAGAAATGAGAGAGACTATTTCCTCATCCAGCCACCAATCAGGGGACTGTAAACAGCCAAAAAATATGAAGCCTTAATAAGCCCTAAAAGGCTGTTCTCCAGGCTTTGTACCCTTAACCTCTCTTTTTTTCACTCCTACCGAAAAGAGACAGAGGAGAAAAATACTAAGAACATTACAAAAAATAATACAAGTCTGTAAATCCCAGGAAATCATCATTTGTATCTATTCAGTGGAGCTTGCTCCTAACTTCTGGATGAAGCACAATGGAGTCTCCTGCCACTGCTGCAAAAAGGCTCTTTGAAGAACGATTCATAGCTTGCTAGATACCACCCCATCTATTTCACTGACTTTGTGTTAATAACTGTGCACCTCACAATTATTATTCTGAACAAGGTGTATTACTTAACCAGGGAGGAAGGTGTACAGCAGTCCTTCCCCACTTACAGAGTAACTGAGAGGCTGCAGGAAGTAATTTCTAACAGAACTGCGAACAAGTACCAGCAGCCTCACCGAACAGACTCAAGACTCATCCCTTTAGTCGTGTAACTGTTCTGATGCTACCTGCTATATAGATTAATTTTGGTATGTGGTCTGTAAAATGGGGATCCTGCTGGATGTGCTAAAGTAGGGGCTCAACAGGTGCTGGGTAACCAAAAGGACTGGGACGAATGAGGTCCAGTTGCTGGTGCATCAAACCAAAAGGGCACTGGAGTACTAAAGGGGAGGTGAGCAGGGAAGCTAGAGGTTTGGTGCATATGCAACAATCTTTCATAGTCTATGTATGCCTAAGGACTTGGGTTAATTGCCTGAGATGCTGATGTTCAGTTACACTAATGGTGCTGGTCTCAAATGGTGTTAGTGTCAGAGGGTTGACAAAGCACAGCATAGCGCTAGCGACTAAAGACCTTGTTACACATAGCACATGTTAATTACACTTAAAATCCTAGCGTCTGATCCTTCAAGCAGTAAAACATGTGCTGAGTGGCATCATAGCATAGCAAAGTCAGGACTTTTCTGGCAAGGAGCATCTCCAGATCATATTAGCTAATGTGTTGTCTCTTCCACGGAGGTAATATGATCAGGAGGCTCCAGTGTGGTTTGGGGGCTGGGAGCAACAGCTGTTTGTTGCTCTCAGCCCCTCGCACTGCACCACAGCCTGAAAAAGCTGTTTGTCACTCCCAGCCTCCACAGCACATCACACCACAGTCTTCAGGAGCTCTGGTGCTTAGGATGTGCTTTATTTAGACCACAGTATTACCATGCAACTGCTCAGAAAACTTTCTAACTCATAGTAATGCTTAATACAATCTAAATAAAACACATTATAAGTGTAATGTGCAACAAGACTCTACATATTGTAAATGCTTTGAAATTTATCTAGGAAAATCAGACTATTACTTCACAAGAAATTTGCAGAAGTAGTTCAATATAAAGTACATTATTCCAGAAGAGTCTACCTTTAAAATGAAAAAAAGCCAGAACTGTCCATAATTATATCTATAAAACATTATATGCTATTTTGCAAATGAAATTACTGTCAGAGGATAAAGAAGGGGAAAAATCAGTTTGAAACAAGAAATAAAAAGAGGAATTAGAGAACATTGTCAGAGGGCACAGACAAACTGAAATCTTGTTAGAATGATTTTATAAACCTAGCTATTCAAACTGTTCTAGAAAAAACCCAAAGACAGCTACACCTCAAGACCTAAATCATTATTTTATTCTCAACAGGAAGAAACAATGTCCATTCTTAATTTTAAAAATCTTTAGTCTCCAGACAGAGTTTATGAGGTATGATCCAAAAGCTACTGGAGTAAACTGAGTCAAATCTAGAACAACCCAGATGGAATGTTAGGAAGGTTCTGCGTTAGTGGTGGATGGGAAGTATCCTTCTGTTGATGCTAGACTCCACTAATGTGATCACACTTCATTATATTACGTATGGTCTCCGATTATTTTATTACCTTTTGTCCTGGCATGAGGCTCTTGGAAGACAGAATGGTGAATCCATCTCCAGGTCCATCCTCGGATGTTGAATTTGATGCCCCTTCTTTTTCATTCTCCTTCTGTTTGTTCTGTTTTTGGGGGGGGAGCAACCATCAGGACAAATCAGGAAAAAGTTGGTAAGTGTCATCTTTCAGAAGGTGAAAGCAACAAATCTGACCTTTATAGGATAACACAGAATAGCATAGCTTTTTGGTAGCTCTGTAGTCCTACGGTGTTTCATCGTTTACTAAATACAAAAGGATTACTGGTTAAAGTGAAACATTACAAAAGTTTTCTAATACTTTTCAGACTCAACAGTATGTATACATCCCTATGTAGTTCATTGAGCGTTTTTGTAGTGTTTGCTTGCCTTGGCCACTAGGAAAGCAGATGCTATACTAATCTGAGTACTCAAACTAAAAGGTATAGCTAAATGTACTAATTTAAAGAAATCTCGTAGGAACTTCCTAATAAAACAAATCAACAGAATGGTGGATTAGCAAATTTGTGAAGCATTCCATATTTAAACAAATGCTGCACAGTGGCAGCAATTAGTCTTGGTGGAAAGAGGTGTAAGAGGGATAAGAGGTGGGTAATGTGAATACCATATTTTATCAGATATCTCATTCATACCGCAAAAATTAGCCTTTCAAAATTGGGGTGCCTGTCTCAAGGATGGAAACTGATTTTCTGCCCAGAAAAAGCAGCATGAAGACTCTGTAAGATGGCTGTTGTTGCTTTTCCTTCTATTTCCTCCAGCAGCTACATTGGTGGGGGGGAAGAGGTGGAGTCCAACAGGGGCAAGATCCAGGGTGGGTTCAGTGGTGCAGCTGCACACTGCTTAACCTTTTCCTCCACCCAAGGCTTAAAACCAACAGCACCAGTAGCATTTCTATTCAGGCAGTGCTAAGGGAGACAACCGACTTCATGGCTCATTATAATCTTCCTGATTCCTACTAACTGCTCTTCACTCCAGAGTTGTTAACAACCCACTCTTTTTTAATGGGTTGATGTTCCACTAATCTATTCTTTGGAAATGTTGCTGTCTGTTAGCTACTCCTGGTCTTTCTTCTCCTATTTCACAGCCCTGAAGACCATATTTAGCTCTTTTCAAAATCCATGGGTGTATACCCATGGAGTCCAGTCTTCAGCAGGAGCTACAGTTTCAATTAGTGGCTGAGCAACCAAGATCTGCTAACAATTCAACTGTGAAAGGGATTAAACAGTAGCTTTTGCCTGAGTAGGAATGGGAGGGTGAGTGAGCTGAGCAGCAGGCTCTGTCCCTACTCTATGCAGCCATAACTCTGAAAAAAATCTCTTTCTTAATTCTGTTTTCCCCAAAATAAAGTCCGTTTCTTATTTGGGGATATGTTTATGGAAGAAAATATGGTAATTCTTATTAAGTAGTTTTACTTCCTTCTTAAAAGTGGTCTCTATATATTTCCATAGTTGTGGTGGTCTAAAATGTAATGCAAACCCCTAGTAAAATGGGTTAAACTATTCTACTATAGCAAAAATTGTGCAACTGTCCTCCTAAAATAAGTATTGGACCTAAGTGCCAAGTCAAGAAAATACTGCTGCAGGTATGAATGGAACTCTAAGTAGAAAATCAGTTTCCCTGCCTAAGATGGGCACCCCAATAGACTGTATATTATCTTTTACAGAAGGCGCTCTAAAACATTCAGGTCTGACTAAAGTTTAAGTGCAGTTTGACAGGTTGTAAATGGAAAAAGCATTTTCTTTACACTGTCACCAAACACTTTAAAATTCTAAATGAGAAACAGTTTAGTCCTATCCAAACAAAATTGTGCAGATGTCACTGAGGGTTTGCATCCTCACAAAATTCTGGAATGAAAAAAATTCTGGAATGAAAAAAATGAGAGACATTCTCAGTTCCTTCTAACAAAAAGGAAAATTTAGGGTGAAGATATAGGAAAATCTTGGGATGGTAGAATGACAACATGTTTTGGTTGTCAAGTGGATAATGGTATACTTTGCTGATTCGTTGTGGGGCTTTTGAGACTAGGAAAATAAAAAAATCAAGGGCGGTGAATGAGAGGGTGTGTTTTAAATATTAGAGCAGCTTTTCCATGTAGCCGTTGTGAAGGCCTACTGATTTTATGGGTTTTCATGGAAAGCACTGTGTGGGGAAATGTGAATGAACTTGCCAGTTGTCCTCTGAAGCTCTAAAGGTTGTCTGTCACCACTTTGGAAGTTCCTTATAGAAATGATTTAATGACTCATTTCTCATTTGATTTGTAACATTTAGGAAGAAACTCCTGGACTATGTATTTCTCACTGATTATCATCCTCTCCCTGCCACTTCTGGTAGTCATAAGCAAACACCAGTCAGAAAAAGACCAAAAAAAAAAAAGGAAGGCACCCATTTTTCTCTTCTTCCCTTTGCCATTCTATCAGTCTCCCTTACCTCCTAAAACACCAATCTGGGCTCCCACTTACCTTTTTGGGTGTCCAGGCTTTGGTGGCCTTTGCTTTCTTCCCACCCTTCTTGCTTGCCAAAGGTTTCCTTCCTCTTTTCTCAGGAGATGGGGAAAGAATTGTCTCAGATTTGCTTTTGGCACCACGTTTTTTGGCAAGGAGCTCTGGTTGAATTCTGGGTAGGACACCTCCACTTGCAATGGTCACTCCCTTTAGCAACTGCAGGGAGAGGCAGTATAAAAAAGTATGACTTATTTATTCTAATCAGCATCCTTTACCCAATATTCTAGCGCTCTTGCCTCAAGCTGCTGTTAATAGCTGCATTTCACTATATACAAGTAGGTGGCATATTTTAAATGCTTGTTTTGTACAGTAACTCTCACACCAACAGAATACTTCACAATAATTATTTAAAAGCATAGTTAAATGAATGAGTTTAAATTAAAAGTATGCTGGCTAGGTCATACAGAACTACAGACATAAGAAGAGCATTTAAGGAGGTCTCCATCATGTAAGCCTTATATGAAAAATACTCAGCTATAGTTCTAGTTAGCAACCCAGTAACAGAGGAAGGCTGAAAAGGAAATTTACACTGTAACTGGAGTTGTTTTTTGTTTTTTAAATGAGTTGTCTCCATGTATCTTACACTCTTGGCATATCCTATGCACTCAAAATAGGAGTTTCTGGCCAGTGGTGCCACTGGGGCCAAGCATGGATCCTAAGTGCCCTGTACTTGTGCATCAAGGGCAGAAAGGGCAGTCTGGGTTCAACTCCACTTCAGTTCATTGCCACCCCAGACTTCAATCAGTGGCAGAACTTTGAAGCAGGGCTATTTGTGTACGGTATATATAGGGACAACACATCTCAAAAAACTCCAGCTACTGTACAGTTAATTAACTTGTTAGTGTGTATATTACACTCCTGGTGACCCATAAAAGCAGTGATGCAGGTATGAGTCTACCTAAATATGTGTTGTACATAGATCTGCTAAAAGAAGTGTCCTTTATGGAAGCTTCCAGTAATTTAAAGGATTTAGTGAAGGTGTGTATGGAACACCAACTGGCTGGTTTGCAGATAAAAACAGCGCTTCTCAAAAAGCAGCAGAGGCTGTTTGCACCCTGGTGGAATGGGCTGTAATATTACCTGGAGGAACTAATGCAGGTAATTCATAACATACTTTGTTATTTCTCTAAACCCTTTAGATAATCTTTGGGCAGAAACAGATTGTCCTTCTATCGTTTCAAGATAAAACAAAACTAGCTGGGGGGGCGGGAGTTCTGAAGGGCCTAGTTCAGACAATTGGCAAAAGCCCTACAGGCACTGAGAGAAACCAGCTTTGATTCTCCATGATTAGAATGTGATTTGTGAAAGATGACTGGTAAATAAACAGTTTATGAGGAAATCTGATAATGCTTATGGCAAGAATTTACATTGTGTTCTTATCAGAATGGAAAAATGTGTAGAGGTTTTGTAATGGATGTTCATAGCTCCCTGTCCTAATATCCGAAGTAACTGCTTCAAGAAAGGTTTTTCCAGGTAAGTGTAACAAAGAAAACAAAATAAAAGTTTGAGCAGAAGATCCACAATACTAAGAAGTACTACATTAAGGCACTGGCTTGGAATAGTTCTTGTATGAGTGGAAATATTTTTGTAAAGCCCCACAAATGGCTAAACATGGTGGCGTGAGGGAAAAGGTTACCATATTTTCTTGCATACAACATACCCTGCCCTGGAATATAAAACACACCTTGTTTCTGAAAGGCAGAACAAAGGAAAAAAGATTTTTTCTTGTAGTAGGTAACTGAGTAGCAGCAGTTAGAGATCTGAGCCTACTCACTGTTCTACTCCCAGTAGATCACTGCAGATTTTACTTTTGGCTTTACCCGGTAAGTAGCAGAACCTGCTCTTATTGCATTTCTCACATATAATGCACACTCTAATTTCCAGCGGCTTGTTTTGTGGGGGGAAAGGTGCATGTTTTATGTGAGAAAACATGATATATATCTCCTTACTGGAGGACAGTAGACATTAATAGACACTAGCTTTACATTCAAAGAAAAAACTGAAAGTCAAGATGTCTTCAGAAAGAGTATGTAATCCCAGTTAGTAGGCATTTATGTCAATTTATGTTGTTCACATCAAACTGGATATCTCTTTTGCTTAGACAGGCTTGTGTGGTTGAATCTTTTATATTTTATGCATCTGAACAGGAAAAAAAATGTTCCTACTATCCATTCAGGAGTCATGCCATGAGATGTAAGGAAGATGGGTTTGGGTAGAGAATGGTTCTGTCATTCTAGGATATCAAGCCTGGAATTATGAGTTAAACATTTTAGAGGACAGCTCACTGAATCCGTTCCAAGTGTCAAAACTACCTCAGCCAATGGCTGTATCCTGCCTGTTCTTTCTGAAAACCTTGGCGAGTAGTGGAATCAGTAGATAACCGCACTAATGCAAAGGTACACTGAACAAAAAACTGATGCCTTCTTTTCTAGATGGCTTCACTGATCTATGGTAACAAATGCTTTGTTCTGTCTTTTATCTAGAGTAGGAATAGTATTTATTCTGTTTTCTTTTACTCCAAGAATTTAAATTCCAGGTGGGAAATGTGATGCACAAATTCTTTAGAGTATAATGAGCATCATCCATCTTTACTTTGAATAAAATTAAGCTTTCAAAATAGAGGACCATCCATTGGTGATTGAACGTCACTTAAGGTTTCCAAAAAGTGGAGATCAGAAAGTCAGTCTTATGACTCTAGATCTTAAGTGTGCACAACAGTATCTGTAGCTTCTAGACTTGCTTGTAAATAGGTTCTTCCCACTAACTGCCCTTCAGACATTAGGGGCTCAAGTCTTCCCTATGTTTCTGTGGCAATTTACCATCAAAATGTGAAACTTTACTGCAATATAAGCAATTATAACATTCAAATCAAGTCTGGTAATTTGAGATTATGTACTGTAAATCATGCAGAGGAATAACATGCAAGACTGAACGCATCTATTTGTTTTCACTTTTTCAGCTGGACTTTTCTTAGATTGACAGTGTCTACTGTTGTTGTTCAGTGCTGCAACCAGTAAACAGCCTGGTACTGAGTACAAAGATAGATATTTTGTTTTCACAGACAGCATTTGAAATTGGTATGACTAACGATAGTGTCCACCAAGTATTTTTTGCAAAATCCATTAAAGCTTCATTTATAGGAAGAGCCACTCTTTCTGGTGTAGAGAATATCAAACAATTTTTGACAAGTCTCCTACACCTCTGCAAGTGAAATCTGGAGCTATTCAGCTATGGTTTTTTATTAAGCCATGTAACCTTTTATATTCTTCTGGATAAAATGGTGTTGATGGGACTACTGCCTCATAGGCAGTGATGCCAAATAGCCTATTCTGGAGCTGTTCCTCCCCAGAAACATACTTTGAAAACTGAGGATTGTCCAGGGGCATCTGAAGTGGCATAAGTCTCTTCTTCTTACTAAAGAAGATATTTAGCTGTAAGATGCTTGAGGAGTGGCCATAAGAAGCCCAAAGATTCCAGTACAATCATGCAGGTAGAGTATATGGATAGGAAGTTAATCCAAAAAAGGGAGGACCAAGGCATATATTTAACTTCATATCCTACAGGGCA
The DNA here is from genome assembly GCF_001723915.1 of Gavialis gangeticus. Classification (NCBI taxonomy): domain Eukaryota; kingdom Metazoa; phylum Chordata; order Crocodylia; family Gavialidae; genus Gavialis; species Gavialis gangeticus. Next base: position 12,927,781 of record NW_017729003.1, read on the forward strand.
TCTTTGAGGCCCCCAAGGAGTCTGACAGAGCCCTCCGGGGGGTGTGGGCGGGGGGTGCTGCTGCTGGAGCTGAGTCCAGCGGAGGGAGGCGGAGTGCAGCCCCGGCACTGCACTCCACCTCCCCCCACACTGGACTCAGTTCCACAGGGCTGGGAGCCACCGGGCACTGAGCCCGGTGGAGGGAGGTGGAGCGCAGCCCCGATGCTGCACTCCATCTCCCTCCACCAGACAAAGCACCCAGCGGCTTACTGGGAGGGAGGTGGTGCACATTACCGGGGCTGCCTCCCTCCACCAGGCTGAGCTCCCAGTGGCTCACAACCCCATGGAACTCAGCCCAGTGGTGGGGGAGGTGGCGTGCAGCACCGGCTCTGCCTGCCTCCTGCTACTGGGCTGGGCTGCATGGGGCTGGTGGAGCCAATCAGAGTGCAACCCCGCATTGGGAGGTGGGCAGAGCCGGTGCTGTGCTCCTATTGGCTCCACCAGCCCCACAGAGTGCAGCCCAGTGGCAGGAGACAGGGAGCACCAGGGCTGTGCTCCCTGCCAGGCTGAACCACATAGGTCTATGAAGCCACTCGAAGCACAGCCCTGGTTCTCCCCTGCCTCCCACCACCTGGCTGCTGCTTCAAAACTCGAAATGTTTCGAGGCTGTTTTGAAGCCCATCGTTTCGTTTTGATTTTACTGTTTTGTGCTCGAAACGAGTCGAAACAGTGTCGAAACGAAACAGCTGGCAAAATTTCGTACAGCCCTAATAAGCAGTCAGTGCTAGGAGGAGGTCAGAAGCAAGGAAATGGCAGATGGGCAAACTACAGTAATGTCATGTTTAGCTCAGGTATAAGTAAAGGAGACACTAGCTCTTCTAAAAATTGGAAGGCAGTACTTTATGATTCCCAGACACCAGTATAGTGATGTGTACCTAGGGTACTGCATACCAGGGCTACCAGAGTAACTGTGCTTAGTACTGAAACAATCAATACTGAGGAAAGGGCTGCAACTGGTGTCAAAATACTTGGTGCCCCACTGACCTCAGAGGCTATAGCCTTAGTATCAGCCTGGCAATCACTCTTATCTAGACAACAGCAAGCAACTGTGCTACCTTTGAACTTCCTGGTTTCCTGATTTAGTCTGTGGAGTCTTTCTTCAGAAGGACTGAATAAGTGATTCAGACTTCTTAGCAGAACCTTTGTGAAGACATCTGCTTCTGATCTCAGACCAGGTTTAACTGGAATGGTCCTACCAGAGTCCCTTGAAGCCTGAACTTTGGGAATTGGAGTCCTGCAGCTAATGTAACCTAAGGTAGAGGGGAACAGTCCATCCAATGGAATCAGTCAGACCCAACTCCAAGGAGGCTAATAAAAAAAAAATTAAGTCACTATTTTTGGCTTTTAATGTTTCTTTGAAAAGAATTTACTCATGTCACACTGGGAATATGGGGATGTCCCTAAACAAAAGCACTATGAAGGATACCCACATTTAACGTGAATTGCCACCTCGTAATGGACAATATTTAAATCCAAGACACTTAGGTTGTGATATTCCAAAATCCTGGTAATAGGAAGGATCCCACTACGAAAAATTTAAAATGGAACAAAATCTTCTAAAACTGTGCAATAAAGAACTATGTTTTACCAAAATGATGCGAATGGGCAATCACCAGATAGATATAAGGCTAATACTAATATATGCCCATCTAAAGTTTAAATCAAAAAGAGACAGTTTGAGTACATGGACACCATGAACTCCATTCTAAAGGCAATTCACTGAGCAGGAACTGACTGCCCATTGGACCCACCTTGCCCTTTGTGCTCTAGGTATGGTAATTCAGGAAGTATGTGTGGTCCCAATAGACATTGCTGGCCAAAAGACTGATCTCTAGCACAATGGGGCGCATTTGCACCAGAAGTGGAATACACGTATACACAGCACTTGAGGATAACCTATAAGTTATAAGCAACTATGTGGGATGGTGGCATATCCATACCTATCTATGGGGCTACTGAAAGAGTGGGCCCTGAAGGACGGCCAGTAAAATCTTTCCCACAAAGTCAGCTATAAATTCACATAGCATCTGAAAAATCTTTTTAAAAAATGGGAACTTGAGCATCCACATCTTACTTGACAGAACAAGCAACTTGGCCATTAAGACATAAAGAAAAGGGGTACCTAGTGCTCTTTTCCATTCCTTACGTGAATTAAAACCCAACACACAAACACACTTTTGTCCTTATGTTGGTAGATGGATTCTTGTTCCATTTTCTGCTGTGATAGCCATTATGGTCTCATCCAAATTCAGACTGGAGTGTTTGAACTACACTGTATGGAGAAGTCTATACACTAAAATACTAAAAGCATACCTGGTTCAACTCCTCATCATTAGCAACTGCCAGTAGGATGTGTCTGGGGGCAATTCTTCCCTTTTTGTTGTCTCTTGCTGCATTTCCTGCTAGTTCTAGTATTTCAGCTGCAAATGCATTAAAGTAAAAATCAGAAACAGAATATCAATCTACATCTAGATCTACTTTTAATCCACTTGAAGGCCCATTTATATTTCCAGAGTGGTATAAAGTGACCTTAGTACCAATGAGAATCAGGCTAAAAATGACCTTTTATTAAAAGATTCTATTAAAACTTATATAAAATCTTCCACTCTTCCAAAATCTTCTAAAAGTTAATGTTTTATACATTTTTACAAAATAATACCTTACCTTTCCTATTTCTTCCAAAGGATAAGCACTGTACAAACTAGCATGCCAAAAAATTGTTCATGTAATTCTGTATTGTTTTTACAAATCTCAAGTTGAAATGCCCTTTCAAAAATAAGCATACAAAAATAAATATTAGCAATCCAAAATTGACCATGTAAACCCACAATACTAAAGCATGTAACAAAAATCCCTTGAATCTAGGAAAGAACGTTTAGACACAGCAGGAAGGATTCTCAGAACTAAATAAGTAAGAATATTGATGGTAAACATGAGGGTGCTTCAGTGTCAGTCTAGCTGGTAGCCAGCTCCCACACTAAAGCACCCTTGTACCCCAGCCAGTCAGGGCAGTGTCTACGTGTGTGCTGCTAGGGGGTAAATTAGTTAATTCCAGCTTAATAGGGGTGCATGTGCAGAGGCGCAACATTTATTGTGCAGCTAATTAGTCTACTGTGCAGTAAATGTCTTATGTAGACATGCCCAATGCAAAGCAATAAACTTCGGAGCAGTTTGAGCCAGAGTCAACTACTCTGTGCAGCATCTACGTGTATACCCAGAACAGCAGCAATCTGAGCTGGGGCAAAGCAGGCCCAGGCTGGCACAGGGTATGAGGGGTCAGCCCTGGGCTCTGGGTGGTGGCACTGGGCAGCAGAGAGGCTGGCTGGGACAAAAGGGTGCTAAAACTGTAGAGCCGTGCAGCTAGGCAGTAGTATGGCCTCCAGCTGACTGGGCACAATTTACGCCTAGTCAGCATCTATAGCTGCATTTAACTGCAGTAAGTTATTCTGGCATAAGATAGTCCCTCTCACCGACAGTACTATCTTACTGGGGCTTTAATTAGTTTACTGCAATCTAATAATGTCACAACTAATTAGTCTACTCCATAGTTATGTGCATGTGTAGACATGGCCACTGAGGCTTATTTGTAGGGCTATGCTGAAGATCAGAGAAATAGAATAGGAAGGACTGGGCCTTGACACACCAGTGTGAAGCTTCATTTGAGAACAGGACATAATACTATGGTTTAGATGCAGTAGGATATTTTTTGCTCAAAGCAAGCATAAGAATGATACCAAAACATTTCCTCATTTTCAGTGTCCAATTTTCCCTTCCTTTTGTGCTTTTTACATGAAATAACAGCAAGTCAAAAACCTACAATTGTATCAGTTCTCCAGAGGCTGCATTCTATTCTTTCCTTATAAGCAAAGTAAGTAACTTGAGAGAGAAGGCTGAGAGGTGATCTAGTGGCTGTTTACAAACTCACCAGAGGTGGACCAGCAAGAATTGGGTGAGACTGTTCCCCTGGGCACCACCCAGGGTTACTAGGAATAATGGCCACAAATTGTTAGAGAGAAGGTTCAGGCTGGACATCAGGAGACATTACTTTACAGTTAGGGCTGCCAGGCTCTGGAATGGGCTCCCAAGTGAGGTGGTGCTCTCTCCTACCTTGGGGGTCTTCAAGAGTAGGCTGGACAGATGTTTGACTGGGGTGATATGACCCTGGCACCTGTTCCTGTCCGGGGCAGGGGGTCAGACCTGATGATCTGTTTAGGTCCCTTCCAACCCTAAGTACTATGATACTATGATTGACAAATACAAAGGCTTCCATGGAAAACCCAGCTGAAATAGACAAAAAAGCTACCTGACAAAAATCCAAAGGGCCTCTCAGGTCATGGGTGAAATACAGGTTTTCAATTTTCATTAGCTCAGTTAAAATTGCAAACTTATCCTCCAATTTCTACTTCTATTAATTCTGAGCAGCAAAATATGGATGTTAAACCTTAAAAGTTATTCTTTGGTGGTATTAGCAATATACTGTATAAAATGTTTAGCAGCTGTTTAAAAGACAAAACTAGTCGACGTGCAAAAAAAAGATTGGAAGAACCTTATTAGGATTACAAAGTCAAGTATGAATGAGGCTGGGAGTCTGTGAAGAAATAGTATGAGATGAGATAATTAGAAAATGTATCTTAACACATGCAGGAGGATGTGGATTAAGATTGCACAAGCAGCTTTATTTCTGGTATTGCCCAACTTTTGGGCATTTGACTTTCCAACCTATATAATGTTCTTTTAATGCAGAGTTGTGTGTGTAATTTCCTAAGGTTTTAGAAAAAGTTAATTGAACCATTTTTTCTGTATTACGTCATATTAATGCCCACTGGCCATCAGCAGGGCTTGAACCATTAGAGTCACCAAGCAGACTCTCTGCTACATTAGCTAATGGAGTAAGTAATAACAACAGGAGATTGTCCACTACATTGATCAACAGTAAAAGAGAGTCTTTGCAATTAGATGTCATAGATATGTGCTAACAGGAGAATGGTGAAAGTCCAGAAAGAGAAGCTACTTATCTGTTCAGTAATGCATTCTTTCAATTGTGTTATTCATACATACATTCTAGTAATGTGCATGTATACCCGATGCACACAAATTCATAGGCTCTTGGCCAGCACTGTGCATATAGTGTACCCCTTAATGTCTTCATGCCTCATATTAAGGGCAAAAAAGTGCAGAGTACTGCAACCACCATTCTGTTTCCTCCAAACTACAGAATCTTAGAGGGTAAGAGCCCCAAGCAGAGGGGACAGAGGATGGGTCAGGGATATATGCATATGGTACAGGTAGGTAAACTCACTGATTCATTCATACAATGATCCACATATACATTACATATATACATATAGATCCACATATACATCACTGCTTCCAAGCAATGAACAAATAGAATGGGAGCTTAAGAGTTTTAAGAAAATAAAGATTGTAGAACAACTTCACAAAGTGCAGCATCTGATCTAGAAGCTTCAGTAGTTATCTAATTCCTTATGAACATAGGAATGTAATTCAACAAGACTGCTTTCTATGTTTCTCCCAGAATCGTTTGTCAAGATGTTGCTGAAGCTACAGTGAACACCTAAAGTGATAGGGTGATTCAGCTTAGCTAACTTGTGTAACATGATTTCAAACAGAAGTCCACCTTGACAGGCTCTAACATGATATGGCTGTGCCTTTCATCTTCTTGGAACAGTCTGAGTAAAGACTTAAACAGTTTTGCTCTTTGTAGATAAAATGCCAAAGAGGATCTGACATTTAAGGTTGAAAAGAAGCCTTCAACTTGGAAACATGAAGGTTAGAAAATAAGCACAGGTGTGCTGGATCAAATGAACCTCTAACTAAAGTCAGCAAGAACTAGGATGTGCCTTCAGGGATAGAAGACAGTAAAAGAAAGGTTGGCCATTCAGTGGTTGGATCTCTCCTGCCCTCCTTGCAGAGTTAAATGTAAATCATTTTTTAATTTTCACTAATAAGACATGAGCCAAAATGGACAGCTCATGAGAGGTCAGAGTTCCAAGCTGAAGTCCTGACATGGGGATGGAGCAGTAGGAAGGGTGGGAGGTGACCAGGGCAGCAGCCCTGGGCACCACCTTTGTGGGGGGAGGAGATTAGGGCTGTGCAAAATTTCACTGGGCGTTTCATTTCAAAGCTGTTTTGATGCATTTTGAGCTTGAAACAGCGAAATTGAAACAAAGCAAAAGGCTTCAAAACAGCTTTGAAATGAAATAAGGGCACTTAAAACGTTTTGAAAGTTTCAAACATTTTGAGTTTTGAAGCTGGGCTTACTTGGCTTCAGCACTGGTCCCAGGTGGCAACAGCAGTTTCCTGTCATCCAGTGCACAGATCTGGTAGCTCGCACCCCCCGGGAGGGCTGCGGGGATGTGCTGGACCGTTCCTGGGGATGCAAGCTGCCGGAGTGACAGGAGGCTGCCTGGGACCAGTGGCAGCAGCAATCTTCCCTGGCACTGGGTGTGGGCTGTGCCCAGCGCTGGTCCTAGGCGGTAGCCTCAGCCTTCTGTCATCTGGTGCAGAAGTGGAGGCTTGCATCCCCAGGAGGTGTCCGGCACAGCCTGGCAGCCCTCCCAGGGGTGCGAGTCCCCGGATCTGCGCCCTGATGAGAGGAAGCTCAGGCTACTTGTCTCACCTGGGACCGGTGCCCCCCGCACACCTCCCTGCCCAGCTGCAGCCCCCCTGCACACTCCTCTCCGGGCTGCAGCCCCTCCACAGCTTAACAGCATCAGCAGCTGTGCTCTTGGTCCCCTGCACAGCAGGAGGCAGCACAGCTCAGCCCCAGCTGCCAGGTATCAGCTGCCTCTGCCACAGCAATTTTCATCCAAATCAGGCAATGACAAAGTTTTAGGCATTTTTATCGCACCCATCTGACCTTGTGTAGGCACTCTCGCCACTTCAGAACATGTACCCGGTGCCAGCCGCAGGGTGTGTTCCTGTGGCTTTAACGGCGGGCCACGTTCACCCTGAAGGAGGCCCCAGTACTCACCTGCCATGACTTGATCTTTCCCTTCAGTGGTGAGGCTCCTTCTAGCTCCTTGCTGACCAGGGGCTACCCTTAGCGGGTGTTCTTGGGGCTCCACCTCTCCTATACCCCAGCCATGCACCAGCCCTCAGGATGCCCAGATGATGTCTTCGCTTGTCTCCTCTTCCCCCTGCTCGTCTCCTGGCCCCCTCCTGATCTGTGGAGGTCATCCGTGACCCCTCTCCCTGCCTCAAGATAACTCAAAACAAAATTAAAACACAAAAGGAAAGGTTGGGATACGGGGCCTCAGCCTGCCCCACTCATGGGTCCAGTGTCTGTAGCTCCAAGGTCCCTCGACGTAGTCCTCCCTGGCCTAGTTGCACTGCCGGGCCGCCATGGCGCCTCCTTTAGTTGATCCTGGACCCCTCCATTGGGTCCTGGTCAGGATTTCCTCTGGGCTGCTGATGCAGCTTGTGTGTAGTTCGGAGAGCAGCCTTGCTGTCTGGCTCTGGTGGTCTCCCCGGCCATTTCCCGCCCACCAGCTTTTAAATCGGCTGGGTAGTGGTTTTTGATGATGTCATCCGCCCGTGCCGTACCGAGCTGGTAATAAAAATGGCTAATGATCCGTAAGGACAGTTCATCTCAGCATGGCTCATCTGGCTCCGCTTCTTCTAAAAAAGTTAAGTTTGCCCTGTCCTCAGGGCTTTTCTCTTTCTTCCCAAGGGTGGCTGGCCCTGCCTCGGGTCCTGCCACAGGAGGGGGCTTCAGGCCCACTGTTTGCATTCCCCTGGGACATTCATGATTTCCCATTATAGCCTATGGGCAAAATGTCAAAACTCGTTGAAACAGTTCCAACGAAACAGGGCAGTGCTTCAAAATGAAATGAGAAAATCAAACACTATCCCTTCGAAACGGTGAAACGGACATCAGATTGAAATGACTGTGTTTCGCATAGCCCTATGGAAGAGAGACAGGGCAGGAGGCGCAAAAGTAGCCAGTACTGCAACTAGCATGGCAGAAGCTGGCACTGCCTCATGCATTGTGGCTGCCGTGCACAAAGAAGTACCCTGCTACACCCCTAGGATGGGATCTCTGATACATTTTTTAGGAACACTTTTGCAGAGCTTTTCAAAACCTCAGTTAGAGCTGCGTGATTACTGTGGATGGTGTGGAGAATGAGCTGCCAAATGGACTTTGAATGCACTAAGTAACAAAACTGTTAGTTTCAAATTTAACAAACAGTATAAGTATTGGGAGTTGGGGAATTTTTACATCAACAGGAAAATCTTGTTCACCTTGCCAGGTAAGCCTGTCTCATAGAACTTCTCTTTCTTCTCATTAAAATATTCTGGACAGGTGCAGAACAATCCAAGCCAGCAGTCAAGCAATGGGATGAAAGGACTTCTTATTCAGGTGAAAGATTTTAGTTCTGTTTTATGACAGAAGACCTGAAAGCAGAGGCAGGCATCTTTGGCTGGCAGATCTGCTGATTCATATTATCTGGGAAACAAAACTGCCTAAGGCAGGCCAGAGCAATCAGTCAGTTTAGGTAAGTCCTATCTGAACTTGTGTTGCATCCTTAGTGGGACCAGTGATTGATTAGGCACACCTGAAGACTCCTGCTAAGCTGTTAGACAGGTGGCCTTGGTTCCTGCCTCCTCTTGACTTTAAGTCCGACAATTCTTGTTGCACTGTTACAAATAAGTCTACCTTAGAATGATCTCATTTGGGAAAAGTGGCCCACATGATCAAGTCTTTAGTCTCTCACTCATAAAAAAGAAATCATTCCTGCTCTGTTTGCTATACCAAGGAAATATGGTACTAGGTAAACCAGTTCTGTAATCTAATTACTTCTTGACATTGCAGGATGGTCTTGCCCTCCTTTGACTGTCAAAGCAGAACACAATGGCCTGTATGACTGTCATTACCTGGACAGACTGCCTTCTATTGTGATGGAGAAAGTACTTGCTAGCTTTGTATAGCACCCAGGTTTCTAGAAGAGTGATATGTACTAGCACTTTGCCTGATTTCACTGTCATTGCACCTTCAGGCCAACCAGTAAGTGTTCTCCATCTAATAGTTTTGGACACGAGGACTCTTTTACAGACAGTTCAAGGTTTTCTCCTACATTCAGGAAGTATAAATTATCCTACCTTAGGGCCGGAGTTGGACTAGATGACTTCTCATGGTCCCATCCAGTCCTATTTTATATGACTAAGATTATATAACAGTATGAATAGATGCACATAAAAAGGACCTATCCAGATGAGGTTTGATAGGGACATGTACCAACTGTAGCCAGTATAGGTGTACCAATAAAGTTTTTTTTGCTAATACTGATAGCTGATACTGGTCTGATTGCCAATATGCAGCCTGGCAGCTTGGAGAGCAGTGTCTGGTGGGGGAGGTAAGGGGTGTGGGGGGAGCAGATCGAGGCCTCCACAGTGAGTGAGGGAGTAGGGCTGGGCAGGGGCAGAGCAGGGTACAGGGCGAAGCTGCAGGCAGCTTGTCTTGGGGACATGGGGGGCAGCTCCCGCTGCCGTGTGCACCCTTAGGGGAGGCATGAGGGCATTTGGCCCACAGATTTGTTCATAGGGTGAGGACGAGCTGCAGGCTTTGGCCAGGGGCTGTGTGAGCCTCTTCCCTGCTAGGGAGGCAGGGTGGGTCAGGGGCAGGGTGGGTCAGGGGAGGAGTCGGGGGGGATGGCAGTGGCACTGGAAGGGGGGCTACAGTGACCCCAAAATTCACCGTAGCCCCCGCTCCCAGCATTGCCACCTGCCCCAAGCACAGCCCTGGCCCAGCACACACCCCCAGGAAGAGACTGGCACAGCCCTCCAACCTCAGCCTGCAGTGGGCAGCCTGAACCTGAATCCACTCCTCAACAAGTGCTACAACATTTGCTGAGGTTTGTAAAACAGACAAATTTCCTTTTGAGAGGACAAATTAAGGTTAATTCTTGTAAATATAAACAAGAGTTTGGATTTAAATATCATAGGACAAAAGTTAATTTCACAGCAGCAGCACGCATAATGTCCATTTTGTAGGAAAAGGTGAACTTTACATATTAACAAGGTTAAAATACATGCAATATAGTTAAGTGGGATTCCTTTGGCCATCCAAAAAACACAAAGAGAATGTGGTATAATTTAACTTGAAAATACTATGTAAATGAGAGGTGGATTCTTTTTTTTTTTTCTCTTCTGCTATGCATATTCAACTATTTCCAAGTCTGACATCATTTCCTTGAACTAAAAAGGACTGGATGCCACTCCCTTTTAGCTTATCAGCATTTCTAGATCAAGCAGAGATCACTGTAAAGCAATAAAAAACAATCCTTCCATTTAGGGATTAAGCATGGTACATCTGCAATATTTTCATCTCCTGCTGTTCCATGAAGAGAGTAAATCCACTTCAGCCCACAAAGTGCATGTCAGTATACTTTTTACATTTACAGAGCATAATTTTCAGAGCTGCAGAGCACCTGATTATCTCATGGACTTCACTTAGTGCTGTATATGATCAGTATTTTAAAAATCAGGCTCTTAATTTACCTGCTAGATATTCTATGACAGCCGCCATGTAGACCGGTGCTCCCATACCTATCCGATACTTGAATGTTCCTTTCTTTAAGTAGCGCATCATCCTCCCCACTGGGAAAATAACACCTGCCCTGCTGGAGCGTGACATCTTGGACATTTTCTTTTTCCCACTTCGGCCTGACATCTTGCTGCTGTATACCTTTCAACTTGCTGACAGACTGTTCTTATTCACGTACACCAACCCAAAAGCTGCAAAAGAAAAAGACAGGACTGATGGTGGGTATAGCCAAAACTTAGAGTCATAGAAAATCTGTAGAACAAAATCAGAATAGATTTCCTTGTGCAGGGAGAAGGAAAAATCCAACATAACAGAGACATTGATCTGGCCTGGATGAATATAAATATTAAAGCAGAAGTATGAGTTATCAAATAGCAGACAATTTGAGCATTTACAACAGTATAATCTATGTTATTCTGAATATATAATATGATATAAACAGCTCAGGAAGAGCAGTTTGGGGAATTTAAAAAAAGTGCATGTTAATTGAATATCATAATATCTAAACAAGTGTCCTTGGTATTCAAGGGATCTGTAAGTTTGTTTGTCTGTTAAAACATAGTAGGTGATGCTTCTGCTATTGAAAGATTCGTTTCCTGCTAAACTTGAGAACTGTTTTACAAAGTCATGGGAATATTTTCAGCAAAGCATAGTGAGAGTGAGGCATTTGTCTCTCATCATTATTTTAAAAATGTATATTGAATTCTAATGAGATAAATAAAAATTATATAATTGATATTTGAAGAACACTGAGGTTGCAAAGTTAAACAGTGAAAATTTTAAGAGATGTCAGAAGCCAGTTTGCGGTGTAACTTTAATGTGCCTGCCTTACATACTATGCATTCTTACATAGTCTTTCATGACATAAACGCATCTTTTACCCCATGGGAGCCCTGTTCACTCAATGTGCAAAAAAGACAGTACTCAATGGCTGTATCTATGTGAAATGCTGACGGTGCAGTTGCTACTGTGCAGTCATTTAGTACTTGTATAAATGAATACTAAATGACTACACAGTAACCTGATTTACTGTGCAGTAGCACTGCCAAACAGCTTTATTGTGACGCTGACTGCACAGTAGCCCAAGACTACTGCGCAGTAGTGTTGTGTCACGGTTTCTGCCACACAATGCTATTGCACAGTAGTTTTGGGCTACTGCGCAGTCAGTGTCTCATGTAGACATGGCCAATGAGTAGTAATTCAAAAGTTTTTATCCCCATCAGTATGTACTCACATGCCTTAATTCCTGCACAACAGCCAAAACTTACATTGAATAAGAATTTATTTTTCATGGGCTTTCAATGACACTTATCACTGTTGCAGTAATAAATCTATTTTCAAAACCTCCTGCTTGTTAGATGATAAAATATCATCATAGCCATTTTACAGGTGGCTAGCTGTGGCACAGAGAGATTAAGGCCTTTATTGTGTAAATTATCCAACAAGTTTGCCTGATCCACCATTAAACCTAGAAAGATCTAGATAATTCTCTAGGGCACATCTACACGTGCAATTAATGTGACTTAATTTATTGTGCTGCAATTTGCACCAGAGTAAACTAATCTAGGCACAATGTAAGTCCAGTGACAGAAGCAAACTGAGCCAAAGTGGAGCAATTAGGCTCGGCAGCAGGCAGGAACCTAATTGTAGCGCGTATGTAGATGGTGATGCTTTACTGCAGAGCAAATTAGTCTACTCCATGGAAAAGTGAACATGTAGATGCACCCCCTAGAGATGTATAAAGCTTTCCTCAATTCTATATGGGAGAGAGTGAAGGTCACCTACAAGAGACTCTATTTTTACCTGTATCTTTTGCAAATGGAGTTCCACTGAGTACAGTAGGTTCAGCTTCAGATAAGAGAAAGCAGGGGACCTATCTGGGCTCCCCACCCCGCCCCATTCTGCTCCTGCTTTATAAATGGAACTCTGGAAGACAAATATATAATAGTGTTCAGAACCATGTTATGTCTTTCTTCATATCTTGCTGGTGTTGCTGAGCAGTCACAGGGCTCAGCTGCCATTGATCTGAGAGAAGGATCTTAATCTCTATCATAATGTTTTCTGCAAAAACAGCCAATATAGGCTAGGCATAAGAACAAAGAAAATAAATCTATTTCCTCCCATATTTCTTCCTATTTTCCTGAGGACAGTAAAATGGTATTCAAGGAAGTACTCCAGGACACTGAGGTCAGCCACTTCAGTTTAAACAATATAACCAGACTTGAAAAGGGGCATGTTTGTTCCTGAAAGCTTATCTAGAATTTCTCCCAAGTTTAAAATTGGCCAACTAAAAGTTATCACAAAAAAAATCTTTAACTACATATATGTTTCTGATACTAGTCAAATAAATGTTAGATTTTAGCTATGTAAAGATAGGTAACCCTTGCCAGTGACCTAATACTGAACTCAGTATTATGCCATAGTAAGTCCAGAGTCAATCCACTGAAGGAAATGAAGAATCTGGCTGCAGCAGTGGCTGTTTCTGTCAATGAAGATGCAAGCACAGAATTCATCTAACACAACATTCGAACAAAAAATAAAGGAAGATTATTATGACAAGAAAGGAGGCATCATAGGAAATATGCTATGGCTACAGATTACAGCATTCTTTAGTTGAAGGTTCATGGGATCTTTTCCAATACTATGTGTTTTACTTCTTCAAGGTCCTTCATTTTCATGACCAATACTGCTGGAGAGGGTTTGATGTACTGCCCTCAAAGGCAGTAGGGGCTCAGTTTATTGCTTCAACTGTCCTTCTAACCTTGCCAAGTTTCTGACTGAAGGACAAATTCTAATTGGTAGTAACAACACATGATCACATACTATATGATCTATTATGCTACTCTCAGGCCTGTGATGGGGATTTAACTGCCATCTAAAACAGCTCTTGACATCATTCAACTACAAAGATACATTCAAAATTAATTTGAGGAAAACATCAAAATCCATGCCTGATTCTTTTCCTGTTCATTTCCTGTACTGAATAGAAAAAGGTCCAATGCAAATTCTAATTTAGAAGGTCAAAAAAATGTTTCTCTGTAACAGCCATAGGGAAATTCAACAGTGATTTTTTAATGACAATCTAAATTGAATTTTGGCTACGCTTCTGGTACACCTAAAAAATAAGAATGCTAGACGGGTTATGTTGGTGTAAAATAGCACAATGTGTCCTTATCTACGATGCAGATGATTTTCCTTTCTTCATTAATCATATAACGTAAGTAAAACTAAGCTTAGGAGAGAATAACATACACTGTAGTAGTAAAGGACACCCTAAAAACTAAGTTTCACATCACCTCATTATGAGTTCCAAAAGAATTTCCATTTTTTAAATTAAGGGCTGTATTTAACAATTTAATAAATTGCGAGACCAGAGGAAAAGTTCCTTAAAAGAGCATCTTCACTATAAAAGGGTTAATCAATTTGCTCTATCATAATAAAGAAAAAAAATCAATTTCTGTTGTTGGGTTTGTTAGAAGTCAGGGCTTGTTATAAACAGTTTGTTATGATGAGGTTGTACTGTATATTTTTGTTAAGTTTCTTAAATAAGTTGTAAAACTAAAAGCAGCCTTGTCAGAGAAGACTGTAAAACAATGTGAAAAGAAAGCAGGCTGGAAGCAAGCAACATGCCAAGATGATTAAGAAATGTGGAAGAAATCCCCTTTTCCAAAAACTAATTTTTACTGTAAATCTCAGCTAATTGACATCCTCCAGGGCTATGGAAGAATTGATTCAGTCCAATAGTTTCAATAAAGCAAAAAAAATTAAATAGACCAATCAAAGAATGTTTCTTAGAGTAAACCATGTCTAAATAGGGCATGGACTGGAGAGATGATTGGAGAACTCAGCAAGTGTGTTGAGAAGACTAGCTACAACCTGCATGATTAGCTCCTTCTCCCTTATGAGTTTACTTGGCTGGTACAGGTGAGAACCTATACTGAATTCCTGCAAGTAGACAGAAGGACACCGAGATAAGCCTATATTCTTGTGCTTTAGGGATGTACTACAGTGATTTTCAACTGGGTTGCCATGAGATCCTTTTAAAGGTGCTGCCAGGTACTGTGCAATATTAGCAATATTAGGTGTGCAAGCACCTATGCATAATTCACGCAAACCAAGAATTTCAAATTGGAATCCACAGTGTCAAAAGCATTCTGACCTGTTGTTGTCTTTCTGAGCTCTTTGCAACAGAAGATTTGCTCTATTATTTTTCTGTAGTCAAAAAATAAATGACAGCTAAGAGGTGGCATTCCCAACTTCTGTGAGTGAAAGCTGCAGCACAGCAACTTGCTTGTATAGTTCAGACAATCCATTCAGGACTGGTTAGTTGAGTTGGAGATTACTCATTGATTTCACTCTTTCTGATTAATTCCTGGATCATTTTATCTGTGTCTGCTTTAATGATATCAGACAGGTGGGTGGTAACTCTCTTTGGAGAGATCTGCTCCTGTGCATCTGGTGGATTTTATGATGCAACTGTTACCTGAATAACAGGTATGCAGGTAGGCTGGATTCTGGTAAAAGAGGCAAGAGATAGGCCTACAGTCTGCTTTTTAGGCTGCTTGCAGACATTAAAAAACAAAACAAAAAATGCAGCATCTGTAAAGATTGTGCGCTTCAGTGGGGCTTTTAACTAAATCTGGTTCAATCCGTTATTAGATAAAAGTCCCCAAAAACCCCACTAAAGTGCCTGATCTATACAGATGTCAGGTGAGCCGGGCTGAAGTAACACACTGCCTCTTCTGGGTGTGTGCAGGGCTTGGCATGGGAAAGTGTAATTGGGGGGGGGGGGG
>NW_017729003.1:12943294-12944869 GCF_001723915.1 Gavialis gangeticus
AAAGTGTAATTGGGGGGGGGGGGGTTACATCTGCAAGCAGCCTTAGGGGTTTTTTACATGTGTTCCAGGGACCGCGGGGGTACACACTTTAATATGAGTGGCTCTGAGAGCCGCTCTAATTAAAGCATTGCAGCATCTCATGCATCAGTGTCCCTGCACTTCAAAATGGTGGTGGGGGTGCTTTAACTAAAGCTTGTTCAACAAGCTTTAGTTAAAACATCCTTGCCACCATTCTGAAGTGCGGGGAGGTTGATACACCAGACAGGGAGGCTGGCTGGGGTACAATAATTAGCACATTGCAGCAGACTCAATTAATTACAGACACACTGTAATTACAGCGCACCAGAGCAGCCTCCTGGCATGTCTACAGGCAACCCTTAATGTCTAAACCAGGGGTCGGCAATCCCTGGCACACATGCCGAGCATGGCACACAAGGCCATTTTCCTCGGCATCCGTTGGGGCCGGGAGGTAGCAGCTGTTTGCAGCCTAACGGCTGCATCCAGCTGCAGCTCTGGGTAGCTGCTGCCAGCCAGGAGCCCAGGTTGCTCCCAGCAGGCAGCTAGGAGGTTGCAAGCCCTGCTGGGAGCAGCCAAGGCTCCATAGCTATTAGCAGCTACCCAGAGCCTGGGCTGGCTGCAGCTGGGAGGCTACAAACAGCTACTGCCTCCCTGCCCCCGGCCCGGTCCGAAAGGCGCAGTACCGGCACCTGCTGCCTTCCAGGACCCCAGGGCCAGGAGACAGCTGGGGCCGGGGTGGGAGGGCAGCAGCTGTTTGTAGCCTCCTGGCTGCAGCCAGCCCAGGCTCTAGGTAGCTGTTGATAGCCATGGAGGCTGCTCCCAGCAGGTGCTGGGAGGATGGAAGCCCTGCTGCAAGCAGCCAGGGCTCCGTGGCTATCAGCAGCTACCCAGAACCTGGGCCAGCTGCTAACATCTGCTGCCTCCCAGCCCCAGACCCAGCCACAGGCTCCCGGGAGGCAGCAGATACTGGCAATGCTCCCCACTGTGCTGCCCTAGCTGCTGCTTCTGCAGAGCAGCATTGGAACCCAGTGCGCCAGGGCACAGCGGGGGGCACGGAAAGCTGCCTCCTGCTCCGAGGAGCTCCCTGCTGCTCTGGCCACGCTTCCCCTGCAGGTGGGGGTAGCAGTGAGGGGCACAACCCTGTATGCTGCCCACACTGCTTCCATGCACAGAGGGGAAGTGTGACCTGGGCAGCGCTGAGTTTGCAGCAGCAGGCAACTTCCTTGTGTGGCCCCTTTGTACGTGGCTGTCACCTGAATGATAAATTTATGGAGTTTATGGGTTATATGTAATAAATGCCCATTAGCCAGTTTAAGCTAAAATCAAAACTTAATTAGACTTGTTACAGAATTCCAAGAAATTGAAGCCCAAGGATTTTATACAACAGATAAGAAACTGAGGGCACTAAAGGGTCATCATGGTGGTATAGAAAGTCCCAGAAGATGAGGGCAAAAGTTTGTCGTGGGGGAAAATTCCACTTGGATAGTCTCTTTGGCGGGAAAGTTTTACCCACTGTATTGAAAATAGATACTTTTCTCTATGTTTCTGTGTTCCTTG
>NW_017729003.1:12944880-12947943 GCF_001723915.1 Gavialis gangeticus
CAGCCTGAAAGTGTGACTCTCTTCTAGAGGTAAATTGGACTAGCTCCAGGAGATAAAATCAGCAATTTATGCAACACCACCATGACATAATATCCAAGCCCAAATTTGGGAGTGGTGATGAGTTTGGGTAGGAGTGGCCCATGATGGCAACTCACCCAGTATATAACCCGTAAACTAGTCCCAATTTGGAGGTAACCTCACTTGCAGAACAACAAAGGAAGAATTGCAAGGGTAGGCTGGATCAGACTGATCACCTGAACCACCCTCTCCATGAATGTGAATCTTTTGTTCAGGCTGAAGCTGCGGAGCGCCCGAGTGGAACCGGAGAAAGGGGACTCGTTCCTACCACTACTGAGGCCAGCCCATTAAACCTCAATTAAAGAATGAACAGATATCTGGGTATTTGGCTTCTCGGAATCCTAGGACTGTAAGTATAATGTAGCAAATAAGAGTTACATCTTTTCTAGTTCCAATTTAACCTTTAGTTGTAATTTTAATTGTTCTTGGAGTGCTGTTCTTAGTATATGTAGTTATAGTGTTTTTTGGAGTGCTGTTCTTAGTATATGTAGTTATAGTGTTTTGATGTTTGTATTGTTCTTAAAACAAAGCAATGTTGTATACACAGTATTTTTCAGATAAAATTGTGTTTTACGAATTCAGGGTGTAATCATTGTGAAATCATGCAATTACCCAAATACTCCCCAGCCAGGCGCATCAAACGAAACAGTAAATAATGCGGGATCTTTCTCCAGTGCATAACCCACTAGAGAACTGGCCGCTCCAGGTCATAAACACTGCGCTCCAGAGGGCCCAGGAGAGGGCAGCAGGGCCAGGAGCTGAGTGCGCAACCCAGAGTGGCAACACACACAGGGCTGCTACCTGCTGCTGCAAGCTCCGTGCTGCCCAGGTCACACTTTCCCGTGTGTATGGGAGCAGTGTGGGCAGCATGCACGGTTGTGCCCCTCGCTGCAGCCCCCACTTGCAGGGGAAGTGTGGCCGGGGCAGCGGGGAGTTTGGAGTGGCAGGCAGCTTTCCGAGTCCCCCGCTGTGCCCTGCTGCACCAGGTTCCAATGCTGCTCTGCAGAAGCAGCAGCGAGGGCAGCACAGAGGGGTGCATCACCGGTATCTGCTGCCTCCTCAGAGCCTGGGCCCGGGTCTGGGAGGCAGTTGGGGCCAGGGCAGAGAGGCAGCAGATATTTGCAGCTAGCCCAGGTTCTGGGTAGCTGCTGATAGCCAGAGCCTGGGCTGGGGGGTAGGCGCTTTGGGTGGGGGGACAAGGGGTAGCAGGGCTGGTGGGTGAGAAGACAAGGGGTAGCAGGCTGGTGGGCAGGGGCTTTAGGTAGGGGGACAAGGGGCACAATCAGGGCATCCTGCCATGTACCCCTTGCCCTCATTTTGTTTTTCTGGCATGCTGGCACTCCAGCATCTTCCAAGATAAGCATTATGGGTTTTTTCAGCACGGGCCAAAAAACGTTCCCAACCCCTGGTCTAAACCAATAATTTACAACAGGGGTTTTCAAACTTTTTGGGTTAGTGTACCCATGGCAAGAGTCCCCCAAAGGCCAGTCCAGCAGCTGGGGGGGGCAAGGGGGCATCCCCCACAGTGGTGGATTGGGAGGGAGGAGCGGTTTCCTGTGGCTGACCAGTGACCATGCCAGCAGCATGGTGGCAGCAGAAGTGCCCCGCTGCCAAGTACCCCCCAAGGCCATCCTAAGTACCTCCAGTAATACACATACCCCTGGTTGAAAACCCCTGGTTTACAACCTTTCTAGACTCAAGGCACCCTTCCCTAACTTTTCTGAATTTAGCAGTACCCTACTCCAAAACTGCTTACAAAGTAATATGACTGGAAATACATTTTTTTAAACAAACAGGAAAAATGCATGTTTAACAATAGTATTATAATAAATGAGACACTTAAGCCTGGTGGCTCTTGTAAATATCTTGCATTTCTTAATCACAACAAATGACACAACTCAAATGAGTGGATTCTCAGTGCTGATAAGTGTGAAACGGATGCGAGAACTGTGAGCTTAACTAACAAGCTGTTGCTTACTTTTTGACTATCAGCCATTGTTTAGGGCAAAAATAGAAAAGGCACTGAAATAGATGCAAACAGAAAAGGCTTGAAGTGTTGATAATGCATCACCAGAACTACTATAACATTTTGGGAAAATAGTCAATACCAGCTGCCCTCCCTAATGTCTCGTTACGCAGGGGATCCTGGAGAACTGCAGCCTTTAGAGCTATAAGGTACGATCAAGGAACTTCCCAGCCAAGCTGAAGCACTTCGGGGGAAGCGCTCGCCCACCACTCCCCCGGGGCAGCAGCGCGGCCCAGCCGCGGGATCGGTTTGGCGCCGACGCGGCGAAGACAACACAATGGCTGCGGGCCGAGGCGGTTAAGCGAGACCGAGGTGCCCCGGGGGTGGCAGGGCAAAATGGCGTCACATCTCCGCTCCAGTGCGAGGGACCGGGATGGAGGCGCGGAGGGAGGGGCGGAGACACATCTGTGGACACCACAAAGCAGGGGTGAGTCCCACGCCCCTTCACCAGCGCTCGCCATCGCCCGGGCGGACCCGCCGTCTTTTTCAAACCCGCCCCGCCATCAACGGCCACCACACGGCCCCACCCCTTGGCCCCGGCAGCGTGCGCTCATTGGCCCGCCAGAGCACGCGCCGCGTCCAGGCGCGCCACTGGGCGGCGGGCGGAGGACAGGCGGTGGCGGTGCGCGGGTGCTGATTGGCCGAGCGGAAGGTTAGAACTTCTCGCGTGCGCTAGGCCCCCAGCCTACAGGGGGGAGGGGCGCTCTGTGAAGGCGCCGTTAACCCGGGGGGGGCGGAGGGGGGGCGTGCAGCGCAGCGCAGCGCAGCGCAGCGCAGCATCCGCCCGTTTTCCCGCGTAAACGCTCGGCCGCTGTGGGGAGGCTCCGCCAGTCGCGGCCGCCATCCCGGAACGGGAAGCGGAGGGGGAGTGCCCGCGCCCCATCCCCCGAGCCAGGCAGGCGCACACAGGGCGGTTACGGCCCTGGGGAGCGGCCTGCGCCCCGCATCCCCCCCCCTCG
>NW_017729003.1:12947978-12960501 GCF_001723915.1 Gavialis gangeticus
GCGCGTCCGGTGCTGTTGGTGCTGTAGCTCGGCCAGCGGCTTTCTCCTGTGCGGAGTGTCTCAATGGCGGCGGTGGCGGAGGGGGCGCCTTCTGCTCCTCATACCGCCTCTAGGAGGAGCCACCGCAGCCCGGTCCGGCTCGAGCCCCTGCTGACGCCCCCCCACTTCCCCCCCGGCTCCGAGGCGCGGCCCGGGATCGGGGCGCGGCCCGGGTCTGGGAGCTGCGCGGGGCGCAGAGGCTGGTTGTTTCCGCGCTGGGCGTCTCTGCCCCCGCAGACTTACTTGGTTTGGCCGGGGCGGTGCGGGCTGCGGGACCGGCGGGGGCTGCGGGACTGGTGGGGCGGGGGCCCGCACCTGTTACTGCGGCCTCGGGCAAAGTTGCATCAAGTTGTCTTTTGTGTGCGAGACCTTCGCGACCTCTGCCTGCCGGGTCGCTGGGCTTGAAGAGCCGCCGGTTCTTCCTGTCGGTGTGTCCTCCACAGGCCTTTGCCGGACCCCTCAAGGTGCCGGGGACAAAGCGGTGTCTCCCTCCTCGGGTCTGTTCTGGTGCCGCCAAAACTTGTGCCCACAATGTTGTACTTTTCCAGGGGAAAGCGAAGGGGTCGTTTTGAAGACTTGTCTGAGAGGCATTGCAGCACTGCACAGGGTTTGGGAGCGGGGGGAGGCCTGTGGCCAGCGTTGCTACTAGTTCTCTTTCTGATCAGCAGGGATCCTGGCTTTGGTTTAGAAAAAAACCCCCAATTTTTGGGAAAACAACCCAATACAGGAAGAAATTACACGTACTGTGTATGAAAGGAGGAGAAACATTTTCTTTAAAGCATCTTTTGTGGTACAAATAGCTGTACACGCGTAGCGTTATTAGTAAGTACGGTGCGTACTCACTTTATGTAAATAGATGATGGTTATACAATAACGTTTTGACAAGAAAATGATAAACATTTTAAATATTGGAAATGTTCTCGGATTGCTTTAGATGAATGGCAGTGAGGTGCCATGCGATAACAATGGAAACTGTAAGCAACTGGAATAGAAAGAATGATCTATGGTGCACAAGCTTGTGCTGGTAGGTTGCCCTGTTCATATTGATAAAGTTATTCCTCCCACCTGACTGCAGTCATATATAGGATTAGACTTTACTCTTATATTTTCAGTCTTGCACAAAATAACGAGAGATTGCATTACCACACATTCTGTTCAAGCTAGCATTGTTTTTACATAATTCACTAAGAGTTATAACTCAAGACTGTCTTTGCATGATTTTGGAGTCAACATCAGTGGTTCCCCATATAAGGTTGAAAAGCATTACTGTAAATCCTGATTTTCATGCCATTATTTCAATTCCACCTTTCCTTAAAAAAATTTCTGCTATGTTCTAATTGATTGATTATTTTGCTTGTGGTCAAAAGGATGCTGATCTACATTAGGTGTTTAAGAACATAAAACAACATGTGCATCTAGAAGCAGTTTACAAGGTCTGGTATCAACTTTCGTAATAGAAACATCAAGTAAATCAATAGAGACTTCAAAAGAAACTACAGGGAAGCAGTAGCCCTTCCTAGCTTCTCCCCTTCCACAGGAAGAGGTCATGAAAACCTCTGAGGGCACACCACAGAGATTTGGGAAAAGTATAGGAAATAATTATGCTTGAATGGCTTTACAGGTTGCCTCTGGTTTTTTGAAGTACTCATAGGTGTGAACAGTTTGATAGCAAGTTTTCTCTCTTTAGTATGTAAATTTCTAGTCAGAGTAAACAATTGTTACTACTTCACTCTTTGTAGATGGAACACTTTCTTTTTAAATACATGTTAGAAAAGTTATAAGTCAATGCATTTCTGGAAGGTGTTCAGACACCTATGATGAGCTTGGCATAAGAACTGGAATGGGACAGAGAAGAGAGAGCTTATTATTAAACGGTATGAAGCAACTTCCTTTTATTGTGGTAAAGCAATTAATGTATAACACCATAAGGCAGCAGTAAGAAGAAGTGACAATCAGTAGCCTATTTATATTGTTTGGTGATGGATTGCTCTAAGCAATAATCCTATATTATTCCTGGCAGACATCTTCACATCTGCTAGAATGCAAGTGATCAGCAAGCCCCCGGGGTTTTCATGCTGCAGCAGCTATAGCACAGAGAGGCAGACAAAGTATCACCATTTGGCTTTGATCCAAACAAATGTGTTTCTTGTCATTTGAATCTATCCATTACAAGACTGGTATTATGTTTTAGCATTCTTTAACATTAAAATATACAAGTGCTAAGATTATAGGAGTAATATTCCTTATTAAAGCAAATGGAGTCTGCTCTGATTTGTTTTTGCAGACCATCTGCCAGTTGATTTCCAAGTGTAAAACAGATCTGTTTCTTTATCAAAATAAGCATATCTGTTGAAAGAAGATATATGGATTACTGGCTGTGTAACTCAAGCTATTGGAGTATGAGTGTTTGTTTATGTCACACTTGTGAATGAAAGCTATTATTCTTACATTGTAATGAATATTTCATGACTTCAAAAAGCCAAGAAGCTCAGCCTTATAACCATTATTTTAATAACTTCATTATGTAGAGGTGTGTTTTTCATTTCTTTAAAAAACCCAGTATAATTATTTTGGGACTTTAAAATGGCAGCTCAAGACTATTAAATTAAACTACAGTTTTGACCATTGCAGTGAATTTATGGTACCTCAATGCACTGCTATGGTAGAGATGTAAATTAGAATTTATTTGCTTTTTTTTTTTTTTTTTTTGTATGGGGGAGAGAGAGCCCTATCTTACTTCAGTGACACTCCTTAGCTCCTTGAGGAGTGCTGTTAACACTGCTGGAGGGGGCATGCTTTAGCTCTTCTAAACTAGAAGGATAAATAGACTTCATGCTTGACCATACGAGGGAGGAAATAAAAGAAGCAAAATGAAATATTACTCATAAAGTAGTTAAATGTGATTGGGCTAAAATTAATGTACAGTAGGGGGTCTCACCTTCTTAAGTTTGAATATTTCACATTTACTTCAATAATAATAATAGGGAAAGTGGGAGTGAGGTATCTCATGCCTGCCATGTTCTTGGATACTTTACTGTAAATACGTATTATAGCACAAGTGGTTCAGGTAGTTCCGGACAGAATGTAGGCAAGTGCTATGTTATTATTTTCTTTAAAAAACGGAGAGGATATCTTAGTGCTGAAATGCAACACTCCTGCTTTCCCTTACCCATTTCTTTCATAAGTACAGGCTGCCAGGTGTCAAGTGAAGCTCATTTTTAGTTTCCCAGTGAGACAGAAATAACCAGTTTTAAGGAATACAGAGGTGTCTTATCTTCTTTCTTCCTGTTCCCTGTTCTTTATTGTCAGTTGTCTTTCCCCATGGCCCTATTTGTCTATTTTTGATACCGGGTTCATTATTTTGAAAAAGATTGTGGCAGCTGAATGTACCAAGAACCAGGTACTTTTTACTACCCACATGCATCTCAAAAGGCTCTGCAAGGATATGCTGCTGTGATCATATTTCAGAATACCAAATCTAAATCATCCATTAAAAATAGTTCGTTAAGAATAGAAAGATGGGTATTTGATAGTCATCTTTTGAGTTGGGCTTCTTGCTATA
The DNA here is from genome assembly GCF_001723915.1 of Gavialis gangeticus. NCBI lineage: Eukaryota > Metazoa > Chordata > Crocodylia > Gavialidae > Gavialis > Gavialis gangeticus. Next base: position 12,951,580 of record NW_017729003.1, read on the forward strand.
TTCTGGTACTACTGATATGGAGATACCCCATCACCCCACAAAATGAAATTTACACGCACATCACCTTGACAGGAAAAAATACTGAGCCACAAAGTTTTCTTTCAGTATGGGTCTGGAAGTACCCGATCTATGCTTGCTATAATAAATAATTTTCAATAAATTAAATAATCTTCCTTAAAATTCATGAAGCCTTCAGATCTTTAAATAAATTAAGGTTCAGCCAGATAACAATGCACGGTGGTGTTTTTATCTATTTGAGACCATTGCTAGACATCTGATATACTCCATTTATTGCCCATGCACAAGTGCAGACGTTTGCTACCATTATACAGTGCTGCCTGTTAATTTGGGGGGTAAAATGTAATTATTTATTTCAAAGTAGCCTTAGAAGCCTAGAGGGAATCATGCCTCTATGATCTTTTCATGCAAATATTTCCACTTCATAGCTTGGAACACTTGGATAAAGTCTTCTTTGCATGTCAACTTAGTGTGGATCAGCCTTCTGACTAATAGATATGTACTTTAGAAACGCAAATCGTTGAGGGTTTTTCTTTAGGGTTAAAAACTCATTCTAAACCTACATATCAGTAGCAGGAACAGGGTCCCCACATCTATTGTTGAGCAACTTGGGAAATGAATAATTCTCAACAAGTCATTCATTACATTCTTTTAAAGGCAACTGAATTAGTGCTCTTGTACTTCTTGGGATTTGCGCACACGCTACCTCATCCAAGTTTATAAAAACGACAGGAAAACAGCAGTTTTCATACTGACATTCAGTTTTTACTAGTAGAACTGCTGTTCTCCCAGAAGGGACCATAAGTGTTCATGATTTTTTTTTCCCACAGCAAAAATGGAGAAAAATACCTAGGAAGAACTAGGGTTAAATCACATTCCCTGCTGAGATGAGCCACAGCGCAGCCTTCCAGCTTCTCTGGTTTTGCTTCCTTTCCATCCCCCAGGGCAACCATCACTCAGGCTATGCAGGCTAACCCTGAGCAGTGAGCAGTCTGGGTCAGCAGATCAGGACAGCCCTGTGTGCTGCTGCCATTGTCTCCAGACCAACTGAGAGAGCCTGTAGAGCACACTGAGAGGTGTGCACAGGAGCCCCCTTGCTGTTCAGCATGAGCACCACAAGCTCTCAGCTCTTTATGGGCCCAGCATTTGAATGAGCATCTCTGGGTAAATTTTTCTACCAGGAAAACAAACCCAGGAGAATTCCCCCCAGATCACTTGAACATATATATCCAGCCTGTCGACTTCAAAGGGAATACAAGACCAGGCTTTGTTATGGGCCTGTAGCAGGGGACCTGAACCCTGTTACTCAGATGCAAGGGAGAGGGAAGAAGACTCCGTCAGTGCACCAGGAGCTTGTGCCAAAGCAGGCCACAGGCAGGGGGGAGGTTCAGTGGATGGCATCCAGGAAAGGACTGTGAGAAACACTTGTGAGAGGAGAAGGGGTTGAAGCGACCAATGCAGGCAGAGGGGACCTACACCTGGGAGTCAGGGCTTCTGTCACTATAACAGGACGGAGTATCAGGAATGCCAGCTGAACCTTAATTAAATATGAAAAACCTGGGTGCGTGGCCAGGAGGATGGAAGTCTGTGATAGAGGGGTGTGTGTGGGGGGGGGGGTAATTTAAAAAAAAGAGGAGGTGGAGCTCCTGGATACATAAGCACCATCTGTGAGTCCTAGCAGGTAGTCAGGCCTGCAGGCTGCAGGGAGTGGAGCTCCCCCAGGGAAGCTGACTACAGGAAAGTGCTTCCCAGGGAAATGAAGCTACACCTAGAAGTGTGATAGGTTTAGCCTTGGGGTTATAGTTTGTGGGATGCTGGCTTTGTAAAGGCAGTATGCATGCATTTTAGTTGTGCTATTTATGTTTACTTATGCTTGTATAACCGGTGGACTGGATGTGGCTGAAAGGGGAGAAGAGGAGGACATGAGGGTGCTGCAGGGGCACCCAGCATAAAGCCCATGCCCTGGGTCAAGGGTGCCAGGGAGTCTGTGACCAGGAACAAGTTGGGGCCAAATAGGCCAGGGGCCAGAGATACTGCCTGGCTGAGGCTGAGGGGGCAAGAGCCTGAGCACAGATGAGATGATCAGGGCAACCAGGGGTTAATCAGAGGCTGTGGAGACAGGAAGGCCAGACCCAAGACAGTGTGCCTAGGCCATCAGTCAACAGCCAGAGTAACTCATAGGCGAGTGTTTCCCAAACTTATCCTCAGTGTGACCCCATTTATGACCCCATTTCCTCAGCATGGCCCCTCACTCCCAAGCCACAACCCTCTACAACCTCAGGTGCCCCTCGCTCCCCTCCCCCACCAGGTGCCCTCAGGCTAGGGCCAGGGCCAGAATCCCCCCTGCTTCACTCCAGCACCACCTGAGCCCTGGCTGCCACCTATGGGTGGTGGTGGCTGCTGTGGCTGGAGCAGAGTGCACAACCTGGCTTCCCACCCTGTCCCCTCCCTTGCAAGCAGCACTGCTGGAGTGGAGCCCAAGTGGGGGGAGTATGCAAGCTGCCTACTGCAGGTTTGGGGCTCCTGGCCCTACTGCCCTCCCCCTGGGGGCTCCGTGGCCCTGTGGGCAGGACCCAGCATGGGAGGGAGTGCTGTGCTGCACCACAGTGCCATGGCGGCCACGTTGAGGTGTCCCCTACTCACCGAACAGCAGCATGGGCACAACTGTGTGGCACTACGACTTCTGCTGTCATGCCTCACCTTGGTGGATGTGATGGTGCAGCACTCCTTCCCACAATGGGTCCCACCTGCTGGGCTACAGAGGCCCTGCCTGGAGCTAATCGGGCCCACCTGTAGCCCCATACCCCACTGTGGGTACAGAAATCTCAGGGTGCACATTTATTGTGACCCCATCTGCTGATGTGACCCCATTTGGGGTCACAAACCATAGTTTGGGAACCACTGCCATAGGCTAAAGCTAGTGAAGTTGAGGCCTAACAAGGGATCAAATGGCAACAGTAACAACTACAAGGCATAGGTGTGGCTGTAGGGGTGGAAGGAGGCCACAGATTTAGCTCCTAAGGCATGTAGGGCCTGAAGGAACAAATACTGAGAAAGGGAGAGGGAAAGAGCACCTATGGCTCACCAGCCTCCAAGGGCAGCTTCCCCTCATTACTTCGAATGACAAAGCGTGGAAGGTGGGGAAGCAGGGTGAGACCCTGGGAGTCAGGAGCAAGGGCCAGACAGGACTGGGGCATCACAGCAGCTCTCGGGTGCCAGCCCTGTCACAGGCCCTTGTTAAAAGAGCAAATTACAATTCAAGAGCACATTAAAACATGGCAAATTAAAACATGGCGGAATTGTTTGTACCAGCAGTTGTGGCCATGGGGACATGAAAACTTATATAACGCTTGCTTTTCTGGAGGATTGGAATTGGATCAGCATATAACTTTAAATATTGTAAAATGTTTGAATTTCCAAACCTGAGGTTTTTTGGCATAACTCTCAATGTTTATTTAAACTGAAGCACTAATCCCAAACAATGACTATTTACATTTGAAAGGGAAACATCTCTGTCTACATAGATAAGGATTGGAGTACATTTTGAAAGAAGTTTCCCATTGAGAGTCTATAGCTGTTGAATAAGTGACAGCTGTGACAATATGATTAGCAATTTATCTGTCTGCAAGGATGTAAGTATTTCTATATTTTGTAAACGTAATTGTAAATCGGGGATAATCCCTGGCATGACAGCCAGATGCATATCTGGGGGGCAGAAATATCTGCATAATATACATGCTCCTGAAGAACTGAATATAGAGATGGGTAGATAAAGTGAAAATACTAAAAAAATGCTAGGTGAGGCAAACAGTTGACTAGGGAAGTCCTGATGTCTTGGAGGTGATTCCTAGTCTCCACCTGTTAGGGTTGGTATAGCAAGTAGAGAAGCAGCAGACTAGAAATGCTGAGAAGAGTATCAGATAAACAGTTTATTGGTCAGAGAAGAGATATTACTCTCTAGTGAGAAAAGCAGGGTGAGATTCTCTTGCATTAAAAAAAATGTATTTGGGAGTTTTATGCAGTCTTTGTCCAAGTTACAGTTTATTTTGCTTGATTTTGTGTTATTTACTTTCCTGATTGTGGTAAAAGTGATTTTTAGAACAATGAATAATTGCAAGCATTTCTCTTCTGCAAAAGCGAGGACCTATAATATAACTGAAGAGGGACACCTCATAAACTGACAGACTTTCTTTGCTGGAGTTTCAAGGCCTGGTCTGGTGCAGGTGGGACTACGACAGGGTTGGGCAAAATGTGGTCTGGGGGCTGGATGTGGCCCACCAGGCCATTCTATCTGGCCCGTTGGGCCTCTAAAAAAAATCAGAAAATTAATATTTATATGCCCTGGGCTGCCTGTCATATGGCCCTTGTTGGCTTGCCGAAACTCAGTAAGCGGCCCTCCACCCAAAATAATTGCCCACCCCTGGACTAAGGTTTGCTGGGAAAAGGAGTTATCCCAGGAGCAAAATCTAGTCTGTCCCTTCCAAATACATAGCCTAACAGTGGGGAGAGGCTTCAACCCTGATATCACGCTACCATAGCATATATGGTTAGTTACAGGGAGGCTAGGCACTTCTCCTTTAGTCCCCTCTAGCACAGTGGTACTAGCAATGTGGCAGAAACAAAGTCATTGGGATTTAAGACCTATTCTTCATGCTTTGATACCTGTTGGGGATTGGCATTCATAGACCTTATCTACCATGGAGTAGGATATGTCTTGGAGCAATGTTCTGTCTGGTGTTCTTTAAGCATACTCAGAGAATAAGAGAAACACACCTGAAACATGTTCTAGAGAGATCAGTGCAAATATTGCTTCAGAAATGAAGGTTATAGTCGGGTCCCCATACCTGCTTTATTCTGCCTTTTATGGCCCTGGTGTGTTTTTGGTGTACTATCCTAGTGTACTGTCTTCACTCTAAGTCAGTGAACTGTGCTACCATTGGTACTGAGCCTTCAATTTCAATACCAACACAGTGCTTCAATATCTAGAGCCTTATGACTAAGGGATCATGAAGTATAAAGAGTCTCAGTTCCTTTCATCTCTGCAATAGCTACTGCTGCTGTACCTGGTACTTCAGCACTGGCTATCTGAGAACCTGTATTATATCTGGAGTCATGAATTGGTATTCAAGTGGTACTGGAGTCACCTCCCCTTGAAGGCAGTGAAATCTAGACTACTAAAGTCACTAGTATATCCCTACTGTTGACCGCTCCTATACAGATGCAGGCCAAACCCCATAAAACATCTCCTCCACTGAAGAAAATATGTTCTCCCTCACTCATCTCATCTGAACACAGTTCTCTGTGTCTATCTTCCCTGCTTAACACAATGGTAGTCAAGGAGGGATTCTAGACAGGAGTGCATGAAGGGGGGCAGAAGGGCTAAAGTAGGGGTGGGCAGTTATTTTGGCTGGAGGGCCACTTAATGAGTTTTGGTGAGTTGTTGAGGGCTGCGCACATAAAATGAATGATGAGCATACCATTTTAACAGATTTTACATAAAAATGAATCATATGCTAAAAATCAAACATCTACTATAAAATATTTTAATTTCGTTTCAAAAAATAATTTTTCCCCAGATTTATGTTTTTTGCATAGTGTATATAGACGTGATTGCATAATAGCTCAAAATGAAGTCTTTCTCCCAAGGGAAACAAAATCAGCCAGCAGAACACTCAGAGAAGGGAGGACACCTGCACCCACAGCAGAGCCCTGCCACTGCCTACCCACCCCACAAATCATAAGGGAGCTCCTGCCACTACCTGCACCCTGCCACATCCCTCAAGCACCATCTGCACCCCAAACCTGCCTGCCCACTGCCCAACAGCTCCCTCCAGCCTGCCCCAACTCCCTGTCAGGGCCATGCAGGCTGTGCCCACCCAAAGCCCTGGGGTCCCCCTTCCACCAGGAGGAGCCCCAGGGCACTGGGGGCAGCCTCACCTGGGTGGACAGGATGGGAGCCACAATGGCTGCAGCCAGGAGGCAGCAGGTGGCTGGGCCAGCTTGCAGTTCTGCATGGGGGCAAGGTGGGAGGACCAGGGCTTCACCTGCCAGGAGGCACCAGGAAAGCTCTGCCACTGTTGGGCACAGGTGCAGAACGCCCACTGCATGGTCCTAGTACCCAGGATGGCTCCTGCCAGCTCTGACCCATAGGCAAGTGGGACACTGCTAGCCCAGCCCAAGTGGGGGTGCCCAGGCCCAAGCACAGCTCACCTAGGACCTGCTGCATGGAGCCGGATGGGCAGCAGGTAGAATCAATTGTCAGGATGTATACATCCCACAGGCTGTACTTTGCACACCCCTGGGCTAAAAGGGCTGGTAGGAATGATTATCCTGCTATTCCCTTTTATGTCCTCCTACCTCAATGCTCCCCTTACCACCAATGGCTCTATTGGAGGCTCTTGATTGTATAGCTATATTCCACAAAACCTGTATCATCCACTCTATAGAGCAATGGTTCTCAACCTTTTCAAACTCTAGGCACCCCTTATTCAGCTGGATGCACCCCTTAGAAAATGTCATCTCTTACTTTTCATTCATTTTTTGACTACAGAAAAGTTATAGAGCAATTCTTCTGTTGTAAAGAACTCAGAAAGACCACAACAGGCCTGTAGCAGTGACCCGGCTGAGCCCCATAATTACAGGATGATGACTGCCAGCATGCTCCATGGACAGAGGGCTCACAGCCAGCCCGGTGGGAAAGTGGCAATCCCAAGGGACACCAGAGCATCCTGCTGCTTCCCTGCCCCTGGGGCAGGCAGGACAAGTGGCAGTGGGAAGCAGGTTTGCTGCTGGCCCCTTCTCTGGGGCAGAATAAGAGCTGGAGTCTGGATCCTGTGCAACCAGGGAGCCTGACCAACCAAGGAGGCAGGTGGTACAGGTGGACAGCACTGGCCCAGAAGCCTCAGGTACAGGAGCTGACGAGCCTATCTGGAGCTCTCAGCACTTGGCAATGAGTGCAGGGCACATTGGAGCAGCAGGCATCTGGATTGGCCCAGGCCAGCCTGGAATTTCTGATGTTAGCGAGTACGAGCCTCAGAGGAGAGTGGAACGCTGGCACTGGCATTGGCCTACACCATGTTTCCCCACCAGAAGGCAGGACTCAGATTGAGGACAGTAAGTCACCAACTCTACAAGAGGAACCCTGACCGTCCTTCAGCTGACAAAGGTCAGACACACATAGAGGCAACACAGGGATTCGTGGTACCAGTAGCCCCTGAGTGCCCAAGATGGGCCAATCCACTCAGGCTTAACTCATAAAAGGGGGAGGGTAAGCCCTGAAGAGCCCACTTGCTTCAGGAAAGGCAACTGAGGTGTACCAGTGGGCTGACAAGAGGCCAGAAGTAGGCACGGACAGTATCACCTGAGTTATAGTTATGTATTTATTTGTCTCTGTTGTGGACATGTGCACCTAACATGAGGCCAAACCAGGCGCCCATCGCAATCACCAATAAGAACCTGAGTGGAAAGGGGTGCAGTGTAGGGGAGGTAGAGCCCCCCAGAAGACCTGCAACCATTGGACTTACATCAGCTCAGCAAACCACAGGATTTCAGGTACCACCCCCTGACAACTTCTAGTAACTCCAGCTTGTGGCAGGTGAGCAATAGAGACAGGGAGGAAGTAGACACCTGTGCAGCGATCAGCACCCAAACATTACCTCAGGGTTGCTTGGCCAGCATCCTTCTACAAGGCCACTATGAATTCCTATTTGAAATCTCTAGGTTAATCTTGTGAAACATGCTTGTACACCTATGTGCTAATATTGCGTAGCACCCCATTGCACCCTTGAAATAATCTCAAGGCACCCCCAGGGTACAGTGGCACCCTGGTTGAGAATGACTGCTCTAGAGCTAGTTCATCTTACTCAAAGAAGCAAATCACCTCAAATAGACGAGTGATGTAGCTTCAGACATAGAAGAGGCGAGGCAAGGAAGAGTGAGAAAAAGCATCAGCTATAAAGGGAAGAACGACTCATCTGTGTTATAGTTTCTTCATTTCTGCACAAGCGATATAATGAATTCTCTCATGCCTTCCAGGATGTCGTTACAAGCTGCGCTGAATGTTTCTCACGCTGGCATGTGCTATGGTTGCTATAAGTATGAGGAAGTAAATATGGCTTTATTTCTTTTTTCTCAGTGCATTCCAAACTAAATGACATTGCTGGCCCTGTACTTTTCCAGTCTTCAAAACCTCAACAGATGAATTAAGCAGGCAGTTCTCAAGTACCCAAGAGTGTTCTGTCAAAAATTCATATCTTCATAAGTAGGGATTCCTAGAAAGAGATGTTTGCCACAGACCAGAGCAAGTAAGGCATTTTCTTCAGATGATTTCCCTGACCAGATGTCTTCATCCCCAAGACAGAGTGAATGAAACATGCCTTTTTATTGATTTCCTTTTATGCTGAGGAAAGAGAGGCAAAGATTCAGGATTGATGATCATGACAACTTTAGCAAGGGCTAAAGTAAGCAGGTATGACATTTATATAATGAGTGTCTCAACACAGCCCCCACTATCCTAAGCTACTTCAAAATCTCACTGTGCAATATAGAGTTCTAGGCAGACAAGGTGAAGCTGATATCTTTTATTAGACCAGCTTAAATAGTTGAAAAAAATGTTCTTAGCAAGCTTTCAGGTTTAAAAACCCTTTGTCAGGCTGGGGAAGCCTCTGTAGTTGGTATGTGATTTTCCTGGATGAAATGAATAGTAAAGAAGCCAGAGGCTGGGCTAGTATACATGCAAGACAGGCAGTCAGTGAAGATGTAAATTGAGGAGTCAGTGGGTGAGAGACAGGTTGGGGTGGGGAGGGGAGAAGGGGGGTGAATGCAGCAGGTCAATATGTATACAGCTGTATAATTTTGAAATCTGTAAAAAAAAAAAAAAAAAAAAAAAAAAACCCCAAAAGGAAA
>NW_017729003.1:12960514-12982710 GCF_001723915.1 Gavialis gangeticus
AAAATTGTAAAAAAAAAAAAAAAAAAAAAAAAATCATCCCAAAACTGAAAGGAGATGCAAGTGGTTTTATAATTTATTAGTTAAATCAGCTGCCATTTACAAATGACAGGAAATATATCTAAATAAACATTCACTTTAAAAAAGGTAAAGAAATGTATGTACATCATATATAACAGACACAAATAGTACAGGAATAGATACAGTACACTAACTGAAATGGAAATCCTACTAAAACTCCTGACATGGAGGAGTAAAGTTTCAGCATGATGCATGGGAATTAGTTAGAGTTCTATTACAGGATCATGGTCATGGTTCCATATTTTTGGCTGTAACCAATAATCATCCTATATTTCAGTGTATTGGTACCCAAATTTGTCAAAAAAGTATATCCTTTGGCCAAGCCATTTATAATAGTAATACCTAGTTCTTATATAGCATGTGTTTATCCATATGTCTCATACAGTCTTATAAATAGATATGAATACTGTTATCTCCACTTTGTAGTTAGGTATGGGATGGCAGGAATTTGTCATGTTTTGTATTTTGCAAAAATTGTAACACTGAGGAAGCTGTGACTAAACCCTTAGACCCTGAGTGAGCAAATGACTCAAGGATGTGCCTAGTTTTAAGTACACACATAGTTCCATTCAAATCAATGACACAACTAAGATTCTTATATGTTTAAATGATATGCTTTAGATTTTCTTGAATTAGTCTTAGCTCTGCTGAAGACCTAGCACCCAAGCTACTTTTCATTAGTATTTGTGGAAGTCAATTAACATAAATTGCTATTCCCTGCTAAATGCTGAATATTTAATCCTTCAGTCTCTTTTAAATTTTTAATCACACTGTAAAGAATTCCTTAAACCTGAACAGATGAGAAAAGTATCTACTAATTAAAGAAACCTGTCTAACCTATGAAACCTTACTTATACTAGGAGACTTTTTAAATAAAAATATGTCAAATTCCGCGGCCATTCTCAACTCCTGGTGATGCAGTTCACTGCCTGTTCCTCAAAAATGGCATTACAACTTGGTGAGAGTACCAAAATAATGTTCAGACTGGCATTCAGAATTATTGAGATTAGAAGCAGACATAAATCAGTGATCTTATTATCAAGAAAAAAAGGCAAAAACTCAATTTGGCTGGGGAAGCTCCTAATAAGATAGGAATTATTGGAGGGGGGAAACTATTGTTGTTCTTCTACTAGCAATTATTAATGTAATGAATCATTTAAAGGCAAAACAGTTCTGGCTAGCTGAACTAAGTCAAAAGGAGCTGAAATAAACTCAAATCACAACAATAATAATATTAGCTACTACTAATACAAAAGTATATTACAGCACTTACAACATCAGTGTATCGCAAGTGATTAGTTTGGATATCTAACACACAAGCTGAATAATTCAGCATAAGAAATGGAAAAAGTAAATAAACATTTAAATGTTTCAAAAATCAGCCAACTCTTGTAGAAATCAGCCTACAAGAGATGTATAGAAACAATGCCCCATCAATTTTTATCCATATCTCTTAATTTTAAAAAAGGTATATTTAAATATTATGTATTCTATTCCACCAAAAAAAGAGAGAAAAGTAAAATATCTCTTGTAAGATTCAAGAAAATTGAATATATAACAACAAATTGCTTCAGCAAATAATTCCCCTGGAGGACAAATTCCATAATTAATAGTTGCTTGATATTTAAAAGGCAATGATTGTTTTTACTGAAAGGTTCCTTGTGCTTGAAAACTCTTTCACAAGTTTTGCAGAAATGTGTGTGTCAGTAGGAGGAGGAGGTGAGGAGGACTTTGTGATGAGCTGCAGAGTTATGAGCTATGTAACAGGTAGCTTCTGGGTAGTGGGGCTGCCTGTGGGCAGGTGGGAACAGACAGCTATAACTCAGGGGAAGCCCACAGGGAACAGCCTGGGATCAAAAAATACATTGGTCATGACTTAAAGATACATGGATACTTCCCCCGAAAAAACCGCCAGGCTGTTAAGTCTTTGTTGCTCCTCTTAGATGCACAGCACCAAATATGACACAAGACTGTCATAAATTGAGACGGCCAGCTGTATTTTGGGAGTATAATTACACAAACTAATTCTTGTCCTTACTAAAGATAGGCAGAACATAGATAATCCACCAATTGCAGCAAGGGTTAGTGTTTTAATTTAAAAGATGCTGGTTTTTAATGTCTTCTCACACAAAAAGGCGTTTACTGATCAGTTATTGTTTATGCAACAGCAGGGAAAACATAAGCATCTGCAGGAGAGTAGAGGGAAGAATTTGTTGAAGCAGTGTGTTGAAATATTACTGTGAGAAATAATGGAATTATTGCAAAATGGAATTTAGTCCCTGGCATGTCTCAAGCCAGGGACAATTTATTGACACACATAACCATGCAAAAGAAAGAATAAATCCAAATAATCTCTAGAAGTTTAACGAATAATCTCTCATACATTCAATTAACATATTTTTACTTACTAAAATCTGAAAGTAGCATAAATTAAATGATGTAATGATGTGTGGTGAAAGTATTTTACAAACATATTAACTGATTCTATGTGAGTGGGTTCCACAAAGAACCACAGTTGAAAATCAGCATTAGCAAACAAAGATATTAAGCTACAAAGCTAAACTGGGCTTTGTTATCTACTAGTTCAAGCACTGGAAGACTGACAATCAAATATAAAAGCCCCTACTGTCTTTATTGATGTTTTGGCTTGATACCTTCGTTGAAACATGATACTTTCATCAGATCTGATTATAGTGAGGTAAAAGGAAGAAAATAATGGAACAAAAGGAATACATAAAAAAGAAGGGCAAAAAAGGGACTTGAGAAAACAAAGAATAAAGCCTATCAAGAAAAGAGTGTATGAAAAGTGGGGAAAAAGCACCAAAGAAGGGTATTAACACAAGGGATTAACAACTGGAAACAGAAGGGAACAATGCTGGAAAAAGAGAACCAAGAAATATGAAAGAAATGGAAGCCCAGATCCAGCAAAGGATTTAAGCATGTGCTTTTTCTTTTACCCAATGAGACTACTCACATGCTTAAAGTTAAACATGAATTTAGTTGCGTTGCTGGTCAGGATCACAGAGAACAAATATAAGGTAGTATAACATTAGTAGATGATGAAAATAGTCTACTATTTTCAAGTCATAGCTGTTTGTTTCTTTTTTAATCATCATTTCAAAGTTTTCTAATAGATTCCATGCTATAAAACACCAATTAAAGTAACATAGCGAAACTTTCAGGACCACCTTCTTTAAGAGAGACCGCCTAATAGGAGAGGAGACCAGTTTGTCATCTGGTCCCTAATACAGCTTTTTTTGATTTTTGAAAATGTCAATGCAGTGTGTTTAGAGAGACCATTGTCTGAGAGAGGTCACTGTTACCTGGTCCCTGTAGGTGGTCTGTGTAGTTACATTCTTTTTACATTGAAAAGTAGTATGTCAGTGAACAGCACCAATTCATTATAGAACTGGTAGGAAGAAAAACCAGGACAAAGACCATTGTTAGGAAATTTGGGGTGGGTGCACTTATAATTTCTGCATTTCAAAAGGCCATTAAAATACTCCTAAAAGAAATCACAACAAAATAAAAAAAGCAAATATATCATCCTAAGAATATCAATAACAAAAAAGTGGTATTGACACCATGAAACTATATATATATAATGATTTTCATTTTTTAAAAAAGGCACACCGCCTGCAGTTCTGGTGAGGTTCTTATTCCCCAGTCCCCCCCCTCCCTGCCCCCCACTCCCAAATTACAAACAAAATAAATAAACCCATCACCAACCTGATTCATAATTGAAAATATTTCTACCTTTGTGAGTACATTTCTTGAATAAACTGTGTGGCAATTAAAATAATTTTAAAAATAGCACCCAGTGTTCTTTGGAGGGAATAAAATGGAGTTTTTTCCCAGTCCTCTTCATCCTTGAGTTATTTTGAAAGTGGACTTTCTCTGAAAGGGTTATGCATAAAGATGAAAAATGATGGATGCTTTCCTATAAATATCATTATCACTATGGTTTGTTTTCTATTTGAAGTTTTTTGCTGCTAGATAAAGGATCTTCATTAGAATGGTTTCAGTGGTTGGGAGCATCCAAAGACGAATCAGCATAAACACAGGTGTGTTTTTCCTGTGGGCATCTTGGTTTCCCATGACCTGTTTCCAGGACAGTGTCAGCCTTTTCCAAGTCTGTATCCTCATTTATTTTTTCTGGCCCTGCTTTCTGTGCTTACTTGGTATATGCTTATTTAGCAGTTAAAAGTAGGACCCAAAGAGGAAAGGTGTTTTTTCTCTGCCATTCTAAATACAGGTGAAAGTTTATTAATCTGCTTGTTAAAAGACCATACTTTCCTTATAAAATATCCTGAATTAGTAACTTTTTCCATCTTCAAAATGTTATACTGCTAGGTTTTTAAAAATACCACTGGATCATCAGTTATAAGTCAGGAATGGGCTTTTAAACATTAGTTATGGATACGAACTGTATGCAAGGCCGTGTCTGTAAGATCATTGATTCTGCTGTTAAATTTAAGTCCGCCACATCTCTTAATTTAAGATCTTAGCAATCCATTGCAACTTTTTTTAATGAAAAGAGTGTCATCTTAACTCTAAGACCCTTTTGGTTTGTCCACAATAAGAGTCATTTCAGAATAGCTATTCGTGATTAACCTTTCCTGATTAGCTATTCCTCATTAAGTCCCTATATGAATGCTTTTATTTTGAAATAATAGTACTTTATTAGTCCAATCCACTTTGCAGTTGATTAAGATGACTTGGAAAAAGGCACTCGTATTTTAGGGAAAATATGCACATGCTGGATATTAATCAAGAATAGCCTTTTTCACTTTAAACATAAACTTTATTTTAATCTAAGTGGATATTTCTGTATAGAGAAGCCTTCAGATACTGGTAAAAAAGCACCAGTAATGTAGTCATGGTTGTTCCAGGTGAAGAGGCAGAGGTGGGGTATCTGCTTTTTGGTATTTGCTTTAATTTAAAAATAAATCACTTTGACTATGAAAATAGGCCTCTCTCAACTAAACCCTAACATGGATTACTGGCCTATCACCTGAATCAACTTGTTTCTCCTAAGGATGACTAATTCTGCCAATTTATAGAATGAAAGGCTGAAATTACACTAGAACCACAGAATGCCAAACCTTCTCAGTGAAACCAGGGTTCCTTTACATATTAGAGGTTTTCTCTCTTAGATGAGAAAGATATTATGTGACCTTTGAGTTTGATATCATTTTTTTTAAGATTCATTAATTTATAGCTTAGGCAGGAGATCAAAGGTTGTGAAAGGGTTAAAGATGGAATCATCAAAGGTAACAGATGGAAGATTGTCATCTGGTAACCAGAAAAGGTAGCAAAGCTTTTAGCATGTCCTCTTGAAGCCTCTCTCCAAAATGGATATAGACGACTTTTTTTAACAATGATTGTTCCAGACAAAAAGTTTCCTTCTTATATTGAGAGACTCCAGTAAAAAATTTTGGCTACATCTTACACTTACTTTACATATTGGCTGGAAAGCCAGCCTAAATCTTCATGTGAAGAGTCCAATGACAAAAATACAGTTAGTGAAACTGACAAAAAGGTGTTATTTTTGAGCTTTACTGCTGACCTCTGGAAAGAGAGGGCAAAACACAAAGCCAAAATGATTGGCATACCCATCTCTTGCAGCCACACCAAGCATGTCATCTTGGCACAAAACTGGTGTGTGCAACTGAAGAATTCTCCCAGGCTCCAGCGAGGCAACTTGCAAAATATCAGCAAATCTTTAGGCAGGGTGCTCTCCTTTCATTGTTGTAGTCATTCCCCAAACTTCTCCAGCCTGTTACTTGTCTCACTTTTTGGCTATCAGCCAAGGAGTTTGACCCTTGAAGAGGCAGAGAAATGTTTTAATGTGAAAACAGCCTATCAAAATACCCACTAGTGTAGTACTCAACAGTAACACTGCTTTATAGTGCTGTAAGTTTCGGTAGAGATGGACCAAAAATCTAAACCTTGAATCAGAAACTTCAAATTTTAGGGTCATTCACAACTAACTGATCAAAACCTGCTTTTAGAATTTGTTTTTTGTTAAACTCAAATATTATAACGGGTTTAAATCTTGTCAGAGTAGGTGTTCAGCCAAAATTGTAGTCTAAGCTAGTGGGAATATCAGAAGACCAACTGATGGCTAGAAGTTTCTGACATTTTGCACCAAAATCTCATTATAATTAATAACATTTTGGTCCTGTCAAATCCAAACCCATGAAGACACTGCCTCCTCAGCTCTCCTCTAGGTATTAGTACAGGATTATGGGCTTGCTTTCAGTTCCTCCTTTGTGATCTTTCTACCCCCATTCAGTCTCTTCCTTGCTACTAGCAAGGGCATAGGAGCAGTTTTCCATTAAAGCTCTGTTCCATTGAATTTCACCATGTACCAGCCATGGCCTTGAGGACTATAGGTTCCAGATGTACCTGAAACACTGCACAATATTAATAAACTAGGATGTAACTATGGCTGATCCCATGTTGACACAGAGGAAGAGAAGGCACGACATCAGTCTTTGTGATTCTTGAGTCCAAGGGTGGAGGGAGTATTAATGTTATCAGGATTCCAAAGCAACCCAGAAGGACTTAGACCAGGTCCCCTGCTTTCCCACTAGCTGACAGATTTCCAAAAAAAGGTATAGTCACTGAAAAGTGAGTTCCAGTAGAGCAGTAGCCTTCTTCGTCTGCATAACTTTAACTTGTGAAATTACAATAGAACTTTTCAGGTTCTCTTTCCCATGCTAAACGATTTCTAATGTACCTAAAGGGGCAAATATTTGTTGTTGTTAGCAGCAGTTTTTTGTGTATTCTGGGTGCATCTACACAAGATGTTTACTGTGGAGTTGCCTAATTAGCTCCAAAGTAAATGTCTTAGCATCTAGACATGCGGCCCTATTAAGCTGCAGGAAACTAAATAACTCTGCAGTAGGTTAGTACTTGTAAATACAAGTACTCTCCTGATGCAGAGATTTAGCATGTGCAGCACTGCACGTGTAGATGCTGACCTGGCTGGTCAGAGCACAAGGGTGCTTCAATGCAGTGGCTGCCTGCCAGCTAGCCCCACACTGGAGCACCCTCATGCCCCAGCTAGCCCCTCCACAGCACATTGAGCTGGGTCAGAGCAGCCCTGGGCTAGCAGGTGCCTGACTCCCCAGGTGCCCTACCAGCTGGGGCAACTCCATCCTGGCTCAGTGTGCTGTGGTCCTGGCTGTACATTCAAACGACATGCCAAGGAGCAATAAACTGGAGTTTATTGCTGTGAATTACATGAGACTGTGAAGCCGAAATGCTATATGCTCTGTAGCTGAAAAATACTGTGCAGTAGCGTGTCACAGCACAGACAGTGTTAATATGCTACTGCACAGTTTTCTTAGGCTACTGCGCAGTAGTGTCACCTAAAAGACGTTTGCCGGTGCTACTGCACAATAAGTCAGTTACTGCGTATTTATTGAGTACTTGCTAATACAAATACTAAATAAACGCACAGTAACGGCCGCACAGTAGCATCTCACGCAGACATGCTCTCTATGTAACAATTTAATACTTTTTTCCCTGTAGCTTCTTTGTTGTTGAGTCTCTGAGATACTCGAAGGCAAGATTTTCAAAGGTATCAAGGCTTTTAAAGATGCAGATCAGCACCAGTATGTTCCTTGCCAGGTTAGGCACCAGTCTCTTGAAATAAACGTTTCATCTAGAGTCAAGACCATCCCAAGCCTAACTCCCCAAGAATTGAGTTTTCTTTATTAATGAAGTTAAGAAATACTCTCTGCCCAAATTTTAAAATTTTTGTTATTTTTCAAGTAGGAGAAAAAACTAATTTTTAAGTCAGTAAACAATATTCTGAGAAAATCCCTCTTGAAGTACATATACTATTAATTTTTAAATTCTTTTGCACAAATTGAAGCTAATTTTTTTAAGGAGATCAGGAAGAGTGTTAAGCAAGACCTAGAAGTCATATGATGCTCAGAACCTTCACTTCACAGTCCACTGGCATCTTTGAAATTGTTTAGAGAGTAAGGCACATTATCTGAAGCATAGCTGAATAAAGAAGTGAGGAGAGAAGTATGCTGATTTTGCCAGGTGTTTGTATTTGCACATTGCTGACTAAAAGATCCTATCTGAAGATATTGGTCATGGTCATGATTCTTCTTTTATTTGCACAGATGTAAATCAGAAGCAACTCTATTGAAGCCAATGGAGTTATGCTGGAGCAAAGCAGGAGTGATAGAGAATCAAGTCCATTTTCCTGCTGTGCCTTAGAAGTTACAAATCATCTGCTTTCAAGAGCACTGGCAAGTACATGTCAAGATCCCTGATGCTTCAGACAGTGACTTCCTTCCTCTCATACGTCTTAATTGAAAAACAGCATGAGAAGTAATAAATTGGTTCATTAACTTTCAGTAAAGTAAAACAAAACAGTGTTACAAATGTAAGTTTTGTTTTGTTTTAGATTTAAAAAACCTTGCAATAAAACATCCATGCAAGTGCAATACAAAATAGCACACTTGGAATTATGTTATAAAGGACAAGGGGATGGAAAGACGAAAGAAGACATTTGTAGATTCTTCTATGAGTGTATCAGTTTCTGATATTTAAATGCACCCTCTGTTTTTAGAAAGGGTCAAAATATGTGGACTCTTCTATCTTGTTTGCTAATTGCTACAAGATATTCAATTTCCTTCTTACACTATAATATTCCTGTGAGAACTGAATTACATGATTGTGATTCATCCAGGTGCTTTTGCTTTATTTTGTTTTGACTTGTGTTTTGTAAAATGTGTGATCCAGTTGTAATGCTGGAATTGTGTAGCATTAGTTTTCAAATAACTGCTGTTCATGGCAACAAAACTTCATGGCTCCACAAGCTTGTAAGGGGGAACTATTTTATGTTAATTAAAATGGGGGAGGGGACCCAAAACAGTGCTAGACTTGTTATATTTTATTCTACACCAATTCAGCCAAACGTCCCCAAACATAGGAGGATGGCATAGATTCTTGCTATAAAGTAATACAAGATGAAGAATTAGTTCACTAACAAATTGGTGATATGATATGATATGAGAAGATATAATGCATAGTTGCATACAAGGGTTTGTAACAGCACTTTGTCCAAGTAGGTGTTCACCTTCCTTATGCAGCCTAGATGTTGTGAAGGAGACTGCTGAACTGCTGGTAGAGATATAACAATCCTTGAAGAGCATAATTTCTATATATGTGTTTAATGTAATTGGTGGACCTTCTGCGTCTGCTTTGTAATTTCTGACACTGTTAACTTCCCCTAAGAGTTCTGGGATGTATATTGTATTGCTCATATTGCACTCTTCAGAAAAGCAGCATGAAAGGTAGACAAATACAGGAAACCTTGCTATTTGCTGGTTCAGTATACGCGGTTTCAAATATTTGCAAATGGTGTTCATGAACACAGTGCCTTATTTGCGTATTTCGCCATTTGCAGGGGATACGAGAACTTATCCTCCACGAATGGCAAGGGTCTCCTGTATTACAATTGCACATCATCCATTTGTTTCCTATGTACAATGTACATATTAGTCCAAATTCAGTCAGGAAAAAGTGTCTACAACTCCCATTTGCTTCATTGAGCATTGCACTGACCTCTTTCATGACTAAATTTGACCTTTTATGGACAGGGTGAATCTGATGAGTACAAATGTAATTTGTGTTATCAGGATCTCAGTTTGGTTCGTTTGCAAATTATCTCAGACCAAGGCTTTTGTAGGTTAGCACTACCTTTCAAACTACAGTATAACCTCATGAATCCAGCATGCTCAAGACCAAGCACCTGCCGGAACTTAAAAATACTGGATTTTTTTAAACTGGTCATGGACTCGAGGCGGGGGAGTGGTGGCTGGTCCTGGAGCTGCAGTGCAGGGTGGTGGATGGTGGCCGCCACTTGCAAGCTTTCCCCTCTATGTGGTGGCGGGGAGCAAGCTACAGCCAGTCCGGGAGCCAGGGAAGCTTCCCCTGCAGGGGGGGGAAGCTTGCAAATGCCCCCCCCCCACCGCTGCTCCATGTGCGGCCTCTGCTCTGGGCTTCCCGATGTAGTGTAGTGTATTTTTTAAAAGTTTCAAATTTTCGAGAATTCCGGATTTTTTAGATCTGGATTTATGAGGGTATACTGTATTATAAACCTCTGTTCTTTTACTGCTTCTGCTCTGTATACTGTGATATTCACTTTAACATACTGACATAATCTTTACTGAATGGGTAAGCGAGTTGCAGACATTCATATAAGTAAGCCAAAAAGAGTAACTAAAAGGTACATATATGCACATAACAATTATCTTTCCAAATTTGCATGCAACCTTTTGATTAATCCTAAATGGACAATATGCATCTGATGATGCTATATGCATGCATCAAGGTAAATCAAGCATGAGCCTAACTTTAAGCATGTGAGCAGTTCCATTGCTTTAATGAAACTACTCACCTGTGTAATATTAGGCAGGTGTTTGGGCTCTGTGCTGAGCTGGGAACCATAATCACAAGTGTTCTTCCTCCCAGCTGGTTAACTGGTAATGTGGGACTCACCGTCTTAATGCAGTCCAACACATTTAACACAGTTCTTTATGTATATGCCTGTTTTTCTGCCTACACGTTTCAGTGATGAACAGGTGCCTTTTCTGATATAGCACCAGTCCTCTAGGGGTGATTAGATAGCACTAGAATAGGGCAAACTGAACAAGACATCCATGCTGCCTAACAGTGATTAATAAACAGAAATTCCTAGGTTCATTATTATTGCTGGTTGGCTCAGGTTCCCACAGAATTTATTCACAAAAGAGATAAGCTGTTATATTTCATTTTAGTACAGAACACTCATAATACTTTAAAATATTCTTGAATTATTTTCTTGGGGATGGGGAATGAAAATGAGCTTTAAATCGATATGAAATAGTTCCTTTTGGTACTTTAATGCAATAATTTATTAAGTTCCAATACTTATCAAGAGTGCATAAATATCATGCAAATATTACAGCTGTACTCCACAACAAAATAAGCATAAGATAGCCATAGAAATACACAAAGAATTGACAAACAGAAAAAGGGAAAATTAGTATTTTCTGTACAAAAAAATGCAGCTTTTTGATAATTTGTAAAATGCATAACTTTTGGCATTTCAGAGAAGAACACTGTATAAAAATAAATATTCTATGTACAAAAACACACACAGACCAGTCCATGGTTAGAACCATCACTGCAAAAGAAAATAAACCCGAGTTAGTTGCACGGTTCAAACAACTGGAAAGATTTTTTTTATTAGAGGGAAATGCATTTCAGGGCGCACATTGTCATATGAGCATGCTCCAGGACATACACTAGGAGAGCAAGCAGTCAGGTATGTTTCCTTCATTTATCTCGTAAGTGAGGAGGAGAGACAATGATGGATGACTCCCTAATCCAGGGCAGGCAATTATTTCTGGCGGAGGGCCACTTACTGAGTTTTGGCAAGCTGTCAAGGGCCACATGGGTAGCCCTGCCCCTGGACAGGTGCACTGCTCCCTGGTCTCCATCTTGGGACCATAAGTCTCATCCCTAACCTCTGGCCTTTGCCACTGGAAGTCCCTCCCCTTTTTCCCTGGAAGTACGCCTTTGGGGAAGAGGGTTTGCCATCTTAGAATGGGGGAAAAAACAAATTATATACTACAAAGACTACTATAAAAAACTATATACTATACTATACTATAAAAGACTCATAATAATATATATTAATTTAATTTTTTAAAAAGTGTCCTAATTTGTGTGTGTGCGTGCTGTATATGTAGAAGTGATTGCATAATAGTTCAAAATGCAGTCTTACTCTTGTATAGTGTGTGGGGTGTGCAGGAGTGTTGGGGGTGTGGGTGGATGTGGGGTTTGTGGGGAGCTGTGGGTGGGTATGGAGGGTTGTGGGTATATGTGTGTATGTGGGTACGGTATTTGTGGGGTGTGTGATTGTGTGTGGGGGAGAGTGTGGCTGTGGGGTCTGCGGGAAAGGTTTGAGGGTATGTGGGGTGTGCACGGGAGCTCACCCCTGTATGAACCCCCCTGAGCTGGTCAACACCTGCCCCCGCCCCGCAACAGCTGAGGGCCTGCGCCCCCTGTGGCACCTCCCCGTCCCCCCCAACAATGCACAGCCCCAGTGCGCCCCACGCCCACTCTCTCCCATCTCGCCGCATGCAGCAGTAGCGGCGGAGACCAGTGTGTGCAGCCACGACTGCATGCCCTGTGCCAGCTCCAGGATTGCCCATTGAGGCTGAGCAGTGGCAGCAGTGGCAACAGCAGCTGGGCAGAAACTGCTGCTTGGTGAGGAGGAAAGCAGCTCCTCCTCCTCTGCTGCCGCGTAGTTTTTGCTGTGGCCACCCGGAGCCTACACCATGCTAGGGTGCGGTGCGGCTCCTTGCTGCTTGTGGAGTTACATTCTGCACTAACACAAATAGCAGGTAATAAGACTAAGGGGCTGGTCCTGAAAAGGAGCCATAATGTAAGCCTCAAAAGTCTTACGGATTTAGTAATTCCTATGCAACTGAAGAGTAGCGTAACTAAGGGCAGGCAAGTATGGTGATCCCCAGGAGCCTGCATGACAGTGGCCACAGGAACAGTCACTAGTGTGCAGACAGCCCATATAGTGGCAACCCCCAGTGTGAGGGAAGACTGGGCCACAGTGGCAGCAGCAGTCAAGGTCTTTAGAGTCTGTGGCAGGGATTGGCAACATTTTTAGGCAGAGTGCCAAAAACACCTGCAACCTTGACTTGTAAGATTTTGGCGTGCCAGGGGCAGATGGGAGGGGAGCTGGGAGAGGCCTGATCCTTGTTGCAGCACAGCCCTGGTCTCTCCCCCCACTGTCTGACCCCAGGTGTGTGCGCCAAGCAAAATGCCTTCAAGTGCCATGCTCTGGCACTCATGCTAGGGGTTGCCTACCCTTGGTCTATGGTAAAATTCTCCTCTGCTCAGCACCTCCCCTATCCCACCTAGTGTGCTAGAATTCCCAGTTATGTTTCTGCAACTGACCTGTCAAAAAGGAAGGGAAAAGGGGCTCGAGCAGGGTTCTGTGCTGCCTTTCTTTAAAGGGTTGGGATGGTTTGTGTGACTGTGTATATAAATCATGGACAAGGAATCTTCAGCCCAGTGGGCACATCCAGAAGTTGCCCTGTCAGGATTAGTATAAACAGTCATGGCTGCAAACTTCAAACAGACCTTCGAGTTCCTGAGAGTTTAGGTTCTGACACAGTGGGCGCATCTACATGAGACGCTAACATCGCAATAGAGTAATTCTACTGCGTGTTAGCACAGCTGGCAAAAAACATGCTAATGTGCTAATGCACAGAAGAATTAATCTATCGTGCATTAGTGTCACATAAAAAGTGTTCATCTGTGCTACTGCACAGTAGCGCTGATTATGGTGCATTAAGTTAGTACCTGTTATTACAGCACATTTTATCTAAAGAACTCAAAGCACTTTACCAATATTTAGGGTGTGTCTATGTGGCACAGGACAGAGCTGAACTAAGACACCGTCTGCCCACTCCACATATGGTAATTCTCAAACTGGAAGTAAGGTAACCATTGGTGCAGCAAAATGTCGTACCCATGAGCTCTGCCCTCACAGTACAGATGATCAGTTTGGGCACAGCACTGTACTTATATCATGGGTACTGTATTTCTGTGTTAGGAGCTAGTGCGAACAACAGCTGATTTTGCATGTCTCAGTATAACCCTACCTAGTACAATACAGGCATACTCTTAGTTAGCTAATTCCTACGTTAGACCCTTCTTGCAGATGACATGCAGAAGCACCAAGAGGTTGAGGCTTATATAATTTCAAGTGCTTCAGTTTTGAGTGTCTTAATTTAGAAACCTAGGACCTGATTTTCAGAGTTATTGAGCATCCACGAATCTAAGTGAAGTAGTGGGAACTGCACGTGCTCAGCTTATCTGAAAATACAGGTCTGGGCATCTAAAGTTGGACATTCTAAGTCAGAGGTCCATGAGATCACAGAAAGTTTGCTGGATCAAAGCCTAATGTGAGAGTTTTCAATATTTAACTTGGTGGGGGAAGTAGAATTTGAGAGATTTATAAAAGGCAACTACACCTAAGCTAGACATCCAGTCTCAAAGATATTAATTCCCTCATTTATATGATAACTCCAAGTTAATGCAGTTGAATACTATCTGTGGTTGTCTCTGTTGAAAATCAAGTCAATTATTATTTTTGCATACCTAAAATTAGGTTCAAGTGCTTAATATTAGATACTCAATTTTGACAATTTTGGTCTTTAATCTGTCTCAGTTTCTCCAAAATGAGGATATCAGTGCCTACCCACATTTAGAAAGTGCTTGGAGATCTATGAATAGAAAGTATTGCTTACAATTAATATATCAAATTGTTTTTCATGGAATTATTAACTCTTTTTCAAGATCTGAAGTATCAAAGGTCCTCATAAAATCCCCTCACTTTCAGACCATATTTTGTGTAGTATTTTATAGATTAAATAGATGGGTTTGCTTATTGTTTGTCAAGAGTGTTGTAGTGGGAATCCTCTGTACACTTTACATATCTATTTTATTAGATTAACAAAAAAGCACCTGCAAAATGCAGCAATACCTCTAATTCAGCACAGCCCCCAAAGTTCAAGGCTATTTTACCTTATTCCAGCATCCCTGAACTGGCAAGCCATCTTCCCCCTACAGTAAAGAAACAAATACAGTTTAGGACACAGGAGATAGAATCAAGAGGGAAGGACAGAAAGGGCTAACTAGTACAGCTGCAACAAACATTTTAAATCAGAATTGGGCTAGGATGAGTGTCTAGAGTGTGTATGTGTGTGTGTAGGGGGAATGTGGCAAATATATACATAATTTCCCTTCTGTCTTATGTAACCCATATGTCCATCTGAAAGATATGGCCTAGTCTGAACCAGAAATCAGATATTCAGTGGGTAATGGGGTGAGGGCTGATGCATGTCATGCACTTTGAAAATGTTTTTGGCACAGCCATGGAGGAGGATTCATGAAAGCTCCCAGATGTTGGCAGTGGAAGACATAGCATGACTGTTTTATGGTATTACATGATTCCATATCATAACATGGAGATGATAAAATACAGTGAAGCAGATCCCAAGCACTGCACCAACCTCTGGATTGAGGAATGGCTAGAAAATATTTTCCTTTCAGTACGTTCTCTCTTAGTCTTGCTTTAGCACCAAAGAAGGGAATGATCACATGTACTCATGAACCAAATTTCAGTGAATGCTGCACTTTTTTAGTTACAAACTTAGGTTTTGGTAAGAAGTCCATTATGTCAAATCTGCTGAAATGTCAGCAGGCACTTTGTCACATTGCTTATCACTTTTACTCTGAGCAGGGGTGCTAATAGGGGGAATGTGGCAAAGCCACAGCACACAGATGAAGCAATCAGATACAGTCATTAGGATGGCAGCAACCGGCCATTAACCATTCCTAATGAGATCTGCCAATTTATCTGTGGGCATACATTATCAAGTAAAATTGTTAGAATTATTCTCTTAATAAGAGTCACAGGATTGATGCAGGTATTCCTTGCCCTTTAGTTCTTTTTTGTAGTTGTGCTCTCTGTGGTCTGTGTGAAGGAAAGCAGTGGGAATGAGGCCTTTTCAATACAGCAGTGCTTTCAGTAAAGAGGAATATAATGAGTTTAGCCTGATACTGTTGTCTAGTCCCTTAGCTGTGTGGGTGAAGCCCAGAATCCAGATGGCTATGCTGAGAACATAGTATAGAAATTACTATGTACCCAGTTTGTTCAGTTACTCCATTTCTGACAAGTGGCATTGAAATGGTAACACAGGAAACAGAACAGGTTTCATTATGCTTTAAAGAATTACATTACTATCACCATATGGACTTCACTATTTAATATTTTTGCAACAGATTTAATATGTAAATAGAAAAGGTTGTTTTTTGTGTTAACTTTAATATGTGGCTGATATTTTTTGGTTTCTAACATAAGACTCCCATTCATCTACTATTACTTTACATTGCCCAGTTTAACTAAAAGCTGAGTTATTTTAAATGCTTATTACCAGCTGATGCTTACAGCACTCCCTTGAGCAAAATGGTATGTTACCTTTCCATTCCCTTTCTGCTCCAATCCTTAGTACAGCCCATGGCCAAATTAGTCCCTGACATAACACAGAGGTGCCTTAGAGCTGCTCTATACTCTGTTGACTTGTTGCATCCAAGAGGCCATTATTTTGGGATTGGATACTGCAATGGAGTGTGCGCCAGCTGCTTTCCTTCCTGCCTCTGAAATATCCTTATATCAAGAAAGACCAGAAAGCACAGGAGCAGTTCTCATCCATCTGACAATTTCCCCTATGCTCAAGGAATCTCCAACTTTAATTCACCTTTTTGGCTCTTTGTGGCAATCTGAATACTTGACACAATAGGCATTTTGTCTTAATAGGACTGGCAGGATTAGGCAGATCTTTTTATGCCAATTTCCTTTTGAAATTAAGGAGATCCTGTACCAAAAGATTGCAGGGTCAGGCATCTCTAGATGAGTTTTTTTTATATTTTATTTTTATTTTTTGCACCTTTTGAGTGTTTGACTATTAAAAGGAAACAGACAGGGTGCTCCTTGCCTGGATAACTGGAAGATGAATTTTTGTAAAACATTAATTCTACTCACATCAGCATTATCTAACCTTGAGAAATAGGAAATTGAGGTTAATGAGGAGAAGCTACTGGGAATGAAATAATGAACATGTGAAAAGCCTAACCTAATGAGTGAAGACATTGGTAGTTAGAAAACTCAATCAAATCCTTATAGAGGTAGCCTAATGTTTCTCTCACAGATCAAGCTATTAGGCCAAATGCCCTGATGTAACTCTATTTAGTCAGGGAAATTAGACAAAGGATGAATTGAATGCATTTTCTTTAATCAGATTAATATGTTTTCAGCTCCTGAATTACTGCTTGAGATTATCTGCAAAGTTTAATATCTCATTTTAAAACAAAGAAAATAAAGGACTCTCCCCCACAGCCCCCCCTCCCCCCGAATAAGAAAATGCAATGTTATATTGAAAGATAAACTAGTTAAATGAAATACAGTTTCAAGGGACTTTGATGGACCAAATATCATCACGAATGGTAGAACCATATTACATTCTAAATCCATTTTTCTTAATGTGGTTTCTCAACAACACTCTTTCCCACACAATATGGGTCTGTGGAAATAAGTCATTATGAATCCACTAATGGGGAAGTAGTGATGTTGCCATTGGTACACTGGTGGTGGTGGGAATTAATTTTGTAGTCCACTGAAGGAGGAAAAGGAAAGTTAGGTGTATGAGGGAACAGGAAGCTGGGAAGTTACAGTTTAGGGATCAAAGGAAGAATGTAGTCACATGGAAGTGTTTGTTGCAGGCTAGTTTGCAAAGGAAGGAACTTGTGGAACATGGTTGTTAGTGAATTTTTAGATTAAAAATTTTCAGACTTAAAAAGCTTAGTTTTGGCCTCCATAAATAGTTGTGCAGATTCTGAAGAACAGTGAGATGTGTCAGTACAATGCCAGGCTGAAGTAAGTACGTATTAACAAGTTTAGGTCAAAAACCATGCTTAGTGTCCCAAAGTTATGCAGGTGCCCGATTATTATATATAATGTGAGTTTTAATTCATCAAATATTCTAGTGAGTTTCCCAAAACAAAACAATCATGAAAAGACATGCATTATGATGCTGCCTCTGTGTGTAATTTTGACTTGAGAGGAGTAATGCCAAAGAAAGTAGTCAGATAATTTTCCAAAGGCAGTGGTAGAGTCTTTATGCCTGGCAGACAAAGTTCTTTGGATAAATGTGATATCTTTTATTAGACCAACTAAATAGTTGGACAAATTGTTCTTTGCAAGCTTTCAGGTATAAAAACCCTTCTTCAGGCAGAGGGAGAGTTTACAGTTGTTTTGTGCTCTCCTGGATGGGACAGAAGCCGGTGTGCAAGAATGCCAGTATGCTTTCCAAGGAGAGCACAAAACAACTGCAAACTCTGCCTCTGCCTGAAGAAGGGTGCTTGTACCCGAAAGCTTGCAAAGAACAATTTGTCCAACTATTTAGTTGGTCTAATAGAAGATATCACATTTATCCAAAGAACCTTGTCTGCTTATGTCTTTAGACCAACATGGCTACAAGACCCTCAAAACATGGAAGATATTCTTTATTAATGGACATTTCATACCATTTAGGAATGGGCCGTAGAAAGCTGACTTATACTAGTAGGAGGTGAAATGTATTCAAGAGTTCCATTTCTAACCTCTCCGGCCAGCTAGGATGGCACATGTGAGAATGTGGTCAGCAACTGTTTGTTTAATCAGTATTCAGAACAGTCGTTGCCATTAAAATGTTCACAATTTTGGCTTTGTAAATAGTTATCAGCATTCAATTATTTATTCTGAAGAGCAAATGGAAGTGCAAGATACAAGGAATACCAAGAGTATCAGTAGTGTTAGCTGGTTTCAAAGATAAAATTGTAAATATTTTACAAACTTTTTACTGCATATATTTACCCAGATGCAGGATCTGAGTTTGGGGCTTTTTCTCTTTTTTACATGAGGCACAGACAGAAGAGCAGCTCCCCATTGGAACTCATGGTGCTTTGCAGGAAGTTTACTGTTGGGTCCCAAGGGTTGGGGAATCCAGCTGCTGTTTAGAGAGGCTGTGAGCCTGCAGCCACTCTCCCCTAGCAATGCCTGTCCCCATTCCAAACCCCAGTGCTGTTTTCAGAATGGGTGTAGGGAAAGGGAGCAGAGGGAACTTGTTCTGGGGGTTCCCCAGTTGGCACTGGTGGGTGGGGTGGATGGAATGGAGCCCCCCATGTTGGCAGAGCTCCAATCCACCTGCCTCACCCTCCAGTACCAGCTGAAAAAAACCCCATACTGAACTCCCTCCACTCTTTTTTCCCCCATCCCATTCTGAAGATAGCACCAGGGCTAGGAGGTCAGCACAGACACAAGTTACTGAAGCCACTCCATTTTGCTGAACCTTCATGAAATGAGAATTCAGATTTTTGCGGGATCGGGCCCTTTTAAGGTGCTTTTCAGCCAAGCACTTCTGTTTGGTTATGACTGTAGAGTGCTGTCAGAGGGCAGATTGAGTGAAAACTGTTACTTCTGCCTGTGCCTACAGTTTTCTAATTGGTTTGTTTCTGAAACAGGGAGCTTCAAATGAACTACCTGTGGTTACACCTTTTGTGCAAAGGGCTGCATATGTCTGGCAAGACTTGGTGCCATCCATTCTTAGGTAAACCTGGATTTATGACATAGATTAGCTGTGGTAATAAACTCCTGAATAACTTTGTCATATTTTGGTTAACAGAGTATTTAGGAAGGTGAATAAAACTACTAAGATAGTTATTTTAGCATTTTGTTGCGCAGATTAAGACAAGGGTAACCTTTTCTGAGATTAAGGAAAACAGATATGTTGAGTATACAGCCACAACAGCGGTCAACAGCAGAGTTTGAGCTTGTGTTCCCTTAACACAGAACAGCGGAAACTGTTGAGTGACGGTTCTGCATGAAGGTCCTTCAGTTCAAAGAGTTTTCCATCTGAGTCTGAATTTAACTCTTGGCACACTGCAAAATCCTTTTTTTTTTCAGACATTAATAGGGTTAATGAGTGAAAGGGACTGTGCCAAAAGGGTAGAATGCTTTATTGTTTCTAGGACAGTACAATTAGAAAATCATTTTTGACAATTTGATGGATTGAAATATTGTATTGAGATACTTCTCATAGGTTGATTTGTGTTATATATGTATCCTTATGATTTACTTTAAAATATGGAAGGCACCTAAGTAATGTAGGAGGATGTCAGACTTTGCTGGCTAAATATAAATACTTGAAAGTTGAGTTAGTGCAGAATTTAAGCATATCAATTTATCAGATTGAAAGCTGAAGTATTTGGGAGTCAGACTTTGAAGTATCAGTCCAGGAGAAACTCTGAAGGAAAACTGAAAGGTTGAGATGAAGCAATTAGGAATGAAATTTCAAGCTTTGTTATGGGGAAAGACAGCCACACTGCTGCTTTGTTTCCACCCATACCACAAAGAGATGGTTGTAGCAACCCTGACTCACTGCAAAAGGGTTAGGGATCACGTTCTGAAGCAAGCGAGAGTGGAGATAGGAGAGAAACTGGTAGAAAGGGATCTATTGACAGTCCATGCCAGTGTTGAAGGAATCAGCAAACAGCATTTAAAAAAAGCAGCAAACAGAAACATGCAGGAAAGGGAAGGTAACACCATACCAATGGGCAAGGGGCATCCAGCCCGTCCAGCCCAGGTAACCCCGGCTCACCCTTCTCGCCTTTAAAACCTCGGTGTCCCTGTTCATGAAATCAACCACTATAATTATTTCAGTCAATGCCAGCTACCTCCCTGCTGTGGGAGGAGAGGCCCAGTCCTACACAGGGAGGGCACTCAAGCTGTATACCCAGTGCAGAGACAGTCAGAGACATAAAACACACAATATCTAGGCAATCAAAAGTAACAGTTGTCTCTTTGGATCAATATATTTTAAAAGTCAGAAGCTGCCTCTGATTTTGTTAAATAACGGAGGACTGGGAAGAAGATCTCTCTATTCAGAAATCATTTTCATTTCCCAGCTTCGCTTTGATACAGATTAATTTCTATTACAGATTTTTCTCGGTACGTAATCTGTATTTAGCACTGTGGTACACAAGTGGTTTCAACTATAACAAATAGTTTAACTGAGGAAAGAATTGAAAGGACCAATAATTACACTTTACACTCCTAGAGCTTCCTGAAACAGCCAGGCTATATCTTTGTGAACTTGTTATCATATAACATTGTGGCTATTCAACAGGATTTTAGAAGAGTTTTTTCATTAAGAAGAAGTTGAGGCATTCTCTCTCTTTTTAAATGTAACAGGAGGCTCCTGATGAAGTGAGAGGATGTCATGTTGACTGAAGTAGTCATCCTGATCATTTTGTATTTCATATCAATTTGTGTTCCCACTGGGTATCTTAACCTGGGTGTCCTGTGTTGTTATCAAGTGGAGACTTAGTTTTTGATCACACCAGCTGGTCACTACCCAGAGGGGAAAAAAGAAGGCATTTTAGATTTCATTGCTGCTTAAGGATGATGATGTTAAATATTTCCAAAACAGAATCTGTAACTGGGATCACAACAGGAGTTCCAGGGCTCTACTTTCACAATGAAAGCCCTTTGCTCTCCTTTCTGAGCTTCTGAAAAAAAAGGAACAGGCAACGTTACTCAACAGCCCACTTGCTTACAGAATTGTCCCTATATATCACTGAAGAAAACAGCTTTGCCGTAGACTACAGTGGAAATAGGACAGGACCTTATCTGAGCAATGTGACTTTTGTGATACCAGAGTAGTCATTGTTTAATTTAAGTTTTCCTTCTTTCTTTCCCATTGACAAATCTTAAAACAATACATTTGATAAAACAGAACATACCAATGGACAGGGTGCATCTAATCCAGGCGCTCCTTGGTCTCCCTTATCCCCTTTAGACCCTCTAGAGCCTTTCTTGCCCCTCTCCCCCTGTAAATAATAGTTTAGTCCAAGAAAAAAATACACAAAAGCTTTAGGATCATCCATCTCAAATGAGTGTCAGTGACAGTAAAAGAAAAAAAAAGATAAACAATTAGAAAAATACTGTAAAAGATGAGATACCTTCAGATAGGATGCTCTTACAGGAAACCATTCTATGGGATTGTTGCCATTTTTTTTAGAGGTATAAGCACTTTAATAGTTATTGACTTCCCAACCTGACAGGCTACTAGGATTGTGACCCCATTTTTTTCATTAAAAGAATTATAACTCCAGTGAATTTATAGTTAGTTTTATATTGAGAAGCCTGCTGCAGGTGGGCAGGGGTGCAGGTGAGCTCTCACAACTCCACAGCCTGGCTGCTCACACACTGAACAGTCCTTATTCTTCTTCTGCAGCCCAAGCGCATCATGTCTGTGACCTTGGGCTCTAGTCATACAGCAAACAACTGACTTTCAGCCATTTCCAAGTTTGGAGCTCATATGCTAATCATAGACTTTGTTTTTTTTCTACCTCCCTTTGCCCCCCCTCACCTCAGAGTAGTTCTGATTCATAACAATATAATTGTAAACAATTAA
>NW_017729003.1:12988039-12999939 GCF_001723915.1 Gavialis gangeticus
CTCAGGGGAAAATTTCACCCTCGTTCTCACTGAAGTCATTGCAAATGTTGAGTGCAAATCAAAGACAGGCTAGGGTTATCTAATTGTTAGAAAACACATATGCAAAATACTTTTGTAATATGTTTAAAAATGAGTGGCTGAATAAAAAAAGAACTTCTCAAAAGTGTTGCGTATAAAACAGAGGTAGACTTGCTGAAGAGGGATTTTTATTTAGGATTTCAATGGTCAGGGTTAGAAGGTACAAATAACACCAGGCAGCAGATGTATATATATTTTTTTTTAAAAAGTGGGATGATGAGTAAAATAAAGTCAAAACTGGCAAGAGAAATGGATGGGAGAGGAGAGGTAATGAGGAGAAATCACCCAGGATCAAGCACTGGAACAGAGAGGATAATCCAGGAGAAAATGTGGTACAGGTTGCAATGGTGGGAAGAGGAAAGACCCAGGAGAAAGGCAAAAAAAGAGGAAGGGATAAAGGGGACAAAGGAGGACCTGTCAAAGCAAGGAACACACATGGACACACATACACAGGAGAAGAAAAAAATACAGATATTAAAAAAAAAACAACACATGAGGCTTTAAAGCTTTACACTTTTTCAGCTGGTTTGCCTGAAAGGCAGTCCTGTTCCAGGATCTGCTTTTCAGCTGTTCCATAGCACAGCATTTTCAGGCCTGAATTGTCTCTTAAGGCTATTATTACAGCTCCTATAGTGAAGAAATGGCTCTGCTCAGAAGAAATAAAAAAGACATTGTTCTGCCTTCTGCAATTGGGAAGATTTTGAAGACAGTCTGAGAACTGATTTTGCCAAATTACAATGATTGGAAAGTGGAGTGGATTTTTCAGAACCTACTCTCAATCCATTAGGTACGGTGAATATACCCTTATCTTACTGGCATTTATGTTACTGGTATTAGATTTTTTTTTAAAGGAGCATTTAAAATTAACACATAATCTAGCTGGAAAAGAAGCTATTGCATGAGGCAGGTGCTTGTAGTTACTTAATTACACTGCTGTCTTCCCAATGTCCTGTTGTAGCAAGTCTCTCTCCGTGGATCAAAAGGATTTTGTATTTAAAAAACTTTTTTCTTGCTATCATTCTTTACGTCTTTCAGCAGATCCCTAATAGTTTGGTTATCAGTTATCCTTCCAGATATCCTTCACCACTTTTGCCAAGATTAAAATGACTTAGAAAAGCCCACATCATGTCATTTCTACAGCATCTCTCTGATATGCACGTATGATGGCAAAAGGCATGCTGGAGGTCAGTGATTCTCAACCAGGTGCCCCCAAATCCTTTGAAGGGTAACAAAGTGTAAGAAGATCACCAGGTGTGAGGAGATAAGCACAGGCTCAGGCTCATCCCTGGCTGGCTGTTCCTCAACCCTCACTGCCTGGCCATTCTGCACAGAGGTAAGCTCTGTAATAAATTAGTTATGAAATGGTGCCTGTCAGTTCACAAAGATTATGTAGAGGTGCATGAGTATAATAAGGCTGAGAACCAGTGCTGTAGATGATGCTCATCCCTGCTCCAAGATCATACACTACACCATAATTATAGAGACCAAGCGGTGGCATTAAAGAGAGATTACCATGTGTTGGCTTGATTCCAAATTAGATATCATAGAAGCCCCCATGTTTCAGAACCTTTAAGATCTCTGCAGTGGTTCCAGTTGAACAACACAGTTTTATAATGGATGCTTTCAAAATTGTAACATTTACTTTAATTTCCAAGAGTTTCTCTATGGAGAGGCCTTTTAATCATCTGTGAATAGGATTGTGGGATAAGGAGAAGCCTTTATCTAAAATGCTAGTGGTAAAAGTTACATTTAAAGGTCAGACCTGAAAAGTTGTGGTATTGCACATTCCCAAACAAGTTTCCTAAGTGTTTTTCTTTCAAAGCATTTGTTGCATTTCAGTCCAATTATTCTTTCCAGGGGCCAATGAAACTCCATGTTTGCAGTCTGTGATAAGAAGCACTTCTTCCTACTCTTTATTTACTTTTATGGGAAGGGAACAATAAAGTCACATATGCCTAAATTGGTTCCTACTGTAACCAACAAAAGCCCTCCTTTAAAATAAATTATCCATATTTAAAACCAACTGAAAAAGTCCAAGGATTCTGTTAAAGTTATTTCTTATTTAGAAACATAATACAATCTTAATAAAATAAATAGTGAGTTAAAAAGCAAAATCAGAAGTGGAATGATTAAAACTGTGGCAGCACCTTGGAGTTGCCATGAAGTGAAAGAAATTTGGACTCTCTTTCCTCATTTAACATGCTGACTGGCTAGTACTTTTCAGAACTCTTAATTTATTCAATTCCAGATCAGAAGAGCACTCCAGATGATAAAAAGGGAGAATGAGCACTCCCTAGGTGTTATCCGAAAATACATCCATAAAGCTACTTTTGCACATACGCCATCACTACTTTAGTCTATTTCAGATTAATGTCCATGTGGTATCAGCACCTTATAAAAAATATGGGTGTGCATAAACTATACTTAGCTGTAAATCTCTTTACTACTGTTATCAAAGGATTCAAATAATATATAAAATAGAAAGCATATGCGTGAATTCCCATGACGCTAATAATATAATAAAGTAGGGTTTAGAAATGTTTTTATCCATTAAAAATACAGCGTGGCATAGTTCTTTCCTTTATCATGTACATAAATTTACATAACTTGGTGCCTTATCTCACTGTTATTACCCTAATTCATCTAAAAGCCTGAATAAGGAGCCCAAGACCTTACAACCGTGTTCTCTAATATATTCATATTTATTTGATCTCCATATTTCCATGTTCACCTAAAAAATTCTAAATCTAAGAAACCCTTGAAAGACATTGTGGTGCAGCATAGTAGCTGATATTCTTTTTCACCATCCAGAGTAATTTAAGAGCAATGTGCTAAGAGCTGTACCATCTTCACTAATCTCAGGAGTTCTTAGTTTGCCCCTCTGCCCATCTTACTATATAAGGTATGATTTTCAAAATCCCTCAGTGCTGGCCTAAATCTGTTTCTGTTGAAGTCAATGATAAAATTCTCACTTCAGTGAGAAAGGGATAAGCCAATCAGTACTTTAGAAAATCCCAACTGTATACTTTAAAGTTCAAATAATATCTTTGGCTATAATATATTGCATAAACTGGAGAAATCACACTGTAAAAGACCAATCTGTAAGCAACAGGTTTACCAGGTAGGATTTTATCCTAGTTTTCCCTAGGTAGTTCAAAAGTTAATCATTCCACCGCTATGAGAAGACATTAGTAACCAAATGCAAGGACTTGTGGTTCAGGACTTACCCGGTTTCCTTTGTCGCCAGGTGGGCCTGGTAAACCCTAAAAAGTATCAAGAAAAAAATGACACTATTTTAAATCAGTGTCAGCTAAATAGATCCCTTTGTTTACTGAGTCAAAATTATCCTTAGCACAGGAACCAAGGAACCATATGATTCAAAAGGGCACAAATTAAAAATTAGCCAACCAACAAACTTTCATTTATATTTTAGAAATGAAGCAGTCTTGTGATTAAAGTGAAGGTTCTAGTCCAGCAATCCCATATCTTTATGAGTAAAAATGTTATGTAAGTAATGTGACTGACAGGCCATTTGTGTGACTGTGGTTCCAAGATGAATCCTCAAGTCCTCTGAACTGCGTTCAAATGGAACACCAAATACTTAGAATGGGAGGTGTTCAATACCAGCACTATAGTATAATAGATAAATAATGTAGGCATAGTTTTGGCTTTAGGTCAGTAGTTTCAAGATATATGTAATGTTATATATTTTGTCTTTACCTATTATTCCAATTGTTTTAAATTATTTGGGAAGTTATAACATCATTAAGGGGGTACTGGGACACAGAGACAAGTCTACTGAATTGAAAGTTTGAATTGGGGTTTCCCTTTGACTATTGCCTCAACTTGATATAGATGCTACTATGGCAGTAAAAGAACATTTTCTTTTGTTGCCACAGAGTATTCTTCTGCTGGAAGTGATGCCATAACATTAAGGCTTTGTACATGGCAAAACAACCAAAGATCCCCTACTTACAGGAAGCCCAGCTGGTCCCATTGGTCCTGCATTTCCAGGGTCTCCTTTACTTCCCTTAAAAAAGAGACAAAAGAAGAGAATCTTCTATTTGTAGACAATATTGACAGGTTGATATTATGGACAGGTGGGTGAACCAACAGTGCTAGAAATAATGTAAAAGATATATTGTTTCCAGGCATCTAAAATACTAATTATTAAAAATAAAAGAAGGACCAACTCAAGGGCTCACATTCACAAAATACAAAAAGCCCCTCCCTAAAGAAGGTGTAGCAGCTTTGAAGACATTGGGTGGTGGAGGGGCTGGGAAAGGTTTGGTTTTAAAGCAAACTTACCCTTTCCCCTTTTGGTCCTGCTGGTCCTGGAACTCCAATTGGTCCTGGAGTACCCTGCAATTTTAGAAAACAAAAACCCATAAACCCGTGTCTTTCAACAAACTTCTTCAAATCTGGGAAACAGCATGGCTCCTTGAGGAAAAAGCACAGCTGAGAAGGAGATTCCAGTTAATGTGAGACATCACTTGTATTACTACAGCTTTCAGGGCTGATGAGGATGGGTTTTCAGTAACTGTTAAATACCATTAAAAACACAGGAATAGGTACAATGGATTGGACTGGTACAATATTACAGAGCCTTGCATTATTTTAGGGTGTAGGTATTAAAAATAATATTGACATACACCCCTTTATAAATCAAATGAGTGAAATTTTACTGTTCTCTTTGTACCCCCAACAAAGCTGAAAACTGTAGCAGAATGAAGGCCAGGTAGACATATTTTTAAGCAGTTTTGTCTGTTTGTTTGAGTCAGTTCAGTTGAGCATAAACTAAATAAGTATTTGCATTACTTTTTGGTAGGCAGCTAGCTCACCATGCAGACTGAAAGGTCACCATGCCGCAGAGACTAGTGCAGATGCACACATACACGGATGCAAACAGAAGAGAGAGTACTCATTCATTTCTAAGTCCTCTGTCCACCCTTTCACCATTTACACTGTTCTACCAGGCCCTAGGTTATGCCATAAGAAAAACCCAGTCTCTATGCTCAGCCTTTAGCCCAAGAGCAACCTCCCACTTTCACACAAAATTTTTCAGCTGTGCTGAAGCTTATTGGAGTTTACCAAGTTAGCTAATTAATCAGCCCCATTTAGGTCGTTTTTTTTTTTTGTTTTTTTTGCATTAACACTACAGTGGGTGGGTAACAGCTCTTCTACCCAAGAAAAGTGTTATCCTTCTTAAAGACAAGAAAACTTATTCCTATCTTTTGTGGAGATTCACATGGTTTACATTTAGTATGACCCCAGATTCACTCCTATGAAACAGGGCATTTGAGTGTTCGTTCTGCTTTATAACATCTAGCATTCTCCTTGACACAATTTTACCAGCTAAGTAAAGCAGATATCTCAAATTTGCAAAGACCAAGAGATCTCAGAACACCTTCCTAAACCTTTCTAATGGTACACTTATCTTCTTAACTCCATGATAAATCAAATCCTATTATTCTGGGTCGGTGAAAAACCAGCCAGTCATCCAAGTTCCAATTCCAGCAATTCTTTCCTAGAATTCTAGAAAAACTCATTATCTGACAGTTGGGCATCCTTTTGGAACCAGTACACATTTTACACTAGTTAATCCCTTTGTCTGAAGGAAAAGGGACCTTTAATCATGATCCTATAATCCTTACCCCCAAAAGATGACTCATGTCATTAAGGAAGATTATGTGTCTAAGTAAGAATTTGCTGAATCTGGCTGGAGAATTAGTTTATTATGAAACACACAAATTTCACTGCATCAGTGTAAACAGGTAAAAAAAAATCATCCCCATAATCCTTCAGAAATATATCATACGTATTTTAACTTCCTATATCTTTCTGTTGTTTTAGGAAAGTGTCAGAGTGATGTTGTAGCCTCGATGGCCCAGGAATTATGTGAGAGGTAAGGATTTCTTAGGGTGTCATTTTAAGATCATTCAAGACCTTGTTTCCTTAAATATCCATCAGAACTTTATTTAGATATTTAAACAGATATTTAGAATATCTAATACACATATTCATAAAAGTAAGTATATAACTTCCTGCAAATAAGGAGGTTGCTGTTTATTTTCTGTTTGGCAGGAGTTAAAGAGCAATGGAATTACTTCCTGTTCCACTGAAAAAGGAAAAACAAACTGTTTCTGAATAACACCAAATCTGATTATAATTGGAGGACGTGTCATTCTATGAAGCAATAAAAATGCTACACCCTTACATAGCATTTTTTGTCCAGGAGTAACAAATGATTTGTAAAACTGGAAGAGTGTTATGATTTATTATTTATATTCCAGTTTTGCAGGCTGGGAAACTTAGGGACAAAGAGGTTAAGTGACTTACCCAGACATAACAGTAAGTTAGTGATAGGGCTGGGGGCAGAACATATAACTCTTGATTCTCAGACTCCCGCTCAACCACTAGACACCACTATATCCCAGATGAATGGAATCAGTACTAAAAAAAATTCCACCCCAGGTTTCTAGGACTTGGTGAAGGCTTTTATGCTTGCTGAAAGGATGCATCTCTTCCTGTTGGCGGGCTGCATGTCAGATAATTGGGAGAGGGTTCCTGCAACCCACTGCAATGCAACCCTAAATGGTAGATGTGAAAACAGTGAACAACAAAGCCTTCTGCTCACAGGACAAAACACAAGGTGTTGTTAGGCCCAAGACAAATCTGGGGAGTCATTGTTGCAGAGGGCTATAAGCAAAGCTACCATGGGGAAAGACAAAACGGAGACATTTCACAATATGAGGACAGAAGTACATAGTACAACAGATTCCTGCATAGGCTTCATTTAATATAATTATGGCAATAATGTATCCATATTTACAAAATATTTGAAAGGACGAGATTAAAGCTAAATTTCCTAATCCCAGATGGACAGACAATATTGAGACTGACAAGAATGTGATTTTTCATTTGTCAGTAGGTGTGTCTTAATTTATCAGTTTGACTTATTCTTTCCTGGTTCAGAGAAAAGAAAGTTAGTCATATCGTAAACAAGGCCATGGGGAGGACAGACGAGATGAATCATAGCATCAGAGAAGAGGAATGGAGGGTAATGGAGAAATGGAACTCACCGGTGGTCCAGGCCTGCCGTCTAAACCTGAGGCACCCTGAACAGATGGGGAAGGGTTAACAAAAAAGGCAGGAAGGAAAGGGGGTGAGGGAAGGAAAAGGAAAGGGGGAGGGAAGAGGTGAGTGAAGTGACTTGAGACAAACATATGCTTGCAATAAACAAAAACTCAGACCTCAAGGACAGGTGATGGTACTTACAAGGAAACCAACAAAAACATAGAGACATTGAATGTAAGTACTGTTGACTGGTGACTTTAAGATCCCCTTGAAAATACATTATTCCCTCTCATGCTGTACCAAAGTATGGCCTGATAGTTAACAAAAGTGAATGAACTTGTTCTGTGCTTTTCTAGGCAACAGAGAAGGCAATGTAATGCAGGTGCTATAGACCCTTCTAACAACAGTACCAAGCTGGCACTGTTGGGACAGACAGTGCATCGTCATGGATTAATTCTGAAATGAGTTCCACCATTTGGTAGTAGAATGCAGTCTAGATGCCTAGAATTTACAGACTATCTGCCACAGGTGCTGGAGAGCCATCCCCAATTCTGTGAGCTTCCAGGTGGAAATATGGGGATTCATTAATAAAGAACATAGTTCCTTATTAGTTAACTGGCTTTAGTCGAACTGCCAAGCATTAAACATTTGTAAGAGAAATGGGCTTGATACCTAGAAAAAAGAGGAGCTGTAGCTTTAAAAGCCAAATAATTTCAAACAGGCTGAAACGGAGTCAAAACAAATGCCACAGTATCAAGGATACTTGGGACTACCTGTTCAGAGAGGGACAACTGCCTCAAGAGAATCCTTCACAGCACTCCCACTACTAGGAGTTGTCAGATTAATTCTCTGTGCATCATGTGAACATACTCCTGTGTCATTGGTTCACATATTCACAGCAACTTCCTCAGCTTTAGTTTAGTTTAGTCACAAACGAGTGAAAAAAAATTATTTAGCATTTATGATTAAGTTGTTTGTGAAGGCAAATTAGATATTCAAAGGGTTCTTGCTTTCCACCGTTGTTAAAACTCCCCTGAGAAGCAGCTTGTTTTTACTTTTATTGCCACTGAGAACTGTGGGTGGCTGGGACAAAAAGGAAACGTATGAATCACCTATTTGTGCGAAGGGCTTCCCCTCCTACTCTCATGTGTTGTGTCCGTTTTTGAAGTCACTTATTACATCACTGCTTTAAACATGATTTTTCAACACAGTAATAAACAAAGACATGCACATTTCCAGACAAAACTGGACAAGGGGTCTGGGTGATAAAGGCCAACAAAAATAGCAACATCACACAGATATGGAAAATGCCCTCTTTGCAGTATTGTTTCCAGGCAGAAAGGTTCAATAAAAGTGAACTTGGTGCTTTCACCCGAGTGCTTTTTGTTAATAAACAAAAATTTCAGGGCCTTTCCTTTCAAACCTGATTGGATTTGATATAAAGCTACTCTGATTCTAAACTCCAAGGATTTTCACTAGAGCTTCTTTGATAGCATATATGTGAGTTGCACAGTAACACTGGTTTAATCACAACTATATTAACAAGTTTACACTTGCTACATATAAAAGTGAAAAGTGACATTTTAGTCAGGCATTTCCTGCTTCTGGGAGGCCTTCAGGTTTTATGATAGAAATGATAGGGATAGGTGAACTTCAATGGACAAAATAAGAACCACACTAACCAAAACATTTTTTCAGGTTACAAATTGCTCAGCAGGCTGTTTTTCTTTCACTTTAGCACATCTCCAAACTTTAAGGCAGGGATATCAAACTCACTTGGGGCCCCAACCTGGACCCAGACTGGGCTGGGTTAGATCCTGCTGGGCTGGATCTAACCTAGGGCACATGGGCTGCCTTAGTGGCCATTGCAACAGCGGTGTGGGGTCTAGTGGGGGCGGTGGAGGATCCAGCAGCAGCAGGGCCAGTGCAGGGTCTCACAGGGGCTGGAGCACAGATCTTAGTATGGGTGGGGTGGGCAGGAGCACAGGGTTCAGTAGTGGTGAGCCAAGCTCATTGCCAATCTCCATGCCCAACAGCGCCAAAGGGTCCAACATATGGTGCCCTCCAATGGGCTGGATAGAGAGGTTCTGTGGGCCAAATCCAGCCTATGGGCCATATGATTAACATCTCTGGCTTAAGGTTACAGCCAGGACTGAAAGAGAAGTGCCAAAAACTGATTCTGTTTCATTTCCAACCCAATTAGAAGAAAGAACAATACAGGGGACCCTTTTCTAAAGAGTCCTCTAGTTTAACAGGCCCAAAAGAGAAGATTCTGCAGCTTCAGGTGCCTATCCTAATTCCCTAAAACCCTGCAGACTCGCTTACCACTAAAATGCAAAAACCATAGCAATTTATAGGCTATCTTTTGCTCCCTAAATCTCACTTTACAAAGTCAAATTCTTATTTGAAACTTATTTATCAATTTTTTTATGACTGGACTAAGTATAGTTTGCCAAGTTCTCTCTGCTTCCTAGATACTTACGGGTAATCCCAGTGGACCTCGGTCTCCTTTTTCACCCTGGACACCCTTCTCTCCTTTCATTCCATCAATCCCTGCTTCCCCCTGAAGAAGGATGGATCAGAAAATAAACCCACCATAGTACCACTTCTAAAACAAACATTCCTCCATTTCAAAGGCATGGTAGTGGCAGAGATGATAACAGAGGCCAAAGATAGCTTGATTGTCTCCTCCTACTGAAGAAAAGCAGTGTAGCTCAACTGACCCCAGTGAGATCCCTTCTGATTTACAAACAAGGGAAGAATTAGCCCCAGTGACTGAACACTAACATCATTTGTGAAGAACAGAGCATAACAAGTGTTAAGATATTAGTGAAGGAGTACTGATAACCAAGGCAGGTAGGAGTTACGTATAGGTAATAGAGCTCACTGGAAATTTTCTGATGGAAAAAGTTACCAAATCCCAGAATATTAGAACTAGGGGGCACCCACTGAAAGAGCAGGAGACAGATTAGTGACTAACAAGTAAAAAAACTACTTTTTTACTCAGCGCAAAGTTAACTTGTGTAACTCTTTAACACAGGAAGTTGTAGAGGCTAATGGTTGTAGAGCCAGGTTCAAAAAGAGACTAGACCAATGAATAGATGACAGATCCACTAATAGATATTAAAGAACAGTAATCCAATGGTGATGGCTGCCAGGGAGAATAATGAATAGGGGACAGATCACACTAGGTATATATTGTTCAGTGCTCTCCCTCTAAAGCATCTACTCTTGCTACTGTCAGAGCCTGGGTGAGATGGACAGTTGATCTAACTTAGATTTGTACTGCTTATGTTTGTATGTTCCTGATACAGTATAGGTTAATATAGTATAGCAGAGGATAGTAGAGTATAATATAATAAAACATTTCATTTTGACAAAACAAAACATTTCAATCCAAAGGGTTCTTTTGTATTTGATGGTTTTTGTTTTTAAAAAATTCAGTTATTAGGAAATGTGGAAATGTTGTTTTTATGCTATTCTGGATTAGAAGAAATGTCAGCACTGTATAAAAGTATGCACCCTGCACAACTATATTTGCCACTTCTCCCTTTATTATGAAGCATACTCCTATTTATTTATTTTTGAAAACATATGTCTCGTTGCTTACTGTGCTTCAAAACATTCTACTTAGCTCCAGCGTATGTACCTGGAACAGACTTCTCTACCATAAACATGTGCTTCCAAAGAACAGTCAGCTATCTTTCAGGGCATTACAAAGATGCCATAGGACTTCATAAAGAACCTGGGATGATAATGAGATGGAATATAGCCTTCCATATCCAAAGAAACATTTGGACTTGTTTCTTATGGGAGCATGCCAGGCAGAGTAGAGTGGGTACAGTACTTCCCCTCTCTGGGCATGCATACCCAGGGGTCAAAAAGTGCCCTGGGGAAAAAAAGCAAGGCGAGGCATGATCCAGGACTGTGCCCCGAGGCAACCACAGGCCTGGTCCTCCACAGTGACACATTGATAGCCAGCCAGGGGCTCTCTATGGCTGGCTCTTGGCCTGGTGCTGAAGCACGCTGCCTGCCCGTGCAGGGCAGGCAGTGGTGCAAGCTGCAATTACCTGGACCTGGCTTCATGCCAGGTAAGTAGGGGGTTGGGGGGCTGGAGGAGGGTGGGGGCCAGGGGGGGCCACCCAGCCCCAGCCCCCATTCATTCGCCTCACCCTCATTCATTCTCCCAACTCCCTGTTTGTTCCCCCCACTCACTCTCACACCTGGCCCCAGCCCCCCCGCAATCACCGGCAGTAACAGCAGAGGTCAGGGCCACTCAGGGCTTCATGGCACAGCCCCGCTGCATGGGAGGCAGTGAGGCTCAGGCCCAGCTGCCTGGCACCACTGCTGCTGCATCATGCAGGTGCGGCCCAGCTTGGCAGGGTGCCGCACTCCATCTCAGAAGTCCAGGTAGCTTGGGCAAAGCAGCTCTGAGCCCCCAGTGACAGCCACAGCACCCCGAAGCTTCCAGACAGTGTGTGATGCCCTGCTGAGCTGGGCTGCACCCACATGATGCGGCAGCTGCAGTGCAGGTGCCAGGTGGCCAGGGCCGAGCCCCACTGCCCCCCAATGCTCTGTGCCACACCAGGGGGCTGTGACATGAGACCCTGCGCAGCTCTGACCGCCGCTGCTACTGGTAAGCTGCGGGCAGTGTGGGAGGCTGGAGCTGGGCGGGGGAGTGAACAGTCCCCCCACAACTACCCACACACTGACCCACATCCCCCAACATCCCTCCTCACCCACCT
>NW_017729003.1:13000175-13010399 GCF_001723915.1 Gavialis gangeticus
CTGCAAACCCCACATCCCCCCCATCACACACCCACCATGTGTTAAGGAAACCAAGTGCAAACATTAAAACATTTAGATATTTAGGATTTATTTTATTATGATGCTAGGGACACTGGTAAGCTTCCAAACTGATTTCACATTGTAAATATAGCAATAAAACATTGCCCATCTGATCAATTCCTCTCTTTTGTTCTAATTGTGAAAGAACGTGGATTCTGGGTTATTTTAAAAAGTGAATTTGGGATGCTGCTTCAGCAGTCTAGCTGACACAAGGGGCTAGTGTCCCCAGGACTCAGCGGGGTGAGCCCTAGGGTCTGTTTCCCCCAGATTGTTGCCGGGGGGACTCTGTTACTGGACCTTCCTTTGGGTTGGACAAAGCATCAGCACCTGTGGTCTCAGGGGGTAGGTCCTGGCCAGCAGAGTGAGAGGCTTCCTCCATGGGCTCCTGTTAGGGACTGTCCAGCAGCCCCAAAGCCTTCTCCATGGGGATCACCCATTTGATCTTTCCACTGGGTGGGGTGTCGGGCACAGCCGGGGAGGCCCACGGGAGCTGGGCTGCTCCTTCATTCTGTGTGGTGGTCGGGGGGGAGGGGGAGGAATCTTCCATGTCAGAGGGCTTCAACTATGCCTGGACCTTCCTTTTGGCTTTGCGCCATGAGGGGACCTGCACCCACTCAGCCGTGGGGTGGTCCTCAGGAGGACAAGTTTCAGTAGGACAAGGTGAGGGTTGGATGGGTGGGGAAGCTACAGCAAAGACATGACTAGGGGCAGGAGTGCCCTACTTCCTTCTCCCCTTGGCTACTGCTGCCTTCTCTGGTACTCTGCCAAACTTCGTTTGGGGGCGAGGTCCCCTGAGCTCACAGAGGGGCTGGATGATGTGCCGGGGTGCCTGAGGGGGGAGCGGTACTAGTGGCAGGGGCATCCCTCTTGCCAGTGGGAGCTGAGGATGCCCTCTCCTCCTGGCCCATAGGGCACTCATGATGCAAGTGCCCTGGGACGTGGCACCAGAAGCATTGCAGGTCTCTCAGTGTATAGAAAACCCTCACCAGGGCCCCCTGAAAAGGAATCACAAGGCACCCCTTAGCCTCCAGCCATGTTCCTGCCACCAGCTGGATCATAACCTGGTGATGGAAAGAGTGCACTTGGC
Source organism: Gavialis gangeticus (assembly GCF_001723915.1). Lineage (NCBI taxonomy): Eukaryota > Metazoa > Chordata > Crocodylia > Gavialidae > Gavialis > Gavialis gangeticus. Next base: position 13,001,323 of record NW_017729003.1, read on the forward strand.
AGAGGCTGGGGTCTCGGCACCCCAGCAAGAAGGCCACCACTGGGGAGATAACTCTCTCCAGGGTTTGGAGCTGGGGCAGCAGGGGCCAATTAGGGATACAGGGAGGGACAGAGTTGAGTACCACCCCAGTGCCCAGCTCTTCTAGGGGCTCGAAGAGTATGTACTTGTTCTCTATTACAAGTCTCCTCTCCACTGCCTTTTGTGCAGCGTCCTCCAAGGCAAGGAAACAGACCCCCTTGCCGCCTGTGCATAGCTTCAGTTCCCCTGCTAGGGGGCCACATTGGTGGGGCCATGGTAGGGCGAGGGTCAGTCTAAGTGGGTGTGCTGGCTGATGTAGCATACCTGGTACCCTCAGGCACCAGTGGTCTAGGCTTGGGGCCCTTACCCTTCCCACCCCCAGCTGTGGAGGAGGCTGAAGAGAAACCCTTCCCACTGCCCTTTCCCTTGGTCCCTGATGGTGAGGGAGGAGGATTGGGACCCCCCTCTGGGGGAGGGGCCTGGCCCTTTTGGCTCCCTGACAGAGTTCTACCTGCCCTTGCAGCAGAGGTTGCAGGCTTCTCTACCCCTGGAGAAGTTTGGTTAGACTCTGCCTCCAGGGTGCAGGCTGCAGGGGCATGCATCCCCTCAGGGGCTTGGCTGGGATCTGCCCCAATAGTGGGGGCTGAAGGAAGCTCTGTGGGGGCATCTGCCCCCCCAGAATGTTCCTGCCCTGCCATTGCTTCACATGAGGGAGGAGAAAACAATAAAGAAAACCAAAATATAAAGTGGGCCTGGTGAATCTAATAGGGTGGGGTTGTGGGGGAAATGAGGTGGGGGTGGCTGAAGCTCAATGAGCTACAGCCCCACAGGGAAAAAAATCATGAAGGCTATGCTTGGGGAATGTGGGGGAGGGGGAAACACACACACAAGGGCTGTGGACACTCAAGCTGGCTTACTCAGCCACACAACGAACACCAGGCCAGGGGAAGTGGACCACAGGACTTACCACACAAGGGCAAAAACACAAAGGGAAGGCTGCTGGGGCAGATGTAAGAGATGGCTGGAGCAGTGGAGGGGTTTTGTTTGTTGAAGATCAGTCCAGGAGCCCCTCAAGCCTCCAGCCAGGCACTCAGCAGCAAAGCAATAGGTAGGAAAACAAAGCAGGATCAGATGCGGTGAGGCAGCTGTAAGGGAGTGCAGGAGCAATCCATCAATTAGGGAGTAATTCAGTGCAGGTGTGGTGTTGAGTGGTGCAGCAGGGAATCTCCCTCTCTCCTGAGAAAGGACAGGAGTAGAACAGACAGCAGCAGTAACAGCAACAGCAGTGGTAGTAGCCATCCAGTTCAGCCACTCAGGGTGTGCTTCAGGTGAAAGTGGAGGTGAAGGTGGGGGGTGGCCTGCTAAGGCAGCTGGGGCAGGCAAGGCACCTTTAGGCTCCAGCAGTGCTGGTGGGGGAGGGGCCCATAGGCAGTGCAGGCTCCATCTCCAGGCTGTCCCCTGACTGCAGCTTGGTGGTGGGCTGGGCAGCAGGCTGGAACAGGGGTGCAGAAGCTGGCGTGTGGTGGGCACCTCCCTGAAGGGGGGCAGTGGCATGCAGCAAAGGACCCCCCATGGAGGGGGGGGCAGCAACAGCAGCCCAAACGAGGAAGGGGTGTAGCCTGCTTACCCCCAAAAGCTCTGAGAACAAGCTAGCAGTAGCCAAAAACAAGAAGTGGCCTGGCCATCTTCTCTCCAGAAGTTCCTGAAACCAAGCTTGCAGTAGCAGCAGCCTGGAGCAAGAAGGGGTGTAGCCAACTTCCTCCCAGAGGCTCCTATTTGTATCCTTCAAATACCATGGACCCTAAGGCCCACCTGGCTAACTACTGTTTGTGGCCAATGTGTGAAAGATACAACAGAATTCTTGGTACAAAGGCAAAAAACAGGACAGGAATGATGTGAGGGTCAAAGGGTCAAAACATGAAAATGAGTACGCCTGAGGGAGACAATGAGCAGAACCCTCTGGGCCGTACCCACTGGTTCTCAATACTTATCCAAGGAGCCGGTGGATGCTGCCCACTGGTGCTCTGCCCAGAAATGTGCATGAATAAGTGAGAGGAAAATGGCCCCACAGGCTCTCGGCACCTCCTGGCCAGAGCCTCCTTCTTGGTCAAGTACAGGGCCCACTTGGCCAGGGCCAGGAGGAGGTTGATCAGGAGGTCCCAGCACTTCGTGGGGCTGCAGATGGGGTAACCAAAAACAAAAAGGTGGGGAGTGAAATTCAACCAGAACCTCAGGAGGAGGTTTTGGAGGTGGAGGTGGAGGGGCTGCAGCCTGGTGCACTTGAGGGTCATGTGCAGCAGGGTCTCCCTCTCCCTGCAGAAGGGGCAGCAGACCGGGGTGTCCGTGAAGCTTGCCACATTCACGCCCACGGCGATGGCTCCATGGAGGGGCCACCAGCTCAGGTCCCCAGTGGCTCATGGGATGAGGGTGGAGTACAGACTCAGCCACTGGGGTGCCCAGGCCATGCCCTCGCTGAGCAGGTCCCGCCACTTGGTATCTGGGCAGGACACAAGGACGGCATGATGGATCATGAGGCACACAAGCATGTAGAGATGGTGGCCATGGATGGTGGAAAAGCAGACTGGTCTGGTGTCTTCCAGCCAGCTTAGGTGGTGAAGCAGGGAGCACCGTGAGGCTGGACGAGGTGCTGGCCCCACAACAAACTCCTGTGGGCTGGAGGACATGGCAGGGGGGGCGGTGGAGAACTGCCACCGCGCAGGACCTGGTCAACATAGGCAAGGGCGTTGGGATGTAGGGCCTCAGAGGCTCCTGAGGGCAAGGAACCCTAAGCTGCTGGGGCCAGCACAGCTGGAGGCCCCAGGCTCTAGCTCCCCCTGGCTGCAGATCCATGAGGAGCCAGGCAGGGTTATTTTGCCCCAAGTGGCACAACTTGCTCCACAACAAAGTGCATGTCCGGGCATGTGTGCTGAGGCAAAAAGCCTCGGCTCAAATTTGCACCACTTCTATTTGAGCTGCTGCAAGCACACATGCTTTCATGTGTGAATGTGCCCTCTGGGTCTTTCTGATACATGGCAGTGCAGATTATGAGGACTGCAGGATGCATAGATTTTTCATACAAGTGATAGTAGTGTTTAGCAGATTACTGAAAACTGATAGTTATATATTTATATTATACCCCAAACCTGGGGATTATAAGATGGATATATTTATTCTATTTTTAGCATCTTGAAAGCCATCTGGAGTGCAGTGCATTAACATCTGTCCTCAAAGTGTTGGTTCTTTTAATGGCATCATTCAAATTAGTACTATAAATATATTGTATGTGTAGACTTGCATAGCTATGTATCAAGCCTGTACATTTTCCAACCTTAAAAGAGAGGTTTTGAAACCACATAATTGGATGAAAAGCAACATGTTGATCTGGTGGTGATGTTTTATTGTCAAAACATGATGTTTTGTTGAAGCTGAATAACTTGGAATTCACTGGGCATGAATAACTTTAGGCTGGAAATTAGAAAAAGGTTTCTAATCATCAGACAAAACACTCTGGAACAGCCTTCCAGTAGGGGTTGTGGAAGCAAAAATCCTAATTAGTTTTAAGATGGTCCATAAGAAGTTTATGAAAAGGATTATGTAACATGTTTTTTTGAAATAGCAGAAGACTGGTTTGACTCAGGAAGTCCTTTCCAGTTTTGTGCCCTATGTGTTTATATTTCACGGAGAATTATCAATTTTGATAATACTTCTAAGGTCCAGAGTGGGCTCTCAAGTTTTCTGGCAGACAGAGAAAGGGAGGCAGAGAGATAGAAATCAGAGACCCGATTTTTTTATCCCAAACTGACATAGCTCTGTTTTGCAAAACACATTGAATAGGTTTTACCTCCAGTTCAAAAATAAATTATGAAAACTATAAAGTTGTTACTAAACAGAATTTATCTCCTCTGGCTACCCTGAGTCAAAATGTCAATACTGAATGCTTTACAGCCTTACCTTCGGTCCTGGAAGGCCTTGAGGACCCTACATTTGAGATAAGAAATAAGAAAAATGGTATTTTACTAAGCTAGTTTTAAATCCCAGTATCCTGGTTCCACATGCAGTGTGTTAACTTCTGTTTCTGACACGCTGAACTCACATACATTTAAACAAACATTGCCTCAGAATATCTTTCTGTCTGTATTAAGATGCACTTCACATACTGCTCCAGTTTGGTAATGCAAAGAGTCTATCTAGGCACAGCCTGACAGTGGCTGTCTGCTACTAAGATCGTCTCCCTGGTTCATCCTCTGATCATATCATTCCCTTTCCTCTAACCCCTTTCTCTTTGCCTGTGCCTTAGGCATGTTTCCTTTCTTTACCCTTAACACTCATTGCACAATAGATTTACTCGTTTGCGGGATTTAGTATCAGTTGTATCAGTTGCCTGCTTCACTCTCTTAGGCTGCGTCCACATGAGCATGGAAGTTTGGTTCCTTGGGGACAACTTGCATGGGTACACCTTGTGCCACCACTAGTTATACCCAGGGAATGCCTGTGCCATGTGCCCTTTAGAGTGAGGCAGGTTACCCCAGGTTGGGTAGGGGAGGCTGCAGCAGTCTTACTTGGGATGCTGGGGTCCTCCTGGGGCTGCAGCAGTGACAATCCTGCCACTCAGAGCCTGGTGAGAAGCTGGAGCTTGGCTCTGGCCGGCCAGGCTCCAGATTTGAATCGTGTGTGATGCCTCTGTGTGCACCACTCCACTTTTTTTTTTTTTGCATGGTTTTTTTTAACCCCTGGATATCCAGGGGTCAAAAAAATCCCTGCGCTGCTCCCTTGCAGTGTGAAGAACAGCTGAATGTGCAGTATGTTCAGCCTGTTCAGTATGTTCCGCACAGCCATGCTCATCTGGACACAGCCTCAGTGTTTCCAAGCTTCAGTACATCCGGTGCTTTTCCTCCTCAAACCCTTACACACATTTTTCCATGCCACATTTTATGCAAGTCACATAGTCCTTGGTAAAACCTGTACAGCCACTGCCCCATCATTGTTCAACTTCTTCCTCATGCTGCATCCCCCCAAAATAATTAATCAAAACTTACTGAAGCACCAGGTGGACCTTGGGGCCCAGGTGGCCCAGATACCTAAAAATGAAAAGTAAAATAGTCATTCCCATAATAAATGCTGCAGCAGAAGCACAAGCTATGATTAGCAGAAAAGCAGGAAGTTGGGCGGCTCATGAAGCCCATGGAGATGCTATTGTGTTGGTGATAATGTGGTTTGTGTGGGACGAGCAGAGTTCCAAGAAGCACTGGTGCCAAGATTCAATTTTGCCCCTTCTGATCTTACAGGAAAAAAACAATACTTACTGACTCCCCTGGGCTTCCTTTTTCTCCTTCTTCTCCAGGTTCTCCCTTCTCTCCCTGAAAAACACAACAATAGAACCAATGCATACAGTAGCACCAGTGAGAGGTCTAGCTTCATCACTAGTAATGTATGATATACTCACAAGGTTAGAAGAAGAAATCACTCAAAGGTGGAAAGAAGACTTAACATTTATTCATATAATTCACATACAGGTGTCTGAAAGTATTGCCACACAATGGATTTTCTGTGGGGTGTGGACAGTTAGGCTAGTATCTGTTGTTCTCACACTGGCATGCAGGGTACAATTTTCAAAGGTGTCTGGGGTATGTCTCCTCTGCAGAGAGCAGTATGGTGTAGAGATAGCCAAGCATGGAGCTCAGTGTGAGAAGCAGAGTAAACTGACCTGCAGCAAACTGCATGCTGCTGTGGCTGGATTACAACTGGTGTCTGAGCTAGATCATTAGCTATCCTATACCACATTGCAGTCATCAATGTAGACAAACATGATATAGGAGTCCAAACCCTATTAGATTTCAATGAGATTTAAACCAATTTTCAAAAGGGACATAAGGACTTGGGAGTCTCAGGTTTCTCAGTTACTGAGGTGCTTTTGAAAATGTTAGCCTCAGTATTTTGTACTTTGTGTATCCTCTGCTTAACCCATCTTAAAAAGTCCATGTTTCTTTGCACTCTTACTGTAAGTCCTGGAAGTCCAATTGGACCCGGTAATCCAGAAGATCCTGGTATCCCTTTGTCACCTTGTTCTCCTTTCTCCCCAGTTGGGCCATCGAGACCCTACAGAGCAAGAAAGACTTTTGTTTCTTTCAGTACTTAATCATGCAAATGAGAGAGTGACAACATTGAACCAAAAGATGAAAAGCTCTTTTTGTTCCATGAACTTTGGCAGTAATCTTTACCCAGATGACCCATTAAACTTGTTGCTTCCCTCCAATAGAAACCCTTTGGTTACTAGTGCAAATAAGGATATACATGTGCTTAAATGTTTTACTTCCTGAAGACCTTAATAGCCATTGTGACATGTTTTATTTCTGCAACTCTGGGTATTATTCCCATGCTTAATATGATGCTTACACTGAAATGTTTTGCTGGATTGGTGCCATAATCTCATCCTAATACTAACCATAAGATTGTGGATATATGTGGAATCTCATGGAAAACATGTTCTATAAAGCAAAATTAATTATCATTTAATTTGGAGAACCTATTAAGATGTGACACTCTGCTAACAGCTGGGAGTCTCAACACTTCTACACTTACATACACTGTATACTACAGTTGACCCTCTCCCTAAATTTTGCGTCTGAGATTCTCAGTGTTCAAGGGGGTTCATATCTACACATTGTGCCCATTTCTGCTGTGAACCTCAGCAAAGACAATTCACTGCTCTAAGGTGCTTAGTACCTACTCACCGGTGAGCCAGCTTGTCCTGCCTCCCCTTTGTCTCCTTTCAGTCCTGGAGTCCCCATAAGTCCAGGCTCTCCCTTTACTCCTGGAGGTCCATCCTTTCCTGAGGGCCCTTGGGGACCAAGAGGCCCCATTTCTCCTGGTTTACCTCGTGGACCCTAAAAAATACCCATACCATTAAAAATAGTACTCTATACAGTTAGGTCAAAGGGCCTCCCAACCCTATCAGTCCACTGTTAGCATGATTAAGCCCCCCATTTACATTTGGGTTGACTGGGAAAGCCCTTTGGAAACAAGTCCAGGGTGGCACTTGAACTGGAGTCATAAGACAACACCTCAGTCAAGATGTCTCTGCTGTTGTTTACGACTTGGGAAAGAAATAAAAAAGATTAGGGCAGGAGTTAATGGGCCTAACTGTCATTATTCCAGCAATGTGAAGGGGAGTGCAGTAAATGTACTGTACAGAGAGATAAGAAGTCAAGGACTTATTGAAAACAAGACTCAATCCCTATTTCTCAATTGTAACGTTCGTTGTAGGTTGTTTGAAACAAGTGATGGAGTTTACTGGTACTTTCATATCAACTTCCTTTTTTGCAGAGAAAAATGGTTTTTACAACTGCAAGTAACCTTTGAATAATGGGAAAAACATTAGTGCAATTGCTTTACGTAAAAGAGATGTATGACTGTTTAGTGAAAAGGCAGATGTGACAGGGAACCCCCTACCTCTGTTACTGGAAAGTAGAGCACAGGGCTGGATAGGGAGAACAATACCAGTGTAGCCTGCAAAAAGCCTGGCACATGTGGCGGGCTCACTGCTTTTGCCTGGCAAGCCCGGCTTGGAGAAGGACACTTTGGATTGGTGGAACATTTCCACCAATCAGGTAACAGCTGGGAGAGGCTTACCCTGCCCCTATTCAGGATGGGGTGGGGATGAGAGGAGCCCCTGCACCTGATTGAAGACTGCACTTTGCAGGTCTGGTGGACTTCAGGGGCAGGGCCTCTGGTGTAAATACAAGCCCAGTGTGCTCAGCATGCTGGGCAGATGGAGCGAGGGACTCAAGAAGAGCGGAGCCAAGAAAAGCTGGGGAGCTCTCCCCCAGCGGGCAATAGGCCCAAGGCTCCTGAAGCCGCCACTGGAGCAGCCTCGGGAGCAGTGCGAGACCACTTGGGCTGTTGATAGCACGTGGGGACGGTGCGGGGAGACCTGGTTCTGGGAGCAGTGTGAGACTGCTCGGGCCCATCATGGTGCACAGTTCAGTGCACAGAGCCCAGGCTTTGGGAGCTGCAAGTAGTGGCTCGAGCCTGCAACCCTGGCAGGGCCAGGAGGCCACACAGTGCACAGGGCAGCGCACAGGGTAAGGGCCTTGGGGCTGCAGTGAGGCGGCTCAGTCTCCATCTCCTGGCAAGCGGCCAGGTCCCCTGGTGCTCAGAGTGGTGCACAGGCCCAAGCCTTGGGAGCCAGGGAGTAGTGGAGGTTGCTTGGGTTAGCCACCCTGCGTGAGGATGGCTGGCTGGAGCCTGAAGGGCCCGGCCTGTGCTAAAAGAGCCCTCAGTGCCGAAGCCAGGGCATGGGGAAATAGTAGTGCTGCAGTGTGAGGCCCAGCACCCAGAAGCCAGCAGCAGTGGTGCAACAGCTGAGAGGAGCTGAGCCCTCGGTGCCTCGAGCAGGGTACAGGATGGGGAGGAACCCAGCAGTGCAGGAGAGGCCTGCAGAGGCACTCCAGCAGAGGAGACCCCATCAAGCTGCACCCTGACCACTACCACCTTGGGTCCCACAGGGGAAAGATGTTTGGGGGGGGCAAACCCAGAGAAGGGGCTGGGTGAGCAGCCCTCCCCCTGCCTAGTCAAGGCCCTAGGGGAGGGGCTCTTGGTGCTTCCTGGACACCCTCCCGAAGGGACCCCATTGGAAGGAGGACTATCTATCTCTTGCCATGGGTCAGGGACTATATTAAGGAATAGATGTTACTAAGATTGTTCATGTTTGCACCTTATATTTTGTAATTGAAATGTTGTATTGTGATGTTGTAAATAGTGTTATTTAGGGTTTGACTTTGGTTATTGGTTAATGTTCACTGTATAAATATATGTATATGATATTTTTATGTTTATGTATATTATAACTCAATAAATTGTATATAGTTAAGAACTTTGGGCTTGGGCTAACTCTATAGAGGAAAGAGGGATATGCTTGAAATTCTGGCATCCCTCTCACAGCACCCCCTCCTGCCTACCCATCCCACCCTATTGAGAATAGGGCACAGCCTTGGGTGTACCCAGGTTACATTAGTAACCAATGGCTCAATGTGTAGTAGACAGCCAATATCAAGTAGAGT
>NW_017729003.1:13015399-13052332 GCF_001723915.1 Gavialis gangeticus
GCTCAAAATTCTGGCATCCCTCTCACAGTGACCCCTCTTGCCTACCCATCCCACCCTATTGAGAATAGGGCACACCCTTGGGTGTACCCAGGTTACACAGGTACAAATAGCACAGCTGAATGGGCTGCAGGATCCAGACGGCGGACAGCAGAAGGCTGATTAAACTGGGCCCTGTTAACAGAGAGCTGGGTCAAATGAGCAAAAGAGAAAGGAGCAAGGGGCCATATAAACATGAGCCTGAGGTTCAGATTTGCCCAGATCAGCCCAAATCCTCAGAAAAGGAGGAAGCTCTGTGGAAAGCTTCAGAAGAATAAGCAGTTTTGTGGTATGCATTTGGGTTTTGGTTGACTGGAGGCTTGGGTTGTAGCTATGGGGGTGGTTTGGAGCCCACAGGGACCTCTGGGAGGTAGCTATTTCTTTGAGCCCTGCAAGGGACAGACAGATAAAAAGAGCAGCCCTACAAAGATCAGGGGCCTAAGGCTGGGATAAGCTGCTTTAAAGAAATGGCCAGGAGGCCCCATGAATGAAATCAGAGTAATAAGTGTGGCTGGAGGCTATTATTATAGTGCCTGAGGCAAAACTAAGGCCAGGGATCAATGTTTACGGTTTATATGACCCTGCCCACTTGAGAAAGTAGAAAAGCTCTGAGGACTATCTGAAAGGGGATGCATAGGGAAGCAGGACTAGGGACATGCCCCAAGGACTGGGTGTGGGGCAGAGAAGTCCTAGGAATGGAGTTTAGGGACTCGGAAGGCACAGGGACTGAGCTAAGAGGAAAAGCCCTGAAGAAACTCATCAGGCCTTGGGAGAAAGCCTCCCCCATTACCTTAATACAAGGTGTGGCAGGACAGAGGCAGGAAGTTGCGGGTGGGGGAGGGAAGAGAGCAAAGAAGGACAAGTCAGGCTGCTAGGGGGTACCATGGCTGGCCTTGAAGGTTAGGTCCTGTCATGGAGAATTCATCTTTTCTACCTAAACATCTTTGGAAAGTGGCTTGAAAACACTGAAACTGCTGGAGTTTTGCTACATAAGGCTGGCATATGCAGGCCACAGAAATAGTACAAAGAAACTGCATCACAGAGCCTTACTCTATGTAGTTTGTCTCCACATCCATGTAAAAGAGGGTTTGAATGTCAAGTAAAAGGGCAGAGGCAGAGTCTGTGTATAAGGGAAGCTAAGAAAAGAGAGTTATTTTTATAACTATTAATTTCAGGCTCAATCCTGCTAACTGCTGAACACTCTGGACTCAATCCTGTAAAGCTCTAGCCCAGTGTTTCTCAACCTATGGGTCGTGCCCCAAAAGTGGGTTGCAAGAATAGATGAAAGGGTCACAAACAAGCTTTAAAAATGGAACAAACTTGAAAAATGGACTCTTCTTTAAAGGAGAAAAACATGGGAAACTCTGGCTTTTTCCCTGCAGGCTGTCAGACTTCCAGCCTGCAAGGGGCTGCTTGGGGACCCCCATGCCCCATGCATTCCGCCCAGCCCCACACACTAGGGGGCTTAGGCCTGGGGGTGGGGAGCAGTGGGTCAGGAGTGAGGGGCACTGAGTTGGGACTGGCCACTGGTGTTTACAAATGAGTCCTGGTACAAAAAAGGTTGAGAACCGTTACTCTAGCCCATCACCCATGAAAATCAATAGAAAGCTTACGATCAACACCAAAGGATTTGGGATTAAGTCCTGACACTACAGTTCAGTAAAGCATTTAAGTATGTATTCCCCTCTAAGGATGTGAACAGCTTAATATGTTTAAGCACTGTGCTGAATTAAGGTTATCTGTGCTGCTGCTTAAATCTTTCCAGAGCCAGAGTGTTCAGCGGCTAGCAACCCCAATGGATGTGCTCTGCTTTCATATAAACTAAATATGAGTCACGAGTCAGACCACTAGGCCTGTGCAAAGTAGCTAGCATTCACTTCAGATTTGGACTGGGCTGATTTGGTGGACAGTGATTTGATTTAGCGATTCAAATCACTGTCCTGAATCGATTTGGCCGAATCTGATTCAGAGATTTGGCTGCTGCTGAATCAGCCGAATCAGACAGGCCCCATCCCCTGCCCACTCTCCCAGCCCTGGCAATTCCTCCCCTGCCTGCCCCAGCTCCCAGCTCTTTGAAAAAAAAAAGCCCCCACTCACCAGATGCTGCCCAGAGGAGGGCGATCCCCACTGCCCCCCACTGCCCCATGCTGCATGGGGGGCTCTGCCATGGGTCCCCTGATCCCCATGCATTCTCCCAGGCCCCACATGGCTGCTCTGCCCACCCCAGCTTCTGGCCCTTTAAGAAACACCTTCCCCCCAAACCCCAGAGTCACCAGTTCCTGCCCAGCTGTGGAGTGATTCCTGCTGCCCCGCACTGTGTGGGGCTTTGTCACAAGCCTCAAGGCTGCTGCAGGAGCTGGTGAGTTCAGGGTTTTTTTAAATTTTCTTTTCATAAAGGGTCAGGAGCTGGGGTGGCCAGGGAGCCATAGGTGGGGAGGGGATGGGAGAGTGTGTGGGAGTTGGGGGCTCGGGGAGCAGGCAGGGGATGGGGCCTGGTGGAGTCCTCCCATGGTCCCCTCCCCCCCTTCCCCACTTACCAGCTCAGAATCCAGGTCCAGCTCCCTGCTGCGGCGGTCGGGGACTGCCTGAGTCACCGAAGCGCTCTCAATGTTTTCCGAATCAATTCAGAGAGCTTTGAATTGATTCGGACCTTTTAACTGGTCCCCTGATTCAATCTGGATTTAGAGATTCAGCCTCCGAATTGGGCTAAATCTCCTCCAAATCGAATCAGCACCCAAAGCTTCACACAGCTCTATTAATCACCACATTAGGGGGCTCTTTCATCAGGCATGTTTGAGGTGAATCAGGCCCTATATTTTTCACCCACAAAAAAATATACACGTGTATCAGTATGTGGCTAAATAATTCTTAGCCATGCATTTCTGATTTTTAATAAATTATTGTTATGAGAGCTGGTAAAGAAATTCCACAGTTCAATTGTTCATGTCCCCTTATCTCCAAGATAAAATCTGAAAGAGATTTTTGCAACACTTTCCACTAGAATTAATTTTGTTCCAGCATATCTACCATGTTGGTTAAAACTTTTCAAAATGTTATTGAGCATTTTTGTTTAAATTTGGAATTTTAATGGAAAAGTGGACCATTTTTGCATGTTTCAAACAATTACCAGTTATCCCTCACAATGCCAAAGCCAGCAACAAAATAAAGTTTTAATAAATACATACATAAGGAACTACTCATCTTACCTTTTCCCCGTCATGCCCAGGAGGCCCTGGCAAGCCAATTTCACCCTAAATAAAAAAACACCACAAAACACTTTTTTAAAAGTACTGTTTTGCCTATTTTTACATTGGACTTAGAAATCAGAGATCAGGGCTGGGTGTCAGAAATAATCAGCACTGATACCTCAGGGAGCAGCCAGGCTCTCATTGCTAATAATTACAAAAACAGAGGGGTCAAAAGCTTAAGATAACAGGACTCAACCACATAAACATTATAGGGGTTAATAAAAACTTCATCATTGCGTAGTTTTTCATGCTGACTGTTCAGATTAAGGTCTAAACTATGTTATAAACACAACATAATCCAGGTATTGAGGTTAGCTACAGTATGCAGTCAGTTGAAGGAAAATGGGAGTAGAAAGAATTATAGTCTTTCTTCAATCACATCTGTGCCTTCGTATAGTGGGAGCACAAGATTTCAGGACATGAGATATAGGAAGGAGAATGAAATGACTTAAGGGAATGTAGGGTGTAGAATGTGTGTTAGAGGCAGACATAGAATACTGCAGCTGCAACACTATTCTAATCTTTAGATTCTCATGCTTTTCTAGATCTCTATTCACACGTCACAAGGGGACAGGTAGTACCTTTTGTCCTGGTGGCCCCGGGGGTCCAGCTGCTCCTGGAAGTCCAGGAGGTCCCTAAGCAAGAAAAAGCTCATTTTCACAATAAGTCAAAGGTTTTTTTTTATTTTAAACCCAAACAGCTCTTCAAATAGTGGAAAAGAAGAGCGGTGTTTCCTTTAAACATATCCAGTGGGACTAATGAGTAAGCCAGAGGCTCCTGAATAATCAGCAATGATAATTCAAAGTAAATTGTAGCTATATAGTACTTCTTCCACAAAGAAAAACATTGCCATGAAAACAATTCTTTTTAGCTGCTTCAGAAAACACAGTGACTTTAAATCTCTATTTACAGCTGATAAGAAGAGTTTTTTCTATTAACAGAAAAATGGTACCCAGATAGAAAATGTGGATAATAGGAAAATATTAGCTTGCTAAGTTCCTTAGTGGAGGTTGAGTTTAATTAACAGTAACTTTTATCCCAAATTCAGCATGTGTTCAAATGGCTTCAAACACTCTTCAAAAACTCAAATTTTCAGAAGTGGACAAAGATTCTGGATGCCTCCGTTTTTGTGTGCCTAATTTAACACATTTGTTACTACAAAGCAGGGCACTTGACACCTGGAGCACCCAAAATAAAAGGTTACTTAAAAAAAATTAGCTGACATATGGCTCCTAGTGTGCACATTTACATAGTATCTGGGTGTTACATGCAAAATTAGACATCAGAGTAACAAAAGGCTGATGACTGCCCTAATTCCTCTCCAGAGGAATATTTGTTAGTTATCTTCCAAAAGTAAGTGCCAAACAATTATATATTCCTGTTATTGGGGAAAAGCCTGCTTAAAGAGATGAAGTTTTCAATGGGCCTTGAAAATAGCACAGCTTGGGCCCCTTTTGACTTCCACTGGGTTCTCCTCATTTAGGCCAACCTTGTTGAGTGCCTTAAGAGCCCAGTGCTGCATTTACAAAGCAGGGGAAATATTAGTACAAGAATATAACACAAAACATGTCCTTTTGGCTGTCAGCATTGCTATGTCTCAGGCCATGACTGAAAAAGTTTGTGCCAGTTTGTATGACTTTGTCCACTTTGCTTAAGACTAAATTCCAGTTGCTTGTCCAAAAACAAAATACACAGTCAAGAATACAGACTCACCATCAGGGCCAAGGTTCGTATTTCCTAAAAATTATGAAGGAAGGAGTAAAACAGAAATAAAATTACAACTTGGAAGTTAAGTGATTTTTATTTGTTTTCTTTTATCAATAATGGCATAAAAGCATCATGTATACTGAATAATATTCATTACTCTTATTATGGAAGAAGAACTAGGAAGGACCAAACTGACATGTTTAGTTTTGTCCATACTTGATGCATCTTCATTAGACATTTACTCCACAGTTGACTAATTAGCATTTAAACATATTGGCGTCTACATGTCCATCCCTGTTAGGCTGGAATAAACTAATGTCAGCAGGATAGTACTAGTAAATACAAATACTATCCTGGTGTGGAGTAAAAACTCCATAGCAGTGCATATGTAGATGCTGGAGTGGCTGGCTGGGGCACAACAGTGCATTTCTTCCTTGGTCCAGAACTCCATCACTTAGGATACTAGCCTGCAACTTTGCTGAAGAGCTCTCAGTTGCCCCAGAGCAAAATGAGCTAGAAAGAGCTAGGGTGTCTAAGAAAAGGTCCCTCAAAAAATAATGAACAGCTTACTCCAGAAGTCACTGAACATGGCTCCCAAGATACATGTAGCAGTTCCTCACCTGTAGAGCATCATTGATATTACCACCATAATCCACCATTTCATCCTTTCCTGGTTCTCCTTTGGGACCCTATAAAATGAATCAGAACTCCAGTCAGGGCGCAACCGGCCAATACAGAGCAGAGTTGCCCAAGGATGTAGTTCCCCCATAATCTTCTCTGAGCTGAAATACAGATGTTCACCATGATGTGAAGGGGAGAGGGGGGATGTGCTTAGGGAAGCAATTTAAGGGCCTATATTTTTTAAAATTTAAGTTTAAAGAATGATCAATAGATATACCTATGGGGATATTTTTATGGCTATCCAACATCAGTATGTAGTACAAAGAGGATCAGCATTGCTGCTAGCTCAGTTGTTCTACTGAATAACTAAGCTGTGGAACAGAATTCAGAAATTTGACCTGTGGCAATTTTCACATTTGGACAGATAAATATGGGTGCTCAGGTTGACACATGCTGGCCAAGCACCTGTACAGAGCATATACATTCAGCTGTTGATGCTCAAAACCAGGTAGTATAGGTGAGACTTACAAGTAGGCTTCAGCTGCTTTCCCCCATTATGACAAGACAAACTAACTATAAACGAATTTAATTATGGTAACGGGATTTTGGGAGCCAAAAGAAACACAAAGTGCACTGTGGTGTAGCATAGATATACCAACTGCTTAGGTACGCATTAGGATCAGACATATTGTCATTTGCTCTTTCTAATATTTCTCATTTTTTTCATAAAGGAAGACCCAGGTTAGTTGGGTAAGTGGCACCTACCCTTGGACCAACGGGTCCATGATCTCCAGGTGCACCAGGTTCTCCCTGTAATAAAAAGGGCACTGCATGTCAATGCACCTTATTTTATAAACCTAAACTTCTGAGGCTCTTGATGTCTGGAGTTTTCTGCTGTCTCTGTGAGGTACCATAGAGCTAGTCTGTGTTCTAAAACTGACCCTCTAAAAGGGGTTGAGCATATTTTGTCTCCTCAGGTTCATATCCCACAGATGGAATTATAATTCCTTACTCTCTCCTTGGGAAACTACCCCTTCGCATCTATTAACAATTAGCCCATAAACAAAATGGCTCGTTTTGGAATGAGCAAAACATATAACTTGTTTCAGGTTAAATGCAACATCCTGACATGATCTCTTTTTAGTTTGCTGAAAAATAAAAATAAAATTTCATTTCAAAAGTGACCCCAAATGACATGTTTTAATGATTTTTTCCAGTTCAGCTGCCAAAACTGAAAAATTAATTATTCCCATGGCATTGGTCAGATTTAGATGTTGGGACACTTGACATAGAATGCTAAATGCACATCGAGTGAAGTGATTCTTACAGGAAGAAATGCTCTCATTTTTCAATGGCATGAATTTTCATGGATTATATCTTTATTAGACCAACTGCATGGTTGGGATAGACAACAAGCTTTCAGGTATCATGATTCCCTTCCTCATGTCTCATTGTTCAATGACATTGGTGAAAATAATAGCATGGTTTTCCTGTCCAACACATCACTACATATCAACCCCCTTTGCAGTGCCTGAGATTTTTTTTTACAGCAAAAAATTTTGCTAGACAAAACTGATACTTTCAGGTCAGAGAGCTGGACGTAAAGAAGCCATATGGTGTTTTTCCGATGATAAATAACACTAAATGACTGATCCTCCTACATGCTCCATTCGCTACTCTTAGACGTCACATTCAAAGATGGAAAATAATTAGCACCTTGATTTATATCAAAACAATGTCCATGAAAATGTAGGGAGGACACCAAACCAGAATAATTTCCCTTATACTCTATTGCATATTTGGCCCTTTATATTATTTCTTTTCAATATACATTCCTCAATACAATTACATGCACACTCACACTATATGGATATGAAATCCTATATGCAAGTATCTTGCAGTTGATAATCTGGTAAACTGATAATCTTGTATGGTTTTCAAATGAGAACAGAAAACTCATGTTCCATGAGGGAACCATTATCCACAATCACACATGCTATGTTAACATATTAGGCAGTAAATTAAGCTTCTTGTCGTTTTGGATAACACTCAATGCAGTAGGAAATATAGCTAATATTATAGCTTTGGAGCAGACGAAGCAACACTTTCCACAGAGCAAGATATTTTTAACATTCTTTATACCTTAGTATGATGTTCACAGACTGTTCTGAGGAGGTGGTTAGCCCAGTGAGAACCCAGAAGACTTAAAATGATTTTGATCTTCCCTGTCCTCTTGACCCCTTAATCCTAGTTCCTGATGCATTTCTTTTTGGCTAGGGACAGACATTCAAAAAGCCTAAGCCTGAGTTGATTTAATCTTTGCTGGTTAGTCTAACCTGGCTAGGCTAAACCAGTTTGTAAGTGTACAGACATCCCCTCTGGAATGAAAAAATGCAAGCACATGCCTGTGGTGTCTCAGGCTAGAAGCCGAGGAGCACTAGAATAGCCCTCCCTTCCCTTATACAGAGCTGAGCTGAGGCAGGGTATGGCCAGGTCCCAGCAGGACGCTCTGATTAGGGAGCCCCCTTCTCCCCCCACAGCCCAGCAGGGAGTTTCCTACATAGTGTTATCACCCCTAACTCAGTGTTTATCAGCTCTTTAAGAAAACAACAGCCTCTCTCCATTAGTTCAAGCTCTTCTTGAAGAGCTTTTCCAAGAAAGGAATGGAGGGACGTTACCAGTTACCTGTTGATTAGCTCCACAAAGCCCTAAATTGACACAGTCCTGTCTGCCTTTGTCCTGTCTCCCACAGCACAGACCATAGCCAACCTGTGGTATGCTAGCTAATGCTGAGAGGTGTCTGTGTAAGGCAGAGGGGAGGGGGGATCCCTGCTTCATCAGAGAGTGTTGAAGGGGAGTGGGGGAGCAGGAGGAAGCCAGCCAGACCCTGCAGTACAAGCAGTCTCTGCCGGAGCTGCAGCCAGGGAGCAAAGGGGAGGGGCCAGCCCAGCTCTCTGGAGCAGAGAGCCTTGCCCAGCCAAGAGAGCGTGCCAGGATGCTGGGGGACTCTGATTTAACTTAAAGCAGAAAGGGGCCTGGGACTGACATTGCATTAAACCGGTTTGACCCAAATCAGTTAAGTCAGATACTACATTCAACCAAATTTCTCTCAAACTGGTTCTGGAAATTTTCAAACTGGCTTATGTGCACAGAACTTCTGTTATGTTATAGGTTTAAACCAGTTTCTGATCACTTAAACTGGTTTATGTGTAATGTCTGTCCCTAGCCTTTGAGATCAGCATTTCCTCTGTGCTGCAAGCCTTTTTTTCCACAGAGCTTTTTCTATCTGTCCCTTTCCACAGTCCCTTGGCTCCTCTGTCCTGCTGTGGGTGACCAAAATATTGGGATGCACCCCATTTGGTTAGCTTATGCAGTGGCAACAACTAAATGTGGGATGCTGTGCCAGCCAATCCCACTACCTGCCCCCCAGCACTGCATGTCTTTCTGCTTCCCAGAAATACTGTTGTGTCCAGGACTTGGGCTCATGGGCCAGTTGGTTAATGATATTCTGTTTGCTTTGCACATGACAGGTTGCAGGAAATGTAATGTGTATAGGAAAATATATATGTTTCTTTCCATGATTGGCTATAGCCATCAGTTATTTGATTAGGGGAAACAGCTGCAAAACAATATTTTTCCCAGTTGCTGCATTTTAACTGCACTCCCTGTCTTGGAATCCTTCTCAAAGGTCCCATTTGTTCCCATTCCCTTCATACCTTTTCTCCCTGCAGTCCAGGCTGGCCAATGTCACCAGCTTCTCCCTTAAAAAAAAGTTGGGGGTAGGGGAAGGAACAGATCAACATAAATGTGCAGAAAAGAGCAATTTAAAAAATGGTGAAATGATTAAGCCTGATAACAATTAAAATTGATGGAATTCCACTAAGATAGGTAGAATTCTACTATCTTAACATTCAGATTTCTTTTGGTAGTCTCAATATCTGGGGTAAGTTCCCATTTCTCCACTACTTCTGGATAAAGGTGTGACTCAGCATGAGTGAAAGTATCAGAATTCAGCCCATTAACACACCTCTTAACACATCCTGAATGGAGCCAGTCTTAGGAAACTAAATGCTTTAACTGTCCTTTGCCATTAAGCAGGATTTCTGAGCTGCTAATTGTCTGGGAAGGAAAGTATGGATAAGAGTTGGTTCTCTGAAGATCTCAGAGTTCTGGTACACAATGTTCTCCCTGTCTCCTCTGGCACGTATGGCATCAAAAACTGGTGGTGATTGTGGGGGATTGTTTACTTACAGCCCCTGTAGGAAAATAATTTAAACACAAGTAGGGTTTTTTCCCTAAAAATTCAGTTAATACATGTTCTAGCCTTCAATGTTTAAAATAACAAACTAAACAACCCTGCAGAGCCTGGCCAGTTTATGAAATCTTGGCCTAAATCCAGTTGGGTGCAGATGAATGCAAACTTCACCTCCTCCTCAGCACTCCATGCAAGGCACATATCCCATACAAAAGATAAATATAGAGTGTGTTGGGGGCAATATACACACCTTTGGTCCTGGGGCCCCAGGTAATCCTGGGGGTCCAGCTTCTCCTTTACCTCCCCCGAGCACATTACCAGCATCTCCCTTCTCTCCCTGTTGGCAAGGAAAAATAACCCAGTCAATTAAATTTGTTCACCTCTTTGTAACCTCACCTGCCTTGCTGGTTGTTTTCAGAGTGGGTTGGGGGGTGAGGTGTGAGCAGTAACCCCAGTAGTTGGCTGCCTGATGATATCCTGGAATGCAGGTGTAGTTTATTTTGTTATTTATCAATGAATATGAATGTTTAGAGTGAAAACTAACAAAGCCAGCCAAAGATGCAGCTGCTAATGCATCTCCACCTTTGGCTGTAGCACTCTGTCACAGGGCACTGAAGTGCCCTGCTTCTAGAAAAAGGGACAGGTGCCAGTTGCCAGGGCAACCGCAGTTTGGTCAGCTGACCAGAAGGGGGCAGGGCCTGGCCTATATAAACAAGCCAGGCTGAGGCCAGAGACAGTTCCCCTCTGGCAACCGAGGAAGTTGGAGCTCTGTTGAAGCAGGCAGGGTAGAGAAGCCCGATGGTCTGAACAGCTTCTGTGGAAGGAGACCGGGTGGAGGAAGCCCTGGTAGGGATTTGGGAGGATAAATGGCCTGATGGTTTAGAGTTTACATTTTAGCCAGGAGGCTTAGCTTTGCGTTGTAGCCGATTGGCTCATGTTATTACATTCTGTTGTTTGTTGTTACACCGGAGGACTGGGTGAGGCTGACAGGGGTTGGAGGAGGCCTCATAGGGGCTCCATGACAGTGTGGGGACCCCGGTGCCAGAGGGGGCACAGCATTCAGGGGTGCACTGACCCCAGCCCTGAGAAGGGGGACAGTGGATTGGGGGCCAGGTAAGGTCGAGGCTGCCTGAGCCCCCACAGGAATTGTAGACCCGAGGAGGGGATTTAGGGCTCAGGCACGGCTATGGCCGCCTGAGCCCCAATGGTGAGAAGCCCCAGAGGGTGCTTGTATTAAGGCCCAAGGAGGGGATTCGGGGCCAGGTACGGCTACGGCCACCTGAGCCCCAATTGCAAGGCAAGGCCCCAGCGTGGGCAGAGAGCACAGAGAAAGGCCCCAGGGCGGGCAGCAACCGCAGAAGAAGCCAGGGAGCGTCTGTGAGGACGCAGGCCATCTGAGAAATTGACTAGACAACGTTCGGGACATCTGCGAGGCTCGGGGTGTGGTATTAGGGGTGGTAGGAGCCACGCATAGCCCTTAAGGCATGAGGGCACCGAGTCACCCTAGACGGGGCACAGACTGGAGTACGTCAGGGGTACCGTGTCAAGGAGGACTAAAGGCAGCCTCCCTTAATACTCTTAACATCAAAGACATGGCGGCCGAGAACGAGGGTGCATTGACACTGACTTGGCACAGTAGGGGGCGCCAGGAGAGATCACGGCCGCTCTTAGGACCCTACCCCGTGACACACTCCATTATCAGATTTGAGTACAAAGTTCAGCCAAAGCACTGCAGACAGTACTGTGCTGCCAGCACTTTAACAAGGAGTGCTTCAAAACTTCTCCACTTCAGGAAGTGATACATGTGACCCCCTTGGTGGGGGGGAGAGAACCTTCTAGCGTCACACAAAATCCAGCCATTCTGTTTACCCAGTCACTCTGGATAAACTCCCTGCCTGGCCCAATCTAGCTTCTTTCATCTCCTATTGCTTTTCACCTCCTACCTCTCCAGCAACACATTTGATAGCTTTGCAGTGTGAATTCCTTTCTGCTTTTGCAGCCCACAGGGTGTACCAATGTACATTTGCTCGTGGTGTTTCCTCATTGTGCCTGAATCGTTTTCTACAATGACCTTTACAGTAGGGCTGTGTGAAGCTTTGGTCCCTGATTCAGTTCAGCGGCGATTTGGCCCAATTCGGTGACTGAATTTCTAAATCCAAATTGAATCAGAGGACCCTTTAATCTCTCCAAATTGAATCAGAACCCTCTGAATCTACTCGGAGAAATTCAGAAAGATTTGGCAATTAGGACATAGACATAGCTTTAAATGTTTTTTCTACATACCTCTAGGTAGGTGGTTCATGAATGCTGCGATGCTGGGGCACATGGAGTGTCCCACAGGAGCAGGGGGACTCCCCAGCGTGCTTGGCAACAGACCCAGAGGTGGGCCAGAAGCACTGCACTTCTGGTCCACTTCCGGGTCCACTGGGGAGTGCACTGGGGGGCCCCTCATGCCCCCTGTCTCAGCAACTGGTGCCTCCTGGGTCTGGGGGGGGACACCTGAGGTCCTCCTGCGGCTGACTGCCAAGCCAGGGGGTCATGGAGGGGCCCCCTGGCACGCTCCCTGGCAGACCTAGAAGTGGCCTGGAAGTACTTCTGGTCCACTTCCAGGTTCACCACCGAGCATGTAGGAGGGACTCCTGCGCTTCTGTGGGACGTTCCATCCGCTCCAGCATTGCAGTGTTCACGAGCTGCGCTGGTACCTTGAGTTACCTAGAAAAAACATTTAAAGCTGTGTCTATGTCCGAATCGCTGATTTTTCTGAATCAGCATCGAATCTTCAGATTTGGATTCAGCCAAAATGAATCAGGGACAGTGATCCAAATCAACGAATCAAATCACTGTCCCTGATTTGGGCCGAACCCAAATTGAATAGAACCCATTTTGCACACCCCTACTTTACAGTAGTATATTAAATCTATAGCCTATTTGCTGACTTTCCATAAAGAATAAAAATCACTGCCAGTTGTGGCTGAATTTTGTGGGGAAAGTGTGTGACATATACTAAGATCTGTATTAAAACCACCAGTTTATTTTACATACAGCATCCAATAAAGAATATTCAGTTACCACTAGTCTGAGCTGGATTTTGAAAACAATGCCCTAAAGATGAAAGAATGTATTTTCCTATAAGTCCCCTAAATTGCTATTCTTTCCTACTGTATAGACCAGATTCATCATCGTTATAAAAATAGGTACGTCTCTGGTGCCTTTGGTAGAGTTGACCCCATTATGTCCGCATATATTTGATCCTCAGTGTTTTATTTCTGGGTGCATGACATTGTTTTGTCTTGTTTTTTTCTTTTTTTTTTTAAATCAGTAGAGTTGTCATTCTAGGTATTGAGTTATTTTTAAAACATGAATAATCATTTAAATAATGCTGTTAATATAAGTTGTACAGTATTTTGCTGCTGCTTGAACTGGCCTTGAAAAATGATAGCTTGCAGCTACTGAAAAGGGAGGTATTTTAAGGTAGGATGAGGAATCTTGTCCCCAAAGAATTTATCCTTCTTTCCTCAGGGGAACCATCCATATACTCATGTTTTTATTGTCTGAAGAGCCTGCTTCTATCATGCAGCTAGTGTAGAGAAAACATGGTAACTATATGCCAGTGTATTTGTGTATGTGCATTTACATGCATGTGTGCAAGTGTGGGTGTACGTGCATGCAGTCTACAGTCTTATTTATATTATAAAGCTCTGCCCTCATAGCCAGTGTTGCTCTCCCAACAGAAGAAGGCTTCTGCCTGCAAAGCTTGTTTTTTCAGGGGAGCTGATGTAGCTCTTGCAGCAGACAATCTCCTCCTGTTGAATGCCTGTGTCCACATCAGGAGGCACAGATACCAAAGTACTGCACTAGTAAGTAGCAACAACCCAGTAGCATAGGCAAACCCTACAGCTGGTCCGTACATGGATGCAAGCTGCCTGATGCTATACTGGGGAAAACAAACTGGGATGAGAAGTGACAGAAAAGGTCAGAGATTGTGACAAACCTTTATTCCGAGGAGCCCAGGCAAGCCAGGATCACCGGCTTTTCCTTTCTCTCCCTGTTGATGAAAAGCAGATAGTTAGGGGCTGGCTCTTAAAAGAGTTTTCTCCCTTGCAACACCACCCCAAAGTGGTGGGCAGATGTCATCTGTTACAATGCTGGAATATTGCTAAAACTCCCTTTTTTTCTCTGTGGGATTTTCTTCTAAGAGGCAATCAAACTTTTCAAAGTTGGAACGTGCCTTTTTGCCAAGACTTCAGGATCTGCTTATTATGTTAACATTTTCTCCTGTCAGTGCTATCCTTTCCCCTTACGCCTTATGATCTTAGAGTTCTAAATTTTTGCATTTCTTTCTTTGTTTACCCCCCTCCCTGCCCCCCCATTTTTGCATGTCTTTTTGCCTCAGACCAACACGGCTACCAAATACATCCTTTATGATCTTAGTGGCATTGGCAGTTCCTTCCCATAGATTTTTAGCAATAAAAGGCTGCTGTACCCAACCATGTAAAGAGCCATTCCAAACTTTAGAATTACAATTTAATGGAGTATTTTCCTCCTGACTTGTATTGTTTGTTTGATAAAACCTTAGTTTTCCTCCAGGTGCAATCTTTTTGTATGGTGTGAATCCAAAGAAACCTGTTGGATTTACATGCATCAGAACATGAAACTGCTGGGGGAGGTAGGGAGGTGCTGGTATAGGAGAATTATAAAGGGCAACTCTTTACATATGACTTGTCCCTAGTTAAACCTCATCATTATGCAGGCATTGATTATTTTAATAACAGTGTAGTTTTTGCAAAGTCCTAAAGACCAACATTTACAAACTCATTTACATGGATTGCTCTAGGTGTTGCTAATTGTTTGTCACTTGTAGTTATGCTCATTCTATAGTGCACTCTCATTCAGCACATTAATATTTGAAAATTAGCAGCAGACAAAAATCCTAATATGGAATCAAGCAAAAGGGACACTTCACATCCCCATTTCCATTGCCTTAAATGAGCTATGATAATTTCCAGCACTGCAGATTGGCCCTGGGAGGTGTCAGTTCTTGAAGTCATCTTTGAGGTGATCTTGCACCTCATCAGGAATCTCAGTGCTCTGACTGTGCAAGAACCGTAAAACAAAGTTCTACTGATTACCCAAATATAAAGCCTTTTTCACCAGCAGGTCCCATGTAAAACTTCATACACTTGTGACTGGATAGCATTGTGCAGCACGGCTTGATAATGTGATACCACCAGAGATTGCCTGAGGGGTGGCACCTGAAATAACTTTCCACATCAGTTCTTAAAGATGTTATTGCTCCTGCTGCCACCACAACTGTTCACAATACAGTGCAGGACCCAACCTGAATGACATCTTTAAGCACACTTCCAAACTCACTTGGCAGTAAGGGCATCTTGGAGATGCTGCTTACACCCTTTTTAAGGCCCTTGATATATCCACTGCTTGATTATATTTGTTCATACTGTAGTAAATTGATAACACCAAATCTTTCCCTCGCTGCTATTTAAAAATCAGTGCATCATCTCTAAAGCAATAACATTCTATACTGCTCAGTGCTAATGAAACGAGGTGGAAACAGGAGTACGGAAAGCTAAAAGGACAGAAGAGGACCAGATAGATCATTCATGACAGGACCACTAGCAAGCAAAAAATGCAGCAGGAATAGCAATTGGAGCAGCTGGAGAAATACAGTTTGGATGCATAATGGGCACGTGCATGCCACCCAGTGTTCAGTTTGGCAAAGCAACCTTATTTTATTCACTGTAATATTTGTTGTGTGCCTTAGAGGTTTGTTCCACAACAAACTCAGTGCCTGACAAATTCTGGATAAATTCCTGTCTAGTCTGTTCATAGTGTATACGCTTTAAAGTTAAGCCCAAATTCAAGGTATTTTGAATGACTTCCCCAGAGGTTCTGTGTAAAGATAGCTAGCATGTTTAGTTAGCATGTTAGCAAAGATAGTTAGCATGTTTTTTCTTACTCTTCCTTCTTTGCTGTTGCAAGTACACTTACAAATATTTTAGCCTTACAGAGAACAGGTTTAATACAGTAACATTTGTTGTTAGAGATATTTTCTTACCTGTAATTCTTAGTTCTTCAAAGTTAGTAACTTTTATAAGTTAATATAAGCAAAGAGCGAGACATGCACAAGGCAGTTACTTGCCTGTATTTCTTAAAAGTGCATAGATATGCAGCACCATTTTGAAAGCAGGTTAACTTACTTTTTAAAGCAAGTTAACTTAGAAATGTGCTCTATATAACTTTGTAAAGCAGGAGTTGACACTTATGGCCCAGTCCACAAAACTGTGGCTTCAGCAGTGAGGGTCTCTGCCTGCTCTGTGACAGTCAAGCAGTGGCGGGCTTCTGTGGAAGACATGGGCTGACTGCCCACAGTGTGCCTCAGTCAGGCGGTTAGAGGACTCAACCCATGCTGCGCTACAGCTGAACAGCAGGGAGAAATAGTGGAGACAGCCAAGTCCTAGTGCCGGCCTGCCTCAGACCCAAGCTGGGTCATTTTGACCCACTGCTGGAAAATGTTGCCAACTCCTGCTCTTAAATAATCAGAATCAAGAGTCTGTGACTCCACTGCAACAACAACGACATCCAGAAAACAAGAATTCTAGATAAAGAATGCCTTTTTCCTTGCATGCCATATTCTGTACCTGTGCATTTTGATGTACATTTATTTCAACAGAGGTCAAGGACAGATATCTAACATGCATGATACTTGCATGAATACTCTGAGAAAAGGCATGCATGCTATTGCTTATGACAATTAATAAAAGGAAAAGATTCTAGACATTTCTGACCCCCCCCGACAGCCTTTTTATAAGACATTATAACCTTCAAAATGCCCAATAGTCATTCTTCCCCTCATAACATACTCATTGTTATCATGAACTAATGATTTTCTCCCTGGAGAAGACAATAGGCTGGCTTGCATTTCCCAAGTTTAGAATATTGGTCATTTCTAGAATGTCTGAATCTGTTCAGATTGGTCCACTAGTTGAATACACATTAGTGTATGTGGAGTGTTTTCTGAGATGCTGAAGAGCTGGCAGTAGAAGTCAATAATTAAAAAGAAGTAAGCAGTGATTAGAGATGGGGACATGGTATTTAGCAGATCCAAGATGAAAGAACATATCCTAACACTTCCAAACAGCTTCATTTTATAAAAGTCCCCTGTTTTTTCTAGGGTTTATAAGACCGAAATCTACATTGAGTCCTGAGCAAAAATGGACTTACCAGTAACAAATTCTACTAGTAATGACCTGACTATACTCACAAATAGGTGTTTAGAAGTACAAGTGCTCTGATTTCCACTTGCAATTTACCTGGCACCTGCAAAAATTATGTGTTGCTCACACAATCTAGCTGTTTCAGTAAATCAGTGCATTAGTTTGGATATCGAGGGATCTTTCTCTCCTGAATAATCTGTTGTCTCACTCCATTCTGAGTCCAGCCTTTTGCTTTTGCTGTATTCAGCATTATTTTCTTTCCAATGTACTTTAAAGATAAAGATTATTGCCAATGGGCAGCTGTCATGGGGGGGCCCTAGCAGAAAGGGACATATAAAGACTTAGCATAAATATTATTTAAGACATGTTGATTCCAGTGGTGTTCAGATTACTTGCACCTCAGGTCAGTTATTACTGCTGGAATTAAAACTTATCAGGAGAAAGCTAAAACCAAATACTTAATTCCTTTAAAAATTAATTTGCTCCCACTTCTTGTGCCGTCTCTTGCAAGCAGTAACATACAAAGCTCACTCCACCCATGCACTGAGAGCTTCAACAATGGGATACGAGCATTCCACTTCAAGCACAGAAATGCAGTGCAAAACAGTCTCTCTTCAGCCAGCACCAAAGAGGAGGAACGGCCCAGTATAGCAGTGCTAAGAAATCAAGCCCAAACACACAATGTCCTACCCTCTGCCCCCTTTTCCCTGGCAAACCTGGGGGGCCCATCCTCCCTGGAACTCCAGGTTCTCCCTTGTTGATTAAAAAAAAATCATCTGTTATATGGCTGGTTATCTCTGCAAAGCACAACAAACGCAACACACCTGGTTTAAGATCAAACAAGACTTTGCTGCCCTGTGTTCCTGTGAGCATTCAAGGATATTTCTGCAATATTTTTTGCTGCATTGTTTTACATGATATTGATATAACTGGACATAAAACCTAGGACCAATTTACACAATGACTGTGAAAAAGACTGCATCCTTATTCTGCAAAATGGGCATGTGCCTAGTGGAGGTACAAGTACAAGTGGGGAGGAGTGGTCTGGGAGACTGTGAGATGACATACTCTTCAGTAAAACTGTGTTGCTATATATCCTGTAGGACAGACAGGAAAAGAAATAGAGTAGCCAAATAATATGCCTATAGGCAAAGCAGGAAGGAATAGGAAAGGGAAAGAACCAAAGAGAGACTATTTGCAATATGGAAGTCTCTATAAAATGTGCATCTCCCTCTGTTACGAAGAAAAGTTATTCAGCAGGTGTATCTACACGAGATGCTAACTGTGCAGTAGCCTAATAACAATGTGCAGTAGTGTGCTGGGCAAAAACTGTGCTAATACACGACTGTGCAGTAGTTTTAGGTTACTGCACAGTAAGCATCTCTAAACCCGTGTGCCAGTGCTAGAGCACAGTAGCACATGTTACTGTGCATTGATTTAGTACTTGGTTAACCGAGTACTAAACTTAATGCACACTAACTGTGGCACATTAATGAATGTGAAGACATGCCCAGTTTGTCTCAGGCTCAGGTACCATATTGATCTTGGGCCAAGTCTACAAACAATGTAGGAAATGCAGATTTGGAACAGCTATGCATTTCAAGTGATACCTTTTCTCCTGGAGTGCCTGGCTCTCCCTGCATGAGGAAAAAATGGAAAAATAAATAGTGAGAAGACAAGAAAAAACACGGGGTGGACCCCCATGTAGAGCTACTAAAAAGAAAAAGTGAGCGTTTGCAGAGAAGCCCTCATGCCAATGCCTTGCTGCAGTATGATTTCAATTTGAATTTAGATTTTTGTAAGTCAGGGCATACAGACCATTTGGGAAATGTTAAAGGCTTGCTAATGGAGACACATTTGATTTTATTTGTTTTTGTATGAGGCTCTTGTTTTTGTCCTTATTTTGAGGGCATGGTATATAGCTGTAGGCTGAAAGCACCACTGATAAAATGCAGGTGCATGGGCAACTGGTGCCTCCTGAGTCAGGGGGGGCATGTGCCCCCACAGTAGCCAGTCAGCAGCTGAGGGGGGGTGTCCCCCACAGCCAATCGCGCCGACCCGGAAGCGCAAGCTGGCACTTGCAGGGGGAGGCACAAGTGCTCCCACCTGCCCCCCTTGCCCGTTGCCTAAATGGGGAGCACTGGCTGTCAGGGGGTGCGCCAGTGCTCTCAGGGGGTGCACATGCACCCCCGTGCACCCCCTACATGTCACCACTGTGCAGGTGTACAACCAATTTGAGTTGTTTTTCAAGAAACAACTTCCAAGACCTGCCTGTTTAAAAGCCATGCAACAAGAGATCTTAGCAAGAAGTCTGGGATTGTCCAATTAGATCTCTCACAATTTCAGGAAGATGCTAATGCTGACATTTTTTTCCTGAGCTGCTACCTTCACAGCTATGCTGGCCTTAGCATTTCTGCTGCTGCTATTATTGCTAACCATTTGTATACAGTAACACCCAGAGCCTTCAATTACAAGTGGCTCCTTCTTGTGTACAGTGCTTTACAAGTGTGGGATTGTGGTGGTGGCAAAGCTATCTCAGCCAATAAGAATGGGAGAGAGAGGCTTCACCACCACTCAAAAAGAGTGCTTCTTTCCTCCAAGCATTTTCATTGGTTGCTGAAGTCAGTCATAAAGGCACAGCAGTCCATGTTTTCCTTGGGACATGATATTAATTTAAGATAATAAACTCTGGCGCAAAGTTCACACCAAAGTTTATTGCTCCCCAGGACAGTGTTTACATGTGTGCCTGGAACTGCATGATGTTGAACTGGGGTGAAGCAGCCCTGGCTGGCAGCGGACCCTGGGGGCATCTTGCTAGTCCAGGGCTGCTCCCACCCAGCTTAATGTGCTGCAGAGTAGGCCTGTGCAAATAGGGAAGTATTTGATTTGGATTCAGCCAATTTGGAGGACAGTGATTCAATTAGGAGATTCGGATCACTGTCCTGAATCAATTTGGCCGAATTGGCTTCAGAAGATTCGGCGCTGATTCAAAGAGATTCGGCCATAGACTATAATGGGGAATCACTGAAATACCTATAACTTTGTCATTCTTTGGCAGATTTGGATGAAGACAGCAGGGACGATAGTTCATTCTGCGGGCATGAAGCCTGCCATCTTTCAGGGAGATAGGTGCAGAGGTTTCTGGGAAACTGCACCTCGAACAGCTGAAAGCAGAACTCATGTTGTATGTGTGTCAAGGCAGATTTGAATTAAAACAGCAGGGATGGTAGCCTGTTTTGAGGGCATGAGGCCTGTCAAGTTTCAAGGAGATAGGTTCAGGGGTTTCTAGGAAACTGCACCTCCTGACAAGCAAAACTGGTGACATGTAACTTTGTGTGTGTTAAGGCACAGTGGGATGAAACCAGCAGGGATGGTAGCTTGTAAGAGGGGGCCTTCTGGGTGCTCAGGCAGAAACAGCTCACAAAAGGGATAGAAAAGCTGCAGACAGAGGCTTATGTGCTGTTTCTACATCCCTTTCCCAGCGCACTGTGATTGGAAGGGGACTCAGGGAAAGATCACAGTCACTGGCCAGCTACAGCACTGGCCTGCTCTCTCTTCCTCTTTTCAGTTTCTGTTCCCCTTAAAGATTGCCTTCTGAATCTCCAAATCTATGAATCTTTTCTGAATCAATTCAGAGGCTCCGAATTGATTCGGAGGGTTTTTTTGGTCTCCCAATTCGATTCGGATTCAGTGATTTGGCCTCTGAATTGGGCCAAATCTTCTCTGAATCAGCGACCAAAGCTTCACACACCCCATTGCAGAGGCACTGGGGCATGAGGGTGCTCCAGTGAATGGCTAGCCAGCATGCCCCAGCCAGTCTTGGTCAGCATCTACACATACGTTGCAGTGGAGTAAATACATCCACCATAGGACACTATTTGTGTTGGGCAGTACTATCTTACAGTGGAGTTAATTATTTTACTCTGGCTTAACAGCACTGCATGTGTAGATGCTGATGGTGATGCTTTAGTGCAGAGCTAATTACTTAGCTCTGCAGTAAATGTCTCATGTAGATGCACCCCCTATTATTATTCAGTTGGTTTTGGGATTCATCTGTGCACCACTTGGCCAGCTAATCTGGCAATTCCTGCCTTTACCGATTTGAAAGGTTTTCCTGTTACCATGGTAGCTGAACCCTGGTGTAAGGTTTACTTTAGCAGACGTTTATTTGGCTAGATATAAAATGTCTGTCTGTCTGATGTCTATATATTTATATTTATTAGAAAATAACATGGAACCAAGAAATATGGAGGTTCAAATACAGTTTAGATTTGGAGTTGAGAGGAGCTGAAATCAAGAGAAGCTTGACTTTTTTTTATTAGGCTTAGAGTGGATACAGGTAAAATTTAGCTGACCAATCTGGGGAAGGGCTCAGGCCTTCTTTCACTGGTGTCAGCAACTAAGTAGACAGATCCCTAGTTCTCCCCATTGAAAGGAATAGACATTCTCCCTTTTTAATCTATCCTGAGTTTCTAATTTTCTGTGGATGAATCTTTACCCTGACATGGCAGGAAAGGCAATTAATGTCTGTGTTTTCTTTTAATCCTTGCCTTTCCCAGGATGATCAATGGCCATCCATCTAGGACTACAAGCTATCTCTCCTATCTATGTCCTAACCTTCCCTCTTCTCCTCACTGTGGCCTAACAGGCTGCACTTTAATGCAAAACTGACCTTCATCCCTGCAGCAGCCATTCCAGGAACCCCCTGACAGAAAGAGAGGAAAGAACACTTTGAAATTAAGTAAATATATATATTCTTACATAAACAGCATCACTGGGTGAAAAGTTTAAAGGAATCCTTGTCTCCTTATCCAAATCTCAGAAGAGACACAGTAGCAGCTACAACTACACACATCCATCTTTATTCCCCAAAATGGGGAGTTTCCTTATGGTAGTGGCTCTGCTGTCTAGTAAAACAAAGAGACCATGCCATGGAAGTCCCCACAGGCTCAACCCACTCAGATGAAACTACTATTTCCTTCCTCCAAATGTAGCTGTTACTCTGTCACATTGGGTCTGTGACCCATCAAGAAGCAGTGCTGGCTCACTGAAAATCAGATAGAAAATATGAAGACCCCCTATCAACTAAAATGTTTGAATTCAGGTCCTTTTTTTTTTAATGTCTCTGAAAAAGGTCAAATCAGAACAGAGGGAAAAATGTTCTTGGTCTTGCTCACCAGCATTACTCTGTAGTACCACAGAATTCAAAACATTTAGTATGAGCTTTGTGAGGGATCTGTGAAGCCAGCTACCATGGGAAAAAACTCTTTCAAGCACTCAAATTCTTGCATCATTCTGCAAAGCAAAGCAAAATGCCACCAACAGCTTATGGAATGTAATCTTCCCCTGGAGACTGAGAAGGGTGTTGACTGCCCCCTCAAGACAGGTGCTCCTGTGGGTAGGATTATATTTCCCTTAAAGACATGGTGTGAAAGCAAAACTTAAACATCATTCCCTTGCTCAGACCACATCTTTGTATACTAAATGTTAGTACAGGTTAGGTCCTTTACACATTTCCAGTTATAAAAGCAAATGTGAAGGGTAATGAAGATCTAGGAAGGGATGTAGAGCAGGAGGAAATGAGGCAGGGTTAGAAATGGGATACAAGAGGGATTGGGAATATAGCAGATAAGAGGAAAAGAGATGGAACAGTAGAGTTCATAGCCAGAAAGAGCTTGGAAAAGTTCAAACGGGAAGAATGTGAAGCAAGAGTGGGACAGGATCATACCTCTCAACTTTCTGAAACAGAAATCAGGGACAAAGCTAAAAAACACAAGGACAGAAGATGGAAATCAGGGATTCTATGTAATAAAAGGGGAAAAAAGCATTCAGAAATGTATCAGAGGTGAGTAGTTTTTAGTAAGTATGGGCCAGAGTCATGAAAGGGATCATGTGGCCTGGGGTTTGGATTTTACTGGGCAGATAGCGTCCCTATTTCTTGTGTTTCCGCTTTAAAACTGCAGTGAATAATTCCAGTGATATTTTCCAATGTTTATTTTTTAATTTCAGTGAGCACACGTTATATATATAGACAGGGGCCCTGATTCATCACTGCCCTATTCCAGTTTGACGCTGGTGTGATGCCATTTATTTCAGTAGAATAACACAAGCAAGAAACTTTAGTTTGTGATGGTGAAGTTGGCCCATAGCATGCTCATTTCCATTTTACAACATGCTGATTTCCTAGAAATACTGACTATCAGGAGGTCTCATCAGAATAAAGCATTAAGGTTCTGATGATGTTTTCAGTGGGACTAGAGGACATGCAGTTCGTTGCAGAATTGAGCCTCCTGGCACCAGGAAAAGGCAGGTCATTTGTTGAGTAAAATGGCTCCCCTATTATCCCTTTGATAAATTAGGCCCTTTATTTTTAATTTTAGAAGCAGAAAGAAAATAGTAGAGAAAGTGAGAAGAATCATTGTAGAAACCAAATAAGGGCCATCCCTGAAAGTCAGGGACAGTTGAGAGGTATGGGTAGGGTCGATGAACTAATGCCACTCCTTTCCATTTCTTTTAAGGTACCTTAGCTCCGTGTCTTCCTGGCAGCCCTGGCATGCCCCTTTCCCCCTGGAGGCAGAAATAGAAACAAAGAAGAAGAAAGGGACAGACATGAGAGGAGTCCATGTTGGTGATCACGAGAAGAGTGGACCTTACATGCATGGCACAATATGTCAAGACGTGCTTGTTAGTAAGACTGGAAAACAGTCTTGTCCTAACTCCAGCTTCTATTTTTAAGAAGACAGTTTCTCTTACTTTTCCTCCTTCACACCTGTATGGATCAGAAAGACTGCATTGCCATACCCGTCTTAATGTCACTGTATATTTGTTGCAGTAGGATAATGTGGACCCAATTCTTTTTGATGACCTTGCTGATATAAATGAAAGCAGAATTAGGCCCTAAGTTCTAACCTCAAGCCTGGTATCCTGGAAAGTTTTCTAATGCCACTGTCAGCTCCTGTGCAGCATGTGAGTATGAAAATGTTTTCTTTATTTCTATGGCAAGCTTGTTATTACATATTTATCACTGTATCTGAGGTCAAATGGGAAAAAATATACACTAACCAGTATCCATATAATTATGTAGGTTTGCCTGGGAGAAAGAACACAAAGTTTATAATCACTGTCTCCAGCAAAAGCTGGAATAAATTGGTAGACTTTGTCCATACCCTAAATAGCAACAGACCTGACTTTCATCAGATGAGTGTCAGTTTTTCAGGTGTTTATAATCTACTTCTTTCTGCTGGATGGAGTGAGAGGTTGCCTGGGGCACAAAGGTGCTGAAAGTGCAGAGCCGTGTAGGTAGGCAGCCGGTAGGAGTCTGGCCCCCTGCTGCCTAAGCTGACTTGGCAAAATTGATTAATTGCATTGTTAATCTCTCTGTTGATTAAGTACAGTGTTGATTAATTTACTGAAGCCTAGTAGTGTTGCATATGTAGGCAGTGACACTTTATTCTGCAGCTGATTAGTCTACTCTGTACTTAAGTTCATATGTAGACATGGCCAGTGAGAACTAAACTAAGATAGCGTCCCTGGAAGGAAAGAGGGTTAAGTTGCTCCAGTATAATTTGTGCTAACCATAGAGAAATCAAGGCACAAAAGCAATTATTGCATGGTAAAGCCCATATACTGTTAACTGTGGGTACCAGGAATAATTGTGGGCTTGCATCCCCATTCTTAACTACCACTGTGGGCTTGCAACCCCTAATTTGAGAACCACTGATTTTAATCTTTCTGGGGCTGCTCTCATTCCATTGGCGTTGTGATTCATCATTCCTGTTACAATAGCACCAAAAGACCCCAAAGGAGAACATGGTTGCATGATGTCAGCCTCTGTACCAACATATAGTGAGAAAAACAGTCCCTGCCTTGAAGACAAAGTATGGGAACACAGATGTACCAGGAGATGAAGTGACTGGCCTAAAGTCAAACAGGTAGTTGGTGGGAGAACCAGTTTTAGAACTTCAGCTCTTGTAACTCAACCTGGCAAACTCTCTCCTTGACTGCCAATAGGGTGGGTGAGTGTTTCATGAGCCCTAGGCACTGATTTATTGGGGACACTGAAATAGGGAGTCTGTGCCCCAGCAGTAGCAGCACCACAACACCATTGTAGCAACTGCTGTTGGAGCAGCAGCCAGAGATGGGCAGACAGCGGGACCTTAAGTAGTCCCCAGAGCAAGTAAAGCTGACCACGCATCCCCTCTTTCCCACTTACGCTGTGGTAGGGTTTTTGCAAGGGTGTAAAACTTATTAGTTACACCTGTATCAACCATACTGCTTCTTCATTGCTTTGGTGGAAACTAGGATGGCATTGTAAAATTCAGCCCATATTTCCTAATCTTAGAAGAGAGGCCAGGTTATTCATATTTAATGGTCACTACATAGTTGGTATTATTTATGGTACATGGTAAACATGGTGGATACAGAAACTCACTATGCAAGACTAAAAAACAGTTTAATGTTCCTGAAGAAACATGAGGGAAATGCGCCTGAAAGCTCTGACAGTGGGGTTCTGTATGGTCTTTGGCTACAACTGATGTAACAAGTTGTTTAAATACAATAGATAGCTTATGGAATACTGCAAGGTAGATTTGCACCTTATAGACTAACTAAATCAGAGGTGTACTGCAGAAACTTTCATAAGCAGTGGGTTTACTTCATCAGATGCTGCAAGCAAGCCCTCTGATTATAAAAGTTTATGCCATGTATCTCTGATTTAGTTGGTCTATAAGGTTCAAATTGATCCTGCCTTCTGCCTGATTTCATATTAACACAGCTAACTACATTTCTTGAAATAGTACCATTCATTAACTGCTATTTCCATATGCAACTGATAGTTAATGCAGGAAAGAAAACTTCTCTAATCACATCAGCTTTAGAACAGCATGGAGGAGAAGAAGATTGCTTTCAAAGATAAACTACAAAATTAGCCCTTCTTCTGATGCATGGCTATTTAGATTTTTAAGAGCAGCAGTGATGCCAGACTTGTCTTAGCACCCCAGCAGATGGCAGTCCAAGACCTCAACTTAAGGCTGAGGATTCCCAATAATGCAGTAAGTCCTAGCCACTAGCAAAGTCTCCTCATGCCCTCTTCACCCATATGAAGCCATAAGGCTTTTGAAGCTGTGATATTTCTATCAGTGAAATCTCAAACCTCCACGTGATCACCAGCAGATCAGAAAACTTGATTTAGAAGCTGCAGATATGTCTGGAGATTATAAACCCACCATGTTCACCAGCTGTGCATAAAGTTTCTATCTAACTCTCTCAGTATTTCCCTCAACAGAATATTCCATGGTGTAGTCAGTGTTGGACAGGCTCATTTAGAAATCCAAACTGGGATTTTCAGGTGGGCTCAAGTACACATATATTACAAGCTGATCATCATTAATATTGCTATAACCGTGTCTCAGCACTAAGTTATAAGAAGCCATTGTCCACGTGGGCCTCTAAGTAGCTTCCAGTTCATTCTGAAGTGTATAAATCTCAATATTCTGCATATTAGCTCAAAGAGGAACTCTTGCCCTTATCAAGTGTGAACTGAATGATGAATTGAAGACTGCTGTAAAAGCAGGGAAACAGGAAATATCTAGAGACAGGAATATGATATTCTTATCATTCTGTTTACATTTCCTTACTTTTCATCTGCAGTTTTCATTTCCAAATTTAACATGATGCTTAAGTCACTGAAAGTAGCTGGTGTGTCCTGGGGCCAAGTTCCAAGAGGGTACCGAGCAGTGACAAACAGGGAAGTAAGTGTTCAGGGAGACTAGAATACTCTCTGCTGTGGATCAGATGCTTCTGGACTACAATCCCTCTGATGTCAAAGGCACACTTATGACATTATATGTCTATAGAAAAAAGTATTAATGCGTCAAGGAGGAGGCACAGTTATATAAAAACACTCAGGGGCTAGATCCAGATGTGGAGGCATGTGCAGTTTGTGCCACCTCACACCTCTTTGTGGTACCACAAACCACATGTCTGGTATATTAAAACATGCTCTACACTGCAAATTTGCAGCATGGGGGCAAAATTTGTTACTAGGAAATTCTAGTAAATAAAAATGTTTAAAAAAAAGCAGTGTGGTGCATGCTACAGGGCCACGAGCTGGCAGACACAGAGGTTCAGTCCTCCAGGGAAACGCTCTGACTGCTGGCCACAGCATTCCCCCTCCTCTAGTAGTCCCCTGACTCCTCCAGCACAGTTGGAGCTGGAAGGACTAGGAAACAGCAGTATCCCCAGAGTGGGGCAATTTGCCCCACAGCAAACTGTACATGCAGGGGTGTGCACAGCAGCAAAAAATAGCAGCACAAATTTGTTCCACTGCTTTTTTTGCCGCTGCAAGTGCATGCCCCTGCATGCGAGGATGCATCCAGGAAGCTTACAAATAAGAAATGTACTGTGTCCATATATTCCAGTTTTTCTAGTGGTCTGTATCATTGAACCCATATGGAGTTCTTTGTATCCACTTAGCATGACGGGCTTTACCAGGAAGTTAAGTTTCCTTACTGCTGTATTGCAGATGGGGAAACTGAGGTACAGAGAGGTGAGAAAACATACTAAAAGTCTCCAGGCAGATGAGGGATAGTGCAATAAAAAGAAGGCCTCCTAACTCCAAATTCAGGCTATATCCATTGGGCTACACTACCTTCCCTCTTATTATCCTTTATGTCATACAACAGGGGTTTCCAACCTGCTGCATACGTGCCACAAGTGACATGTACAACCTGTGTGTGTGGTACATGGCAGATCAAGGGAGGGACAGGTAGCATAGTTGCAGACAGGGCAGGAAGCAGAAAGCATAGCAGCAGAGGAGGCAGGGAACATGGCAGGAAGCAAAAAGCAAAGCAGCAGATTGAGCAGGAGAAGGAGATTGGAGTGGCACTTCACCAGGGTGCAGGGATAATTTGTAGCATACTGGCCAAAAAAGTTGGCTCCGGCTGCCATACAACATATCCCATAAAATATCTGGGCTTGGAAATGTAGCAGACAGAACACTGCTGCAGGAATAGTAACTTCTGCTTTCCCTGGTTTTTAAAAATGTAAATGGTTTCCAGTTGCCTTATAATGTACTGGACTTTCCCCCATATAATTTCCTTCTAGTTATTTAACAAGGAAAAAAGAGAGAAAGGGTACTGCTTTTCCTTCAGTTGCTAGTGTTGATAAGCCTCACAGGATCTGGCCCACACACAGTACAGCTCCACTTTGAGAATTATCTCTGTGTAAATGACATATTTTATTCAGCAGACTTGTCAGGATACACAAAGGAAGCAGATCTGCTCAGGGAATGAGGAAAAATAACATCTTTTTATGCTGCTCTCAGCCGTGCAAAACCAGTCCAGCTCTGGGAGAGTAAATTGGATTCTTTCTGGCTTGTCCTTCACCCTTGGAATTGTTAACTAGAATACAAGTACATGTACATGCTACGTATGCAAACCCACTATCTTTAAACTATGTCAGTAGTTCTTAGACTCTTTTTAGACTCAAGGCGCCCCCTGCTGAACTCAGGCTCCCCTTGGAAAACACCAGGTTTTAGCTTTCACTCTTTTTTTAAAAAACAGGAAAAAATTAGAGTAATTCTTCGGTTGCAAAGAACTCAGAAAGACTACAGCAGGTCAGAATGGTTTTGACACTATGGATTCCTGTCTGAAATCTCTGGGTTTATCATGTGCTATCTTACTGGTAACATGCACAGCACTGTTAAAAGGATCTCATGATACCCAGGTTCAGCAGTGTAGCGAGCTCACTGTGTACCTGGGACACAGGGGGTACACAGGGATATGCTGTCCACTGTTCTGGTGGGAATATGGGTGAGTGGAAGAGAAAGCGTATCTTCCAGGGCTACTGCTGCTTCTTCCACTGCTGTTGTGTCAGCTCTGCTCAGGTGGCCGCAACCTCATGGCTGGGCTTCCTGGAAGCTGACCCTCGTGTCCAGTTGCTCCCTTCCTCCACCAACCTTTCCTGATACATACATATTGGGTGCAGGGCTGTGGCTGCTCTGGGAAAGGCTTCTTAGGGGGTGGACAGGGGAAGCCCCATTCTTCTCACTCCATTTACCCTCCACCCCTCAGTATGTTGCTGGGTGTGACATTGCCATGCCCAGCTCCTGTGGTCAGGCAGGGGCAGCACAGGGCTACCCCAGCCTTGGCAAAGATTTCTGGGGGGTCCATTTTGGCACTCTTCCTAGTCAGTGCCTGGGGCTGGCGCCCTATTCACCGTACCCTAATTACACTACTTCTCGGTTGAGAACCACTGAACTATTTCTTTAATTATACCTGCTACAGCTTCGTTGAAGGCAAGAGCACTTTGTGCAGGTGTATACAGGAGTCTAATTAGAGCCTAAGTCAGATGTAATGGATTAGCACAGGAGTAACTAAAAGCAAACCCCTGCTTACAGAATCTCCTTTATGGGGGAACAGCACAAATCAGAAGGAACTCAGTTTAAGCCCAGGTTTGCAGAGCTACTAGTTCAGGAGAGAAGGTGTCTTTTAATATATCAATTAAGCACATATCATCTAGAAGCTTGTGAGGAATAATGAATGTGGAACTTCACAACACCAATTTACAGTTCTTGGTTACCATTTGATTCATACAAATGTGCCAGAAAAGACAGGCCTATCTGTTAAGGCCGGAGTGTAGAGAAATTAATTACAGTGTTTCCCTTGAGCACGGAGGGTACTTGCAAATGTGCCTCTTTTGACCTGCCATTCCTATTCTTGAAATTCATTTCAGCAGTCTTAACACAGGCTAAACTCAAACTTAACTCATTGGCACTGAATAGTAATAATGAGCCATTAATTAAAACACCAAGAAAACCTCACTTTTTGATTCTTGATCTCAGAGACTGACTGTTGTGTAGCTACTGACTTCCTACTGACTTCCTGGCCTGTAGCCAGTTTTTGTTTTACCCATTGTGTTCTCCCTCTGGGAATAAGGAATGATCATTAAAAAAGCTTAAGAACTAAAATAGGAAATATCAGGTAAATAGAATTTGACAGAGGACAACAATGCAGGCAAAGGACCAAAATCTGATCTCCTCAACATCACTGATAAAACTTTCTAGTGGATTCAGGGGAATTCAGTGTCTTTACAGTACAAATGGAGGCTGGATGGAAAGGATTACCAAACGTTGCAACAAACGCTGAGGGTGTGTAGAGAAGTGTTTTGTACATGCTTTACAGCACTGTAATTTAGAACACTTTTTATGGCATGATAAAGTTACAACGCTCCTAAGTATGACAGAGTGCAGTGTTTGGTGGGGGAGGCCTCTGAGCCTCCCTGCACTTTCCAGGAGGCAGGGGGCACTCTGCAGCCTCCTGGGGCTTCTCCACTGCTCAGAAATTTGACCACTTAGGCCGTGTGTAGACGAAACAAGGGACGTGTGTGCACAACACTTTAAAGTGGGCTAAATGCTTTTGCATCACTTTAATGGTGTCGGTGTTTGCACGCCTCGGTGGTGTATTGCGCGTTAATTCCAGCCGCTCTAGCAAATTCAGCAGTGTAATGCACGTTAAATGACTTGGGGTGCAGCAAACTAAAACTCCTCCGAGGAGTTTTAGTTTGCTGCCCTACCAGGTGCGGAGCGAAGCTCTGTTCAGCTCCGCAGCTCTGCAGGAAGTCCTGCAGGCAGCCTGGCAGCAGCCTGGGAAAGCAAGCTCCACCCAAGAGAGATAAAGAAAAAAACCTGGCAAGCCTGATCTCTGCCCCCTAGAGCCTGCCTGCCTGCCTGAGCTGTACAGGGGCCTGGTGCTTCCCTCCACGGCTGTGGTGCCCCCCCTGAACCTCCCGATCCAGGTGCCTGCAGGTGGGTGCTGCCTTGGGGGCGGGGAGGCATGTGCCACTGCCACGGAGGGAAGCACCAGCCTCCCCCCCACAGCCCAGGGTAGCTTGCCCTCCCTTTCCCACTGCTGGAGAAGCAGGTAAGTGGGTGTGTGCACAACACGGGGTTTTAAAGGGCCCTAAATTGAAGCGGTGTTTTTAAAAACCCATACCACTTCAATTTAGGGCCCCCATTTTGTCTACACACACCCATACAGAAATTATTTAAAGCGCTGTAGGTTGCTAAAGTGCTACAAAATATAGCACTTCAAATTTAATACCTCATTTTTAAAATGTACCCATTTTTAAAGTGCTGTAAAGCCGTGCACTTCTGTTAAGTCACAGCAATAAAGCACTTTAAATGGCAAAAAAGCAACTTCTGTACGCATCCTGAGTTGTGAGAATGTATGCAAGGAAAGCAGTAACATTTGACAAGGAACAACATAGGCACTGTGTAACCAGTGATACCAGCAACCAGAAGGAAGCCTAAAAGTTCATCACTTCTAATAGGGTTGCATATGTTAATATGGGGTGGAAATTAGCCCACAGCACATTCTGGTCCGAGGGAAGAAATAGTCTTGTTGAGTCCCAGTGATCCTTTCATCAAGAAGAAAGAGGAAGCATAATGCCTGGAGGAAAAACTTACACTTTAAATCAGTATACCGTAACTGTTACTTGTTGATTTCATACTATTTTGGTACATTTTTCTGTGATTCCATTCTTAGTGGAATCACAGAGAAATGTCATTAGAAGGATGGAATAGGCTACAATCGGACCTAGACAAGGTTACAGGGGTGGGCAGACGAGAATAGGATGGGATTCAACACTGACAAGTGCAAGGTGATGCACCTGGGGAGGAAGAACCAGCACCATACCTACAGGCTGGGGAACTCCCTTCTTGTCAGTACAGAGGCAGAAAAGGATCTTGGAGTCATCGTTGATGCCAAGATGAATATGGGCCGACAGTGTGGGGATGCAGTCAGGAAGGCCAACCGCACCTTGTCATACATCCACAGATGCATCTCGAGCAGGTCCATGGAGGCGATACTTCCCCTCTATGCGGCACTGGTGAGGCTGCAGTTGGAGTACTGCGTCCAGTTCTGGGCGCTGCACTTCAGGAGGGATGTGGACCACATGGAGAGGGTCCAGAGGAGGGCTACTCACATGACTGGGGCAGCAGGGCAGGCCCTACGAGGTGAGGCTATGGGACCTGAACCTGTTCAGCCTCCACAAGAGAAGGCTGAGGGGGGATCTAGTGGCCTGTTACAAACTAGTCAGAGGGGACCAGCAGGCATTGGGGGAGTCTCTGTTCCCCCGAGCACTACCAGGAGTGACTAGAAATAATGGTCACAGGTTCGCAGAGGGTAGATTTAGACTAAACATCAGGAAGCGCTACTTCACTGTCAGGGCGGCTAGGATCTGGAACCAACTTCCAAGTGAAGTGCCGCTGGCTCCTACCCTGGGGGTCTTTAAGACAAGGTCTGACAGTCACCTTTCTGGGGTCGTTTGACCCCAGTACTCTTTCCTGCCATGGCAGAGGGTCGGACTTGATGATCTGCTCAGGTCCCTTCTGACCCTACTAACTATGAAACTATTTCTCTGGAGAACAATCTAAAACCCAGAGCAAAGAGAGACTAGTAACAACAAATGATAAAATTTTCTTTAAAAAGGAATAAATGACACTGTAGATGGAAAGATTTCCCTTTATAATGAAAATGTATTATCACAAAATGTCTTGCTAGGAAGGCAGGATTTAACTTACACTTTAGTCAACTGGCATGAATTAAGGAGCAAGGATATTTCTCCAGGGTCACATTGATCTGTCAGTCACTGATGTAAAATGTGGTTGTTCATGTTTGTGAATGTGTGTTTGGGTGAATGACCAAAAGAGGTCAATGACTGGACTTAAAGAAGCTTCCCTTTTTTGGCGCAAATGAAAAGAAGAGACTGGTTTACTGGACTGGTGGGAAGGTACCAAGTGCCTTTCTCCATTCAGCGCAGTCTGCCATAAAAAAGCAACTACCATTCCTTCTCCGTCTTCTCATTTCTGTTCCTGTCCTAGCGACATCAAGGAAATGGAAAGAGGAGTCTGTGGTAAGCCCCTAGAATTTCAGTATAAAATAAGGAAGTGATCAATTAAATTAGAGTTGACAAGGGGGATTAGAAGGGTTAGGAAGTCTTGGGGCCTTCTCCAATTTGACCTTTCTTAGTGAGGGGTTTATTTTAGTCAGGAACAGTGACCTTGTATTTTTAGTTTGGGCTCCAGAAGATGAATCAGAGGTTTATTAATGCTTTTACTTATGGTGCAAGCTCAAGTGATGTCCATTAAGCAATGAGGCAATGGGTTGAGACTTAGAGTCTACTAAGTATTCACTTGCGAGTATATGCTGCCTTTAATCACCTACAGCTCATTATTCCAAAAAGATTAATAAGAAAGTGTCCTGACCATGGTAATTTCATAGCTCCTAAAACACCTCTGTCATGGCCTGATTCTGCTCTCATTCATCTCAGTGCAAATCAAGAGTGCATCTATTGCAGGAAACAGAATTACACCTGGGTAATTCTAAATACCCTGGGGTTAAGCATGCACCATGTTTATTAGTACACAAAGCACTTACTTGTAATCAGGGATCCTAGTTTTCTGTGGTTAAAATTGGAAAATCTCCATTTAAAACCATAAAAATCCACGTTTTTTCACAACCTACCAAAAGCACAGCAATGTCCTGCACCAAGCATTGCCATTTCTGCTCTCTCTTATTTTTGCCTCATTTTTTGCTTCTGGGTTAATCAGTGGCATGCACAACCCCCAGCTGCTGATTGGCCAAGACACAAAAGCTGTGGCGAGACACTGCTGTGCTTTCAGTAAGTCATGGAAAAATGTGGATTCCGCAGTGAACGGAAAACCAGGATTCCTGCTTATAATGTTCATTCAGTGTTGCTGTAGTCCACCTTATAAATAAATATTTCAGGAAAATGTTTGCTGTCATAGTAGGCAACTCTGAAACACAGAGCCTAAATCCCCCAAGAACATCTTTTTAAATTCATTCTCACATGTCAATGTATAGTTTAAAGGAACTTTAGTGCATTAGAATGATAATCTACCCAGATGGAAAAAAAAATATATATGGGTGTTTTGTTGCATGATTATTAAAATACATTCACATACTCCATATTTTATATTACATACATATTATAGTTAATGCACTTAAAATATTAGAAACGTAGGACTTTTCCCATTTTTGTACAGAATGACACAATATGCTCTATCATGAGAAATGGCCTGTCTTGTAATGTTTTAAACACAATCTGTATTAAGTAATATATTTTAAATATATGGGAGCACTAAATTTTAATCAAATAGATAACATACGGGCATAAAACTGTATTAGCCTGTAAAAAGGATTGTCCAGCACAGAAACAGAGGGAGATGGAAAGAATGATGCCAAACCTCAAGCTAAGAGTTGCAGAGTTTGAATGGATTTGATGTGTCAGCTAACCAGACTTTGCAAAGAATCCCCAACCCTTCTCATCAAATAGAAAGAAATAACAAATCATTAGCAATCTTCAGAGTCAGAAAATTGCCTTTGGTAAGAATTGAATTCCACAAAATGGATAAAGGGCACTTCTTTGCATGCGTGTAGAGTATCTGCCTATGGTTAATCACACCACATGTTTGTATTCTATTAAAAAACTCACAGTCCAGTCTCCAGCCCAACTTTCTGTTACAATACAGTGTTCTAAGTGGCAACTTCTGCTTAACCCTGTGGTAAAAAATACATTTCTCTTGCCTACCTTCATGCCAGTGTCCCCCATTTCACCCTGTACAAGGAGAACAGAGACAGAGAAGAAACAAAGATATAGATATTGAACAAAAAGAGAAATCCAGGAAAAGAGTACAA
This sequence comes from Gavialis gangeticus, assembly GCF_001723915.1. Taxonomy (NCBI): domain Eukaryota; kingdom Metazoa; phylum Chordata; order Crocodylia; family Gavialidae; genus Gavialis; species Gavialis gangeticus. The sequence goes on from NW_017729003.1 coordinate 13,050,219, forward strand.
TTTCAATAGTAAAAACAAACTGGAAGTAATTGAAAAAGGTCAGTTCTTGACAAATGATAACAATAACTGCATATAATTGGCTCCAGGATAAAAAGAAATCTGCAGAAACTTCTGTGAACCAATGCTGAACAATGTGTTTGGCAGAAATGGGTATAGGAGAACATTTTATACAGATTAGGTTGATCTAGCTACAATTATCAGTATTCACAGGAAGCATCAACTGGCATTTTCAAATAAGTACCTCAACCCAGCTAATTTTCAAGGGAAGCTGAGGCCTTTTTGAAAATCCTAGTTATTGTCATTTGAACTCCAAACCTCTCTATATTCCAAAGCCAGAAGTTATGCAAAGGAACAGTTCCATTAACCCTTCTATATATGCCTTGTTTTAGGAAAAGAGCAAGATCTAAACATGCATTGTGATGGCTACAAGTGACTGAGCAGATTAGAGCTTGGCTCTGGTTTCAGAGAGAAAAGAATAATAAATCTTGCTGTGCATTCATTAGCTGACAGTTGTCCAGGTCCTTCTATAAAAATAAGTCTTCAGCCTGCACATTATGTACACAGAGTTTCAAGAGGGTCTGTTGAGGGTATCAAGGCATTCCTACAGTGTTCCTTATCAAAGTATCAGAATGTACCACATGCCATGAATAGTATAAAAGGGGCATGTGATCTAGATGGTAATTAGCTGCATTAGAAGATGGAGGTACTGACTAGCCCAAATGGTTCACCTCATGGTTACCTTGGGGCCAACAGGTCCAGGAAGGCCAGGTGCACCTGGTAGGCCTGCCTCGCCTACCTCACCCTAAGGAAGAGAAGCAAAGAAATGGAGGAAGAAGCAAACACAGTTAGCAGACAGAAAAGGGCTTCTGAATACCTAGAAATGTTAACAGATATGTATTGGAAAGTAGCACAGAACTAAGTCCCATAGTGCTGTTCAGCAACAGGAAAAGAGAGACAGAGCACTGTAATACTCTGGAGAGAGAGTGCAAAAAACAGAGAGGTGATGCCACATGCCTGAGGTTAGCTGCTCTGCATATGTTTCCCCATCCTTTGTACAATGTGTTTTATCCACAGTTAGAGTGACCATATGTCCCAGTTTTCCACATGAGATTGTTGGGTGCCTATACAAGAGCAGGGAGGCTGCTCCAACACGCTGTAATTACAGCACATTGGAGCAGACTCGATTAATCAGTCTGCTGGAACATGGTAATGACCATGATCCAGCAGCCTCCAGTGTCTTGTGTATCAGCATCCCTGCACTTCCAAATGGTGGCAGGGGTGCTTTAACTAAAGCTCCTTTGACAAGCTTTAGATAATGTGCCATTTTGAAGCACAGGGATGCTGATACATGAGGTACTCTGGGCGCTTTAATTAGAGCGGCTCTGGGAGTTGCTCTAATTAAAGCCCTCCCTGAAGCACGTGTATAAATACCCTTAGAGTGTCAAAGCATTCTCTTTGTTTTGCCTGAAATGTCCCAGTTTTTCATTTCATTAGTCAAAACGTTGGGTTACTGTTTTTTCAATTAGCAATTTTTTTCCCCAGGATGTATTACCCTACCATACAGCATTTACCCGCTTTTACTAGGGGCAACCAGTCTCGTGGAGCAAAGTATTCACGGTGATGGAGGATTTGGAGTGAAGAGAATGGTCATATAGTAGACAGCATCAAAGCTCTGCATTTTGCTCTAATTGAGTTAACAATGTTAATTTGGTGCTTAATGACAAATTCATTCAGAATGCCAAATTACTGGAAAAAATCCATCATCTTGGGAAGTAAGGCTCAGTCACTGCTGAGTAAAAATCTCATAATAGTGACACAAGCATCAGTTTACTTTTGTCTAGTTATTTCATAAACTTAAAAAATATTGCCATGAAAGTACTGTGGACTCCATTTTTGTGTATGTGGTCACTCTTAGGCTGATGTAATGGAAAAGGTCAAAATGGAGGGAGGGTCTCTGAAGCTAGTATGCATCCTTTAGGTAATGGCAACACAGAATTTTCTCTGGTCTTTCATTGCCCTCTCAGTGGGGAGAGTTTTATCATTTTATCCTCCGTACTCATTCAATCCTGGGCTTCCTGCACAGTTCCCCATTGTTAGAGCCCCCCCCCCCCCCC
>NW_017729003.1:13052475-13055260 GCF_001723915.1 Gavialis gangeticus
TAGTACCCCTTTCATAGCACGAAAGGAATTCAGACTCATGACTTGATAAATCAGTCAGATGAATTGCCATCCACAAGTAAAGATCCTGGTACAGGCTGGTGTGCCATCTCAGCAACTTCCTCAGCACTCCTGAGTGCCAAGACTCCTCCTGGATGTTATGCATGGCAAGATGGGCACTTAATATGAAAACTGACAGTTTGCTGACTGAGGAGGCAATAAATTGTGTGTGTCTGCAGGAGCAGACTGTGGTCCACAGGGGCTATAATTTTTACTTCCTGACAGAAGAAAAACTTCTCAGTTTATGCAGAACTAATTAAAAAGCTCTCAGGTCTTGCCATTTCACCCACAGAGCAACTATAAAGCAATGTATAGATAACCCAGTACGTACAACGCCCGGCTGCTGGGAATACTCACGCTTCTCCTTCCTCTTCTCAATCCCTCACCCTTCTTTTCAGTCTTTCTTCCCCCTCTGTCTTTCTATTCCCATCTCTCTCTGTCTTTCCCTTTAAGCTCTTCGGGCTTGATTCAGCTCTGCTAGCAAGGGTAAATGCTGAGAAAGCACCTCCCTCCTGTCTCCACCTAAGCATTCCAGTATCACTGCGCTTGAGGGTGATCTCACCAGCTGGGCCCCAAGGGGATGTGTGCTTTGCAGTGGTGCACTCTGGTCTAGCCAGACTTTGCACTGCTACAGACCCAGTGTTCTGGCTTCTGCTTCGTAGCCTATGGCTAAATTAAACCTGCTTCTAATTTGGAGAAGGATCCTCAATTAGGAATGTGAATACCAGAGCTCTTCCAATCTCTTTCAGAGAATGGGTGTATGTGTGCGCGTGTGTTCCTATGCAAGATAAATTTCAGCCAAGAAGATATGGGTCTTTAGGGGACTTTACAGCTTTTCCAGCTCAGCCTCCTCCAGCAGAGACTGTTGCCGGGAAGTCTGTAGGCGTAATGGCTATTTCGGAATGAAAAGCATCTCCACATCAGACTCACATAGGAGGAATCACCATAGGTAGAGGAACAGTGGCATGGGGAGTTGTGGGGGGAAGTGTTATAGTTCCTCCAGTCCCCGCCTTTCCCAGCAGGAGTCACTCCTCACAGAAATGCTGGAACAGCTCTGCGTTACTGTGTGGTAAGACTGATTGACTGTGTGCTAGAGGCGATATCTTTTATTAGACCAATTGGTAAATCTAATAAAAGATATTGCCTCTAGCACACTGACTACTTGTACTTTTGGACCAACTTGGCTACAACGTTTACCCCTGACTGACATTTCTCTGCTGTTATATACCCACAGGGCTCTGATTCGCCTTAATGCATATTTGCTCTGTCCTTCTCAATATTTTGGCTTCCCATCTTACCTTCCTTCCAGAGTAGCCTTGAATTCCTGGGTCTCCCTGCAAAAGTTAAAAGAAGTTAGTGAATCTAAATTGCAAAAGAGGAAGGAAGGAAGGAAGATAAAACTGCCATTTCCCCTGTGGCGCTGTAAGAAGAATAGAAGAACAGTGGAGGAAAAGGAAGGGAATTCATTCCTGTTCCAACCGAAAGCATTTAAATCCTTGGGAGCTTTGGGAACAGGACTCTTAAGTCTTCTTCACAGGGATGAGTTTTACCCTGACTGAATTAAAACGTAACAAGGAAGATGTACTGCAGCCTGTAAACAGAATATTTGGTTTTGCTTTCAAGTTATGTTAACCTAGCATAACTTTTCTTAATCTTAGACCTCTGTGTAGTGTTGCATGTAAAAGCAAGCCGGAGATTTTTGTAGGTAAAAAAAGAAAAATCCAAAATTACAAACACCTCACATCTTGCCAATGAGCTCTCATGCATCTGGCAGGTAGCAGGAGAAATGTGGCAAAATACACAATATTGTTACTTAAATAATGCCTAGAACAATGGTAAATGTGCTAGGTGTGATAAATACCAGCAAAGCCAAACGTATGACACTTTGTTGAATTGCCCGACAATGAACTCCATGTGGAGACAAACCTCCATTAAAATTCATATTTCAGGAGATTGGGATCCGGCACATAGTGAGATGCTGCAGTTTGATTATAAACTATTTTTCTGAACTATTAGAGAACAGATCCCCATCCTCCACAAACTGTTCATGCCCAGCAAAGTTTAGAGAGTCCATCTTTTTTGCTCATTCCAATTCTTTGCTTTGCTTTCTACTGATGATGAAAATTTTCTTACCTTTGGTCCAGGGGGTCCAGGTATGCCCTGTAGGTAAATTAAAAGCATACTGTGAGATAGAGAAAACAAAATGAAATAAAATACAAATATTCAGATAATTTGGGGGCATTTTTTTTCTATTGGAATATTACTTCCTAATTTGGTTTTAAGAACTTCATCCTCTGAGACTGTCACTTTGCAAAAATTACTTTTGTTGAGTAGATGCACTCTAAAAGTTCCAAGTTTTAATAAATACCAGCTGATCCTCCCACCCAAACCACCTCCCACATACTGTTCCAAACCACTAGGCTTGGTCTCACTAAATTTGTCCTGTTTGTCACAGTTCCAGAATCTGATCTTCTGATTTATTTTTTTAATCTGTTATTAGCAGGGAACCTTGTTCTCAACTCACTGCCTAACTCACTGCAAAGATACTTAAGTCAGGAGTTAGTAGAAGAGTGGTAGTTCATTCCTTACCCACAAAGGTGATCTCAAGGGAATTGAGAGGAAAGGAGAATATATGAACTATCTATCTTTTCAGAGCACACTGTGGAGGAACAGAAAGACCCTTTTCTCATAGCATAGATTCATAGATTCATAGATTAAGGGTCGGAAG
>NW_017729003.1:13055271-13097731 GCF_001723915.1 Gavialis gangeticus
CCAAGTGCAGCACCCTGCACTTGTCCGTGTTAAAACGCAAGAATATGTCACTATCAGATTTCAAATGGAGCTTCTCTTTTCTTCATTAGAAAGAAAGATACCTAGGTGGCATGCTACATCTGTAAAAGTGCTCTTCAGGGGCAGTAAGCTAGACTTCTATTGAACCTGCTTTCTTTGACAAAAGATAGGGTAGATTTGCACCTTATAGGCCATGTCTACCTGAGACACGGACTGCACAGTCATTACTGAGCAGTCATTTAGTACTTGTTTATACAAATACTAAATGACTGCGCAGTAATCAGAATTACTGCACAGTAGCGCCACTCAACAGGAGTAGCATTCCGTCATGCTTCCTGCCATGTAATGCCACTGTGCAGTAACCACAGGCTACTGCACAGTCAGGAAGGACTGTTCTGATATTCACATCTGTAGCTGGCTAGTGTCTGCAATCTGTCCCTGAGGTCTCTTCCAATCCCAGTGCTCTGGGGGAGGGATGGCAGCCTGCTGTCATCCCGTGTGCACATCTGGGGACCCACACCCTCCGGAAAGAGTCTGGCACAGCCCATGCGCAGATCTCACACGCAGATCTGGGCACTCACGCTCCCTAGGAGTCCGGCACAGCCCCACAGCCCTCTCAGGGGGCACAGGCTCCCAGATCTGTGTGCAGGATGACAGCATGCTGCTGTTGCTGGCTGGGGCCAGTGCCAACACCTGAGTCTGGTCAGCGCAGCCCGCGAGGAGCACTGGAAAGAACCCAGTGCTGGCGCTGGCCTCAGCTGGCAGTGGCAGGCTACTGTCATCCTGCAGGCAGATTTGGGGGCCTGTGCCCCCTGGGAGGAGCCTGGCATAGCCCTGCAGCCCCCACAGGGGGTGTGGGCCCCTGGATCTACATGTGGAATGACAGCATGCTGCTGCTGCCAGCAAATGATGTGAGTTTTGCTTTCAACAATTTGAGGTGAAGTTTTACAGAAACATCTGCACCTATCTCCTTGAAAGCTGGCAGGCTTCGCCCTCAGATGGGGCTGCCATCCCTGCAATTTTCATCCAAATCAGGCATGAAATGACAATGTTATAGGCATTTTAGTGATTTTCCATTGTAGCTTATAGCCAAATCACTGAAACAGTGTTGAAACGCTGAAAAAGATTTGGCTGAATCAAAATGGAACAGCAATCCAAAACACTAAAATGAATCACTGTCCCTCTGAAATGGCCAGATCTGAAACCAAATCAAAACACAGCCGGTTCGCGCAGCCCTACTGTTGGCACTCTCTATGCTGTATGTATCCTTTTCTGTATAGAAAACTTCACTCTACAGTGCCATCAGTCACTTTTACCATGAGGAAATATTCTGAAAAATACCTCTTTACCAGCTGAATATAAAAGATTGGGCCCACCCTGAGAGACTTGGGCTAAGGAGACCATAGGTAAATGGAACAAACAGAAACACAGACACGAATGGCTTAACATATTTCACTATTTAACCATGTCCCTTAAAAATGACGCCCAATATTTCTTGTGGCTTGAAGCCATGCTCCAGGTCCTCAGGCATCACAGAGTTGGCATTCATCATGCAATACATGCTGCATGTACAAAGGAGACAACTCTACTGTACCCACCTTACCATCCTTGCCAGGCTTCCCAGGCTCCCCTGCTCTGCCCTGTTGCAAGAAGGAAAGGCACATTAATTAGACTCCTGAGGGCCCCTTATTTAATTGTTTGACTGACTGATCTCAGCCTCCTAGGTTTCAGGCCATCAGGCTGGGCATAGAGCTAACAGAACATCAAAGAGATTTCAAGGGCTTTTTTTAGTCAGGTTTCTGCTGAGAGCAAGATAATTACACTTGGGGTGTTACTTCCTCCCCATGGCATTCTGCAGTCTGGAAAGGAGGAAATGGCACTTGTGTCACCCTCTCACACATGTGTGTGCAGATAGTGATAGCGGAGGATGCACAACTGCTCCCTTCCTCCCATCCTGCTTGGGAATGCTCTTCCACCCATACTCTAGTTCACCCTGGGAATCTGCTGGTAATCACTGCCCTGGCTGGGCTCAGTGGTGGAAATAAATGCCAAAGTTGCACATACTTCAGAGAAAGGGAGAAGTAAATGTTAATTGCTTTTTTGTAAAAAAAACCCCAAAAAACTTACAGGTGGCCCACTTGGCCCAGGTTGTCCTGAATGTCCTGCTGGTCCAGCTGGTCCAGTTGGCCCTGGTGGACCAGGTGGCCCTGGCGGGCCCTGGATCCCTGCCTGTCCTTGTTCACCCTGAGGTTCATTAAAACAAGAGTTACCATCAGAGTTAACCTACAGCACAGCGTTAGAGGTGTGTGACATATAGCAAGTCAGCCCGAGAAGGGGAAGGAGAAGCGAGTGGTAGTTAGTACCCGGAGAGGTTTCCAAAACTGAGGCAAAGGTCCCCTCATGATGATCTTTCTGGATGGATGATGGCAGCCATCCCCTTATAGTTTGCTATTACATCACATAGCTTCTAATTAGTGCTCCCCATAAAAGGGGCATGAAAACTGGGTTAAATTCTACCATACTAACAGGTACAACCCAAATACGAATTGGGATCTTTTTTTTAAGTTTCACAAACTGTAAGAAATTATATATAATAAAATTTAAAATCCCTTGAACCTTTTTTAATATTTTTCATCAAAGCAATTTACACCTAGTTCTGAACAACACTATATAATGAGACAGGTGAATGCTATCATTTTAAAGAGGGATGAACTGAGCCAGGACCACACAGTAACTTACTGATAGATCCATGGAACCTAATTTACATGTGCTTAGGGGTGGGGACGGGGGTGGTTAATTAGAGAGGTTTCCAGAGAGCCACTCTAATTAAAATGTCTCACTGTCACAGGTATTAAGCTCCCGTGCATTAAAAAATGGCCACAGGATGTCTTATCTAAACCTCATTCAACAAGGTTTAGATAAAGCACCCCTGCAGCCATTTTAAAATGAGCAGAGGCTTACACATTTCACGGTGAGGCCACGCTGGAGCGTTCTAATAGGCAGCCATTGTACAGCCTATTCATGTGCTGGTTCCTGTTCTAATCATAACACATCAGAGCAGGCTTGATTAATTTTCCTATTGTTTAACTATTAGACAACAATCCACCCTTTTGACACAGTTTTGCTCTGCTTTCATAGTATTTTGGGAGTCAGCTAGAATCTCAATCAGGAATGAGATTCTTATGGATTTCATAAGGTAGTCTATTCTGGTGAATAAGCTTGCGAATATTCTTGAAGGTACACAAAGACCTCCAAATATTTGTTTACTGATCTGAACCAAGCCCTTCACAGGCGGCCTTTCCTTGGTCACCTCGCAGATATTCTGGAGCATTTGGAAGAGGCTTGTGCCTCTGTTGTCCCAGGGAACAGGCTCAGACCTGGCTCGTGGCAAGCAGTTAGTGAGTTAAATATTGGACTATAAATGATGAATACAGTACATTCCTAGAGCACTGTGGCACTCATGGTAACTACCCATCTCACTCATTTCTTTTTTACAATTCCTTCTACCTAGATAGACGATCACAAAGTCCTAATGCCCGTGACAAGATTTCAGTACAAACTCTTTGTGAACGTACTGGAAGGCTAAAAATAGAATTAGGGATTTATTTAAAACAAAGACATCGGTTTAAGGCCACATTGCAGGAGAAAAGAAAGTTGTCTTGATTGAATTGATACAGCTGACTTGGATAAAATGTTATCCCATTCACATGAGGTCCTGTATATACAAGTGGGTAAACTATGTGTAATATATGTCCCATGCATGTGTTGCCAAAGAGCAATGGGTTTGTCACTATAGGATAATTTGGATATTTAGAGGGAAAGGGAGAATGGGGGTTGGGGCTGCCTAGTGCTGATGGCCACAGTTCTGATGGAAAGTTAGTTTTGTGAACGATTTTGAGATTTCAGAATTTGTTTTTCTTTCTGTTTTGGAACAAAGATCTCAAATTTCAAAAACTGTTTTTTCATGGCAATCTGAGAGAAAAAATTGTTTTGGAATGATTGAAATGTCCAATAACACTGAATCATTTTTTTAATTTAAACTTTTATTTTATATGATGATACAGTATACAGTATTTTAACAATTTGAAAAGAAAAAATGTTTTCTGAAGTTGTCTTGGCATCATCTGAATATTTCTCCCACAACAAAATTTTAGTGAAATTGACATGATTTCATAAAATGTTTCCATTTCAGCAGAATGACATATTGTGATAGAAAATGATGCCACTGATGCTCTTCCAAGCAGTTTTAGGATTTGCCTTCAGACCTGATGACTTCACCCACTGTTGCCTGTTTTCCCCTATATTCTATGCTTTTCCCTCACTTAAAAAATGAGGTGCATCATGCCATGCCATTGAGGCATATCCCCACAGAACTGCTCTGATACTGGAAGAGCTCCAGATCCTGGTCTTTTGTAATCGGGATTGCTCCAAGATTCTGAATGCAGATACAATGAAGGAAGATATGAGACAGCACATGGATCTAGATAGGCAGAGACTCCATGCTATGATTCAGTGTATAGATGCCTAAATGAGAACCAGAACAGTCATAGACTGGCCCCAGGTGTATGTTTAAGAAGAGACCAAGCTCAGATGATTTGAATAAAACATAGGGATATTTGTACTATTTATAATGATAAATAGACTGAATTAACCGCAAACTTAATTTCTTTTGTCATAAGCCAAATATAAAAACAAATTCTCAACATGTGGGTCATCCCCACAGGAGACCCAGTCTCCCCTGCTTGTTCAGTTAAGAATATCCCATAATTCACCACACCAACAGAATGGTGTAGGAAATGTAATGGACTGTGCCAAGAAAGAGCTTTTTCTTTTTCCTGTTTTTGAAACTAATCCTAGCACATCCTGTGGTCTGCTGAGAAGGACGCAGAAGCCTTCTGGTTTTGCTCTTAAATTTTGTGGTGAATGTGGTACCAATAAATAGAAAAGGCATATGAACTTGGATAGAGTCAGGCAAGAAACAAGCACAAAGCAAATTACCTCAGACTTCTCTGCCATTGCATCTCCTTCCGGACGTAGAGCATTGTAGCATTATATTTTAAATACTTTATGAATATGAAAACAAAATGTTGGTGGCATAGCAATGTTAGAAAATGTTTTAACCCTGCTCAGTGCTTTTGTTTGCTAAACTCTGTCTTCTGGTAGGTAGGGGGCATCCCACATGCTCAATCTGTTTAAAATGGCCATGGAGAGCCTTATCTAAATCTCATTCAATGAGGTTTAGAAAGCACCCCTGCAGCAATTTTAAAATGCATAGACAGTGGCTTATACATGTGACAGCGAGGTCATGCTGGAGCATTCTAATCAGAATGCGAACCAGCACGTATATTGGCAGCCATTATGCAGCCTATAGAGTCTGTCAGGAACAGCCCCCCTTTTTGTAGGACATCTTCTTTTCTGGTGATGTGGTGATACTGAAGGGGTTATTTTGTGTGTGGCAATCCAGTTGCCTGGGTTCACACAAAAGCTGATAGTTGGCAAGCACTGAGTAGGCCACAAGTAGTCTTGAGTCTTAAGATTCCTGCACACAGTGTGCCATCCCTGCAGTGCCATTGCCTTTTGTTTAAGCAGATGCCTCATATAGACAGACTCCTAAACACCCAGAGCTTTATTACCACATCATTATATTCTTATTAATACTTTTATCCTAGAAAGACCTTCTAGGATTTAACTGGAATGTAACTGGATAGATAAAGTTGGCAATAGGATCTCCTACTTAGCAGATGTCATTTAGTATTTTTAGCCATTAATTGGAGTGATTTGTCAGTTTTGTTAAACACCAATTAGTTGCCTAGATATTCCTCCTGTCTCAATGTTCTCTTCTCGCTCATGAGAGCGTTCACTGCTAAATATCACCTCCCCTAGCATCAGTCTCTGTGATGGTGAGAGCTGCCACTTCGCAACATCCTCATACGGTGGCAAAATTTAAGCAGCAGTTGTCTTTCTTTTAGTTCCAATGGTAATTTTGTTTTATATACTGTGGGCTATTTTTGAGGGTGGGGGATGCTTAAAGTGTATTGCTGTGATCCTAGAGGTGTGAGTTCCAGACTCATTCTGAAGGCCACCTCCAGAAACCCAGCTGTAAGTGGGTACCCTGTCAATTGGGCTGGGGATTCAAAGCAGTTGGATATGCTGCTACCCAGATCATTTTGTTATAAGCCATTAGTTCCATAAACCAGAACACCTACACCATGCTAGTCTATTGGGCTACTCTCTCATGAAGTGAATCTGTTATTAGCTAAATGAATCATACAGGTTTTCAAAGAAGTCTTTGTGTGAATTGAGCATTTGTGGGTGGTGCTGAATTCACAGTCCTGACACATGAAGCCCCCAGAACAGGCATAGAATGCAGTATAGCTTTGCCAGCTTGGCCATTCTGTCCTAGCAATGAACTTCAGTTTTCAAAGTTGTCTTTTCAAGCCAATCTTTAGCCTCTCTCTTGAGAATACTAGTCAGAGTGAGGAGGTGGAGCAAGCAGTGCTACCTATGGGGCTTTGTATTATGTAAACACCTACCGAGTAGATACTGGGCAGAAGCCACTGGGTCATTTGTCAGGAAAAAACCCCCAGTAAGTATGCTAAAAGTTCTTAGGCACAAACCAACAGCCTTCCAGTAAAAGAATACAGCAGATACAGGAAAATATCAATGTCTTTTGCCATCCTGCTTTTTGCATTTCATCACTGTGAACCCATTTTAAGTCTTGATACAAATGGCTCAGTAGGGGCAATTCTTAAGAGCTTGTCTACACAGAGAAAATCAGGCAAGTGAATCCAAATAACTAAAAGTGTGCATTTAAAATGGATTAGTTAAACTACATTAAGCCTGTGTATAGGTGCACTCATGCAGAATTCATATGGCCTTAGTTCAATTTAGTTTAATTACCAAATTTATTAGGGCCACTGACTCAGGGCCAACATAATGCTTAAAAAAAGTGAAAAAAGAAGAATTTGGTTCAATTGAATTAATCCACTGTAAAAGTTCATTTGGATTAATATTCCTGTGTGCCACCATTTATACAAGCCCTAGCAGAGCTGTTTGCCTAATAAGCAAGACCTCTTGCACAACGTTTCATGGCATTTACACAATTTCAGCAAAAAGTTTCTAACCAACTACTGATACTGTTGTATATGTAGGACCTGACTCCTTAGGGTAAAAATCAGTGCCTACCCCTTATGCCACCTCTTTTTTATCACACTTTCAAGAATCAGATGTTCCACATCTTAATTCATTTGCTTTAAAAATCATGAATTGCTACAATTCTTGTTTGCCACTTGATGGCACCAAGTATTTCTTCTACTCCAAAGAGAGCCTTTGGCTCTGCCAGAGTCTTTTCGAAACCCCTCTCTAAGGATGGAAGGAAGGAATGAAGGTGATTAATTTTAATATTCTGAGTAGACTTAAAACAGGCAAGGAGGAGAAAGTGTCTACCTGAAAAGTGCGCCTCTTTATGACCTGGGGTGAAGCCAGTCGCACTGAATTGAGGAGAGGCAACAGCTGAGGAAGAAGTTCGAACCAGAAGACCACAGGGCAAAGTTCACAAGGCAAAGGAGATCAGTAGGACATCAAGAACCAGAGAGCAGCCAAGAAAGGAAATGGAAAGAAAGGGGGAGAGGGGTAAAAGAATGTAATGAGAATAAACCACAGTTAAGAGACACTTGTGAAGGGCACATGGAAGGACTGTCATTGGGTACCATTCGGCAAACCTCTGAGCTCTTCTGTGTTTTACTTTAAACATATGATGGAATATCATAAAGTATGGCCTTGAAAGCACAGGTTCTCCTTGAAAGGGCTAGATTTTACTTGCTTTTTTCTGTCACTTATCTGTCTTTCAGACCCAGCCCTTCAATTACACCACATAACTTTTCTGATTTTGATTTATCTTCAGAAATAAAATTCACTGAACACATCTACACATGTACCTACCATGTCTTTGTTACGGCATTGTCATTTAGTACCTCCTTTTGGAAGTAGCACATTGCTACAGTGATATACTGTCACAGGTAGATGCACCCGCTAAGTAATTTCTTGTGTCAGTTCTGTTGCTTGCCTCAGAAAGTCTTTACTGCAACATAACATAAAGATTTTTCCCCAAGTTTCCCTAAGTTCTCTGGTTCTCTCAGTGTCTTATTATTAGAGTTGAACAGTTAGACAAATCAATAATGAATATTCCACAAATTACAACCACCAATGAATATATGCAATTTTCCTCACCTTCCTTCCCAGCTTCTTGCCTTATTTCAAGATTGTTCTCTTTTGAAAGGCCTAACAAATTTCCCTCACCATTAAATAAGCACATGTAAGACTTCAGGTTGCAACCAGTATGCTACCAGTTTTCTAATTAAGTCTGAATGAGAACTACACCATTTTCCAAGCTGGAGGAGTCACTGCACAATAACAAGGGATTCCTTTCCAAGAAATGGAAGAATTCATCATCCAAATAAAACTTCAATTTCCTGCCAAGGCCAGCAGTGGTAGGATAAGACCAATTTTTGAACTGATACTTTTTGCATATTAAAACAAAATTATATTAGGAGATAATCTCACTTGTTCAGAATCCTTCACTGTTTCACTTAATGTCTTCAGAAAGACCCTCAGTATTATCATGACCCAACTGTAGAAGACTAGAACTTACCCTTTTTGCTGTCTCTGAGCTTTGGGCAGTGGCATTGCCTCAAGAGTGAAACAAATTGTTCTCTCCTCAGACAGATATGAATTTATTGCCAATATACTGAGCCTATGCATTCCTCATCTCCTTGTCAAATAATAACAATAGTGTGTGATCAGTTTGGGGCAGGAATCCTCTCTTTGTCATACGGCTGACCCATTCAAATCCAAATCATGTACTAAAGCTCAGGACTTCAATTCATACTTATGCTATATCTAATTTCCACTTCTTAACATGCTCCTGTCTTTCTGAGTGCTTGGTAGGCTGCTTTACATCCCAAAAAGTTGGCATTCACAGCACAGACACAAAGCTCAGGAATGGTAGGACCCGGTCTGATTGTCTGTCTTGTTTTATATTGGTGTAACTCCACTGAAGCTATTCTTCCTTTACACTGGTGTAAATAAGGAGAACCAGGTCCTTCACATGAACACACAAGTATGTTTGTGTCTTCAGTTTTTCCTGCGTGAGCTGTGAACGCAAAGCTGAGAGGTATGCCTGCTGGTTTCCCATGACAGTAACTGTGTACATCCAAGCAGTGCATTTTACTCCCCTGAAAGATGGCTGTTTGGGTTTTAGTGCAAGCTAAGATCCAGTCTTGTTGCAAAATGAAATGTCATCACAATATTACACCATTATAGAGCTGCCCTCTGGGCAGTTTTTTAAAAAATAACTCTTTGCAGGAAACCAGCAGAGCAAATTTCTACTCAGAGTCACAATTAAAATGAAGTTCACGGATCATATTATGATGCAGTGAACCTAAAAATAAGCAAGACCTGTTGTACCTAGAGTCTCATTAATGTAGTAAAGATCAGTCTACATGGCTCCTGGGACTGAACATCCATGATTTCAGTGCCATGCCTTTCACATGAGACCAGTCAGCTTCACAGCAGCAGTCTGCACTGATGGCCTTCAAGGTTCATAGCATTTTTATCATTATCTTCTCCCATAAGCTAACATAGGGAATCATGAGTGATTGAGAACACAATCAACCAGGACAGTTTTGACCACAGTGAGTCCCTCCCTTCCAAAAAGCAGGTTTGTATAAAGAAGGAGGTGGAGGACCCAGCAACAAAGGACTTGGGGTGGATAAAAGGTCAGAATTTGGTGGCAACCATTGTTATCCCCATAAGGACAATGAAAATGCATATGCCTTGTGTGGAATATGGTGACATCACTTAACATAATGCAGCATCCCGATGGCTGGAAAATGCAGAGATTCTGTCATTTTAATTTCCTTCAGTGCTGTTTACTGAATTGGCATTTCTATTTAGGGTGTTAGCAGCAGATAGTCAGAGACCGTGGTGATACAAGAGGGCTGGCCTTGGGATGCAGTGGAGCACTCTAGGCCTAGTTGCCATTTTAGTGGGTTCTGAGAATACTACTAATCCTAGGCAAAGGGAAAATTTAACATCCCATTGTATTCATTCAGATAATGATTTAGAAAGAACCAAGATAGACTCTGTGGAAGAGCCCTATTGAATCCTTAGTAATATCTCTGTCTGGAAGAAGTATGGTTATAATGTGGTAAAGTGCAGGGAGCTGAGGGAAAGGTTATTAAAAAGGCATGAGGAGAAAAATGGAGTGTAATCTCAGGAGTCTGCTTAGCCTTCTTACAAAAGAAGCTTGAGTTTAAAAGGACCTGTGTACAAAGTCAAATATAGGATCAGCTTTCAGGCTTTGGGTTATTTCCAGCTTCTTCCTCTTGTCTTCAGAACCTCATCCCCAATAACCCAACATGCAATATTGGATCTACATTCTTGTTTCTTTTGCAACAGAACTGGGTCCTGTTAGACCATTAACCACAAACCTTCAGTGTAAGGATCTGATTAGAGCGTAGAGCTGCAAGTGTAGTACTTAGGTATTCCTGAGGGACAGTGAAGACATAGTGACACAGAATGGGGTCAGTTAGATACATCATATCATCAAGAACAAAACAAACTTTACTGGCTCAGCTATTCTCAGGTTCCATCTCCAGCCCTACCCTAGCCACTGCAATTCTGAAATCATCTCCAACTACCCATCTGTCTTCAGGATTGATGCAGTATAAGATATATTCTGTGGTCCCTTACTCATAGGAATACAGGTTCTGTTTGCTCATGACTTGTGCAATAGACTAACTTAAAAGAGCTAAGTTGAGTGGAGAGGCAGTCCTGATTTTTAATTTATTAAAAAAACCCCAAATGTTCTAATTTTTTAAGATAGTTTGCTATTTCTTGCCTTGTCCATGGCATCCAGTGAAGCTAACAACTCCTCACACTGATGACAATGTCCAATAAAACAAATAGAAATTTCAGCACAGCTAAAGTTACATAAAACTTTTGAAAAAGTGTATTTTTCTGAATTTTCACTTCCCTTGTTCTCTGATATTGAGGAGAAGGGGGCTACAAAAACTGGTTGACTGCTTCATTTACCTCGAGAACCTTCAGTCTACCCAAGGACATTCAACCCAGGAGCTAGTCTGGGGACAGTTATCATTCTTAAGTCAAAAGCTCTCATTCAGGTTAGGAGCTTTTCAGAAGGTTGAATTGGTGCTCCTTTTGAGACCAAAATTGCTGGCTGCTTTTATTGCCAGGCAAGTCAAAGTAGGTTTCCATAACTTAGCTTAGCTGGGGCATTATTGTACTGACCTGCAGTGCCTTCTACTGCTATTAGAGCTTATGTGAAGGCAGCCAACTCTTGGTCACATGGTGATGGTGTTAATTGTGGACCAAAATCCAGCAGTGTCTATAAACAGAGACTATCAAACTGCTGTCACTTGTGACCTAAGATATAAACTGAGGTATAAACTCCCTGTAATTTGTAATCAGTTTCTCCATTTCCTAATGTTTTATGGTCCCCGGCCCTGCTTTTCACCTTGAGCAATGAGGACAGTCTGGAGCCAAGGGCTGTAATAGAACTCGGGACACCGCTTAAGTGAACATTGTTGTTAGCTTTTTTTTTAACATAACAATGTAATGAGACTGCCTGTCTAAATAAACACAGCTGACCTTCTATTATTGTATCGGGGCCGGAACACACAACCTCCCTTCTCCCCCTGCCACCCTAGATGCCACAGACAGGTTTGCTATCTACATGCAGTCTTCGTACCAGAGTCCTGGACCACTCATGGCCCCATTGCTCTCTGGGCCAAGGGCCAAAGCTCTGTTCAACTGTCCAGAGACTCTTCAAAAAATAAACAGAAAGCTTTTAAGCCTGTCTCCCTGTGCACCATGGTTACAAGTTTCAGTCTCCTCATATGATGTCCTTCCAGTGCATTTCCAATGGATTTTCAGAGCTACAGTTGTTTTTAGGTTTGTTTATGCCAGTTAAATTCTTTCTTATAATCCCCTAAACCCCATGATATGCTCCCTCCTCTTTTGATGGTGGTACATGCCGGACAGGGCAGGAGAGGGAAGTAAGAGGGGCTATTTCCTGGCTTTAATAAAATTATTACTGAAATAAACAAAAACAGCTCTTTTTTTCCAAACAGTGGTGCAGAAACAGCCAGGTGATACATTACAATCATTACTTTATGAATAGTGCCAGTGCTAGGTTTTTAAACATAGACACTGTGGCATTATGTTGTAGGTGGACTATTTCTGCTTGCCCACCCTTAAAAAAGCCTCTACCCTGCCCACAGTAAATTTCTAACCCTATGGACACAGGTTTTTTCAGGTGCACTGCTGTATTTCATTGACTTGATCTTTGTTATCTACACTCCCACAGCCCTTTGTGAGCCAGTTTTTGCCCTCAGGATCTCAGCACTGAAGGGGCCACCAGTATGGAGTTCTCCCCAGCTCTGTTCAGTTAGTGCTGCAGAACCACCCTCCCTCCCAAGATCTACAAAAGGCTTCCTGTGTATTCCAGGGACTAGAATGAATGAGGAGATATACAGAGGAGATGGGCCAGGAAGGAACAAATAGCTAGAGAAATACTGAGTCAGGGGCACACCGTCCTTGGGATATTTGCCTGATGCAAACTAGGTGAACAAGAGTCCAGAGCTCCAGGTCATCCAGCCTTTTTCCCATGGGTCTCCAAATATCCTATCCCTCTGTGGTGATAGGGGCAGAGCTGGTGTGAAAGTACAAGGCCTCTGAGCAAATGGCCCTGGTCTCCTTCAAATCCTTAGGTGCCCCACCAGGTTGGGGGATGAGACCCACTACCCTCAGGAGGCAAACTCAGCCCCCTGCTAAGATGGTACCAATGGGATTTTCAGGAATCAGTACATATCTAGAAGTCTGTCTTAGTCTAAAGGAATGAAAATCCCTCCTCGAAGATTCTATGCAATGTCTTCAAATACAGTGAGTCAGTCAGTAACTTGGTACTTGTGCTGAGCTTCATTAATGAAAAGTTATGTATCACCAACAGAAAAGCCATTCAAGCAGAACAGGATTGATATGCAAGAAGCCATGGGATAGATAATAATAGATACTGCTTACCCTGTGTGGGTACTCAGCACATTGACCCTGCAAAAAAGGAAGACAATTAAAAGAAAGCAGTTTAGATATTGAATGCAGGGAAAGAAAATGGACAAAGGAGGGTAGATCCATGAGGTGTAAATGGGCATGGCTACAATGGAGGTTTATATCACCTAAGCATTCAGTCTGTTTCCTGCTAACTTTGCTCCCTTTCCTTCCCACGTTTACTTTAACTAGAGAGCCACAGAAGAAGAGGGAATTTAGTTCAGGAAAAGTTAGCTGACAACCTACAACTTAAAGTTAGAGGGAAACTAGCAGACAGGATCCCCCTTTGACATATGCCTAAACTATCGTTCTGTAGGATTTTCCAACAAGTAATCATTATATTTTCTCAGCAACTGTTGGATTTTTTACAGTTTGGACAAGATTAAAACATAAAAAACCAGGATTCTAAATTCATATTTAGGCCCCTTTTAAAAATTAATCTTGAGTACCCATCACTCAGCACTGTTTAAAATCAAATGATTTATTAAAGTCCTTATGTGTGAATTCAGGAGCTGAAGTTTGGTCTCCTATTTTTGAAAATACTGTTCTTTGTTTCTGGTGTCAGGATCCCTGTCCTGACACAACAGAGAGAAAATAAACAAAAGCTTCCTGAAGTCTCACGTTGCTTCTATTCCATTGCTGCTTTTAACTTCCCTTCAGCTTTTAACATTTACTTGTGCTGCTTCTAATGTGACCATATGGAAAACATTCTATCCTCAGTTAAAATTATAGGCATGGTCATAAAAGGCACTTTGCTGTAGCTCAGGTTTACCCCATATCTGTCTTTTGAATTATATAGCTAATCTAATTTAAAGGAAATTTTTTTAATTTGTGCACTTCATTCATGCCACTTCAACTGTAGAAACTGCAAAGCTATACTCTGCTGTCAGGCATTATCAGCAACATTTCTAGATGAGCTCTTAGTCCACAGCCGTTAGCACTGGTCATAGTTGGGCATGATTTATGAAGCAGAGAGAACACAGATTGTTTTTCTAAAGTTAAGAGGAGGATCAAGCTAAAAAAAAATCTTGGTCTGCTTTGGGAACTGCCCTAGTGTGCTTTGAAAGTCAAAGTTGAAGATGAAAGAGCATCAAGATGAGAGACAGCCACTTCCCTGCCTCTAAGGAGCACCTTTCAAATTTTATTTGAAATCCAGCTCTTTTTAAATTTACCTTCTCTCCTTTTTGTCCTGGAGGTCCCTAGGAAAAAGCAATGATTAAGAAATAAATTAAAGAGTAGTGTGCATGTTAAAGAAAAATATCAGAAAAAGTCTGTTTACCTAAGTCATTAAGGACAGTACTTACCGGCTGCCCCTTAGGACCAGCTGCACCCTTTAAAAAAAGATATTGTTTTGAGCAATGGATATAATTGTTATGTACAGAGACAAGACTAATACAAATCTAAGATAGAAACTGTAACTTTAAGAAAGTTCTTAGCTGAAAGCCCTCATGGTAGAATGAATCTTTGCGATACTTGCCATACAAGAGATGTGAAGATGCACAAGTGCTAGACTTCACTGAAGTTATGTTTCACAGGACAGTGGGAAATCACTGTGGAGGAGACCCACTTTTATTGTTCCCAAATGTTTTAGGGCAGCCATCCACTTGGCTGGTAAGCTGTTTTTTAACAAGGGTGCATCAGAACTAAAAGCACCATTTGCTACTATAGCTCAAGTTAAGACTGTATAATAGGAGGTATACAGGAGCTCATCTCTTCTGCAGTCCAGGGTCACGCCCAGACGTGCACATATGTGCAGTATGTGGTGCTGCAGACCCATCTGTGGTGCCACACACTGCACATGCAGGCATTCTCTACGCTGCTACCTGGCAGCACAGGGTGTTTTTCTGACCCCAGGAGATCCTGGGGTCAAGAAAACCCATGCCAAAAAAAAACAGGGTGGTGCATGATATGGCAGCGTGCACCACCCAAAACTGGAGTCTGGTCAGCTGGAGTCACACTCTAGCTGCCTGCCAGGCTTTCTGCCATGGCTGCAGCTCTGGGAGGCCGCAGCACTCCAGGTAAGGCTGCTGGGGCCAGCACAGTTGCTGGCCTCAGGCTTCCCTACCCCAGCTGGAGTAACCTGCCATGTGCCAGATAATGCATGGCATGAGTGTTCCCTGGGGACAAGTAAAGGTGACACAAGGTGTGGCGCTGCTACTTGTCCCTGGGGAAACAAACTTCAGCACTCATGTGGATGTAGCCCAGAAGCGCATCTTTAACACACAGTTACTAATGGATTCCTGTTATACTTATGGTTTCATTCCCTCTTTTAAAACCTAATTCAGGAGTGCATTGGACATGGACATCATCCATTCATTTCCACAGGAACTGGGAATACTTAGAGCACTGCAATTTTAGACCTGAACACATTGACTAACAGCCAAAGTCTGTTCTGGAATGCTCATCTAAATCAATGACAGTGGCATGTGATGCCTCAAAGGGCAGCATTTAGTCTGGTGAACGAGGCGGTTCTAAACAAAGAAGCCAGGGGAAATGGCAGGTAGGGATCAGGCCCATTTTAATTTTCTGTGATTAATTTTTTTTGAGAAAACATAATCAGTACTTCCAAGAAAAATATCTGGCACTTTGGCCATGCAGCTTCTGGGTGATGCAATTAGCCTGTTTGGTAATGCAATGCATTAGTCAAATCTATTGAAGCAGAAAGAAGAGAGAGCAAAATAATTTGCAAAATAGTGTTGAATTAATCTCTGGCCTTTGTGCTAGGTCAAGTAAAAGCCTGTTAGGCCTCTGACCTGTACTATTTTGACAGATTCTAGGGAGGAAGAGGAGTTTAAGACCATCAGATTTTATTTTAAGTAGAGAGGAAACAAAAACACTTTACTTCATTTAGTGCTTTGCCTTGCATATCAGCATCTAGATTGCAGCTCACTGAAATGAGCAACATTATTGCTGGAATAAGCAGATAGGTAAAATAACAGCAGAGTTAACAAAATAGAGAAACAAAACCAATGAGAACTGAGTCATCCAAAATTTGGCCAGTTACCCAAATATAGCTGGAGGGGCAATTGTTCTATAGAGATATTACTAATTTCTGACTTGAATAATCATGTGAAAAGTGAATTCTGAACCATGTGAGCTCTCAAAAACATAGAGTTAGTCAAAACTCTAGTAAAATTTGAAAAGCTGATGAAATGAAGACTACTAAGAGTCATGCAGGCTTGCTACATTAGTTTCAAACAGCTATATTTTTGTGATTTCACAGCCCAAATTCTTCAAACATGTCAAAGGCACAACCCTTCACTCAGAACTTCATACAGAATAGGACAGAGTTATTACATAAAACTAAGCCCTGTTGGAGTTACCCAAAAATAAAATAAAGCATCTGAAAAAAAAATCTTACTGGGCAAAAAATGTGTTTCTTGTTTTGTCACTGCAGTTTTGTGGTGGGGGTTGGGTGGGGAAGAGAGAGTCATTTCGGACAGTCCAAAATCTTTTGGATGGGTTTTTAATGAAACTTGCCATAAACTTTTACCTCTGAGATGAGGCCAAGCATGAAAAATTTCAGTTCCCACAATATATTGTAAGGGCATAATTACTGACTAAAAATGAAGTTTAAGAATTAAAATGACATCCCAGCATAACTACTGAATTGTGATTATGACAGGATAATCCAGGAACCTCTAATGTTAAAATAATAGCTATACCTCCTATGCACTTATAAAAGGACTGAATTAACTAGTACCTAGAATTAGATAGGTACTTAGTGTGTTAGTAGCAATTAGGGCAGTTAACAAGTGTGTCTATATTAAGGACATGCCATTTAAGTCAAATCCCATAAACTTCCCCTAATGCAAAACTATTAAACCCAGAATCAACACACTACCCCTGCCAATATACATATTTTTTACCATCTCCCCTTTCTGTCCAGGATGGCCCTGAAAGGGAAAAAGAATACATGTCAGGTGCAATCATTTCAGTATCCTGGTGATTCAGGCCTAATAACTCCATGAACGCATCACCTTAATTTGGCTCATCATTCATCTATTTTTGCCTGTTTCTGGTGCCAAGGTATATTCTTACAGCTTCAGTCACAGATAATGGAATATTGCTTTTGCCTATTTTGGTGCCAAGCACTTAGATAAAACTTTTCTGATCTGTAGTTTGGATCTGTATGGTGACATGATTATGCCCTCTCAAGAGGATGGCAGAGAAAACCCCTTTACTAGAGAAAAGATCACAGCTGTTTGGCCTGAGTGCAGTGATCTGCAGAGTAGTAGGAGATTCATTAATTACCTCCAGCAGAGTATAAAAAGGGTGTTTCTGTAGATTAGTTGTAGATGTTTCCAGCAATAGGGGTTGGGGTTTTTAACATCAAGATAGGGGAAGGCCTGGTCAGGGGCTCTGATTTTTCTTTCTGTAACTTGAGTGAGGAAGTTTTGCAGTTTAGACCTTTGTTTGGGATTTTTTTGAAACAACCCACTCTGTATTGCTTGAGTCTGTCAGGGTTTAGCCATATAACATCTGTGTTTGGAGACTCTTTATGTTAGTTTCCCTATCTTACAATTCAGCTCATCACAAGAGGGATCTGAGCTCCACACAGGCCTTTAGAATGCTTTACTGACCTCATGTAAAGTCTCCTAAAAAATGTTGGGGGGCACTAAGTGATCAAGCCTGCACCAAGATGATATGAGAAGCTTAGGGAATTCATTCTACTTCTTTTGCCTTTGAGAACTCATCTGCTCGGTTAGGTTTAAAATGCAACATGAGGGATATGTGCTAGTTTACAGATGACCTGACAAAATAGCTGGATAAAAAATATCAACACTTGTATATGAATAAGGGATTCCCTTCAACTCAGATAAACATATTAGGTTGATGGGCCAAGTCATATCAGTTTCTTTAGACAACAGTGCATAAGGTAGTGGTGTGGATAGCTTTACACTCAACCACTTCTGATACCCAGACCAAAGGTCCAGGTAGCAATCTGTAATGCAGCTGACTATGAGCAAGCCTCTTGCTCTGTTTTGGAGCAACGCTGTTGAATTTGCACCTCCTAGAGCTCTAGCAAAGCATTGTTGCTGCTGTCTCTCATCACCCTTGCCTCAATACTGCCCCTTTCATTATTTAAGCCAACTCCCCAGAAGGATTTGCTGTTTTTCTCATTGTTGGTTAGGAAATAGCATTTAAAGGTCTGGGGGGTTTTGGGAGGGAATTGTCTTATAGGTATAGATATATGCATTATAAGGGTTCAAGATGGGCAGGAGGGGTTAATTGCTTTGGAAAAGCCTGGGTTTCACACACACAGTCCCATATAGCCCTGGATGCAGACAGGCTGTCTAGCATGACAAAGCCAATGGATGGTCACAGCCTGAGAATTGAGGGGGGCATGCCATAACACAAGGTCACAGCCTTCAAGGCAGACAGTTTGTCTAACACAACAAGGACACACAGCCTGGGAACCAAGGAAGTATATATCATACTGTCCCATAACATGAGATAAGTGACACCAGCTACAAGGCCCCAGAGCAGTGTGGCGGCTTGAGTTCCAGGTTTGGGGGAACAGACCAAATTAGGAGATAGCCTGGAAGGCTGTGTGGACATGTGACCACAACCAACCAGAGACAGCTATGGATGAAGAGTCATCAGGAGTCATTAAGGGGGAAGGAGAATACAAAAGCAGAGACTTGAGAGTAACAAAGGGTCCCTCCCTGTCCCTCTTTGATGTCTCTCCTTCTCTTCCTTTGTCTCATCCCTCCCCGTTCCTCCTCCTACTCCTCCCTGAGAGGGGTCCCCATCCCCATTCCCTGGGAAGGGTCCCTAAGGTCACCATGGAAAGACATACCAGCAGTCTGTCTCATGTACCCCACTGGAGGGGGGCTGTGGGCCTTGGCATCCCACCTCCAGACTGCCGACACCTAAGAGACAGAGTCTCATATTTCACCCTTCATCCTCACCCTATGTACTTTGACTCTGATGACAGCCCTAGAATTGGTAGATATAGAATTGTTTGTATTGTTGCTTTTTTGTTATCACTCTGTATCAATAAATTTGCTTATTATTGAATGGAAAGGTTGTGGTCGATCTGAGAGTTGTGCTTGCCTGGAACAAAGGTATAAGAGCTGGGTCGTAAATCCAGTGCCAACACTCATGTTGCAAACCCTTCTTTAGGTGCACAGACTTCACAAAAATCTTTAAAAAAAAGAACACTTTCACTGTGTAGCAGTTCTCCTGTCCAGGTAGTCAACTCAAGGGACATAGGTAGGGAGAAGGAAGTGTTTTACTTACTGGCTTGCCATCCAAACCAATAGGGCCCTGGAAAAAAAAAAGAGAAAGGTGATGGGAAATCAATTCACTGGAGAGGCCACAGAGAATTAGTTGTGAGGAGATCATACAGGATGTAAAGAACAGGGAAGGAAGGATGTGATGCAGTTTTATACAATGGACCCCTTTAGACTCAAGGCAGAGGAGACAAGGACAGGAAAGAAATGGAAGACAAAGGAAATAAAATTGCCTGCCACAGTGGAGGGTTCCTGTAGGAGACTCCTTCTCTTGGCCTGCTGCTCTCTGTCTTACTGGGTATACTGGCTAGCTAATGTATATCCTCTCCTGCCCCCAGAGGAGTTGCTTGCCTGACTACTTGGGGAATATGGAAGAGGCAGGGGAGCAGGAAGGGGGTTGTCAAAATCTTTTCTTGGACCAGCTGTATAGTTGAGGGAGATATTAGACAAGTTTTTGAGCACAAAGCACCCTTCCTCAGGTCATGGCCTTGACATGCTTTGAATGTCCCTCATCGTTCTCCTTAATGGAAAGGTTGGTGAGTATAATGCTGTGTTCAAATGTGTGAAATCCATGGAACTAGCAGGGTTGCTGAGAAGCCAGTGACTGGGACAGGAGTAGGGCAATGGGGGGAGGGTACAAAAATTGGCAAAGAGGGAAAATAATAATGCTTTGTTCAATGTTTTTGGACACCAAAATATCCACGCTGTACTTCTCTACAGCTTTCTGAAAGCATTAACATCTCTTCAGGCTCTTCCTCCACATTGTCCTCCTCCACACTAAACCTCATACTTCAGTCATCAGAAAGAGACCACAGATCTGGCTTCATCCAGGTCTCTTGCCATTTAACTTTTTTTTTAATTTAAAAATTGACTACATCTACTGCAATGAAAGGAGTAATTCCACTTCCTCTTTTCCATAACGCCTCTCTCCCCACCATCACCAAAATGTGGACAGTAAGCTCCCTAATCTGTTGAATGCTATCTCTGCTTCCTTGGGTAATCCTGATGGTAGGACTCCTGGCTGTGGCAGGAAGTAGCATTTTACTGGGAGACTGGTTGACATGAACGTTCAAAGAATATAAGTGGTTGGAAAAATATAACGGAAAACAGAGCATTTTGTATTTTTGAAAAAATTTAAACCACTATGTCAGCTAGACAAAAATGAAAAAAAATCTCACTAATTCTAAACAATGAACACACCTTTCAGTAGACATTAAAAATAACCTTGAAGCTATAGGTGCCACAAAGCTTTAGAAGAGAACCCAGAAGGTCCTGGTGCTTGGAATGGGGTCAGCTTTGTCATATCACTGAGTTTGCTGTCAAGATGCTCAAACCTCAAAAACCATCAAGTACAGAAGAGACTTCCTTCTCTTCAGTGTTTTGCTCTTACCAAAGTGAGGGTGGCTCTCTGGTATTTACTAACTTCCAGAGAAAGCAGCACAAAGCTTAGTGGGCTCAACAATGGTAGATTCTTGAGGGTTTTTTTTCCATGTCTAAGGTAACCCCCTGAAGATCTGTACTGCTTCATAACCTACCCTTGAATGACAACTTCCAGTCTCCCCATTGGAGCCTGGGCTGACTTGAAGAGGGGTATCAGTGGCAAAAGTAATCTTAGCTTCTCACATCTCCAGAATAAATTAATAGAAATATATAGTGAATGCAGTGTTTTGGAACAGAGTAGATAGTGAGGGTAGTGTGGCCAGACTGCCTTAACAGGAAGCATGGAACGGACATGCAGATTTTTTCATACTTCCCAGGATTTATTGTTTGTTACCTTGCCCTTTGCAAAGCTGTAAAGTCACAGCTATATCTGTAACTTTACGGTGCTGCTGAAGAAATTCCATCCATGCCTTTATCCTTTCCCCCTCCCCCTGCTGGGACTCTCTGCCTAGTGAGGTCAGTAGCTGTGCTACACTGCACAGAAGTCTGGATGAATCTGAGAGGCTCTCTATTATTGCAGTATCACACTGAAGTCCATTAAGGCTAAAATTTCACTTACTTTGAGTTGATTTTCTTCATTTTGTGGTATTTTACAGCACAGACCTGGCTTAAGCTATGTTATTTTAACATCGGGTTTAAAAAAATCTTTTAGGGTTTTGAGTACGTGTGTGTGTGTGTGTGTTTTCCAGGTAGCATTGAAGAGAAAAGAAAATAATAATGAAACAGGAAAAAAGTTTTAAATGACATGTTGGGTCCTTGGTTTAGGATAGAAATGCTGAGAAATAAAGCAGCAGTACTGATGCTAGCTGGCAATACTGTGCACACATACATCATAAACTAGCAGTTGCACTTACCGGAAATCCAGGAAAACCTCTCGTTCCAGGCTGTCCCTGAGAAGAATAAAACAGAGACAGGGAGGTTTAAATAAATGTATGAGTAGCACAGTGTTTCTGCCCAACAACACTTCATTTTAGGCTTCCTGATTTAATTCCCCCCAACCTGCAGTCTCTGCAGTATCACTGCAGTGCTTGGGCTAGTCACCCAAGATTCAAGAGTGTTTTAAAAGAACAAGGCAACTGGGAAAACAGAGGAGTCTCTAATCACCCCTTCATTATTTGCAGGGCTAGGGCAGTGCTGGAAATAATCTAGTTTGGACTCTCAGCTATTTGTCTGAAGTTTCTGAGTTAATTGAAGGGGTGCCCTTATCTCAAGAACTGGCCGTTAGGAGTGCTTTTAAGAGCTTGAGTTCATGTCCTAGAAATGCATGATGGTAACCTCTTGCCATGTTGCACAACGTGATAGCACTGGGTGCTGCACAAAATCCTGCAGATCATTATAGTCTGTATCCTACAGTCCCATTCCAGGCTGGGGCCCTAGTGCATTAATTTTGACCACAAAGAATATTTTGGAGCATAGATCTTCTGCAGGACCTAAAGAAAAAAGATATTTTGTATAATATGAACAGGGTATTCTAAATATAAATCCCTCCCTCCTACATCTTTTCCAATAGTTAATTTCTGTCTGTCTAATCCAGGATGTAATCCTAACAGATGGCAGCAGTCACTGGCCCAATGGACTATGACATACCTGATATTACTCATCTTAGGTTCAACAACCTAGGACCAATTAGATAACGAAAGCATCCTGACTACTAGTTTTCAGTACACCAAATTCTAGGCCATAGACCTCCTATACATTTTCTTTATTAACAGGACAGCTTAATCCTCATTTAGCTAAATGTGTGTCAAGCTTGGGGGGAAAAAATCAAGAACTGAATTTCAGCCAGGTCTTGAAATTATCCCTTTGAGGTTGAAATAACTGGATGAAATAAATTCTATTTCTTACTCCTCTACTATAGTGTTGTTGCAGCTTTCCTGAAAGCCATCTTTTGCCAATATCAGTAGGCTTCACCCTCTCTGCTGGGCTAAGTCTTCTTGTCAAATATTGCATGTTTTGAGACTTCTCTGGGTTCTGATCTGGGGAGGGAAATGTGTTTTGGACACTGCTAATTGGGGGGGGAAGTCCCTGAGCACATAACATTTGAATACGACTGTTTACAGGTCACTGCCCTTTGACTCTCTCAGTGAAGAAGCAGCAAAGATTCACTGAAGGGGAGGGTTTTGGGTGCTGGGGATGTATTCAGAGTAGGAAAGAGGGGCTTGGAAAATCAGACAAAATATCTGGTTGGGTTGGGAAAAAGGTGAAGTAAAATATAAGGGAGAGACAATGCTTTTGGGGCTGCACTTCTGAAATCAAATGAATCTCAGCACTCTTAATTCCTCCATCATTATGTTTAACAACACAGATCAGTGCAGCAGCAAGCAATTAGTTGGTAAGGAAGCATGCAGCTTTGTGAGACTAGGTCCAAAAGGCTATGGGAAATGGGTAATAGCCTGAGCAAAGCAATGCCTGCCCTCACCTCTTCCTATCCTTGGCTCACCCTGACAGGTGCTGGAGACTGAAAGGAAAACCAGATGGGGGCCATTCTGGCAGTAGAAGGAGCCCCCAACCTTGGGATATTCCACAAAGGCTGCTTCCACCCCTTTACACCTCTGGAGTGACATAATGGAGCCTTAGCACAACATAGAATTGGGCCCCCAAATCTTTTCTGCAGACCTCTAGAGAACTCCAGCTACTATAAAATGTCTCAAATTGCAGCAAACAATGGTGTTTTTATTCACACTGCTAGCGTGACTGAATCATTTGCACTGTTTTTTAAAACTTTGCTAAGTTGAACTTGGTCATAGTTCCTTTGCAGCATACATATAAAACCACCTGGCTCTGTTGGCTGATGACCAGGGGAGAAGATGTGTTATAAATACAAAGATCCGTTCACTGCTGATTTCTGAAAGGGTGAGAATCAAGGGATCCCATTCATAAATCACTGCATTTTGATCCTATTTGGACCACTCCCATGGACAAAGGGTGCTAAGAAAAGAATTGAGAAGGAAATAAGGAAATGGTGCAATTTGGCCTTTGCTACCTTTCTTGTAAACTATAAACTGCTCCTTTTTACTCCTTGGCTAGACACTGAACAATAAAAGGCCAAAACAAAGATCAGCAACTAAAGATTCCAAGAAATGATATTTTGTCATGTCTTCTTCAACAATTGTTCATATCAAGTATGTGGCCCTGAGAGTTGCCAAATCATGGAGAGTGTCTGCTCCTGCCGCTCTCAACATAATGCTTCTCTTTGGCCAGGAGGCTTGAAGAGAAATTAAGCAGCTGAAAAGTCTGGATGTGAAAACATTGACCTCCTCTTTCCTGCAAAAGGAAAATCTGGAAACTGTTTGTCATTACAGATCTTCCCAAAGTGGCCTATCTCTCCACTGTTTCTTCATTTCCCTTTGGCATTAGTTGATCCTTCATACTTATCACCAGCTCCCTATGAGCACTGAGATAGTTAGCTGTGTTAATACAAAGTCAGGCAGAAGGCAGGCCTGGGTGGGACCTTAGGGCAAGTCTACATGTTCATGAATGTGCTTTACGTAATGCACATTAAATCTAGTACCTCCATTCTGAGGTACTACAAAAAGGTGCATTAGCCTATTTTAGTGCACATCAGTGAAACAGCATGTTTTAATGCACATTAAAATAGGCTAGTACACATTAAAGTGCATGTGTAGGCATGTCCTTAGAAACTATCTTGTTTAGAGGGGCATGAACTTTAATAGGCAGCAAACTACTTTATCAGATTCTATGAAAGGTTTCTAAGGTGACACTCTGCCCTGCCTTTTTTCCAGCTTCCCATGAAATCATATAATCTTTGCAATACACATTGGAGGTAGAGGAGGTGAATTTTAATAATGGTAAACAAATATCCATTTTAAATATAATTTGCCATATAAAGTCTCCTTCATTTTATGCCTTGCACCTTCTCTAACCATCACTTCCTCCTATAGCAGGACAGCTAATGAAATAGAGCAGGAGTGCTCACATTGATGGTTCTCATACTGAGATTGTGCTGGATAGAAACAATGTGCCTTACAGGCAAAGGGCAGTACCTATCTCTGAAGAAACTACAACAATAAAGGGGCTGTCACAAGTGATGTCCAATTACAACTCTCATGACACCTGCACCACCTTCAGGCTGGTTACTTATTCAAAACTAAGTTCCCTACGTGGATCCTGGCATTGTGTCAATGCGCAGACCCTGCTCTGCAACACCATTTGAAATTCCACTCCTGGATCACAGCACAGATCCGCCAAAGCACATCAGTTCTGAACAGGAACCTCCTTTCCCCTGTGTCCACTATTCCCCATCTGGAAGACCCTTTTATAGTCTCCAAAAGTGCTTCGGCTGAGCTCTTCCCATTGAAAATTAAAAGTGTGCACTTGAGTTCAAGAGACAGATGTGGCTAACATTTGACTAGACTTGGGACAACTGCCTGTTCTTGGCTAGAAGAATTGTGACAGTAAAATATCTCTGCCAGTGTCAGAGAGCAGCTCCAGTTCACAGGCTAATGAGCAATGTGTTCCACTTTATATCGCAGGGCCTCTTTCCTTACTTGACATCCTGTTGTCCTTCTTTACTGTTGCTAAGAGCTACCTATCAGAAACCTTCTAGCTAAAGCACTTTTGCAATTTAGCACAAACAATAAAAGACTATCTGCTTTTTAGAAAACTTCAGCCATTAATATAAAAATCATTGTCTTGTGAAGAGCCCAACATTTTTGCATTTGTTTCCTTGTTTGGTTTTGTCATTTATCAAACTGCAGAGAGTGGAGGCTAGGTGGCCCAGGGAACAAACTAAGCTGTTTCTGATTAGGAACACTTACCATGGGACTTTTAGAAAGTAATTGGAAAGCCAGATGCAGCTGACAGTTCAAGCTGCCTATGTCTCTTTCACCTGACCTCAACCTGCTAGCTGTGAAATGAAAGTTCACTAGGTCCCCGCCCTCTCTCCAGGTCAAGGACACTACTCTTCACAGGTTATTCAAAAGAGAAAGTTACCCTTGGGGTAGGAGAATCAAACCTCTTTTGCTCATGCTGCTATGGAAATCTCAGTGCATCAGAATGGATTGACCTGGGAATCTTGACTGGAATAAAGCAGTAATAAAATCTGTAGGGGCAGTATTCTGTAGAGCAGCAAAAATATAGCAAATCTGTAGAGTGAATATTTGGCACATACTGGCTATCCTGGCTAATACACATGGTGTAAGGCTCAGTAACGTCTTTATGAAGATTGATTTCAAATTTAATTTCCTTATAGGTGAAAAATGCTTTTTGAAATTGCTGCTGGAGGGGCAACCATGCTCTGGGCCTGAAAGATGGGGACCACACATGCCTTACTTTTTTCCACAGCATGAAGTTAAAGCAGGGACCCCTAGCAAAATGAATGCATGCTCATGTTACAAATCTAAACAGTAGCCAAACATTGCTAGAAGTAAAATGGAAAACCAGTTTTGCATGGACGTAAAGAAAATAAATTAGCAGATTTCTGGACAACACCATGCATTTGTTGTGCTAGGGAGTACCTGATATGTGAATTTCAGCTCAAGAAGGACTGGCAGGAGGCATAACACTTCTTGTTAACCCTTGGTGCTTTCTGGGACATGAAGACCTTAATCCTGCAAGCTGTTTTAGGTAGAGGTACCTCTGGATCTGTGTGGAACTGTTTGCAGCACTGAGGCCTGTCACTGGGGCATAGCTTTGTCACAGCCTCCACCTAATTTACACTGGCAAAAGAAGCCTCAACATAAAACTAGGTGAGCTGTTTACTGAACTTTTCAAGAGAAACTCCAGATCTGCATTAATAAAAAAATAGGATTTGTCATTTCTTAACCCACTTGAGAAACAAAAATTTGGGCCTGTACCATCGGATTAAAAAATTCAAAGTGATCCATTTTTTTTGTCAGCTCCAGCAGCCACTTGCCCAGCCCCAACCTCAGGCACATTCTGTAAAGCTGAAGAAATGCCACCTGTCAACAAGACTGAAGGCAAAGAACATGTTGCCAAAAAAGACATGCTTCCCCCAAAGCAAAGGATGTCTGCCACCAAGGCTGGGTCATTTCTGCTGCCAAAAAGGAAGAATCTTCCTTTTAAATACAGGAGAGAAAACCGTTGGGGATGCCAATATGTTTTCCTCTTGAAGTATTCTGTGCTCACTTGTTCTAGCACTACAGGCTGTAATTTTATTATATTTAGTATATAATATTTTTATACAAGCAAACCTGCCAAAATGTGGAAACCACAATGTCATGTTACTGAGTCTCTCAGAATGAGGCTGGTGACTTGCTGCTCCTCCTAAGTCTTTTTCTGTAATTCACCCACATCCTGTACCTTTCAAAAATAGAGCGCAAATAACTTACAGGAGGCCCTCGGGGCCCAATGATGGACATGCCCGCTTCTCCTGGAGCTCCCTGTAAGGAGACAAAGAGAGAGAGAGGCAGAAGAGATTGAGAAAAAGGAGGTTAACAAGGGCAAGAATTGGAAGGTGAGGATGGAAGAAAATGAGAGAAGTAGGGAGAAAGAAGTAAGAGAGCTTGTAAGAAAGCAAAAGAGGAAAAAATTAGATCAAGGTCAAATAATGGCAGAGAGTGAATCCATAGAGAGCAGGACAGAGAGGTGGTTGAGTGAGATAATAAGGAGAAGGAAGAAAGAATTAAAAAAGGAGATTAATATAAAAATGATTCATACTATTTTCTATAAAGACTAGGATTTAAATGTTGATTGTTCAGCTCCCCCTTCCCAAGTGGGATAGGAGACCTGCTTGGCCTGACCTGTGCATGAAATGTGGCCATTTTGAACACTCCCTCTCTCCTGAAGAGGTACTGGTGTCATCTTCAGTGCCTTGAGAGAGAAAGTGAAGACCACATTTAATGCCTGCAAGTACTCATGCTTTCCTTCTGCCCAGGGAACTCACATTTCTCTCTTCCTCTATAATCACTTGTTCTGGTTCAGCATGAAGCTTCACCTTCTTTTAGTCTGGAAAATGATTAATATAGTGTGCTAAATGCATGCGGTTTTATACAGCAAAATGGAGCTTAGACTGCAAAAAATTATAGGTACATGAAATATAAAACACTTTCTTTGAAATAAAGAGTATAACAGAGACCCTGATCTCTTTTGAACATGAAATGCTTTGTGACACTTTATGTCAGAGCCAAAAAGTGTTTGCCTAAGAGTTCTGGCTAAACTTCAACTTGCACACTTGTGTTCTGCTTCCCTAAATTTTCCTTGCCAATTTCTATTGATGATAGTGATTTTCACTTCCTGTTCCAGTCTATAGCTGTGTGCTCTTCAAACAGCTGTCACATCCCCCTCTCTCCATATGCATCTATACTTTAGTGGCTCCTATATTCCCCTATACTTTAGTGGCCCCTATATTCCTAATATATACAGACTTTATAAAGCCAGTGAAGTGCTCTGGGTGTCTTTAGAATGAAAGGTATTATGTAAAAGTAAGAAACAAGATCACTAAGTATATGAGTATTCTCCAAAGGTCAGTTAAGCACCTCCATGGGAGAGATTAAAATACTGACTGGATAACACAGCTCTGAACATACCCTAGAAACTATATGCTATAGTACAGAATAGGGAAAGGGTGAGAGAACACATTATAACCCCCTGTTCTTTTTCAGCTCCAGTGGTTATGATTCTGTGAATGGGTCAAATGAGATTTAGTGACCAGGTTGAAATGCAGAAGTTTAGGTCTAATTTAAACTAAATCACTCCAGATGGAAGCAGTTTGATGTACAGTATAGGAAAACAATCCCTGAAATAAATACCTAATAAATAAAATAAACATGTGGAGAGCCCGTAGGGGGTACTCCTGTGCTGAGCCAACCACCTTCCAGGCTCCAAGTACCTCCCTGGGGGTGTCTCATGTCCGGCTGACCCCCTTCCTGGAGCACACCCACAAGCCTGAGGGTAAGCACTGCCACCACCCAGGGTCTGGATTGTTTCTGGGCCCTGGGCCCCCTGGG
Source organism: Gavialis gangeticus (assembly GCF_001723915.1). NCBI lineage: Eukaryota > Metazoa > Chordata > Crocodylia > Gavialidae > Gavialis > Gavialis gangeticus. Next base: position 13,084,022 of record NW_017729003.1, read on the forward strand.
GTACATAGGCCTTGTAGTCCTTCAGGGTACTTGATCCGCTGCAAGAACTTGGGGTGCTTCCCTTAATCTGAAGCACAAACAGTGGGCTCCCTTAGTCGCAAATGATTTCTACAATTAGTTGAGTCTGGCATGGAGGCAAAATAAAGGGATTTAATTGTGAATTGTATACAAATTTTAGATATTTAGGGTCATATTATCAAGGAGCCTGAATCCAGATTCAATTTGTATACATGCAGCTTTATACAATCAGATCATTTAAGTGATCAAGCTGTGCACTTTGACTTATGCACACAAATGACAGAGCAGATACAACCAGAAACCTTCAGCATCAGAAGTACAGGACTCTATCATGTGAAGCCAAAGAGTGATGCCACCAGCAGGTAGCAGTAAGAAGCTCTTCTCCTTTATTTGGACAAACTATCACTGGTCATGACTCTTTGAATCAACATGTTACACATATACAAATACAGTGAATACTATGCCTTTAGTAAATACTATGCATTCAGCCCTGTAAAGTCCTAACACAAGTTAGAACTTTACAGGGTTTCTTCAGCTTACCCCAGCTGAAAGAGTCGCCAAGGGTCATTTATGCCACCTCAGGGTGACTAGAATGTGGTACACTCTGGCCATATCCCCTTTCCAAGCCCTTGCCCCACTCCCATGAAATGTCATGGTTATATTTTCTCGTTATATTTTTTCATAGGCCTAAGCTGCAAAGGCCAAATCCAGACCTGGATAGCAACTTTCTCAGAGAAAAGTGAGGTTAACACGTGAGTATTAGTCTACAGTCTTTGATAGATTAATAATGTTTCAAAGCTTTGACCCCAGGGAAGTTACCTTCTGTTTAAAAGAGTGAACACTGTCAGCTTGGAAACATTCAAATCAGACATGAATACAGAGAGAAGGACCACATGGCTAGAGGAAGAAGGACTTTGTGTTCTGTTTTTCTCTGCTAAAACTAACAGAAGAGTAACTGGGAATTTGGGGAAAATATTTTAGCTACCTCACCTAAAAAGAAAAGAAGAAACAGTTTGGAAATCAAGAGTAAAAATGGGAAACTGGGCAAGGGTGAAGCAGCTGCATAATGACATATCACAGGAAGGTAAAGAAGCCTTGTTCAAAGCCGTTCATAGAAGGAATTCTTTTTAGATTATGACAAAAAGAGTAAAGCTTTTCTTCAAAAAATAGAAGCCACCGAAGATTTGTTGCACTTCAAAGTGCATGACTGACATGCCACTGTGCTTTATAATATAAAATATAAAATTGATACATAGTTTCTGAAACACCCAAAGACTCAACAGGCTATGATTTTTTTAAATTCTTGTACAAAACAAAGTTTGTCTACAGATCATCCATTGTTTGCATGGAACTTTTTTCAGGGCAGCTCATTTAAAGTATTTTTAATATGTTAGCTATTCAATCATTTTTAGCATCTGAAATCAACCCATGATGAACACATGCTGGCATAAGGAGATGTGGACTGGCTATCAGGAGATGCCAAACATTAGGGGTGTGTGAAGCAGGCCCTATTCAAATAGATTCAGATTTGGCTTGAATCAGGGACAGTGATTCGATTTGTTGATTCGGATCACTGTCACTGATTCAATTCGGCCGAATCTGAAGATTCGACGCTGATTCGGAGAATCAATAATTCGGACATAGACATAGCTTTAAAAGTTTTTTCTACATACCTTGATGTAGCAGGTGCAGCTCATGATCACTGCAATGCTGGGGTGCATGGAGTGTCCCACAGGAGTATGGGGGGCTCACCACATACTTGACAGTAAGTACTTCCGATCCACTTCCGGGTCTGCTGGGGAGTGCCCCCCACCCCCTCCCCCGGCTCGGCAATTAGCTATAAGGGGACCCCGGGTGCCCCCTACCCCAGACCCAGGAGACACCAGTCACTGAGCTGGTGGGGAGCCCTGGAGCACTCCCCAGTGATCCCAGAAGTGGACTGGAAGTGCTTCTGGTCCACTTCTGTGTCTGCTGCTAAGCACACTGGGAAGTCCCCCACACTTCTGTGGGATGCTCCATGTGCCCCAGCATCGCAGCATTCATGAGCCACCTGCTACCTAGAGGTATGTAGAAAAAATATTTAAAGCTGTCTCTATATCCAAATGTCCAAAGCTTTCCTAATCTCTCCAAATTGATTCAGAGGGTTCCGATTCAATTCAGAGAGATTAAAGGGTCCCCTGATTTGATTCGGATTTGGAGATTCAGCCACCAAATTGGGCCAAATCTCTGCAGAATCGAATCAGGGACTAAAGCTTTGCACAGCCCTACCAAACATGATAAAAGAGGAAGTGACCTGAAGGAGATTAAGTACCAGGTCCTTTGCCCTGTCTAATCTTTCCAACCTGTGTTGTTTTACTGTGTTTTTTTCTGTATTACTCTCTCAAAGGGTGCATCTACATATGGGCCTATGGCAACACGCTACATCACCATATGGTGCGCTATGGCAATGTATTGATCACATGGGTCTACACACGATTGACAGCTACATCACCATAGTGGCATGATTCCCTGTTTAGTGTGCCACTACAGCACATAGCTGCTGATCATGTGTAGATCCATGTGATTGCTACATTGGTGTAGCACACCATATGGTGATGTAGTGGGCAAATCTAACCGTGAGCCATGCACACGGTGCACTCTGGGCAGTTAGATGCACCCAATGGAAACCAAATAGGTGTTCCACTCTCATATTCTTAAAAAGTGTTGATCTAAGCAATCAGGTAAAATGTATACACTCCCTACTCTCTACTTTTTGTGATAGTGTTAGAGTGATGTAGCCATGGTGGTCCAGGAAATATACAAGGCAACACTTTTTGTGAGTGATCTTTTGTTAGACCAACATGGTTGAAATAGACCTAGACAAACTTTCAGATGTAGCACATTCCTCTGCAGGTCACTGTTTTTCAATTAGTTAGATACAACCAGAATGAATCCATCCTGCCTCTATTTGCACTTGAGTGTGTGAGTAATCAGAACTCTTGGTCGTTTGTTATATGCAAATTAGTCTCAGATAAAAGTTGGAGCAGTCTTTTTACCTCTCAGTTGTCTGATGGTAAGCAGGACATTGAATTATGCTTCTTTCTTGTTATGTTTCATATTTCACAAAAGGTTGGGTGAGGGAAGGCTCTTCTGGGCAAGGATTTTTTCTTGTGTTGAGACTGCTCTGTGAGCATGCAAATTTGGCTCCTTGCCCAGGAGAGCCTTCCATCACCCATCAGACAACTGTGAGGTAAATAGATTGCTCCAACTTTTCTCTGAGCCTAATTTGCATAAAATGAACTTTTCCAACCAGGAGATCTTACACCACCTTTCAGCTATCCTGAAACATATGAATTTTCATTTCCACCTGGGAGAAATTTTAAAGTCTTTGCACTCTCTTATGCCTGAGGAATGACCCATAAGCCTGAAAGCTTGCAAATAAAGATTTTTTTTTTTGCAACTATCTACTTGGTCTAATAAAAGATAACACCTCTATCAAGAGTTCTGATTGGTTTTGCCTGTAGACCAATATAGCTACAACCTGTATCCTCAAGTGTGTGAAGCAGTACATCTGAAGACATAAATTGCCAATACTGATTTGTTAATGTTTCATGACTTGGATGGCCACAACATGGCGTTTTGGTGGCATGGCAAGCTACCAGCTCTACAAGTGACAAAAACCTCATTCATTATTTTTCAAATGGTTTGCATAGCTTTTACCTTTGACCGTGGATAAAGGAAGAACCTCTTGATCATTTTTCTTTAAATAGTAGAGATATGGTTGATGTAAAACCTTGGTGTGGGAAGCGTCTGATGATAGTCTCCCTCAGACTTTCCCCTAAGTTTTTCTTCTATGTGCTTCAAATTCTAGAAAGGAACAGTTAAGCCATGGTCTCTGACCAGAGGTGGCTAGGGGAAACCAAATAATTAGGAGCTACTAAGACAGAGCTGTTTTTTTTACCACATTTCCAGAACCAACCAAGCACAACAGTCAGCAGTGAAGAAGTTAATGGTGGAAAAATCAGGATAGCCTTAATGGAAATACTGAGTGTCCCCATCCACCACTTGAATCAGAACTTACGATGTTAGTAAATTATAGTAAACAACGAATTGGAGACTGTGTGGGCTGGAAAGAATTCAGGACATAAACTCACATTGTCAGGGAAGACGGGAAAGGGCAATTCAGAGCAATGTATGGTTCAAACACAAAAAGGGCTTTAAAAGCACAGGTCTACCTTTGTCATGATTTGAAGTGAAAGGGTCTCAGATGGCTAAGAGGGGAAGCTGTGAGGTGTCAGGGTATGACATTATGAGCTGGAAAAAGCTGACTCACCTTTTCTCCAGGCTGCCCTTTTAGTCCCTGGGTCAGTTACACCAGCCGCAGCACATGCAAGAGGGTGAAGGGGAGAGAGAGAGACAAACACAGGAATTGGCGTTAATGGCACATTAAACCCAAAATCTTAACAATGCAACAAGAAACAGGTCACAGACACTGAAACATGCTCTGTTTAAAGTTTGCACACAAGCACAGAGACTTTCACTTCCCCACTTCCCACCACCATCCCCTCCTGCTTGGATACCCCTACAGCATCTGAAGGAAAGGGCAGCTGAAAGAGAAGGCAATTGAGTTTTCAGCCAGTTTGAGGAAACCAATTCTTGGTTTTAGCCATGGTGCTTGGCATTCAATATGGAGGTGAACAGAGAGTATGTGTTAGCAATAAGCTCACCATAGTTAGCAAGGTTGACCCACAGTTCAGAGCCATCAACTCGTAAGTCAGCAAGGCAGCAGCAACAGACCTAGCCAAGGAACCTTAGAGCAGGTGATACCTGGGATGACAGTCCCTAAGTAGGCTTAATAGTGAGAAGCAATCTGGCTAACAGTTGGTCCACAATGACCAAGAGCGAGGAGTTCCTGGCCAGCCCCTTTGAGAGTGAGGTAGGAGGATCTCTGAAAAGGGGTAAGAGGATGAATGGAAGAATGTGCTGAGAAAAAAAGTACCTGAATACATGGGAAGAATGGGAAGCAGACATATGTTTAAGCAAGGCCTATGGATACTGATGCCATAGATCTCTTCTCTTTCTCTTCTTTCTCCTCTACATGTCTCATAAAGCCCCAAAGATGGGGTATTAAATATAGTTTATGTATAAAAGATATATGGCATGGCTATATGTAATATGTGGTGAAAATATGCAAAATACACTCAAATCTTACAGATTGAATGTGTTTAATATATTCAGTCCCACCTGGCCAGTTAACGACAAGCTAACAGGCCCATTTGAGGTACAGGGTCTTATTCCATCACCCACCTTTGCACCAAGTAGTAATTTATTACACTTGTGTAAGTTACTGATTTTAGTGGGCCTGCTTACTGAGTAAGGTATTCAGTGGAAAAGTGGTAAAGCTAGGGCTTAAGTGCGCAGAAAGTGCATTGGTTTTAAACAAAGACTGAGCTGATAGTTCTGAAGTCTGTGCCCTACGGTGCCAAAAGGCTCAGGCTGGATTGCCAGCTCTGTTCCTTCACTTCCATGGTTGAAAACCCAGCTTCCTGTGTCCCTCAGAGGGGATGGCCTCACTAATTTCTAGCAGTCACGCTGGACTCCTACCAGAGGTTAACAGACTCTACAGGCAGCTTTTACCAGTCTTCTTCTACCAGCTACAAACAACAGGAAAATGAGGAAGACAATGTGTTTCTATGTCTCTGCCACCTCCCTCTAGATAAGTGCTCCTCCTAAACCATGCTTCCTTCGCTGTGTTCTGCTGTGCTGCATTACTGCAAGCAGTTTCTTTCAAAGTGACACCATTATGGTAATACAACACTGAATAAGAAGGACAGCATGACCATGTACCATCATTGCTTCAGTCTTCCTAAGTATGGCATCACATGAATACTGAAGTAACCAATTCTCTTACATATGGCAGGCTGCATTCCCATTCAGATATTGGGAGGTGGCCTTTGTGGTGGTGCAGAGAGAGAGCTACACAAAGGTATTGCTGAGACAGTCTGTCCCAAACATAATAAAGACAATATGAACAGACCTATGTATCTGACTCCCCTGCTTTCCCAAACTTTGGGGGCTTGGAACAAACTGGAACTACCACAGCCCATAAGTAGTTTCCAAAAGCCCAAGCCACCCATAGTTTTGCCCTTTCTGACTAGATAAATCTCCAAATCTTTTTCTACATTCGCCCCATCACCACTTACGGGAATTAGTAGCTAATTAAGACATTACTTTTTGTAAATGCTTGGCAGATCTGAAGACTCATTAATTCAAGGATAATTACCATTAGTATGTATTAACATTATTTGTTGGTATCTGTAAAAACTAAACTAAAATTTAAAAAGCTTGTACTTGCTAATCAACTTATGTAAAAAACACTGTGAGGGAGTCCCTAAGATGTTCTAAACTGATGCAGCTCTATTGACTTCAGGAAATTGCACCACAATTTGAAGATCTGGCCCCACATGCTCCTAGAGTACTGTCACTTTTGAGCCTAGCTAATTATGTTCAACTGCATGTCAAATTGTGCAGGCATCATGCAGAGACTCATCTTCAATTGCACTCACATTACCCAAGCAGAGCTGAAGATGGAAAGGATTTTGGTGGAAGATTTCCAGGCTATAACACAGCCCCCCAGGCTAACTGTGCTTGAGCAATCCAGATAATTACCAGCTAAAAATGGGGATTGGCAAACAGTTTAAATCAGCTAGTTACAGTGCTTTCTCTCCATCTCTGACGTGAAGCATGGTCATATCTGGAGAAAAGCATCAGGTCCGGTCCATGTTTCAGGATAAACATATACTCCTCCACCCAGAAGATGCTAGGTTATTCCCTCAGAAAGATAGAAATATGTATAGGGAGGAATAAAGAGAGTAGGTCCATGAAGACAAAGATTAGGGAAGCGAAGGCAGAGCAGCAGAATGGAGGGATATCTGAGGTATTGATGCAGTGCTGCACAACATGCACTGCCCAGCTCTTCTTCAAGGTGTGCTACAGATGCCTCTACTGAGACTAGAATGGAGGCTAAGTTAGCATCATACAGTGAGAGGGCAAGAAAAGGCTAAAAGTATTATTCAGTCATGGTAATTTCTTTTTTTGACAGATCTGTATTGTGAATCTGTGCCTCTACTCTCGGCCATGAAGAGGCAAGTACGTTATAGGCAGCATGAAACTATGGTAGCGCTTTGCCAGGCAAAGACAGGGGGCAGCAGCCAGCATTCCTTGATAGTTGTCTGAAGCCCCTTCATGATAGTCTTATTTGGATTTGGGTGCTTGGGTTTCTATATAGAAATGTATCCAGTAAGAGACCCTGGAGACTCACCAATGATTTGTGTCTTCATTTTCAGGGCAAAGCCTCATTAAATTACAAATGATAGGACCAGCAGCCTAGCATTTCTGCATCTCTCATTAAACAGAAGCTAATTTGAGAGGTAGATGACTGAGATGGTGCTCATGGTAGAAGCTGCTGATTTTTTTTTCCCCTAGTCACACCTAAACCAGGCCCTTGAAATAGAGCAGAAGATTGGGAGGGTTATTTTCCTGAATGAATTAAAGTGTCAGCCCAAATGGCCTGCAGGCAGCCCAGGTTTGGAAACAAATGTGGCAGTCAGGCAGATGCAAGAGGTTTCAACTCACCCGTCGTCCAGGGATTCCCATGGTGCCTTTGTCTCCCTAACAATTAATGCAAAATCAGATGGCAATTGGAAAATGGCCATAAGTGAAGCTAGAAAATGATGCAAATTAACTGATTTGTGTATGCAACTTTGTTTAAGAATTTTGTGTGTGTTTTATGGCATACAGACAGACAAAACTCTTGGGTTAGAGGTGGTATCTTTTATTAGATTTTAGGGCATACACATCTGTTTAGCTTTATGTATGTATGTACATATGTAGGTGCTTGTGCATGCAGGGGTGTGTGTGTGTGTGTGTGTGTGTGTGTAAAACATGTTTGTGTGCTTCTATATATGCCTGCTTATTTGGGTACATCTGAAAACATGGGTATATGAGTATGTATGTAAGCCATCACTTTGCTTGTTATTCTTACTGAATAAAGAACCAATAAAACTCAGGACAACATAGACAGGAAAGGAAAGATAAGAGTTTGTGATCTAATGGAAGAACCTAATCACAATTTTCAACTCTTCCTGAAATCCAGATTGAGGGAAGTTGATCCCTTCAATAGCAATTTTTTTTCCTTTCTAATTAAAGGTGAATCACAGGTTATTTATTTCTAAAGCTATTAGGAATTTAAATCATAACTCTCAAAGGTGATGAACAGGTCAATATTATCTAGTAATCCAGAAAAAGGAAAATTATATTAAAAGTTATACTAATGTGGAAAATGGGACAAGATCCAGCTGACACTACAAATAATGCCTATGTTCTGTGTCCCTTAACCTCTAAAGAATATTTCTCAGCGAATCTGGAAGGTGTAAAAAATCCTTACATGATGTTGCTTGAATAAGTCTGCCTAAAGAGGTATAAGATAACACTTGAACTGAATTGCAAAAGATATGGACACCACACCATTGGAGTCTTTTATCATACATAGATTGCAGTTCTGTGGCTTAAAGTATATTTAAATTTGAAGCATGTCATTAAAAAACCTCTATGTTCTTGGCCCCAAAAAGCACGTACTAGGCGTACTTGGAAAATCTTGAATGATGATGTATTTGGTGGTTGTGCAGATTTCATGGTGTTTTGCAAAATTACATTGTAACAGTCCCTCAGTACTGTGTCCAATCATCAGTTTAGATTTGTTGGAAACACTTCACTGTATAAAACTTACTGTTGCTGCCTACACCTTCTCTGTTATTTATTTATCTATCCCTAAAACCTGTTTTCTGCCAACAACTGATGTCTGCAGCATTTCACAGCAACATAGGCAGTGCTGGAAAATACTTCAAGCCTAAGGGGACAAACAAGACTATCTCTGCCACTTGCCTGGGACTCTGCATGTCGTTTGTCAGTTGTTTGATCATGGCAGGGAGCCTGAACATCAATGCTCTCTGTCTGTTAGTGTATCGTGTGAGGGATAGACCTATGCTGATTACACAGGTAACTCTTTGCCAAGGAAAGTACATTTCAGCATGCATAACTGTGTACAGAAATTCCATTTGTTTTCCACTCAGCAGCATCTGTAATCAACTGGAAATACAGAACTATACTGTTGGTCATTCTTGTATTGTGGCCTACCCATTCTACCTGCCAGTGATGGAACTGCAAAAAACAGTGTACAGAGAGGGCAAAATGGAAGAGTCTGTCTTGAAGTTGGGAGAAGGGATAAACTATTTTTTGTCATTCAGTTCTTTGCAGAAACTGGTTCTCAGTGACATCTTCTCTCCCTACCTGATATTCTCAAGTAATACTTAAGACTAATGTTCTAAATGCACCTCACCATATGCTGGATTTAACTGAGGTAAAAGCTGTATTTACATTCTCTACATATAGGAAAGTATTGTTCCCTAATCAATGGACTTTTATTTCATGTGCAAGGCATGCTGTGATAAATTAGATCACAATAATATCTCTACTGAGATAGTTGAAGTGTTGAATAACAACACAATATACAGTAATTTGGTATAATTTACACAAGCAGTATCTGACTACAAATTGAGAGGAGACAGGAAATATCTGCTCTATATTCGAGTTTTTATTCTGTACCCACCAGCATGGCATCTGATCTATCTGGTGCTGGTCTATACCTGCATCTAAGTTCTGTATATGTGTTATAGAGAACAATGGAATTCCTTCTGAAAGAACAAACCATTCCATTGCCTTGCTCTTTGATGTTATTGGCTCCTGATTGGGAACGCATCGATGAGTTTTCTTGTAGTTTTATTTTATTTTATTTTTTTAGTTTCTTATTTTCCTCTAGAGCTGAAATTAGCAGCAAATTATAAAGATGCCAAGCACAGAACTCTAGTGATGTGATGTTTCAGACTTTGGTTCAATTGTTAAGAAAAGCTTCCCGTAAGTATGATGAGTGGTATTTGACCACACAATGATTGATACTGCACAGGACTGATCTGTCTAATATTGTTGCCCGCAACATTAGTTCTTGATGTTAAAGTAGTGTATGAGTGCACCATGCTTGGTATGTTACTACACAGTATTTTGGTCCTCTAAACAATATTAGTAGGGGGGAAATGGTCCTAGTAGTATAGCAAATAAAATGCCAGATGTTTGAGGAAAAAGTAGTCTATTATGTGATGCTGGGAAATAACACTCAGCTTTGAATAATTCTTGTGTCCTGCACTGTATGTTAACACTGTATTTATACCGCTGCTATCTGAGTGACTGCTGTATTTCCAAGATGCCTATAACCTTAGTGTCAAAGCACCAAATAAGAATTATGATGAAGCCCTGGGTGTTCTTGAAAGCTGGTGTATTCTTCCCTTCCCTCAGTGGCTGGAGGGCATGTGGATTATTGTTTTCTTTTTGTGGAAGTCATGGCTGAGGTGACATTTTGTATAAAGGCAAATTCATTTAGATCTGATCACAGACAGAATGTGGCTTATCTGGCTTTCTCTGACAAGGAATCCCATGCCCAGGCCTTGCTTCAGGTGCACCCCCGCGCCCCCCAACCCCTTCAGCCTGAAAGATTTGGTCTGTCCAAGCTACAGGAGCTGTTGTCTTGGAGAGGCCTAGGGAGTGAGGACACCCTGAGCTATCTAAACCCAGTCCATAATAGCTGTGAGAATCTACAGTGAAGATATGGATTTGGTACTGAGATGAAGGAGGAAACCAAAACGGTCCCAGAACCCTTTGCTTCATCTCTTACTGTTCATTAAGTGGGACACCTTATGCTTTATGTGACAGCTAATTCATCTCCAAGTAGAATGAGTTAGCAGTGGTCTAACCTGAGAAGAATGAACACCTGGATCAAGTAGCTAAAATTCCGTCTAAGAGGAAGGGGCACAGTGCCCCTGCCAAACATGGAAAAAGAGAATCCCATGCCACGGTGGCACTCAGTATGCCTGAGAATACTGGGGAGTCCATGATGATGACTTTGCACTTCTGTGATGGTTTGTGTGTTGCTGCCCCCAGATGATGATGAGACTAGAGTATGGGCCAGTCTGTCAGACCATTTTTCTCTTCCAGCTGATATCTTTTCTGCTTCTCATTGGTTGTGTTTTAGACAGCTACACTCCAGCACCTGTTGATCCCACCCAAGTACCTGAGCTATCTCATTTCAGAATACATGTTGACCCTAGAGTCTACATTCCTTATGGTTTATTCATGATTTATCTCAGCCACTTACCATCATTAATACCTGATTTTGATTTAGTTAGATATGGATTTACATATCCCTTAGAAATTGGCAGATTACAAAAACCCGGATTTCCAAGTTTACATCCTGGCTTTTGCTCCAGAGGGAGTGAAGTGAAGCCATGGCATTTAATGAGAGGCTCCGTTCTGCTGCTACAGGTGAAAAAGAGGAGCTGGGGACTGGACAATACCCTAAACCCATGGCCATCCTCCCTTGGGAAGGAGGAGCACCACTTAGGCACATTATCTAGCCTGCCTGCCTTTTATGCTCAATAGTGTGCTGGGTCACTGTTCTCTTTGGTTTCCATGCACCTATGCAGAGAGATGGAGGAGGGGAGAAGAAATCCCCATGGTTATTTCCATGTCCAGCACACATGCAGAAGGTGATTAGGGTAGCTCTCAAGATATATCTATATAGCATATCTACAATGCTGAGTAAATTTGTCCTTACATGACTATATTGCTTCTGATACCTGAGCTTGCTGTGTGGGGCTACCTCAAGTATCTGTACAGTACTGCCTCCTGTCAGGAAGATATACTCTCAACCTAACACAGAAGCCAAGTAGAGAATGAAAGAAAATTCCTCCTTTTAAGAAAATTTTGCATGAAGAAATAGAGGCAGCTACATGACCTGCTATGAGATGACTGTATTGCAGCCTTGTAATGGGACGGCTTGATCTGTTTAAGGTCCACATATCAATAGGTCCTTGCCTAGCTCTGTGCTCCCATATCACAGCTACTTCCTATCTCATCTTCTTTAATCATGTATGTGTTCTTCTCATCCCTCCATGGTTAAAATGAACAATCCATATACTGAAAAATTCCTCACGGTATTGGCTCTAAATAGAACCTCCAATCCTTCCTGAACAGAGCCATATGACCTCCTTTCAGTGAGCAGATAATTAGACAGACAGGGATCTCTTATTTAAAAGGTGATCTTAAAGAAGGTATATGTTTCCTAAACCCAAAAGGAACCTGTAAGGAATGTACTTTGTAGAACTTTGTTCTGCAAAGATCTTTTTATTCTTACTGGAAACAGTATTGGGAGCCATATCTCATTCACAACCTGCTCTCCTAGTCTACCAATGAAGACTTCTACCTTTACCCAGTTTATACAGCTTTGAGGCTTCTCTTCAAAATACTGTCAAGTAAAAAGGGAAGGAGAGAGGGAGAAAGTTAGAACAAATAAGGAAAGAAAGAGGTAAAGGAAAGATATTTACCGGAAGCCCTGGTCTTCCTGTAGGACCCTAAAAGAAAGCACAAAAAAGAGCATTTAATACAAAAAGCAGGAAAAAGGGTAAATCAGAGAAGAAATTGTATGTCTAATTGCATGATTAGAAAATAGAGCAGTCCACATGCAACATGTGAACAGCTTTCTAAGTAGGCAGATAGGATTGCTTTTTTCATTTATCTCAACCACTTTTTTTAAAGCTTTATATCTATTTGGTTTGTGTCCATCACAGTGACCCCCAGATGGACTCTGGAGACACTTGATAGTCCATGAAAAGCTAGCCACATAACATTATGCTTTGTTTTATTCTGCTAAATATTAATTATTCATGTATACAACTGCTTTAGTTGCCACAAAAATACTGTATGTGAAGAAAGGGAAGCTGTCCCTCAGACACTCTTTATTATGATGTGGTCCACCCTACAAAGAAGTTTAAGAAATTCTGGAGCGTCACTTCATTTTGTAATGCTGAAACTTTCTTCTCAATCCTCAGATCTTGGGCTCACAGGATTGCTGGGTTCCAAATTTCCTGGCCTACATCAAAACAGAATCTTTCAAATCTGTTATATACTGGAATGACTCCATCTATGTGTGATTTAAGATACTTCCATTTTTCAGAAATTATGTGCGCAAGACGGTGGAAAGCTAAAGAATGTCTTCACTTTATCTGTTTCTCACATTTGGAATGCAACCATGCACATCCATTACTCTCATCTAGGAGGCATAATTCTGTGAAAACTAGCACCTCAATTGACTCTAAATGGGTATAGGGTAAGAGCTGTTCCCACCGAATACAGGATAAAAAATTTTAGTTTATCAGCATTTTAAACCACTACCTGGAGTGACATATATGACACCAGCAGTTCAGGAACCACTGCCACAGACATGAACTGGTTTCTACACCTGTGCGAAGCAGCTAGTATTCGCTTTGGATTTGAATTCAGCCGATTTGGGGGACAGTGATTTGATTTGGTGATTCAAATCACTGACCCGAATCGATTTGGCCGAATATGATTCAGAGATTCAGCTGCTTCTGAATCTGCCGAATCTCCAAATCACATAGGCCTCATCCCCCACCCACTCTCCCGGCAATGGCTGCCCTGCCCACCCCAGCTCTCGGCTCTTTGAAAAACAAAGTCCCCACTCACCAGCTGTGGGGGGGGGGTGATCCCCACTGCCTCATGTTGCCCCACATCATATGGGGGGCTCTG
>NW_017729003.1:13102731-13104715 GCF_001723915.1 Gavialis gangeticus
GTGGGGGGGGGGGGATCCCCACTGCCTCATGTTGCCCCACATCATATGGGGGGCTCTGCCATTAGTCCCTAGAAGCCCCAAGGCCACTGCAGCAGCCAGTGAGTCCGGGGAGGGGATTGTTTCTTTTTTTAAAGAGCCAAGAGCTGGGGCAAGCAGGGCAGCCATGGGGGCCGGGGCTGGGAGAGTGGGCAGGGGTTGCGGAGCTCGTGGCAGAGCCCCTCACACAGCATCGGGAAGTGGGGGGCAGCAGGGATCACCCCCCTGCCTGGCAGCAGCTGGTGAGTGGGGGCCCTTTTTTAAAGAGCTGGGAGCTGGAGCAGGTGGGGCAGCCATTGGAGGGGGGCTGCAAGAGTGGGAGGGTGTTGGGGGGTGCTCAGGGGAGCTGGAGAAGGAGGCAGGGGATGGGGAATGGTGGGGATCCCCCCATGGTCCCCTCCCTCTTCCTCCAGACCCCTCCTCCCCCTTTCCCTACTTATCAGCATTGAGTCCAGGTCCAGCTCCCTGAAGTAGCAAACGGGGACTGCCCGAATCGCCGAAGCTCTCTGAATCTTTTCTGAATCAATTTGGAGAGCTTTGAATTGATTTGGACCTTTTAACTGGTTCCCTGATTCGATTCAGATTTGGAAATTCAGCCACCAAATTAGGCCGAATTTCCTCTGAATCAAATCAGCACCTGAAGCTTCACACAGCCCTACTCATTTCCATTCAGTTTTAATCAGAAGGTATGTGTTAGGCCTGCGCAAATAGGGAAGTATTTGATTCAGATTCAGAATTGGCTCATTCAGAGGACAGTGATTCGATTTGGAGATTTGGCTCACTGTCCTGAATCGATTCAGCCAAATCACCTTCAGAAGATTTGGCACTGATTCAGAGAGATTTGGATCAGCCGGGGAGAGGCAGGCACAGCCGGGTGGCTTCAGGTTCTCCCGGGGCTCCTCCAACTGTGCCTGCCTCTCCCCAGGCATGGGGAGCTGCAGGAGAAGCTCCCATGGCTGCCCTGCCCGACCCAATCCTCTGCCCAGCCCCAGCCTAGTCCCAGCACTTAAAAAAAAAAAAAAAAAAAAGGCCCCGCACTCACCGGCTCCCTGAACATTCTCCTAGTTCCTGGTTCAATTCCCCAGCTCCCTGATCACTTCTGTCAGCTTTTCCTAAGGGGCGCAGGCCCAGGGATGATGCAAGATGACAGCAGCTCTGAACTATTTCCCCAGGTGGCAGCAGGTGATCCAGAGGCTGTGTCCCCTGGGAAGAGCTGGGGAATCAAACCAGGAGCTCCAGCTGACAGGTGGAGCTGCCCCAGCTCCTAGACAGGCACAGCACCCTGCCAAACCACACTGCACCTATGCCATGGGGCAGCTGTCATACAGGTGCCAGGCAGGGGAGGTGATCCCTGCTGTCCCCCACTGCTCCATGCTGCATGGGGGGGCTCTGCGATAAGCATGCAGAGGCCCCAATCGCTGCTCCTGTAGCCAGTGTGTGCAGGGCATTTTTTTTTTTTTTTTTTTTTTAGGTGCCAGTAACCTGGGCCAGGTGGGGGATGGGGCCGGGCAGGGCAGCCACGGGGGCTTCTTCTGTGGCTCCCCTGGCTGTACCTGCCTCTGTCCCAGTGGGGGAGCCACAGGGGCTCTGCCCTATTGCCACTTGCCCAGCCGGGGGTGTGGGGCATGATGCAGGCGTGGCTTGCTCCGGGCAGCAGCAGCACATAGCCCCCACTCCCAGCACTACTGCACCTGCATCAGCATTAGGAGCAGGGGCTCTTCCCTGCCACTGCTTGCTCCCTTCTGCCTGGAGCGAGACTCACCCACATCCCACTCCCCTCGCTGCCCCAGCTGGGCATGCAACCCCCCCACTCCCAGCACTGCTGCACCTGCATCCTGCGCCCTGCCGCCCCCCATCCCAAGTAAGGCACCCCCTCCCCCCCAGCTGAGCAGTTTGTCCCAGCCCCAATCCCTCCCTCCCCCACTCCCCTTCCCTTCCTCCTCCCCCA
>NW_017729003.1:13104744-13106899 GCF_001723915.1 Gavialis gangeticus
AGCTGGAGGCAGCTGTCAGCTGCCTGTTTAGTCTATGGCAGAATATCCGAATCAGCCAAATCTTTTTCTGAAGCTTTTCCAAATTGATTCAGATGCTTCAAATCAATTCAGAGCTCTTATTTGGTCTCCCAATTTAATTCAGATTCGGAGATTCTGTCCCCGAATCAGGCCGAATCTCCTCCAAATTGAATCAGCTACTGAAGCTTCTCACAGCCCTAGTATATGTAGGACAACCTGCACAATGTTACATCAAGTAGTTTGTTTAAGCCTTGAATAAAGAAGTTGTGTTAAGAACACAAGAACTTTGTTATGTCGTGATTTTTGAACCACCATCACTTGCCATGACTTAAAATCCTATGGGATCTTCAATGAGAGTAGGGTGTGGTTAGTCACAAATTTGAGGAGAAATTCTACTTTGGTTAATTACATTCAGTCTGCCTAATTTCCTCTTGTTATTTCAGTTGGCTATAGTATTCTTCACTTCCTATCTTAAATGATTGCCTATAGAAACAGGTTCAAGGGTCAGAATAAATTGCTATACAGTAGTGCACTTTGTCATCATCACTTTCCGGTGATCCCATTTATTTGTGACAGATTTGAAATTTTCATTTAAATAATAAGTTTCTAGCCCTTATTATTCCAAAGAAAACCCTGACTGTAAATTGACACATTGCTTTTGGCACAAACTGCTTGCAAAAACTGCCTGGAAGACTTTGAATTGACCTATTAATTTCACTCTGAATCTTGATGATGACCAGCTATTCCAGGTTTGTGGGCAGAGCTTCCCACCTCAATCCATCCCCCAGATTGGGCTTGAATTGATGAGATTAGCTTGACACAAAAATGCATATCTGAAATCTGCTCAGATTTAACATAGTTCAAAGCTGGAATTCAGAATTGATCCATAAATATAATTCTACACCCAGTCCTGGGGCCAATCCCACAAGCTGCTAGGCAGAACTCTCACTTAAGTTACTAGAAGCTTTGCTTGAGGAAGACTTATTGGGACCAAGCCTTCAGTTTGTGAAAAACGTTTGGGTCCTTGTGCAGAGACAGCCCATAGAATGGAAGATATTTTTTGCTAAAACTATGTGGGGTGAAATGTCTTTTGGGGCTCAGTCTAGAGCTTTTAAAACTTATGGAATATTAAATATTTATCAGCATTTCAAGAGGGAAATAAAAAATGCTGTAGAAGTGAATTCTCCTTGGAATGCCAGCACCCGGCAGCAGTTTCCAGTTCAAACTGCTCCAGAATGTGTTACTTCACATTAATTGCATGTATAGATGCACCCATGGAACCTTATCCACTAAGCTTCCCCAGCTGCAGAACTGCACAAAGATAGATGGGTGCATCTGTGCAATTTCTATCCAGCACTAAGTACAAGGAAAACTTGCAGTTTGAGAGGTAGTGAAAGACTTTCACAGGAAAGTTGAATATAATATTGGTCATTGCAGATAAGAGACTACTATTACCTCTAACTTCCCATCAACTCCCTTTACCCCATTACCATCAGATGCATACTTCACAAACACACAGGAGCTTTTGTACTTACAGGTGGACCTGAAAGAAAGAAAATGAAAAATAATTAGTGTATATTATACTGAACTCTAAGGACAAAGTGTAGATGATTGCTCCATACTGTGCCATCTTTATCCATTCACGAGATGGGATAAACTCTTATCAAATGTATTTGTTTCACCTTCAGATTACTCCATTGTGCTTTGTGGCTTCATCCTGACTTACCTCATTGAAAATGAGATCAGACTCAAACCAGAATTTCCCTCTCTTTGTCTCTGCCTTTCTGCTTCTTGCTCATTTTCAGGTTAGGTTAGTCAAAATCACTTTACTACCAAGGACAAATGACAAATTTGTGCAATTTGATTGGAAAAGCACTAAGGTTAAATATATTGACAACAAATCAAGACACTGCATCGTCACTTACAAACAGGAGGGTTTAAATCCACTTAAAATGCCATGTAGCTTCTTTTACCATATTCTATGCTATTTAAGAAAGGAATCTTTCCATTTACTTTCACTGTTTGCCTTCATCAAGGCTAGGAACCTAATTCAGATGTGGGATGGAAGGTAATATAAGTAAAAGATACTTCACATGAATTTATACTTATGTAAGAGCTTTCATAGCTACCTGTGCCC
>NW_017729003.1:13111899-13132250 GCF_001723915.1 Gavialis gangeticus
ATTTATACTTATGTAAGAGCTTTCATAGCTACCTGTGCCCATTCTAATAACACGTGAAGGAATGTAACTTGGGGGAATGTACTCACCAAGGAACTGTAAAAAGCTATAACAAGGTTTAAGCTAAACTAGCTGCTTTAATTTGTGCTTTTTTGACTCCTGATTGGGTTAGCGACATTATTTTGGAACCACTTGCACATCAGTAGAGGGTAAAAGTTTTAGGAGAGTCAAATGGAAAGTGAGGGGTGCAGTACACACCTTTTTATAGATCACCATATCTTGTCTCTTTTCTTATTTCTTTTATCAGTTGAGTTCCTGATTCAATACCCTCTCCCCTGTCCCATTCCCTTTTAAAATCAGATTTTAATAACAAAAGGTAAAGAGGAAAGAACTTGTTCTTTTCAGGGTCTGTTGGGCCCCTGACTCTAAAATTTCATGTGCTGTAAGAGGAATCTCTCAAACTTCCTCAGTCTAACCTCAGGCAAGGTTCTTTGAGTAGATGTGACATCTTTTGTTAGACCAACTGAGTAGTTGGAAAAAAGTTCTTAGCAAGCTTTCGGGGGCAGTCACCCTTCTTCAGGCATAGGGAGTCTCTGCTGGTCTACATATTCCTGCTATGAGTGTGTCTGCCTGGCACAATGTACTGGCATGCCAAGATGCTCAAACTAACTCTGAATGAGACAACTTGTGTACCAAAAGTAGTTTAGCTATGTCAGCTTAGAAATGTAATGAGGTTTGTGTCTTTCTGAGAATAGCCTGACCTTATGGGACCTGGCACATTTTCAGAAAGCAGTTATAAGTAAAGCAGACTAACAAACACAATCACACAACATCTGTCCTCGAAGTCTAGAAATTGTACCTCATCTACACTCCCCTTTCTGCTAAACATTTTAAAAAGCAATTTGTACCTTAACATAAAAAATAAACAGAAAATTTAATCTGACACACAGATTTTTTCTCCCTTTTTCTCTCAAGCTTCCTTCTCAAGACAGCCACTGCTATATTTTGGATGTTTGTGGTTCGATGGAAATGTTTTCCTTCCATTTTTGTGGGTTAAATGGAGACAGATGTCTACTGTGATGTCATAACCTGTTACTGTGACCATTTGTATGACACCACAGAGTATTTTGGGCTGCCATTCAACAACCTCATCATCTTTTCTTACTGTAGTCATGGGATGCTTGACACGTTGGAAGCTGATGTGATCAGATTGCAGTGAAGCATGCCAGACCTCTGTCAGCAGTAGCAGCAATGGCCTGGCCTGACAGTGCTCTACACTTCACAACATACACTCTGCTTTTCCCCCTCTCCTCCCGCTTACAGCTTCATCCCACCTTCCTTTTATTATGGGGACCTATCCTTTTACTCCTTATATTTCAAAATAGGGATATGCATGGGGCCCAAATATGCATGTATGTAGGTCTAAGAATCCATAACACTATTGACAATCATCTTACGTAGTTTATCCTTTTCTCCCGT
Source organism: Gavialis gangeticus (assembly GCF_001723915.1). Taxonomy (NCBI): domain Eukaryota; kingdom Metazoa; phylum Chordata; order Crocodylia; family Gavialidae; genus Gavialis; species Gavialis gangeticus. The sequence goes on from NW_017729003.1 coordinate 13,113,376, forward strand.
CCAACAAAATTCTGTACAGCACAGGACTGAATCAATATTCATCCCCTGATATCATCTGGCTGGGGGCCATTATACAAGTCAGAGCAGTATTGGATTCTTCCAACTTATGCCTTGCTGCCCACAGATCCAACATGCTCTGCCAACAGCTAAGAATGGCTGGGGTATAAAGATGTTGCAACTGTACTTTCAGTTACTCATATACACTTTTGTCAGTGAAGCTCACTGTGCTGCCAGGTGACACAAACTGGTACAAAGGGCATCTGAGAACCAAAGCTAGTTCTTAGTATAAATTAAAGGATTGTTAGGATGGTTCTGCCTTACATAAAGCTGCCAGAGGCCCCAAGTGGCATTCTGGCAGTCTAGGATTAGTTGAGCACAGACATGCCTGGGCCACGTTCCCTATATTGGAAACAGAATGGGGTAGAAAAGTCAGCTCCATGCTACTCTACTCAGGGATTCAGCTGTTCTAGGATATCTCCATTACCCACATAAGGCAGTATTACAGCTGCTTTGTGCCTCCAGGCACCATAGCAAATAATCATAACCAGGCTGAGGACTGGTCCCAGAGTATTTAGTCAATAAGCTTAAACAGCCTTATTTGTTACCAAAAGCCCTAAATGGTGCTCACTCATCAGTTTCCAAATCCCCAGCTTCTCTTATAATCACTTTGTAATGGTTATTATGTGAAGCTAGTACAAAAATGTGTAGCACCCGTAAAATATAGTGAACTGGACATAAAGATAGACAGCATAAGAGGCTGCCATAATAAAATACTATTAATTTCCTACTTAGCCTAATAAAACCCCTCCACACTAGAATTGAGGCAAACCTACTGTTGAAACCAAAAGGCCTAAATATGGAGTGTAGCACCAGTTTGCAACAGAGCAGAAGGCCTTGACTATGGGGATCTCAGTTCTGTTTGGGTCTAAAGCAGGTGCTGTCCTTTTTGAGTGGCCACAACTGAATTTAGATTTCCATGTGTCCAGATTAACAAGATCAGAGCCACAAGATGATCCCTTTTAATTTTGTGCAGAAAAAAAATCAGAACACACAGCTTGCTGTGGCTGCATGTCCCAGCTGGACCAGCCAAACTGTATGTTCTGATGCTGGTGGTGATTTGCTGAAAGTGAGTTAGTTAGGAAGGAGCCAGTTTTTTATTTATGGATTTAAAAGAAGAAAGAAATTATCCACCTCCCTTAAATAGGCTCTGTAGACAGCCCCTGTGCTTGGGAGTTACCTAAGTACCCCCTTCCACTCTTTCTTCATTTCTTATCACTTGCTAGATAAGATCCAGGGTACGTTGCTGAAACAAATGGCATGGTATACATGCTGTTCACAAACGCAATTAACATGTATGTCTCTGGTTGTATGAATCTATGCATTGGAGGAAAAAAGGCAGGCTATGCACCACAGAGGAGAGAGGGATATCAGAAATGGTGAAGGGCAGGAAAGCCTCTGGGAATGGTAGGCATGGAAGAAAGAATAATCTCGGCATGACTCTGGAGGCTGTGAAGGTCAGGTCAGCAGAGCACCCATCACCAATTTAGCACAGTGGGATTTATGTGGCTGGGAAGAAAAGGGAGTGCCCCTTTCCAATGTGGGACAAAGGTGCACTAGAAAGTAAATTTAAGGAAGTAACTAATTCAAAAGGTATTGAAAATGGGGACCCCAAGATGCTGTCTAACAACAGCCAGCTGGAGGAAGAGGTAAGGGGGAGAATGCTACAACAAGTGGAGACTGACTCTATTTGGTTTTGGACAGAGAGAAGACTGTGGGTGAAAACCACACACCTAATCAGAGACAGATGCTGCACTCCCCCAGTCAGTAAAAGAGGGGTGCTGTGGGGGATGGAAATGAGAAATGTTCTACATAATGAGGTGGGTGACCTTCAAAGGTATAACCATAACTTTGGCAGTATCTAGGGAAGATGTGAAAAAGATCCATTCTCTATTTTATCTGTTGCCACCACCTTTCGTCCACATCCCCACAGAGTTTTTAGAAATGCTCCTGGCATGAAAGTCCTCAACCAGAATAACTTTGAAACTGCCCTTTAACCTTGTTCCCAAGAACAGCAGGCTAGAGTGTTAGCACAGACAAAGCTGATGATTGCAACAGCAAGAAAAATGAAGCTGTAGGCAAAGAAAGAGCTAGGCTATAATAGCTATTGGTTTATAATAGCTACTGGATTCATCTCTTTATTCCCAAATTACACTTCTCCCAAACACCAGCTTTCTATGATACTGATCTTTGCTGCTGTTAAAAGCCAGAGAAGGGGAAATCCTATATCTATTTTCTAAAGGAAATATTGAACTGAAAAAAATGGCTATATTAAGTTAACAGCCCATGGGCCCAATCCTGCCAACCATTAACAGTAATTTTACTTCCGTGAACAGCCTCATCAAATTCAGTGGGACCATGTATGTGAGTAATATTAGTGAGTGCAAAAAACTTTTTGACTAGCATAACTCATTTTGGAACCTCCCTCACATCCTATAAAACCTTCAGAATTTAAAAGGGTCCAGCAGAATTCATGAAGATAAGTGTTCCTAACTTGTAAAATAATAATGGATTTGTTACAAGCATAAGAAATCTTCCTGTCGGAGGCAATACAATTGCACAGAAAAGCTAATGAGCAAATTGCAATTATCAAATACAGCGGATAGCTTTTCCTTCTACTATATGCTAATTCCTATATTTTATTTCTGTATCTGCCCTCAGGGGAGCCAGTCTATTCTTCTGGAAGATGTTTACTTTAAATTCTTTGGTTGCTTTTCCTTTGAAAGCCTTTGGAAGCTGCCAGCATGCAGAGCTGAAGAGTCTATGTACAAGAATATTTTATTGAATACCAATAAATATGTGGGGTTTAAATGGAGAACTTTCTTTCATCAGGTTCCCAATTTTTCCTTAAAATCCTACAGATACTGCTGAATAAAGAGACCTCTTGACTTCTTTTTTTTCTTTTATTTTTGTGGTTTCTTTCAATGGGAGAAGTAGGACACTCAGTACAAATGTTGAGATTTTCAGTTTTTCCATATTTTCTAGAGTATTTGCTTCAAGGGGAATATTCAGAGACCAGAGATCTAACCAATATACTGTATAGGACTGAGGCTCATTCTTATTTGTGCCAATAGAGTACTCGCTTGTGTTAAAAATGTTCTGAGTTAAACCCCAATATATAGAACTGGTAACAGTGAAGTGAACAGTGAACTTTAATTCTCTCACATCAAATATGACTCTTTCAGGGTAGAAATTTATAATAATTAAAAAAGGATTATTCACCTTTGGCAACGTGATAGCAGTCAAACTTAATTCCCCTCACCATCATAATCATCCATCCACAATGAAAAAATGCACCAATTTTCACAATTGTAGCTCTAAAGGGCATTTGAACTGTTCCAATGAAAAAGTTTGCTGACCTGATTGGACCCTTAATGGAAAGGTCAAGGCTAAAATTAGGGATTCTTCTCCTGCCTATAACTCAACTACTTGTATAGAATGAGATACCAAAAATCAAGATTTCATCTCAATGGGAATATAGAAATTAACTGTTTCAGTCAGCCAACCACTTCTGAACAAGCATTCTTATTTACAGATATTTGATATAGAATGATAGAATCACAGAAAATTAGGGTTGGAAGGGACCTCAGGAGGTCATCTGGTCTAACCCACTGCTCAAAGCAAGATCAGCTCCAACTAGATCATTGCAGCCATGGTTTGGCAAGCCAGGCCTTAAAAGCCTCCAAGGATGGAGATTCCACCACCTCTCTGGGTAACCCATTCCAGTGCTTCCCCACACTCCACGTGTGAGAGTTTTTCACCCCTAAAATGTAATCTAAGTTTCCCTTGCCAAAACTTGAGATGACTGCTCCTTGTTCTGTCATCTGCCACCACTAAGAACAGTCTAGCTCCATCCTCTTTGGAACAACACCCCCTTCAGGTAGTTGAAGGCTGCTATCAAATCTCCCCTCAGTCTGCTCCTCTGCAGACTAAGTAAGCATAACTCCCTCAGTCTCTCCTCCTAAGTCATATGCCCCAGCTCTTTAAATATTTTCACTGCCCTCTGCTGAACTCTCTCCAACTTGTCCACATCCCTTCTGTAGTAGGAGGCCCAAAACTGGAAACAGTACACCAGATATGGCCTCACCAGTGCTGAATAAAGGGGAATAATTTCTTCCCTCGATCTGCTGGCAATGCTTCTATTAATGCAGCCCATTGTGCTGTTAGTCTTCTTAGTACCAAGGGCATACTGCTGACTTATGTCCAGCTTATTGTCCACTGTAACCCCCAGGTGATTTTCTCTAGAGTTGCTGCTTAGCCAATAGTCCCAAGTCTGTAGCAGCGCATGGGATTCTTCTGTCCTCCTAAGTGCAGGACTTTGCATTTGTCCTTGTTGGACCTCATGAGATTTCTTATGGCTCAATCCTCCAATCTGTCCAGGTCACTCTGAATCCTAGCCCCACCCTCCAGTGTATCTGCTATTACTCCCAGTTTGGTGTCATCCATGAATGTGCTGAGAGTGCACTCCATCCCATCTTTCAGATTGTTATTGAAGATACCTTAGGATATCATAGGACTGGAGGTGAGCAATATTGTGACACAAAAGGCAACACATGCCAATTTAAGGCACATTAGCCATTTTTAAGGTGCATTAAGGACACAGGTCTACACATGTGCATCATTAATGTGCCTTAAAAATGGTGATTTTAAGCTATTTGCACCTAAATTTGATACCTGCTTTTGCAAAAGCAGGTATCAAATTTAGGTACAAAAAGCAAAAGTGCCTTAATGCTTGTGGAGATGAACTGAGGGACATCAGTGTTGTGTATGTTGACTGACTTGGGACTAACTTTAGTTCCAAGTCAGTCCACGTACTGCGTTAATGTGCCTTAGCATGTGCATGTGTAGATATGCATCTAAATTGCCTTAATGTGCATTAGACAAATGCGCATTAAATTTAGGCACACATAAAAGCATGTGTAGATGTGCCCACACCAGAATTCCTTTTTATAGTGGAAAGCAGACCTGATTTAGAGTCATCAGGCCTGCTTCATTTTCAAATTTGCCCCTATCATTCCGGCACTTGGTTTAAAAAGAATGAAAGCCAATTTTCTGTTCCAGTTTGGTTGAATTGTACACCTTGCAAGAAAACTATTCTTATGAAATATTGTTTCAGATTGGTGCTTCTTATTAAATTTCTAATATCTAGGTGTGGCATTCCTGAAGGGGAAAGCCACCCATGCCCCAGGAAACTTACCTCCCAAATGGGCTGGGGAGGAGCAAGAGTCACGAGAGCCAGTGTTTCACCAGCTCTTCAAGCAGCTGCTTCCCGGGCGGGGTGGCAGTCAGCTGACTGTGGCAGCTGATGCCGCTGCTTCGGGGAATTAAAAAACTCCACCAGAAGCTGTCAGTAGAGAGGAAGCCAGCTGGGAGCATGCCAGCCGGGCAGAGGCTATGGGTGCTGGCTGTGGTGGCACTAGAGGCACTGCCCCACAGCAGAGGAGTGGGAGCCGTGTCTGGCACCAGGCTGGGGATGGGCAGTTCCCAGCCCCTCAACATTAAAGTATTCAAGTGGCATCCCTCTCAGGGAGGACACCAGACGCCTGCAACTCAGACCCCTGAGGCCAGGGACTGAAGCTCTAGGCTTATCAACATCCTGGCAGTGGGCTGGATTATCGAAGCCAACACCGGACCCCGCCGTCAAGGGGCCGATATACCGTTGGGACGAAGATCTGAACACCTGGGCAGTTGGCAAGTGGATGGTGTGTAGGGGAGGTGGAACCCCGAGGAACACTACGGTGCACCTGTGAGTACCCCGTCTTCAGGTCTATAGGGGAAGAGAACACCAATGAACCCCCTCCTTCTTTACATATACTAACAAGTCGTGGCAGGAGAGTCGGGGGACCCCGACCTTGGGGGCGGACTTATACTCGCAGCACCTACTCAAGGTGTGACACTAGAGCTGAAATCTCATTAAATCATTTTGCATGATTTTGGCATCTTCTATTTTAAATCATAGTCTTGCCTAACTCTAAACTGACTCCAGATGCACATACCAGTTTATCTGCTCATCTCTACACAGTACAATTTCAGCCCTAGAGAAACCAAGTCATGGATTAGGGTGTCACAGAATAAACTTAGAATGGGCACATCTGCACAAGATACTTAACTGCACATTAGTGTAGTTTACTGTGAAGTAAGCATTTGTGTCTACAGGTGCACGTGATTACTATGCAATAAACCTTCTAATCCTGAGTAAATTTGCTACCTGCAGATGCAAGTAGCAAATTTACTAGAGATTGGTAACGGCTCAGTAGCACTCATGTAAATGCCTGACCAGGAGCAAAATCTTCTCCTGGTCGGCCGTCCACCAGGAGGTGGGAATTAGCTCCCTGCCCCTAGAAGATGCCTGCTGCTGGGATGGGCTTTGTCACAGTAGCCTGGGCAGGGACTATGTCCCCTTACCCTCGCAGCAGGGAGCTCCAAGACCTCTGCTCTGAGATTGCAATCAGGGAGTGGGGGCTGGGAGATAGGGGTCCCCCAGCACTGACCCCATGGTCACAGAGCTGGTGCAGGGAGCTCCCAGCTCATTGGGGCAGGAGCCCCTGTTCTGTGTCCAGCTCCACAAGCATGGAGCTGTGGGGGAAAAAGGCTGGGGAGCTTGTTCCCCACTCAGCTCTGCACTCATGGAGCTGGGCAGCGAAAAAGCCCCCCAGCCTGTTTCTCCCCAAGCTCTGCACTCGTGGAACTGGGCAGGGAACAATCTGCCCAGCCTCTGCCCATCATGCAGGTTGAGGGCTGGGAACTGTCTTGGTCAGGGACAGGTCCCAGCCCTGTGCCCTGATTGGGTGATTGAGTCATGGAGCTTTGAAAGAGAGGCAGGGGTGGGGTAAGTCGCAGTCCCCTGCCCCAATCCATGGGTGGGGCACCTAGCATCGAGCTAACTGCTAGCTATCCGACCAGCAGATTGGGGCAGGGGGCTGGCATGTGTGGATGCCTGCCCAAAAGCGCTTACTCCAGAGTATCTTACACCAGAGTAAACTTAGGTTTATCAAATGCATGTGTAGACACGGCCATTTTCAATGAAGCAGCAAAAATAGATGGTATCTTTCATTTAGAATTAACCATGGAATTTCTGAATTATGTCATGTCTTAGCTATGGACAAATTTAGTAATTTTAAAAAGAATTTCAGTTAAAAGAACTACACCTTCCACTGAAATATTTGAGCCCCTTCTTTCTCAAAAATAGTAAAGAGGAAGACCCCCAATCTTGCAACTCACTAAGTTACCAGCCCAGCTAACAGTATAGACCTAAGTTGTATTTTTCCCAATCACAGAGCAGCATATCACATAGTACATTGCAGAGTAGCAAGCCATTGGACACTTCTACATTGTAAGACCTTATAAATTATGTAATGTTGAACTTGCAATAATAAACATTTTAAAAGAAAAAAATAATTAGATACCCATGCACTTCTACAGCAACTGATACCTGACATTGGAGATCATAACTGATTTTGCAATACCCCAGAAAGAAAATGTAAGCCTTTGTCTGCTCCAGAAGCTAAACTCAGAAATGCTGTTATATCCGGAATGACACAGTAAATCCAGTACTGCCTGCGGCTCTGGGCTCATTAGGATGTGCACCACAAGCAGATCAAAGGCAGGAGGCATATCTGAGGTCCATCCTCTTTATACTCCCCCTATAAAATTAATGGTCATATGGAGGGGAGCAGCATAGTCATATATAAACAAACTCAACTTAGTGAGCTGAGCATTCTTGTGGGACATGATAATGCCTGTATAACTATACCAGCACAGACCTTTTGGGATTGGTCTTTAAACACAGGACACTTAGTGTCAGGAAAGAGAAAACTAAAATCTCAGATGCAGCAGCCTTTTGTACTGCTATGTCCTTCCACCAGTGGAGAAAGAGTAAAAAATGCCCCTCAGGAACTGAATAGTCTGGTTGAGGTTTAACTATTGCGAGACACTGAAGGATTTTACTAAGGCAAGAAAGCATTTTACCAGATGGATACTGAGAAGCTTACTCAACATACACAAAACCTGAACTACATTTCCCAGTCCTTTCATTACAGCTCTTGAAGTGTAAAAGCAGAAGAGCCCCTCATGGCAGGTCATATCACATCACTAATCATCTGTGGTCCCTCTTTTCTGGACAGGGATACAGCCCTGCTTCTCCTTTCTCTTTCATGTCCCAGTTCTCAAGTTTTCTTGTCACAAATTCCCATCTGAGGAGTAGCAACTGGTGCACAATGCTGGCCCAGGTCATTTTCTAGGCTACACCCCTCAGACTGCTCCACAGTGTAGTCCCATGACACATCCTTAAATCAAGGTGAGGTGATGCAAGCTGATAATGCTATGATGGATGTGAAGGTTTGGGACTGCTGCTTTATATACAAATATGTTTTGGCCTTTTCTGAGAGAAGTTATTTTTTGCCTCTCTCCATTTTGATTTTCAGCTCCATATTTCTTATTGGCACCACAATACATGTTGAAATTCATACTTATAAGAAAATCTTCAGTAAGCTTGGAAAAAGCTTAGATGAATAACAAACTATGTAGCTTCTCTCTGCAATCTGCGTGAGCCCCATTTAGGGTACTGAAATTTATTTGGGATAGACATGTGAGGCCTGACCTAGCATGGTCATGGAAGGTATCAGACTAGATGAACACCACACCTTCTAGCATTGTATTTAAGGGATCTATGAATGTGCTGAGGGGCAGAAAGAGATAGCAAGCAGGGGAACTTGCTGATACAGTTGCTATTGCCTGTTATGGTGGTTGGGTTGCATGTGGGGGTGTATCCCTTGACTATGACTCCTTCCCCAGTCTCATCCCTCTATCCCCTCATGTCTCCATGTTGTTTTCAGACTATCCCCTATCTGCAAGGATGTCAGTGGATGCGACACTCTGTGGATAGTAAATAAAGAAGTAAATAGGAAAGATGTATGAGGAAAATAGAGATTGGGCATGCTAGGTACTCTGGCAAAATGTCTCCTGTTTTTGGTAGAAGATGCCATCAGTATAGAGAGAATTTCTACCTTGCCATCCTTCTATCTACAGTTGAGGGCAAAAAAGACTGTGCCCCTCCTCACTACATATCATGACAAAAACATTACCTAAAGGTGCAAAGCAGGCAATATCCTTTAGCATTGGCTCTGTGCCACTGTGAAATGCACAATACTGGGCTAGACAGGCTTGTGGGCTGACCTAGTATGGTTTCTTTTAGGTTCTTATATTTTCCTTTGCTTCCTTCTCTTTATAAATGCCCACAGGACAAAACTGTAAAATACTTTGCAGTAACACCACATGAGCACAAGGCTGATGCAATGGAACGTTGCTGTAACAGGATGAAGTTGTGAGTTCCAGGAATGGTTTTGGAAATTTAACTAAGGGAAAGCAAAGCAAGTCTGTGAAATTTTCACTGAGGAGTAACCTGCAGTGTGTCCTCCCAAGTATTTTAGATTTCTGCAGGCCTGCTGAAATTGAGGAACCAGCTTAGATAAAGGTCCTGTTTTCACCTTGATGCACCACTTCAATGGCGCTGCTCCTTGGGGAGCAAACCATACAAGGAGAGCTCAGAATGAAACCTTCAAACTGGTCTTGGTACAAACCAGGCCAATCATTTTTCCCATCACATATTTTCAGAGCAGGTGATTTGTGTGAGCCAGGGATGGTGCTTCAGGAGATGATCTAAATCCATTTCCTGTAAACAAGGAACAAATCCATGAACAGTAGGGCAGGTAGTAAGGTGAAGGTGAGAGCTTGCTCACAATGACAGTCACTGTGGCAGAAAGCCACCTTGCTTTCTCCCCAAAAATCTCTGCCCTGTGACACTGTGATTTAAATCTCTGTGCTGTGACCATTCAATTAGGATGGGTCCAGCACACAGGGGACCACACCCTCAGCCTGTCTCTTTAGGGAACTGGAGCTGGCTGCATTCCTGAGGGAGGGGGAAACCTGCTCCCTCTGCTTACGTGACTTGCATCACTTACCTGGGTAAGGGGTTTCTACCTGGGGAGCTGGAATCTGCCCGGTAACAGGTGATGCATTTCAGATTGGTTGGCTGACAGCCAACTGGGGCTGACCTCCGCTGGCCCAGGTGAATGAGGTCACAGGGGCTATATAAGTTAGGACGGGGAAGGAGGCGGTCTCTCCTCTCCGGCCATGAGGTGACGCAGCAGCCAGGCAGGGGACAGAGAAGCCTTAACATCTGAAACTGGCTCTCTCCCCCCAAACTCACGAGCTAGGAACCGCCTGCCTCCAAAGGGAAACTTCACCTGCCTTTGGAAGATGCTTGTGAGTAAGCTACTCAATCTGATTAGATATTTAGCTGGAAGTATCACAGATGCGTAATCAAAAGGCTACCACAGCCAGACTGTTTGCTCTTTAGGATTTCTAGATATTGCTCTATCCTGTACCCTAGTTTACCCTACCCCCTGTAATCAATAAAGTTCTCCTTTTTGACTGGTGTGGGAGACTTATTGAGGGGTGGGTCTAAATTATGCCTAAGAGACCCCTTAGGTCTGTGGACTAAGGGAGACTATACCTTTTTGCCCCCGGACTTGGGGAAGTACCCCAAGTGCCTGTACTGGGTCGAGTACCCGTGGGACTTTAGGCCTGTGTTACCCCAAGGACACAGGGCCGCGAGACAGTCCATTCTTGGGGTGGTGGCGGCACATTACCCCCAGACTAGCGAGTGTGCTCCAGGAGAGGGGTCGGCCGGACATAAGGCGCCCCTAGGGAGGCATTCGGAGCCTGGAAGGTGGTCGGGCGCAGGGAGGTGGGCGGCTCAATGCAGGAGCACCCCCTACTGGCCCGCCTCATGTGGTGGAAACAGCGGAGGGATACGAATACCCAGCTGTGTTCCTGAGGTGGGATCTCTGCACCCGCCACAGTCACTTCTAAAACTCTTCCTATCACTTCTAATAGAAAGTACAAATATTTCCCTGAGTATGACCACCAGATTCTCTGGGAACATTAACCCTGCGTTCAGGCAAATAGAATGCTATGAAATATTAGGAAGGGAATTGAAAACAACCCAAAAAGCATCATTATAGCCCTGTATAAATTTATGGCAACAAGGATGATCAGGGAGAGACTAAATAAGACAGGGCAGTTCAGTTTAAATAAAAGATAAATGAGAGGGGATGATAGAGGGTTTTTAAGATCATGATCGCTGTGGAGAAAGTAAAATGGGATTCATCATTTACTATCACTTACAATACTGAAGTGGCGGGGGTTGGAGCGTGGGAACAACAACAAACATTAAATTAAGTAGGGAGCAGGTTTAAAAAAAAAGTTTTTTTTCACAGAGCGAGCAATTAATGTATGGAAATCATTGCCACAGGATGTTATAGCAGCTGACAATTTAACCTTGAAAAAAGGAATAGGCAAATCCATGCAGGATAAGGCTATCAGCTAGTATTAAACATAACAGGGCTGCAACCTCTAAATTAGGACTTCCTAGGCCTCTAACTGCTTGAAGCTATAGGGAAAGAGAAGCAGCAGATAGATCAATTTGCACAGGCCTTTCATAAATACTCTTTCCCTTAGCATTGGCTCTGTGCCACTGTAAAATGCACAATTCTGGGCTAGACAGGCCTGTGGGCTGACCTAGTATTGTTTTTAATGTTCTTATATTTTCCTTTGCTTCCTTCTCTTCATAAAAGGAGGCTATCATTATAACCTTTCCCCAGTCTCATTCCTGTGAGTTGAATCCTTGCTTATTTGTTGATTTTCATTTTAAAAGGACATTTTATTTGTGTGCAAATGTGGCTTTGAAATGCTACATGAGCCGTGACAGGCCTGGCGCGTAGGCCATGTCCCTATTGTTGGCTGTCCTCCATGGTGTTCCAACAGTGTTGCTCAAAAAACACTTCTCACCAGCACTTTGCTGAAAGGCACTGTAAAAATGTAAGTTACAGTTAGTACTATTTATCCAGCTGTAGCACTTGTGGAATAGGTGGATGGAGGAGTAATTAGAATAAACATTTCAAGAGCTGGTCGGGGGAGGATGCAACAATTCCCAACAAAGAGGAGACCTCTAAAGTGCCTCTTAGAACAACAACCTCTGAAAAAAAGTAAGAATTCTGGTGGGGGTGTATGGGATCTGCAAATTAACTGCACATTGTAGTTTTTGTGCAACTGACTCACAATACAAACTAGTTGCATGTCTGCATCCACTCCCTTAAGCTTCAGCAGGCGAAAAACCACTGCAACAAAAGGGATACAATAAAGGACAGGACAAACCCAGGCTCTTGTAAATGAAGGGAAAATACAATAGTGTCTGTAAATGGTTAATGGAAGATACCATTCCGCTGTCTCATTCTACAATTCAGCATTCTTGATAAAAAAAAATGCAGGGGCTAATGAACGCAAACATCAACACCATCAGTCATTATTACCATCATTATTGACATCATCATCGACATCATCTGGACAAAATGTACCAACTACGAATGCCTCAGATGACAACTATGTTTAGAAATAATCTGAATCTCAGACTCACTCTCAGAATAGTTCAGAACCAGATGCAGAATACTCTAAAACCTTATAAAAATTCTTTCACTCGTATCTTTAGAGAAGAGAAGTGTTCCTTGGCATTAGAAATTATTTTTCAATACATTGAAGAAAAGTTAAACAGCAAAAAGGACTCCAAGGTTCCACCTTTAAAAACTGTTAATAACAACATAAACAGTAACAAAAGTCAAGAAAGCTCTGCTTTAAATTCAAACCCATAATGACATTACTGAGACACAGCAATTAATGCCAGTAGCTGTCCAAGTCTGTGGAAGGCTGGAGATAAATGTCACAACTTCTCAGCTTCCTAAAAAATTAAAAGATAGCATAGCTGAACTGAGATATACAAACAAAACAAACTAATCAGAGGAGATTATTTTAAGAAATCTGGAAATTCAGTAGAAGCTGAACTACAATTTTTAGTCCCAGAAGAGATCATCAGGTTCCAGACAGCAACCTGGGAAAGTCCACAAGAACAGAGCTGCATGGATTTAAAATATTCCTTTTCTTTCTTATGTCCTTGAGACAAGGTATTTAGCAGAATTCACAGATTTGTTGGAATCTGACATAGCTGCACTCTGAACACTTCTAATATGGCCTCAAAATCTCAACCTCTGGGCTTCTAGCTGCTTACTCCAGTGTCCATGCCACTGGAGCAGAATATTTAGATTGTTAAAGCAAAAAAAGAAAAAGTTCAGCAACAGGAAAATCTACACAAAATGGCAGAAAAAGTCAAGAGAGCCCTTAAAAAAGAAAAAAAACCCTATTAAGTGCCAGGACCACATGACATTTATGGGTTTTGGCTTATGTACATCATTGCATGCAAGATTAGCACACCGCCTTCACACAGTTATATTAGGAGAAATCATTGAATGGATGACACATGATGACAGTACTGTGTGACTTATGAAAAATAAAAGGATGTATTTCCAACTACTAAGCCTTCACACATCTTGTAGCCATGTGGTAGCAGTTAACATCTAGAAGACTACATCAAACATTGACCACCTGATAAGACACAGATATTTCACGTGGGAGCAAAAGGATGCAAGTATACAAGATGCATCAAGAATCACTTTCTGATTGACGAACAGAGTACAAGAAGGTCTTTTGATCTAGACCCACATTCGTGGATACAGAATATACTAAAATTAAATGGCAATGTAAATAGTATTGCTAATTGCCTATGTTTAGCTGAGACCCCATGGAAGACTGATTACGCTGTCCAAGGTTGTAGCTTAGTCATGTTAATATCCAATTAGGAATCTTCCAGGGACTTGCCATTGGCCCCACTTCTCATCATTTGCCTCTTGTCATTGCCTACCTTTCTAAGAAAAAACTGACTGGGCTTCATCATGCAAAACATCATTATGTGGATAATCTTAAACTCTTTTCATACTCAAATAAAGATATTCTAGTTCTGATATAGATTAAGACCTTTGCAAATCATACCTGCATGCAGTTTGGTCTATATAAATCAATCACTGTGACCAGCAGTGAGAGACAAATTATAAGAGCTGGATGGTCTGAGTTTAGCATCTGAGGAAATTCTTGATCTATTATCTCTTGAAAAAAACTATACATATGTTGCCATTTTAGGACAAGGCCGCAACACTGATGTTTGAAAGAAAACTGAAGTACTACAAGAAGAGGTTCCCTAGGCTCCTGAACTCCATACTCAATAGAAACAACCTCTTTTTCCAGAACATCAGTACTGCTGTCATCCCAGTCATATCTTATATTGCTGGTCTAGTAAATTGGACTCTGGGAGAACTGAGACAGTTAAACAGGGTGACCAGAAAACAACTTACCATACATGGAGCTTCACACCCAAAAGGTTATTTGTGCCCAGGCACAAAGGAAGGGGGTTGAAAATCCTAAAGAACTTGTGTGTTTGGAAGCATTGTCTATTTTCCAAATATATAAAAGAAAATAGTACACTGGCTTTAAAATGAATGGGGAATGAAAGGAGTGTTGAAGAAGGCAGAAAAGACACTGAAGCAGAATATAAAGACTATTACTGAAGCTAAAAAGAAAAATTTCTGCATGGAAAACAGGTTAAAATTCTTAAGAATGCTCATGAAGGGTGTCTGTACATGGGCTGGGAGGCTGCTCCAAAGCACTGTAATTAGAGTAAGTTGAGCAGACTTAATTAATTTCATAGATTTCATAGACATATGAGCTGGAAGGGACCCCAGAGGATCATCAAGTCCAGCCCCTCGCCCTAGGGGCAGGAAGTCAGCAGGAATCATAGGATCCCAGCAAGATTAGCATCCAAATGTGTTTTGAAGGCATTCAAAGTGGGTGCTTAAACCACCTCCAGCAGCAGTCTGTTCCAAACCTTGGGGTCTCGGACAGTGAAGAAGTTCTTTCTTATGTCCAGCCCGAATCGGTCACAGTGGAGTTTGTGACCGTTCAATCTTGTCATCCCTTGGGGGGCTCTGGTGAACAGTCGTTCCCCCAGATCCTGATGAGCACCCCTGATAAGCTTATAGGTGGCCACCAGATCACCCCTGAGCCTGCACTTTTCCAGGCTAAAGAGCCCCATTGCTCAGCCTGTTGTCGTAAGGTCTGTTTTCCTGCCCTCTTATCATGCGCGTGGCTCTCCTCTGCACCCTGTCAAGCTTCTCCACATCCTTTTTGAATTGCGGAGCCCAAAACTGGATGCAGTACTCCAGCTGCGACCTCACCAAGGCCGAGTACAATGGGAGAATGATGTCCTGGGATCTGCTTGAGAAGCATCTATGGATGCAAGCCAGCGTTTTGGTCGCTTTACTAGCTGCAGCATCACACTGAAGGCTCATGTTCATCTTGTGATCAACCATGACCCCCAAGTCCCTTTCATTTGTAGAGCTAACCAGCGTAGCACTACTGAGCCTATATGCATGGTGCAGGTTTTTCCTCTCAAGGTGGAGAACCTTGCATTTTTTGGTGTTGAACACCATCAGGTTCTTGTCCGCCCCTTTCATGAGTCTGTCCAGATCTGCCTGGATCACCCTCCTGTCCTCAGGAGACCCAATTAATTGAATCTGCTGGAGCGTGGTAATTACTGTGCTCCAGCCAGACTCCACATCTCATGTAGCAGCGTCCCCATGCTTCCAAATGGTGGCAGGGGTCGTTTAACTAAAGCTTGTTCAACGAGCTTTAGATAAAGTGCCCCTGCTGCCTTTTTGAAGCATGGGGATGCGGATACATGAGACGCTCCGGCACTTTCATTAGAACAGCTCTCGGAGCTGCTGTAATTAAAGCATCCTCCTCACCCACCCCTGGAGCATCTGTAAAAATGCCAGAAGATTCCTCCAAGTGGCTAAAGACGACTGTCAACTGGAATTCTCATTAAAGCTGCACAAGACCAAGACCTTCACACAAACTGGTGAGAATGCCATATTTTAAAAACTGGTGAAACCACAGATAAACTAAATATATGTGCTGAAATTATAATGCAGCTTGTCAGCAGTGTGGTGCTGGTATGAAGTTCATAGCAAAAAAGTCATAACCAGGTAGCCAGTGCTGTCCTTTGGAACCTGTGAGCCAACACATCTCCCTAGAGGTGAGTAGTGGGAGCACAGACCTGACCCAATAACAGAAAATGACCGAGTGATGATCCTCTGGGAATTCACTTTTTGACTGGATAGACCAAGAGAAGCCAGAAAACCACATGCCCACAAAAAACACTATTATGGACATTATTTGTCCATGGAATGAACATCTGGCTGAGAAGGAAGAAGAAAATATCTCCAGATATGAACCCCTAAGTAAGCAATTAGAAACAACATGAGGAAGTAATTTTAAACTATTACCAAGTGTCATGGGTGCCCTGAGGGCACTACAGAAGTCCCTGATCAACTGCTTCAATAACTCCAACATCTCTATCAGCTTCCAGTCTGCCAAGACAACTTCCATATTGCAACTGTATCTCAGATTCTAAACATCTGGCTGAACGTGAACTTATGATGCAAGATTGCCAACTCATACAGTGACACCAGCATGTGATATTGTGATGTGCTTTGATGATAACAGCAACAATGATGTATTGTTGTAGCACCCAGAAATCCAGTCATTGACCAAGGCCCCAGCATGTTAGGTGCTGTACAAACACAAAACAAAGATGGTCCCTGCTGCAAAGAGCTTATGCTACTGGTTAGGGCAGGGGTAGGCAAAATACAGCCCTGACTGGATCCAGTCCATGGGCAGATGCCCACCAATTAATTGTATCTGGCCCAATCTGCTGCACTCTATATGGGGCCAAGCCTCACCCACTCCCATTTGGGGCATCACATGCTGCTCTCCCACCCTTACTCACCAAAGGGCCCTGGCCCCGACCCCAGCCAGTGCACACAGCTTACAGGAGAGGCTGTCATTACTGCAGCCACACAAAAAACAATTTGGCCCCCCCACCTGCAGTGGCTCCTCCTCCTGTCCCTGCTGCAGTGCTCCAGGCAGGAGGTAGAGAGCGGAAGAAGTGGCTGGGGGCTGGGGCTGACAGCTGGGGAAGGAACTGGCAGGAGTGTGGGGCTGATGCTGAGGCTGGTGGGAGTGCAGGGCCGAGGCCAGGGCCAGCAGAGCATGGGGCCAGGATTGGTGGAAGTGCAGGGATGGTGGAAGCATGGCATGGGATGTCCCAGGTGGGATCAGGTGGGGCTTGGCCCCATGTAGAGCACCAGGGAGAACCTGCACCACCTAGGTGAGCTCTGCTGCATGCGCCCTCTGTCCCTCCTCCCCACTGACTACCGCCCAGGTCTCAGAACCTGACACTCAGGTAGCCCTCCCCTACCCCACCCCTACACACACCCACATACCCCACACACCCACCGGTGGCAGAAGTGGAGGGGGATAACCAGGTTCAGTCCCCCCACCAACACAGGGAAGCAGGTAGGGCTGTAGGGCAGTCTGGCTGCAGACTGCTGCAGCAAAGGGGGAAGAGCAGACACACTCAGATACTAGGGCTCTGTAAAACGGGCTGTATTCAATTCGGATTTGGATTCGGGCTGAATCAGGGACAGTGATTTGATTTGTTGATTTGGATCACTGTACCTCATTTAATTTGACTGAATTCAAATCTGAAGATCTGATGCTGATTTGGAGAATCAGTGATTTGGACACATACACAGCTTTAAATGTTTTTTCTACATACCTTGAGGTACCAGCGCAGCTCATGAATGCTGCAATGCTGGGGTGCATGGAGTGTCCCACAGGAGTTCAGGGGGTCCCTCCACGTGCTCAGCAGCAGACACAGAAGTGGACAAGAAGCAGTTCTGGTCCATTTCTGGATCCGCTGGGGAGCACATGGGGGACCCCTCTGCACCCCCCTTCTTGATGATCAGCCACGGGGGGACCCTGGGTGCCCCCCCAAACCAGGAAGCACCAGTCACCAAGTTGGGGGGGGCCCCCAGCGTGCTCCCTAGCAGACCCAGAAGTGGACCGGAAGTGCTTCTGGTCCACTTCTGGATCTGCTGGGGAGCACGCTGGGGAGCCTCCTGTGGGACACTCCATGCACCCCAGCATTGCAGCATTCATGAGCTGCGCTGGTACCTCAAGGTATGTAGAAAAAACATTTAAAGCTGTGTATGTGTCCGAATCGCCGAATCTTTCCAAATCTCTCCGAATTGCTTTGGAGGGTTCTGATTCAATTCAGAGAGATTAAAGGGTCCTCTGATTCAATTTGGATTCAGAGATTTGGCCACCAGATCAGGCCAAATCTCCTCCGAATCAAATCAGGGACTGAAGCTTTGCACAGCCCTATCAGATACCCTGCACACTTGCAACCAGGATCACAGTTGGCTTAGCCACAGGCAGGTAAGTTTCTTTCAATCTTTTTTTATCACTGGGATTGGGGGGGGGGCGCAGATCAAGACCCCCACAGTGCAAGAGAGAGTGGGGTAGGGGCAGGGCAAATCACTCACCCCTGCCCTGCTCCCTCTTGCACTGTGGGGATTGTTCCATAAGCTGGTCTGGCCGGGGCCGGGTTGTGGGACCTGTTGGCACGTCCAGAGCCAGCATGGAGTTGGGGAGCCAAGGGGGAGGCATGTGGCCCCCTCCAATCTCTTTGCATGGGGCAAGAGTGGGCTGCAGCTGTGAGCTGGGCTCAGCCTCTGCTCCCTGTCTCTGAGTCTCGCTGCTGCCCCTGCCTTGAATGCAGTGTGGTGCAGTGCCATGTGGGCAGGGCACCGCACTGCTTTCAAAGCTCATCCAAGGGCACAGCATGGGGGACCCAAGGGTGGGGAGAATTTCCCCACCCCACCATACCTACACCCTACCACACACACACCCATCTAGCATAAAACTTTCCATCACACACCTTAAGAAACCATGCACCCGTTACAATAAACGCA
>NW_017729003.1:13132435-13134220 GCF_001723915.1 Gavialis gangeticus
CACAATATACAAGAGTAGGACTTTATTTTGAGCCATTATATGCAATCAACTCTCTATACACTAAACACAAATAAATCAGGACACAAATATATTTTTAAATAAAATTAAAATATGTTATATTATATTTGATTTTTAGTATATGGTTTGTTTTTTTATTTATACTTTGTTAAAATGATTTATTCTGAAAGATTTTATGTGTGTGGCCCTTGACTTGATTGGTTTGGTGCTGTTTTCAGGGAGGTCTGAAACCCATGAAATCCCCAATGATTTGTTAAGGGTGATGGGGAAGGATGTTAGAGGGCTCACAACCCCTTGCTACCTGATAAATTATGCTTGTGTCTCATGGCCTAGAGGGCAGAACTTCTGTGGCCCCAGGGGCAGGCCATAGATCATGATGGTAGGCCCTGTGAACAGGGCAGTGTTTTTCAGTCAAGGGTTGGACCTTCTGATATCATGGACCATGTCATGGGGACAGAGGATTCTGCGACCAACATGGCAGTGAGCAGGGCAAGGTTTGGTGTCAGCTGGGTGGGCCTTCTTATGTCATGGACCATGTGACAGGTTGTAAGTGGGTTCTCTTAGGCTGTGTCCCTCCCTTCCCAGGTCCTTGGGGAAGGAACCGCGGCCACCCCCCCCCCACTCACAGTGAAGGCTCCCCCCCCCCGGACGGGCGTACGCCCCTGCCTCTCCTGCCACGACTTGATGTTATCTGATACGCTGTTCAGTTGGTATAGCGCGTACCGTCCGGTGATGAGACCTTCGTCGCTGTCCGGCTTGACCCTGGATGCTGGTGTCCAGAGGGCTCCTCCACCCCTACCCCCTCACCCTGGCCTCCGGTCTGGTGTGCGGACCCCTGCCCCGGGGTCCCGCTTACCCCAAAAATGTCCAACCACTCCGTCTGCGGGCCCTGGTCCACTGGGGCGCTGCGGTTTCCGTAGCAGTCCTTGCTTCAGCAGTGTCCGCCGTCCCAGGCTCCACTGCTCCCAGTCGCCCTGCCTTGGGCCTGTTTCTGGCAGCTCCACTGCCTCCGGGCCTGGCTTGCTCGCCTCCTATGTCTCCGGACCCGTTGCTTTCGGCTCGGCCGCCTCCGCTGCCGTCGGACCGATCTACCTGGCCGCCGCTGTCGGGCTCGGCTCTCCCGGCCGTGTCTCCGCTGCCGCTGCCGCCATCAGACCTGGCTCTCCCGGATCCGGCTACCCTGCCGCTGTCGGACCCGTCTACCTGGCCGCTGCTGCTGGCCCCCACTCGCTCGGCTCCGCCGCCTTTGCCACCGTTGGACCCGTCTACCTGGCCGCCGCTGCCACTGTTGGACCCGGCTCTGCCACTGCCGCTGCCGCCGTCGGACCCGGCTCTCTAGGCTCTGCCGCTGCTGCTGCCGCCGCCGAACCCGGCTCTCCCCACTCTGCTGCTGCCGCCGTCGGACCCGGCTCTCCCGGATCCGGCTACCCTGCCGCTGTCGGACCCGTCTACCTGGCCGCTGCTGCTGGCCCCCACTCGCTCAGCTCCGCCGCCTCCGCCACCGTCGGACCCGTCTACCTGGCCGCCACTGCCGCTGTCGGACCCGGCTCTGCCACTGCCGCTGCCGCCGTTGGACCCGGCTCTCCCGGCTCTGCCACTGCCGCCGTCAGACCCGGCTCTGCCACTGCTGCTGCCGCTGCCACCGCCGAACCCGGCTCTCCCCGCTCTGCCGCTGCCGCTGCTGCCGTTGGACCCGGCTCTTCCGGCTCTGCCACTGCTGCTGCCGCCATCGGACCCGGCTCTCCCGGCTCTGTCAACACCGGCCCC
>NW_017729003.1:13134231-13134461 GCF_001723915.1 Gavialis gangeticus
GGTGCCTGTCACCGTTCTCAATGGGATGGCCTCCGGGAACTGGGTGGCATAATCAATGACGACTAACACAAACTGGTACCCCGCCGTACTACGTGGGAGCAGGCCCATAATGTCCAGGGCTATCTGTGCGAACGGTTCCCTAACCATCAGCATGGGTTGCAGCGGGGCCCGAGGAGGCTTGTTAGCACTCACCCGTTGGCACCGTCCGCAGGCCTTACAAAAATTCTCTA
>NW_017729003.1:13134471-13165195 GCF_001723915.1 Gavialis gangeticus
TCCGCAGGCCTTACAAAAATTCTCTACGTCCTCGTATAGATGTGGCCAAAAACACCATCGAGTCAGTCGAGCCTCCGTCTTGTGTTTTCCCAAATGCCCCCCAAGGGGTTCCCGTGCGCCAGCCGTAGCAGCTGGTCTCTATAGGGGCGTGGGATTAACAGCTGGGCGAGTTCTTCCCCCCCACGCGGCCCAGCTTAACTCGATACAACAGTCCCCGCCTAAGCTCCACCCGCGGCCCCGTTTTCTGGTCTGCAGGGGGGCTCACCTGTGCCTCCTGATCTCCTTCCTCCGCCTCTCGGAATGGACGTAGCTCCGCATCCACTTCTTGCGCCTCCCGGAATAGGTTGCTACTCGCCAGGTCCTCCAATTCCTCCTCCACCGTCGGCTCAATTTCTCCAGCCAATCCGCCTGAAGAGGCTCCGGAGCAGGCGAAGTCAGCGACAATCCCAAATATCTCGGGCCAATCTCTGCCCAAGATCATGGGATATAATACATCCTCCTTCAACCCGATTGGGATTTGTCGACGTCTCCCCTGTACCCGCACCTCCAACAGGCGTCTTTCGAAATAGGCTTTACGTTTATGCAGGCACACCAGGTGGATTCCTGTACACCGGGGTGCCCGCCG
Source organism: Gavialis gangeticus (assembly GCF_001723915.1). Lineage (NCBI taxonomy): Eukaryota > Metazoa > Chordata > Crocodylia > Gavialidae > Gavialis > Gavialis gangeticus. The sequence continues at coordinate 13,135,097 of NW_017729003.1, forward strand.
CCACTCGACCAGAGACGGTCGCACCAGGGATTGCGCACAACCGGTGTCTACTATGGCTGTCAGCGGACGGCCCTCAACCCAAACCCGAACCTCAGGTAGTGACTGCACCACTGTAGGGGTTCCTGCGCCGACCCCGCATTCCATGGGCTCCCCGTCCAAGCCCTCCTTCTCCTTTGGGGCCAGTTTCCAAGGGTGACTGTTCCTCCCATCTCGTCCTCTGGTATTCTGAGGGCACACTCTCGCTATGTGACCGCGCCCTCCGCAGAGAAAACAAAGAGGGCCTGTCCCCGACATCCTCTTGTCTCCTCGGGTCTCCTTGACTCCCCTGAGGGGTACCTCCCGTCCCTTCATATCTTTCTCTGGTCACGAGGCTCCTTGTGCCGCATCGAACTGTTCGGCCAACTGGAGCGCCTGGCGTGTTGTCGTGGGGCCATGGCACCTGACCCACTGTTGGGTGTTGTCTTCTAGATCACCCAGGAACTGCTCCAACAAAATCTGATCACAGATCTCCTCTTTTGACGCCACCGTCGGGCACAGCCACTTGTTCAAACTATCGGTGAGGCTCTGCCACAAAATTCATGGGTTCTTTTCCTCCTTCGATTTCCTTCCTCAGAAGGCTCGTCTGTGGTGCTCTGGGGTTATAGCCAACCTCTGCAAAATTTCGGCCTTTGGTCATAATCTGCCGCCTCACTGCGGGATAATGCCCGGTAGGCGGCCTGTGCAGGCCCCACTAATAGGACCCCCACCTGTCCTGCCCACCTGGCCTTCTCCAACCCTGCGACTAATGCCGCCTGCTCAGAGGCCTCCAGGAAGGCTTCCACATCGTCCTCCCTGGTCATTTTCGGTACATGAAAGTCCCCAGTGCCCTAGGGTACCCTAGAGGGCTGTTGCAACCAGTGTTCCTGAAAGCTCATTTTCCTAAGAGACTGTTGCTGGTGCTGTTGCAGCAACTGCACAATCAGACTCAGCGTCTGCTGCGTAGGGTCCACCCCCGTCATTCCTGGCGGGTGTTCCATTTACCTGTCTCTATTGTCCTAGGAAACCCTTGCCGGTTTCCTGGCCAATGCACCAATTGTAAGTGGGTTCTCTTAGGCTGTGTCCCTCCCTTCCCAGGTCCTTGGGGAAGGGACCGCGGCCACCCCCCCCCACTCACAGTGAAGGCTCACCCCACCCGGACGGGCGTACGCGCCTGCCTCGCCTGCCACGACTTGATGTTATCTGATATGCTGTTCAGTTGGTATAGCATGTACCGTCCGGTGATGAGACCTTCGTCACTGTCCGGCTTGGCCCTGGATGCTGATGTCCAGAGGGCTCCTCCACCCCTACACCCTCGCCCTGGCCTCCGGTCTGGTGTGTGGACCCCTGCCCCGGGGTCCCGCTTACCCCAAAAATGTCCAATCGCTCCGACCGCGGGCCCTGGTCCGCTGGGGCGCTGCGGTTTCCGTAGCTCTCCTTGCTTCAGCAGTGTCCGGCGTCCCAGGCTCCACTGCTCCCAGTCGCTCTGCCTTGGGCCTGTTTCTGGCAGCTCCACTGCCTCCGGGCCTGGCTTGCTCGCCTCCTTTGTCTCCGGACCCGTTGCTTTCGGCTCGGCCGCCTCTGCCGCCGTCGGACCCATCTACCTGGCCATCGCTGTCGGGCTCGGCTCTCCCGGCCCTGTCTCCGCTGCCGCTGCCGCCGTCGGACCCAGCTCTCCCGGATCCGGCTACCCTGCCACTGTCGGACCCGTCTACCTGGCCGCTGCTGCTGGCCCCCACTCGCTCGGCTCCGCCGCCTCCGCCACCGTCGGACCCGTCTACCTGGCCGCCGCTGCCGCCGTCGGACCCAGCTCTCCTGGCTCTGCCGCTGCCGCCGTTGGACCCGGCTCTCCTGGCTCTGCCACTGCCGCCGTCAGACCCGGCTCTCCCAGCTCTGCCGCTGCTGCTGCCGCCGCCGAACCCGGCTCTCCCCGCTCTGCCGCTGCCGCTGTCGGACCCGGCTCTACCGGCTCTGCCGCTGCCGCCATCGGACCCGGCTCTCCCGGCTCTGTCAACACCGGCCCCTTCTGCCCGTGCCGGTGCTCCTTTTGAATGGACCCGGGTGGCCCCAGCACCTTCCGCTTCCGGGTCCCTGCAGGGTTCAAGTTCCTGCCGCTCACCATTGACCACCACGTGCCAGTGGCATCGGCTCGTGCCCGGCTGGGCTCTCTCCCAGCCCGGCCTTGGCTCCGGCTCTCCTCCCTTACACAGGTCATCTTGGAAAAAATGACATGTCATCTTGAAAATTCTGGTTCCAAGATGGCAAATCCTCTTCCGAAAAAGAGCACTTCCAGGGCAAGGGGAGGGACTTCTGGTGGTAAAGGTCAGTGGCTAGGGGATGGGGCTTCTGGTTCTAGGATGGCATCTGAGGGGTGGGCAACCTGTCAAAAGGTGGGGTTTAGCAGTTTGACAGGGGTATATCTTTGCAACCCTTGATAGCTCACCAAAACTTCATCCTGCCAAAATAATTGCCCACTCCTGGCTTAGGGGTATACTAGTAGATTTCACACCAGAGCAAACTCAACTAGTTGACAAATTTTACATAGATTATAATACATTTGAAAGGGATGTCACCACATAATTTCAGCCTCAAATTATACCTACCCTATAAATTGTTATAATCTTTGTTGAAAATGTTTGGTAGAGTCTAGATATTTAAGATTTGATTGCTATTCAAATTACTCTGCATCTAACCTGCCTTTCCATTTGCTCTGTTTTATGTGTCAAGAATCTGAATGCAAGTTTCATGTAATCAGCTGAGGCAGGACACTTTTTGCCCAAACCAGAAACCCCAAGGCTCCAGCTACTGCAGGAATGTGTGTGCATGTGGTTGAGTGGGAAGGATATCATTAAAGGAGAAACTTGAATAAATAGCTACAAGCTGGCCATAAATAATTTTTTAGAAGAAACCTTATAATTTCCAAACTGTCAGAGATATGAGGTTCTGGAACAGCTTTCTAATAAAAGCATGGTGGGCATTGGAACCTAACTAGTTCTAAAATAAAGTTTAATCCATTTATGAAAGGGATTATAATGATATGTTTGCATGTGACAGCAAGGGACTGAATTCAACTGAGTCACAGGACTTATGTTCCTATGGGGTATTCATTATTTTTAATCATGCAAAATGCAGCTTCTTCCCTCAAACTTGTATGCAACAGTTTACTCTCTAAGATAGGTGATCTTTTTTATATTATTGAATGAAAGAAATTTAGGTCTAAACTGTTTGGGTTCTTTCTATATGGGAAAACTGCAGTGCTGTTAGCCAGAGACCGTGCCAACTCAGATCCTCTCTGAGTCAAGGAGTAAGGGTGCTTGTGATAGACACACCGCTGGCTTTCCCACCAGAACAATTCCATATGTTTGAAGAAAGCACAAAAATTTCCACTGTGCATATTTGACAGAGCAATAGAACAGTGCTAAGTCTAGTCATTGTCTTGTCCTCAGCTTATACACACTTGGCTTAAATCCACCTTGACTGTTTTCAGGCAAGAAAGCTCTCCTTTGCTTTGCTACCATCTCTGCCTAAACCCTTCCTTGTCCTCACTTTATTAATCTGTCTTTAGTTTCTTGGCTTCTGGAACAGAAAACTGAAAACTAGACTCTAGTGGCTGGAAAAGGGCAGAGCTTTAAGCTTGGGGCAGACCAGGGCTAATAGTGCTGGTGCCAGGGTCAGGCCTGCCTAGCCCAATGGAGAATTCACTATGAAAAAGCTGAATGTGCAGGAATAAATGGCTTGTTTTAATACAAGAATAAAATTATACTTATGAGATAACAGCTCTTCCAAGTTCTTACCGGGAGCAAGTGCAGGAGGCAGGGAAGAGATGAGTACTAGGTTCTCCCTGCTGGAAAGTTTGTGACGGGATGGTAAGAAGATACACAGCAAAATAACTGGAAATGCTAATCTGTGGAATCAGTCGCATAAAAGTTGTACTCAGCAAGACTGAGACCTTCAAAGGAGTTGATCAGGGGTATGAATCCAAATCAAATTTCAAAGGGAGCAAGGAACCTTTAAAAAACATTCTAAAGCCGCTACTCCTGCGCAGCCTCAAGTCCTCCTGAAGCTACTGAATTCCTTTTGAGGGTGTTCTGCACTTCTGAGGGTTGGACCCTGACAAGACAACTGACTCACTGTTCAAACAACGTACAAGACTTAGGAGCAGATCTAGAAGTGCAGTAAGATAGTGTCTATTAAGTTTCACTGTAGTTTCAATAATGTATTCTGCACCAAGAATTTTGATGATGATCATTGACAGAGGGTAGGTTTAGGCTAGATATCAGGAGGTGCTACTTCATGGTCAGGGTGGCTAGGATCTGGAACCAACTTCCAAGCAAAGTGGTGCTGGCTCCTACCCTGGGGGTCTTTAAGATGAGGTTAGATGAATCCCTTGCTGGGGTCAGTTGACCCCAGTAATCTTTCCTGCCATGGCAGGGGGGCAGACTAGATGATCTACTCAGGTCCCTTCCGACCCAAGAAACTATGAAACTATGACAATTCAGGAATTGCACATAGCTAATTACATAAAAGACTTATGAAGCTCTCCATCTGAGTAACTGGATTTTTCCTCCCCACCTGCCTCATATTACTCAATTCATATTTGCCAAACAGTTACAAGGTTCATAACAAGCTACTGAAGAGAGTTGGCAAATGCACAAAGGCATGTACTGGCCAGGAAAACTAAGGAAAAAGACTGTATTTATTAGGGCTGTGCAAAGCTTTGGTCCCTGATTCAATTCAGCAAAGATTCATCCCAATTCAGTGGCTGAATCTCTGAATCTAAATCAAATCAGAGGACCCTTTAATCTCTCCAAATTGAATCAGAACCCTCTGAATCGATTCAGAGAGATTCAGAAAGATTTGGAGATTTGGACATAGAGACAGCTTTAAATGTTTTTTCTACATATCTCTAGGTAGCAGGGGCTCATGAGTGCTGCAATATTGGGGCGCATAGTGTGTCCCACAGAAGCATGGGGGACTCCCCAGCACGCTTGGCAGCAGACCCAGAAGTGGACCATAAGCACTCAACACCTACACAGTCAAATGGGTCACTAACTGGCTGGAGGGCCGCACCCAGAGAGTGGTGGTGGACAGGTCCTATTCAACCTGGAGGGATGTGGGCAGTGGGGTTCCACAGGGCTCGGTCCTTGGGCCCGCGCTGTTCAACATCTTCATCAGCGACTTGGACGAGGGGGTAAAAAGCACCCTGTTCAAATTCACAGACAACACTAAGATATGGGGGGAAGTGGGCACGCTAGAAGGGAGGAATAGGCTACAATTGGACCTAGACAGGTTACAGGGACGGGCAGATAAGAACAGGATGGGTTTCAACACCGAAAATTGCAAGGTGCTGCACCAGGAGTGACAAGAAATAATGGTCACAAGATGGCAGAAGGTAGATTCAGACTAGAAATCAGGAGGCACTACTTCACGGTCAGGGTGGCTAGGATCTGGAACCAACTCCCAAGAGAAGTGGTGCTGGCTCCTACCCTGGGGGTCTTTAAGAGGAGGCTAGATGAACACCTTGCTGGGGTCATTTGACCCCAATACTCTTTCCTGCCATGGGGGTCGGACTTGATGATCTGCTCAGGTCCCTACCAACTATGAAACTATGAAACTTCTGGTCCACTTCCAGGTCAACCAGGGAGTGCACTGGAGGACCCCAATGCCCCCCACCTCGGTGACTGGTGCCTCATGAGTCTGGGGGAGGGGCTTCTGGGGTCCCTCTGTGGCCATTCACTGAGCCAGGGAGGCATGGGGGTGCCCCCCAGCGTGCTCCCTGGCATACCTGGAAATGGTCCAGAAGTACTTCTGTTCCTCTTCTGGGTTCACTACCAAGCACATGGAGGGCCCCCCCACACTCCTGTGGGATGCTCCATCCGCTCCAGCATCACAGCATTTATGAGCCATGCTGGTACCTCGAGGTATGTAGAAAAAACATTTAAAGCTGTGTCTGTGTGCGAATCGCTGACTCTCTGAATCAGCATCGTATCTTCAGATTTGGATTCAGCTGAATCTGAATCAACTAATTGAATCATTGCCCCTGATTCGGGCCAAATCCAAATCAAATAGGGCCTGCTTCGCACACCCCTAGCATTTATCTGCTTAAGATTGTGATCTTTCTCATACAGAACAGCTGTCCATGTTTGGTAGATGTTTGGAGTTTACCCCAGTTAGCAAATAGTGCTGTGCAAAGCTTCAGTTCACAATTTGATTCGGAGAAGATTCTGCCCAATTCGGAGGCTGAATCTCCAAATCTGAATTGAATCAAGAGAAGCTTTAAAATTTCTGAATCAATTCAGAGCCTCCAAATTGATTCAGAAAAGATTCAGAGATTTGGAGGTAGTCTTTCAGGTGAACAGAAACTGAGAATAGGGAGGGAGAGCATACGGGGAAGGATTGATATCTTTAGCTGGCCAGTGACTGTGATCTCTCCCTGAGTCCCCTTCCAATCACAGTGCTCTGGAAACTGCATATAAGCCCCTGTTTGCAGGCTTTCTGTGCCAGCTGGGAGCTGTCTCTGCCTAAGCAACAACATCTAAAAGGTACTGGACTGGCTTGGCTTCCTAGTCAGTCTCCTACTACTTTTTGGTCTTGGAAAGGATTAGATATAGCTTAGGTTACTAACTAGAATCCCTCTGCTTATCAATTTCTGTCAATTTATATTTCTTAATTTAAAAATTTATATTTTTTAAAAAGAAAGTTGTGTTTTCCTGGCAGTGTGATCCATCACTGCAGGGAAGTGCACTTTACACACACTCACACACATACATCATAGAAGAAGAAATCAGATATTATTACAACACAGAAGAAGTCAGGCATTCATAGAAGAAGAAGAGATTTTATAGAGTTATTAATATTATTAGTTATAGTTATTAGTTACATACAGATTAAAAACAACAGAGAAGTCAGACATTCAGTCATAGAAGAAGAAAAAGAAGAGATTATTTTAGTTATACAATACACACAGAACAGTAAACACAACACAAAAGAAGTCACAGATTCAAATTAACATAACAGATGTCAGAGAGTCACAGAAGAAGAGATCAAATTATATATTATGTACACTACAGACAACACAGGAATCAGATACAGAGTAACACAAATTAGAGTCGAAGAAGAAGAAGAGAATAGATATTTTAGGTACAGTACACAACAACACAGAACAGTAAACCAAACAACACAGAAGAAGAAGTCACAGATTCAGAGTAACATAAGTCATAGTCACAGAATAAGAGATCAAATGTATACAAGTATTATTAATCATACCTACAATCACACTACAGGCAACACTGAACATAGATACAGATTAACACAATACAACAGGTCAGTGAGTCATAGAAGAAGAAGAAGAGAACAGATATTTTTGCCCAGTAGGCCAAACTGGGCAAAACACTATACAACAACACAGAACAGTAAACAAAACACAATACAAAAGAAGTCAGATACAGTCAGTCATATATCAGAAAAGAAGAAGACATATATTCTATCATTAGTTACCCACAGAAACACATTTTCCAGCACAGGAAAGATTAATATGAAGTGTGCTGGAAAGACAGGTGCCAGGTCTTCTGGCAGGGGAGGGAGAGGGGCTAGAGGGGATAAGGGGACAGATAGAGCTACAAGTTCCCTCCCCCTCCCCCAATATAGACACATCCTCTTTTTCCTGGCAGCTATGAATCTTCTGCTGCCAGTGGAAGCAAGGAGGTGGGAGCAGTACCTGTACCTGCACCTGCACCACCTCCCCTAACTCCAGAAATAGGCACCAGCAACAGAATAACAGTCTCCTCGATCCCAATTTCATCTTTCAATGTGAGCCTTCTGCTGCCAGAGGAGGAGCTGGATCTGGAACCAGGGGACCTAAGTGCCCTAGCAAAAAAAATTTGGGGGCCCAAGGAGGAATCTGACTTTGTGGTCCACATCCCTCAAAGTTCTCTTAGACCCAGGTCTTCTTGTCAGGAAGGCACCTCAGAGGAGGTTGTGGAGGCAAGTGGCTCACCTGAGTCAGCTCCTCCTGCTGTTGTGCCTCTGCCTGCTGAGGAAGGGGATAAGGCAGGCTCCCTACCCTCAACCCAGAAGTGGGGGAGTACTGTAATGTGGGATCATTTTGAGGTGGCAGATGATCCCAAGTTTGCTATCTGCCAGCACTGCCAAAGACAGATCAGCTGGAGCAAGAAGGTGAGACACTTCACCACTATGGTGATGCTGCTGCATCTCAGGAGGCAGCACCCCCTTGGCCTTCTTTCTCCTCAGGCTGGCACCAGTGCGAGCATGCCCAAAGGGAAGTCCCCAGCTTGCTTCAAAGCCCCTGTCCCCTGAAGCAGAGACAGGCCACTCTGGAGTGATGGGGAAAAGCTGCAGACAGAGCAGGGCACTTTGCAAGGGTGAGTCAGATCACCCAGAGCACTGGGGAGATGCTTGCTCTGGATGGCCAGCCCTTCTCCTTAGTTGAGCGGCCAGGGTTCAGGCGGCTCATGGTGCACATGGCCCCATCTTACCAAGTGCCCACACACACCACCCAGGCTGCACCTCATAGTCAGGGATGCCTTGTAGGGGGACAGGGCTGCCAGGGATAGCACCATCACTACCACCCAGCTCATTTCCAAATGCAGGAAGGTGGAGGGCTACTTCCAAGAGAGCATCAAGGAGGGCAAGATGCTGTGGGAGAAACAGGCAGAGCTGTGCATCCTGGAGCACAAAATCATGCAGGATGTGGAGACTTGGTGGAACTCCACATATCTGATGCTCGCAAGGCTGGTGGAGCAACAGGAAGCCATCCATGAGATGGCCTTGCTTGTGGAGATTGGGATTAGTGGTCCCCTTAACAGAGCTGAGTGAGATACCATCTCCCAGATCTTGGTGGTCCTCAAGCCCTTCCTTGAGGCCACCAAGACCCTCAGCACTGCTGATGCCCTCCTCAGCCAGCTGATCTCCATAGTGAAGGAACTTGAGAATCAAATGGAGAAGTTCCAGCAGGGGATCAGTGTTCCTGGTTGGGGCAGGCCATGTCACCAGACATGCAGGCACTGGTGAGATGGCTGAAGGAGGGCATTAGCATCTGGCTGGTTCCCTTGTGATCCAGTACAGTCAACATGCTGGTGGGCATGTGTGACCCGAGGGTGAAGGGGAACATGTGCACTGGCAGCACCAAAACCCTTGATCACTGGACACAGGTGCTGGTTAACAGAGTCAGGTGAAGGGCAGAGGCGAGGGGGTGAGGAAGAGGGGGATCCACTTTCCCTTGCCAGCACTCCCAGCACCAGCACCATCCAGTCTCCTCCACACCAGCCGCTGCCAATGTGGTCCAACATGGGCTAATGTGAGCCAAGGGCATAGCACACCAGACCCCAGCCTCAGGTAGGTAGCACCGAGGCTTCAGGGACTACATATCTTGTTGAGGATGTGGAGCCACTGGACTGTGACCCCTTGGCCTACTGGGCAAGCTGCAGCCAGATGTGGCAGGATCTGGCCACAGTTTCCTGAGAACACCTGTCCTGCCCAGGAACCAGTTTTCTGAGCAAGAGAGTGTTCAGCATTGCTGGGGATGTTGTAATACCCCACTGCACCTGCTTGGATGCTGGTTTGGTGGAACAATTGGTATTCTTGAAGGGGAACCTCCCACTGCTGGGGGTCCCCAAACTCCACCTGCAGACAGACTGAGTGCCACCCTCTTCACTCTGTCTGCACCTATTTCCATTTTATTTTTTTACACCACTTACTGCCTCGCTGTCAGAGCTGCAGGAGGCACTCACTGCATCATTAACCAGCAGGGAAAGAATATGTTCCTGCTGAGCTTCCATGCCAGGATGAACTTGGAGGTATGGGCTGGGGCTATGGGGGTGGAGGAGGCCCCAGGTCCTGGACATGACCACTAAAACTGTACTCTGCCAGCATTGGGGAGGCCTGGTGGGACTGCTGGGGCCCCAGCAGCCCTGTAAATGCCAGGACCAAGGATCCCCCTGGTGAAAGGTGGGTAGGAGGCACCATAACCTCCACATGCAAACACAGAGTTGTGGTTGGGGAAAGCCCAGACCTGTCACATCATTGACAGACCTGAGGCTTGATGGTTGCAGTGAAGTTGTGCAGCTCCAGGTGAGCTTAGCTTAGCTGCCTGGGATGCCAGTTTTCGGGTTGAAAAGAAGCCAGAGGCTGGCATGCAATACAGGCAAGAAAGCCAGTCAGTGAAAATGGAAATAGAGGCATCAGTGGGTGAAGGACAAGCTGGGGTGAGGGGGAAAGGGAGATGTAGCAGCGTAGATAAAAGTGCAGAGGTACCTGGGGTGTCAGATATCTGGCATGCCAGGCCAGCCTCTGGCTTCTTTACTACTCCTCCCATCCAGGAACAATACACAGATACACCAAGTGCAGGTGCTTCCTCAGCTTGACAAAGGTTTTTTAACCAAAAGCTTGTTAAGATATATTTCTCTAACTATTTGGGGAGTGGGGGTTTAATAATAAACATATAAGCATAAAAACACAACATAACCCATCACACACACAAGTAACACATCATTTATATATCCAACACAACATCTCAATTTGTTCCATTTCCTTTTATAAAAATTCTTATTTCAGTAACCGTAAGCCGCTTACCCCATGATACAATCAAGGAAAAACCCTCTCCATAAAATCAAAACACAACTGCTCACTGTCCCAGCTTTCTCTAACTATTCAGTTGGTCTACTAAAAGACACCAAACTGACCCAAAGGACCTTGTCCGCCAGTGCCATGTCCTTAGACCATCAGCCCTAACACCTGTCCCTGATCAGCTGACTGGAAGCACGCGGGGCCCTGGGCACATCTAAGCCCCAGGGCTGGGGCTGGCAGAGAGTTTTCTCTGGCAGCTGCTGGAGAAGAAGCTCCTGCAGGAGAGGAAAAAAACGACTCTAGTCTGTGACAGTTTGGCTGCTTGCGATGTTGCTGGTGCTACAGTGCTTACCCGTTGTTATTTAAAGTGGTGGACCCAACTGAGGCCATAGTGGAGGAGGAGACCTCATTGGGGCACACTACTGGGTTGTGTAGAGTCCCCAGCACCAGTGAGGGCGCACCTTAACACGTACACTGTCACCCACCCATGTCACGAGTTTTGCCTGTCAGCAGCCTGAGGTACAGGTTCCCAGAAGCCCCTGCACCTATCTCCTTGAAAGCTGGTAGGCTTTGTGGCCTCAGTCATCAGGGCCTAGCAGACCTGCAGTTTTCAACCCCCTGTGCACAGACACAGACACAGTCACACAATTCCCCATGTCACAAGTTTTGTTTGTCAGTAGCTTGAGGTGCAGTTTCCCAGAACCCCCTGCACCTATCTCCTTGAAACTTGACAGGCTTCATGACCTCAGCAGGAGCTAGCAGACCTCCAGTTTTCACCTCTCTGTGGCTTAACACACACACACGACATGAGTTTTGCTTTCAATACTTTGAGATACAGTTTCCCAGAAACCTCTACACCTATCTCCTTGCACCTTGGCAGGCTCCATGACCTCAGAAGGGGCTACCATCCTGGCATGTTTCATCTGAGTCAGCCAAAAAATGACGAAGTTACAGGTATTTCAGTGATTCCCCATTATACTCTAAGGCCAAATCTCCGAATCTCTCTGAATTGGAGCCAAATCTTCTGAAGCTGATTCAGCCAAATCGATTCAGAACAACAATCTGAATTGAATTGCTGGCCTCCGAATCAATGAAATCTGAATCAAATACATCCCTATTCGCACAGGCCTAGCAAATAGGTACAGCAAAAGCTCTGTTATCTGGCATCCCCCGGGAATGGGGGAAGCTAGTTAATCAAAAATGCCAGTTAATCAAATATGCCACATCCAGTGCACTACGCGTCCACATCAGCGTGCCAGGGGAGAGGGAGGAGGGCCCCGTGCAGGCTGCTTTGCCCCAGGCCATGGTCCACAAGGAAGAATCACGGCAAGTGGGACTCAGCTCACAGTGGTGAAACCAGAAGTGGGACTCCCCATTTTGCTTTTGCCATGTCCCTCAGAAGGAAGATTTGTTTTGACAGATGCCGGTTCATGGAGCTTTCTGGTTGGTAAAGTGACAGATAACATGGCTTTTGCTGTAAATAAACTCTGATGTAACTCTTATTTCTAAAGTTACAACTCTCTAATGATATTTTGTGCGTTTGCCAGATTACAGCAATTCACTTCTACTGTCCTGTCTGTCATGTTTTTCATTACCAATGCAAACATCTTTTAATACTTATTTTTATGGATAGATTATTTTAGCCACTTTCTTTTTCTAATTCTTATTACTTTCTTATCTCCCTGTCTATTTACTATCTCCTTTTTCTTTCTCAAAAGCACGCATAATTCTTTTTCAAAGCTAACAAAAGGCATTTATACACTCCTTGTCCATTAATAGACCCATCACTGACTACCTTTATTGTCTCCTGAAGATGATCTCATATCCCTCCTTATGGGAGGGTCTTTCTTTTAACTAACTGTCTGTCTACCCAAGATGACTAATTACTCTTACAAGTAGTAAGGCTAGCTATATGAAGCTGGACTTCAGTCTAACCTGAACACTAGTAACCTATCCTGGCTGCCTGTCATCCATTACCTAAAGAATGGAACAGATTGGATGAGGAGGGCTCTGTTAGACGGCATAAGTCAAGGTAACCATAAGTCAGCATAACCATAGATTCATTCTTCAGGCTCTTGCTTGAGGCATTGAGGGAGTCTATATTACAAGTTTCAAGAACAAGATTAAAGTCACTGTAACGAAAGGGGCCTGAGAGATGCCATGAGCAATCTCCAGAACCCTGAATGGGCTGAACAAGCTCGCAAAACAATGAAAAACTTATCCCCGGAGCAGGAAGAAGCAGGGCTGTGACAACATGCGGCACCACCACTGCAGTCTAAGGGCCAACTGTCAATCAAGCTGGACAGTACTGGGCTGATGACATCAGCCCCCAACACCACTGCAGGAGATTTAAAAGACACTTGGAGTGCCGGGGAGTGGGAAGGAGAGCTTGCCTCTGGGTGAACTGCACCCGAGGGAGAGGCAGGCTTGAGACACCCAGGCAGAGAGGTGTCATAGCCACAAGTGCTCAATTCATACAGAGCTGCATAGGCTTTGGGTATCTGAGGCAAGGGAACCACGCCTCAACCCAGCAACTAACCCAGCCTTCTTAAGGAGCTGGTAGAGTGGCATACTGGCTAACAAGGACATTAACCTGAATAGGAGCAACTCTTTTGGGAATAGGCTCCTGTTCGTTTCTTTCCTATTTTTTTTTTTTTGGTCTTTATTTTATGGGAAGAAATCATTAGAATCTGGACACCCAGAGTCCTTCCATCAGGGCTTAACACAAAAGTTAACCCCTAGTAGATCAGAGGCTATTTAGCCAAACTGGAGAAGTCCAGGTAGTGCCTTCAGGATTGTCCGTGAGAGAACCTGGATCAGACTGGACTCCAGCAACATAATTCATCACCTCAACACCAATGGCTGGCATGTGGCTGGGAGTGTAGGAGAGGTGCAGCCCCCTTCATCAACCGCTCTAGCATCCATGAGTAACCCCAAGTGGGAGCTCTGTATTTACAACCACTGAATCCCTCCTATCTATTTGTTACCATCAAAGTCATGGGAGGAGAGTTGAGGGGAGGCCTAGCTTGGTGGGAACCCAGAAAAAGTCCAGCATCAGATAAATAGGAGCATTACAGTCACATTATTAGTTAATTGATCTAAAACCTAATTGATAATTCATTAATATGGTTTGAATGTCAGGTTTTAGGTTTTCATGACTTGCTTTGGCTGTCTATTGCTGCACCTGTGCAAAAGCTTTATACAGTAGCAGCTGAGCTGGGCTTGCCTACACAGACAGGAACAAGCTCTGGAAGTGACTAATTGGAAAAGGAGGATTCAGAGTTTGTTTTACCTATAACAAACTGAGGAGGTAAATATCCTCCTTGAAACTGCAGCTCCTTTATCAGACCCATGTTGTATTGCATTTTGTAAAGCAAGTCAAAGGTTTTTAAAATGTGAGAAAATAAACTAATATAAAAGCCAGTTCTCTGCCTAATTTGGCCTGGGAAACATTGACTTTCCTCCTTACATCATTCATACTGTAACAACTTTAAGCAAGAAACTTGTTTCCCTGAGAAAAACTCTTTGGCCTAACACAAAGCCAGAATTGTCCATCTTCCTGGCTATTCAGAATACAGGTAATGTCACGGAACCCTTAATGAAGCTTTCCCTTGATGAATCCATCAAGAGTTTTTCTCAGTTAGGGAAACAAGCAGTGGTTTATTAAGAACCCAAGAAATCTGTTGTCAATCTAAGAGGAAAACTGATCAGCAAAGATGTAAAAGAGATGTTTCTTTTTTTGTCTCCAACAATGGCTCTACTCTCATTTCCCATCCACTCCCTATGTTATTCCCAGTCCTCTCACCTGACATTCTCACAGCACTAACACAACACCTACATGCATCAGTGGTGTTTTTATCATTGCCTGCAAGAGGCAGCAACAGTCCTGCATGCTCTCATTTCCTTCAGGGAAGCTACCCTGGAGAGGAACTGTTTGCAGATGATGCTGTGGTACCTATCTACACAGGTACATATCTACACTGCCTTCTTCCTGACTTGAGACTGACATGGCTAACTACCTCTCTCTATCAAAACTGAGAACCAGTTGTGGGAGAAGCAGGCACATGGGGGCTAGGAATGAAGAAAAGGGTAAAAAACTAAGGATGAGGAGGAAAAATTTGACGAATTTTTTTGTATAAAATGCTTTGCAAGAGAGACAGAAATACTTTCAAATATCCTCTTTTGTCTGATATATAAATGTTTTTAATTAAAAAAACTAACAGTTGGTCTTATTTTAACAGACCAGCATGGAAGATTTGTTTAGTTTTTTGTTTGCTTGCTTTGTTTTGTTTTGGTGGAACTTCAAAATGTTGGTAGGCAATTGTGAAGAAAAAACACATTCTCTTCATTGACTTTTTGCATAGGAAAAAAAATTCATTTCCTGATCAGCCTTAGGAAAAAGGCAAGAAGGAGAAAATTGGATAGAAAGGTCTGAGATAATGTAACTGCAGAAAATACTTGAGGAGACTCCTGTGGGGAATGAGATCACTGTTAAATACACACAGGCATATCAACACATACACAAATCAGCCTATTTTAATATCCTCTACTTAGTTAATATGCTACATAGTTAATATTCATTAAAATAGGGTAAAGTGCATTAAGCGTCACCTTAAAATTGTGCTCTTTAGTTAATACACATTAAGACAGGCTAATACACATTTTCATAGTACCTCACAATGGAGGTACTAGACTTAATGCGCATTTACTGAAGCATGTTAATGCACATGTAGACACGCCCACAACATATCAAGAAAGAAGTGTCATTACCCAGTAACTGTAACAGTTAATGGCAAAAAATCTCACATTAATGGCTTCTCTTCTTAAAAGACCTGAAAAATGGTCTACATTTTTATTTGAAAAAGATTACTGCTCCTAAGGATAGCCAGACACACCCCTGCAGGTCAATAGCAAGTTCACTGCATGAACAAAGGAAAGAGAGAAGCAATCCAGAATTTGCTCTGAAAATAAGAGACTTGGAAATCATGGACACTGCCCTTAACTCCTCCACTTTTTCCTTCAAAATGTTTGACAAAACAGGATAGATTTTGCCTAAAAGAGAAGTCAACACACACAGGTTAAAATGAACAGGATACTACATATTAACCAGTACCAAATTGAGAAATATTAGTCTCCTTACATTAGGCAGCAGGTTACTGCATGTAGTTTCAAATACATTTCCAAGCACATATTTTCTTTCTTTCTCTCTTTCCTTCTATTTTTACCTTTTTTCTCATTTGCTGTATTTTAAAATTCCCTCTTGATTTCACCTTGTCTCTTGCCCTTACAAATTTGTTTTTACAATAATCCTGTTTTAACCATCAGATACTCAGCCAAAGCATACCGATTGTTTATGTTCCCTAGATTGTTACTCCTAAATCTAAAGGGGCAGGACCGAGAATAGTTTAAAACTCTGAGACCAAGAAACTAAATGAATAATAGTGTGTCATCAGGGAACAATTAGATAGGCTGAATCTCCTGGAATCAGCAGGTATCCTACACTGGGATGTTCTCTGAAAATCTACCATAAGAGAGCTTGAGGGTAAAAAAAAAAAAAATGAATGTTTCCAGTGTTACCCAGCACGGACACCTGACAGAATGGGGATGATTGCAAAAGGCTACATGATTGAGGGGCACAAAGTCTGTTCTTGTCATAACCACCCACAACATGCTCAATTAATCCTACAGGAGGATTCTGCTCCTTTTCTTCTTGATATCAGTAAGTTTACACAGGGTAAATTAAGAGTAGAATTTATCACAAAGATCCTAAATCCATTCACCTCTGAGGCAATGAGATATCTTGCTTTAACTCTTATACTTGGAGTGTTCCCTAATCTTTAGTAGCTCCTTACTGCACAAAAAGTCTCTTTCATTTGCAGGTAAGATACTAACTCAAGCGAGTAAAAGTATTAGGGTACTTCCTGCCCTAAAGTAGCAGTTCCAGCTTTTTTTATTCATTTCACCTATGCATCACTTTTTCTTTTTTTGGTCTATTTAATCTTTGCTCTTTTTGTGCTTTGTGTGGTACACTTAGGTTCTTCTGACCTTATATTTGAAAGATCAGGTAAGTTAATAATTATGCTATGCCTATACTTAGGGGAGGGAATGGAATTCTCTTTCTTGTTAAAAATCTCTCAGTAAAGGTTTAATACTAAAAAAAGACCCCAAACCTATTGTGAGCTTCAGCCTGATTAGAAACATGACTGGCCTACAACTCCCAGCAGCTGCTACTGCTCCTGACAAAATATCAGCTTCCTTGGAAGGCAGGAATTGAGTTCAATAAAAGAGGGAAAACAGGGAGCACATGGAATACAACCCAGTCTGCCCAGTGCTAGATCCCTAAGTGAACAACTACACCAGGCACCCCATGTATTACCTAACCTGTCAAACAGAGATTGATTCCTGAACCTGGCCCCTGCATTTCCCTACCTGCTTCCTTCTTACCCACACAGCTGTCGTGCTTCAGGGAAGGGAAGTGTGTGTCACCTTTCGAAGAGATTACTGGGTGGTCTGTTCTGGAATACACACACTGCCTGAAGCAATACCAAATCATAATAAACAAGTCCCTTACAATCCCCCATCACTCCAGATTCCAGCTAGGCTGATATAATCTTCATTTTCTCTTTGAAAAGAAAAAAATAGACATCCTAACGGAAGGAGAAGAGGCAAGCGATTTATTGATATCACCCTTCTGCCAATATGTGTCCCAGCCCATATGTGTGTAAAATGTGGTGTTAATCATCTTCCATTCCCTTCCCCCTATACTCCCCATGGGAATATGCTGATTTAATTACATCATCCCAGGTGAGCTGACTGATGGTGAGGCTGCTCACCAATGATATCATGCAAAGAAGAGGTCAACCCACAGGCTTTGTGGCCTTATTAGAAGAATAATTAAAACCAGATCGGACTACTGCAGGAATTACTGTGGGATATTGCAGAGAACCAAAGGCCTTACTAAATTCGGGAAGAAGAAGGGATCCAGAAAGGAGATTGCATCTGCCCATAATGTATGTGTGAGTTAGATGACACATGTGAGAGAGCTTTACAACGCAATATGGCTGAGTTCTATGGCATCATTATCTTCAAAAGATCCACAAGTACTTTAAAGATCCCAACAGGGCAGGGAAGTTACTTCCCTCACCTCTGAAATGCCACCAGCTCTGCATGAAATATGATGCACCACATCTGCAACATTAAACTATGCTGTCTTCAGGAAGGGAAATGAAAATTAATTGAAACAATAAGGATAAGCTAAGGAGGCAGAATTTAATAAGATAGTATCACTTCACCAATTTACCATGGCTCACTCTTCTGATATGTGTTCTGCAGTCTTTAATGTTCACAGGCAGTCATAGATCTGTTATATATCTTGGGAAAAAGAATGTACTTTCAGTAGCACAATATTTCTTTGACAAGTGTCAAGCAGTCATTTGGAAGGGGACTCCAAAGAAAGTGTGTCAGATAACACTATTATTTTCAATAAATGCTTAAACAGATATAAGTTGAATTAAAATGTTTCTTTTAAATGTATTGCTTTTATACCACTGGTATTTCATATCAGCTTAGGCCAGCTTTGAATACATCTTCAATGTGTGTGAATAAATAAAAATATATATGGATATAATGAGATTCCTTTGAAAATCTGGCCCACCAGATACTACCATACTATTGAGGCAGTTGCTGGCTTTGTTAGTCCATTTCATCCCTGGTCTCCAGGATATGGGAAAATAGACCAATACTCTAGATATGATGTACCTGCTTCTTTTTTGTCTTTGCCTTTTTACAGAAATGCCAGGTACCAGGAAGTGGTCAAGAAAGGGGGTGTTGTATGTATGACTGTCACTCATACTCAAATATGTCTGCTACTGATACTTTAAATCAGTTTCTACACATAGGGTTCAGGAAATGTGCCAGGGCAAGTTGGCGTCTATGGGCATTTGTACACGATATGGGGGTTTCATTCTCTCTAAATTTAAGCAGTGTTTTTTTAAAAACACTGCTTCAATTTAAGGCGAAGTAACCCCCCGTGTCATATACACCCGTGTTCACCTGATCCTTACCTGCCACTCCAGCAGCAGGGAGGGGAGAGCGAGATGCTGATGGGCAGAGTGGTCGCAGAGCTGCTGGTTGGGGGAGCAGCTGGTGCTTCCCTCCACAACAGCGGTGGCCCTGCCCCAGGCAGGACCCACCCACGGGCACCCGGCTCAGGGGCATTGTGGAGGGAACCTCGGGGGGCACCTGGCTCGGGGGGCAGTCTTGGGAGGGCACCACAGCCGCGGAGGGAAACACCAGGTCCCCACGCAGCTCAGGCAGGCAGGCAGGCTCCAGGGGAAAAAAAACATAGATTAGGCTCAATGCTTTGGCCTTGAATTGACATAGCTTTAGAAGTCTGCCATCAAATCATGCTGTTAGGATGACATCAGTAGTGGTAGAGTGGTAGTATGTGCAGTGACTTCTAGCATGCCATTCAAGAACAAAGTAAATAATGTAGGGGCAAGCTCACAACCCTGTTTAACCCCATGGACTACAGGAAAAACATCAGATGAGTTGGCACCCACTGATACGTGGGCCTGCATGTTGTCATGGAATCAGCGTATGAGGTTAATTAATTTCTCTAGGTTGAACTTTGCAAGAAGTCACCAGAGAGCAGACTGTCCAACAGAGTCTGAACGCCTTACTAAAGCTGACAAATGCAACATACAGAGGCACTTGTTCAGCAGCTTTTTCCTGAAATTGATGTAGGGTAAATATCATGTCATCAGTGCTGCATGATGAACAAAAATCACACTGGGATTCAGGGAGTACATCATCTGCAATAACCTGGAGCCTTTTCAGCAACAGCTTACCGAGGGTCTTACCAGCTATGGAGAGGAGCAAAATGCCAGGATAATTGCCACAGTCACATCTGTCCCTTTTGTGCTTGTAGATGGTTACAATTTTGTCATCTTTGATATCCTGGGGTAAAGCCTTGTTTTCCCAGCAGAAAGTAAATAGGTTTAGCAAAGCTTTGTGACGTGTAGAACCACTGTATTTAAGCACTGCAGCTGGAATTTTGTCAGCTCCAGCTGCCTTTCCATTTGCCATTTCCATAAGTGCATTCTTAGTCTCTTCATTTGCACTTGACTCACTATTGAAGAGGGTCACAAAATGTTCTTTCCATCTTTCTAATATCATACTGTGCTCAGTCAGCAGGATGGTGCCATCATTGGAAAGAATTGGAAAGGCATTGGCTCTTTGTGGTCCATACATGAACTTGAACTCCTGAAAAAAGCCTCAGGTGTTATTAGTATCAGCAAGAGCTTGTAGCTCTGGTGCTTTGTTTTTCCACCAAGTGTCCTCCATCTCCCACAGCTTTTTCTGCACTTCAGATTTTGATTTCTTGAAGGCTTCTACAGCCATGAGAGAGGAGGGGTTGTTCAGTTTAACTTGGTGCATGGCTCAGTGAGCCACAAGGAGTCCTTGAATATTGTTGTTATTTGCAGCAATCCAGTCCACATTTCATTGAGTTGGGACACTGAGGACATCTTTGGTGGTTGATTGTGCTGCAGTTTGAAAGGAACCCCACTTTTCTTCAACAGTTTGGTTTGTTCTTGCATTGGCACAGTTTGATAGTGTACCATGAGTGGAAATTGCTAATTGGGTTCTCTCCTCTTCCATGTGAAATTTCGAAACATTGACACATTGGTTCAGTTTTGGAGCAACTTTCTGTCTAGGAGTGTGAATCCTGATGTTCAATTTAGTACGGATAAACTGGTGATCTATGTTATATAAAAGCTACTGTCACCTGCACGTTGAAAAATCCTACTACAAATGTCCTTTTTTTCCAACTGAGTACTCTGAAGTATGAAAGATTTAATATGCTATAATACAAGGGTAGGCAAACCCATTGCAGGGATGGGCAACCTCCATGTGTGGCATGTGGCAGATCAGAGAGGAAGCAGGGAGCACAGGGCAGAGAACTTGTAGCAGAGCAGTAGATGGGGCAGGGAGCATAGGGCAGAGAGCAGGGAACAGAGTGGCTCTCAGGGAGCGTATTGAACTTAAGTTGTGGTATGTGCGCCAAAGAGTTTGGCTCCTACTCCAATACAATAACTATTCCCAAGGTGCTTTAAAGTCAAATCAATAGAAGCATGTAGGAAAATAAAACACACTAGTATGCTATATATCAGAGCTCTCTAATCAAGACAAGGTGGTCACACTTACGTCCACTGGTAATTGCCAAAATATGTGCCTAAATTGGTTGTTCAAACTCTGCATTAATCAAAGCTACTGTTTATGTGTAGAAGTTTCTATAGTTTTTTGCAACAATATAAAATGACTGCTACTGCTTTTGCAGTTACACCAATTGTTAAAACTGGCCTCAAATACTAAGGACCACAAGCACTGGAAAATATAATAGGCTTTCATGGATTTATATGGCTTTTTATGATACAAAAGCCTGAAATAATATTGTATTTACTCAAATGAAAGATGACCCTGATTATAAGACAACCTCCCAGTAATTAGATTCTATATATGGAAAATTTATAATTTTTTTATGGTGGATTTCTGGTTGTAACTATGTTAGTCTAAGGACATAGGCAGGCAAGGTTTTGTGAGTAGATGTGATATCTTTTATTAGAGCAACTGAGTAGTTAGAAAAAAGTTCTTAGCAAGCTTTTGAGTGCAGTCAAACTCCCTATGGCCCAAACCACACCCAATGAATCCAGACCACGCAAAACCTGTCAACACATCTCCATCACCCCCACAATAATTACACCCCACAACAGAGCCATCACCATGTACCTCCAGAAATGTTATATATCTCATCCAGTGCACCAAATGCCCTGATGGAAAATATATAGGAGAAACCAGACAACAACTATGCACCAGAATGAACTCACACCGAAAATCTATCAAAGACAAGAATACCCAATTACCTATGGGGGCACACTTCTCACAAGACAATCACTCCCTCTCCGATCTCTCAGTTCTAATCCTGAAAGCGAACATACAAAACACCTTTCGCAGACGAGCTTACAGACTTCACTTCATAAATCTACTGGATACAAAAAATCATGGACTCAATATAGACATTGGATTTATGACATTACAACCTGCTTGACATCTGATTCACCAGGTACCTGCCTGACCTGACCTCTTACATTCTTCTTTTCCCCCACCTTTTCTCCCCTCCCCTCCACTACTTTTCTGCCCTTGGTCTTCCTGATTTCCAACTCTTTCCTTTTTCATTGAGAGTCTCTTTTTTACCTTGTATTATTACCTATGTAGTGTTTCCGTTTGGCCTCCCCCCCGCCATTTTCTTCCTCCTACCTTCCCTGCTTTACCTTTTTTTAAAACATTTCTACCTATTTGCATTCTCACTGACATCCTGCCACACTTTTAGCTTCTCTCATTCCTTGAAGCCTCAGACCAGCAGAGACTCCCTCTGCCTGAAGAAGGGTGACTGCGCCTGAAGGCTTGCTAAGAACTTTTTTTTCCAACTACTCAGTTGGTTTAATAAAAGATATCACATCTACTCAAAGAACCTTACCTGCCTAAATTTGTTACGTTTTTCCAGGTACAGAATCTACTTATTGGAAATTTTGCCTTGAATTTGTCCCCCCTCCCACTGCTATAGCAGAGAAAATAAATCTGGGGGCTCAGGCAGCCCTTTGCTCTCTGCTTCCCCCCTTTTCCCAGCTTTCTCCCTTGGCCGTCTCTTCCTCCTTTCCTTACTATCAGACGCTTCTTTCCCTGAGCATATAGAAGTGAGGAGAAAATTTGAAAACAATAGCCTTGAAATTAAAATGGCTGTCACTATTTGTATATAATACCCATGCACTTAGTTTATCCAAAATTGATGCATGTTACCTTTTTTTGAAACAGCAAGTTTTACCATTGATACTCCATAAGCAGTTTTGAGTAGCACTTTGACAGCTACTTGTATGTCGTACAAACTATGTATATTAATACAAAGCCAAAAGCTCATGATTTACCATATAGTTCACTGGGCTGGGTCCCACCAGTCAATAGCATTTCAAGCCACACTTACCCCAGCTCAGCACTATTCAGTATGTATGTATACTCCATATACCTCCCACAAAGGATCTATGTGCTAATTAGCCACTCATGGCTGGAAATGGGAGTTCTTGTTAGGAGTGCCGGGATGCTCCAAAAATTTATATGTAAATAAGGCACAGGGCAACCTGGTCCGGCTTCACCTCATGGAAGGAAAGGCCACACTAATATGCACCAGGCTGAGAGAGTGGGTAACAGAGAGATTCTGGGTGAACTGTATGAAGTGTCATGGCTCACCATGACTTGAAAAAGACTCAGCAGCATAGACAGCGGAAGGCCAGGGATTAGCCCCTCCAAACAGAGGGCAATGGGGAGGGCCGCAAGGCAGCCCAGTCATGGAC
The DNA here is from genome assembly GCF_001723915.1 of Gavialis gangeticus. Classification (NCBI taxonomy): domain Eukaryota; kingdom Metazoa; phylum Chordata; order Crocodylia; family Gavialidae; genus Gavialis; species Gavialis gangeticus. The sequence goes on from NW_017729003.1 coordinate 13,158,100, forward strand.
TCCAGGCGGCTGCAGTAAGGGTGGGGAGGGGTATGCATGCAATGGTGAGGGAGGGAGTGGGGCTGGGGCTGGGCAGGCACTGCACAGCTGGGGTGGGGCACGGGACAGAGCTGCAAGTGTCTCATCCAGGGGACATGGCTCCTGCTGCTATGCACAGCCCAGGAGGGCATGGGGGCGTGTGCCCCCAGATCTGCGCACGGGGGGAGGTTGGTGGTAGCTGCAAGCTGGGGTCAGGGCAGCACCAGACTTTTCCTGATTGAGGCTGGGCTGGGCTCTGTCCCACACCTGACCCCAGCTGTGCATGGCCTGCCCATCCCCATCCCCAGTCCCAGCCCCAGCCCCACTCCCACTCCCACTCCCTCACTCACCGCTGGGGGGTGTAGATTGAAGCTCCAGTGGTGAGGAAGGGAGCAGGGCACAAACAAGAGCAGGGGCTGGGTGGTGGGACAAGCAGAGGCCTGGGGGGGGGCACTTCCTCCCAATCTGTATGTGGGATGGAGGCAGCCGCCGCTGAGCTGCGCCACGCCCCCTGCCCACCCAGCAGCAGGACGCACGTGGCGTTGCACAGCTCTTGGGGCAGTGGGGCTCAAAGCACAGCACACAGCAGCAGCCACCTCAGCCCCACGCACAGATGGGGGGGCACATGCCCCCAGGGCCTCCTCTTCTCACGCCACCCGGCCTGGCCATCACCCCAGCTCCTGCTCCTGCCTGTGCCTCTCTCCCTTCCTCACCGCTTTGGCCTTGATCTGCCCCTCCCCAGGGCCCTTTCCCCTCCCCCTCCCCCTTCCCCCACAGAGTCACCTGATGGGGGAGGTGCATGCCTGCACTCTTAGCCCCCCAAATAATTTTTTCTCCCTCTGGTCAGCAGTGAGGGGGACTGTGCTTAATGGGCACTACCATACGTCTTATTCAGATGGGCTACACTAACCTCTTCTTGTGGTAGGTTCATGTTTGCCCAATATGGGCCACGTGTTTTATAGTCATGCTCAGTGTTAGCTGCATTCAATCAACTTAATACGTAGTTTCCATTGCTGAGCCCATGCTGCTTTTAGCAGAAGTTTAATGAGACAATGTATTTAGTGATATTATAATACACAGGGCTTTTCCCCCCACAATGCCAACTGGGGGTGGGGGGTGGAATCTTGTCTTGTATTCAAGTAAATATGATATGTAATAAAGTGGATTTTTTAAAGAAGAAATTGCACTGGGAGGGAGCACAATGTCTAGAGAATTTTTAGTCTCTAAGGGGCCATCATCTGGTTTTGGAACCACAATGTTTCCTGAACATTACAATCTTAAAAACCAAAGGTCACATACTGGCCTGGATTCATGCTTTCAACTCATCTGGGCAGCTGTGGGAGCTCCAAACAGAGATCAAGGACATTCAAGGCCTTAGAGTAGAATAGGTAATTAACCCAGATAAACGAAACAAAAGGAGGTAGTCTAGGACATAGGGGTAAGCAGTACAGAGTTGAGTTGAGTTGAGCACCACAACCTACCTAGAAACTGATAAGAAGGAGAAATCCTAATAGAAATTGAGTCCTTAACTAGAACAATCTTATATTATTAAATGGTTCTTGATCCACTAGTTAATCCTTTGGCATTTTAAAGTTCCCCAGCACACCATAAGCTGAGAAGCTGCAGAGCTAGGAGACTTGTATACAGAGCAGTTATTTATCTGGAATAGATACAGGGCCAATGCTGAGGGTCAGGTCAGCTTTAAACAGAAACACAAACCCAGTTCTGGTTCTTTTCATCCATGTTACAAGTTAGTGCACAGTCTGAGAAAGTCCACTGCCTGTCTGATACTGCTTCAACCTGTGTTGGTTCAATTTTCTCCCCGGAGGCATAAGCACAGGTAAATCTCAAACCAGAATGTTTGCTCCTGTCAGAAATCCATAGTCCAGGACAATTTGGAGATGTACCAAGATAAACAAACAAATGTACAATTTCAGCTATTTAGCAGTAGGTCTGATTCCAGCCAGCTCCTTTCCACTCTGACATTTGGAAAGTGGATTCCAAATGTATAAATGGATTACTATTCTGTCTACCTGAGGGTTAACCTAAGAGCTTAATAATTAACTGTTTTAAGCTTTAATTCAAAACCAAACCTGACAAGTGTTGCTGTGTCTTTAATGACTGTCAGTGATGGGAAACTCATTGGAGTGTGTATTTGGAGGGGAAGAAGGTTAAGATGATTAACTGGTGCTAACAAGTTTAGGATGTGGAAGAAGTATTTTCTTGGACGTCCATCAAAGAGAGGATTGAATGTTCCTAAGCAGGGGGAGGAGAGGAGGAGGTTGGGAGGGAGGGTTATGTGTTTACCAGATGATGTTTCACTCTGTACTAGCTCTGCCTTCTAAGCTATCCTACCCAGCATGTGGTACAGCATTTTCTCTATCTCTGTCCCCCACCAACAAACGTACAGACCTCAGTTAAGGATATCACCTGGCAGCTGGGCTGAAAAGTGATCCTGGAGGAAGAGGGCAACGTCACTGTTCTTCCTGTTGATCAGTGAATTAAAGACACCCTTTAGATACCAGCCCCAGCAGGTCATCAGGCTCCTTGGTCCCAAAGGGCTAGGTTAAACAGTAGGGTAGGGTAGAGCCAAATGAAAGCAGTTGAAATCTAATCTAATTTAAAAAAAGCTATTATCAGTCCTTGGGAACAATCTTACCCCCTTCAGCACAAGCAGAAGATGGGGCAGGAAACAGGGCCAGGACAAGGAATCATATGGACCAGCCTTGTTTTTCATAGGTCCTGCTTTGAGCAGGGGGCTGGACTAGATGACCTCCTGAGGTCCCGTCCAATCCTAATTTTCTATGATTCTGTGAACTTGTGCATGTGTGTATGAAAATGTTTGCTTCTTCCCAGGCCTGGCAAAATCCTCTGTCCAAAAGAGTGCTATCAGTAAAACAAACCAGGTTGTGTTCAGTAGCCATGTAATACTCTCTTGGGGTTTTCTCCAGCACTGTACAGTTGAAATGTTTTTACTTTGTTTTGTTAAGACTTTGATTTGCCTTATATATTATAAACACTTTTACAAAAAATCTGTGTGCAAACTCATCAAATACTTCGGCTGTACCCATCACTGTGTATCTCAGACATTCCATTAGATCTTTTGGGTATGCAAGCATCTCTTTGGTGTCGTTGTGTACTTTGACCTGACATTTGGATTCCAGCTTGATGGAAATGGGTCAGATCATTAGCTCTTGTAATTAGTTGCCTAGGTCTTCTGACTTCAGTGGACCCACACTGAGGGTGAAGTTACACATTGCACTTGGTCCATACTAAATCTGTGGAATGTTAAGTGATGTTGAAGTTAGAATGTGCAAGGAGCTGTCACATATTAAGAGTTAATAACATTTCTTGCCTGCACAGCTCTGACTTGCCACTGGAGGGTTGGCAAGCAGGGACAAGCTAGGAGCCAGGACACCTGGGCTCTATTCCTGCTCTGAGGGATTGGGTGTGGTGCAACCTGAGGTGCAGAAGGACTGCAAATTGCTTGTTCCTATCTCCATTGAGTAGACTGAAGTTAACCTAATATGAGCAAGGTAGCATGGCCCAGAGTTAATCCTTGCCTAAGGTGGCATAACTTTGAGACACTCAGAAAGCACTTATCACAAGTTAATAAACTTTAACATGCAGACACTTGTGTTTTATATGCCCTTGGCATGGTCTAAGTATAAAGTGTAATTTTGCCCTGGTTTGCGCCTGCTAAAGAAGACTCTCTTGAAGTCCAGACACAGAGATCTGTTGTAGTTGCTACAGATCATGGAGAATTCCACACATGGCACAAAACTGATGCACACAGAGACACCTGGCCAGCCTAGTGTGTGATAACTGTGCTACACAGTAATCTAGATTTCATCCATCTTTTGCTAGTCAGACCCATTGGAATGATTTTACTTATAATAAGCCACAATCTCCATCTTGATTCCTCCTTATTGAACCTTAAAATTGGCCCAAATAATTTAAAGGAAATTAAAAGAGTTCAGATGAAGAAAGGACAGAAGTCATCTTTAAAAAGGGAAAAATAATCTTCAAATGTTCATCCAAGTGAGATCCACTCAACTGTTAAGGGCTAAAGACTCTATTTAGAAATATGTCCAAGCTCTGGAGCTGCGCTCTGAATGTGTTGTCCTGATGTTCCTGTGATGAGGGTGCTAGCCCTAAGTTTCATTCCCGTCTATGCCACAGACTTCTTTATGATTTTGAGGAAGTCACTTAGCTTCTCTTCACTGACACAACTGCAAAAAGACAAGACATTGCTTGATTGCTGTCTCCCACAGCTCTACCTACTTCCTTTTTCAGAAAGTCTGTCTATTTACTTGGCCCCCAGTTCCTTCAGGTTATGAGGTACCCTCACACTTAATGTATACATTCTTTAACATCCCATGATGTAAGGGAGTGTTTGTATCCCACTAATACAAATGGAAAGTGAAGCCCTGAAAGGCTGAGGAATAGGCCCAGAGACATCTAGGGAGCCTGTGGTGGAAGAACTCCACTTAGGCCACAGTACTGCCATAACCAGAGTTCTTAAGGGATGTGCCTGTTTCAAGTAGAAAAGATCCAGAGGAGGTCAGCAGAAATTATTAAAGAGATGAATGAAGGGAAGGGACATTTGAAAGGATATTGTGTGAGATCTTCAAAACTGCTCAGTATTGGCTTAACTTTGCTTTAATTAAATTTAATGTTAAAGCTCCCACTGAAGTCAGTAAAAATAAAGCTGGGATAACTTGTGCTTTTGCAATTCCATGCATAACTTAGATCTTTATACTGCTCATATACTGGAGTGATGCAAGTGCCTGAGACACAAATAACCTTCATGTCTGGGAGGTTTGGAGCCGGCATTTAGTACTATCCCCATCTTTACTTATAATATGCAATTTCATTTTATTCTGAAGAGATCCAGAATTTGACTTTCCTTCTTTTCTTCGTAACTAACCTGTGTAACTAGCTGGGGAAATTTCTTTTCCCAACATTTTGGCCAATTTAAAGTAGAATTTAATTTAGCTGATCTGAAGCCTAGCCATTCACTTGTCACAAATACTCATTAGATGGGCAAAGTTTAAAAGGTTGAGTGGAAAACAAATTCAATATTGAAGCTTATTCAGATATGGCAGGTCATTTATTTGTTGGTGAAACTAAATTCATTATTGGCCTGATCCAAAAGCCAACTAAGGTCAAGAGAAAGAGTTGTACTGACTTCAGTAGACTTCATAGTGAAAAGAGGCTGGTTACAAAGTTTTGGTCATTCAAGCAAAAACAGAATTAATGAAGTGAGATTTGGCTGACCAATCTACTTATTTGGATGTAGAATTGTGACAGTTGAATCCCTACAGGAATCATCTCAAAGAACAGGGTGCATCTACATGAGACACTTCAAGAGCAGTAGACTAATTCTACTGTGCATTAGCATAGTGGGCAGAACCTGTGCTACTGTGCTAACGCTCAATAGAATTAGTCACCTGCATGTTAGTGTCACCAAAAAAGCATACACCAGTGCTAATGCACAGTAGCACCTTTTACGCTGCATTAACATAGTACCTGTAAATACAAGTACTAAACTTAATGAACCATAATTAAGGAGCATTAATGTGTAGACATGCCCACAGTTCACCAACAGGCCATAGGTTGGCATTTGTGCAGTCATTCATCAAACAATTGTGAATATTGTTCACATCTCTAAGGCTGCCAATTTCACCCTGTCAATTCAAAGTTAAAAAAGTCAAAGACCTGCCTGAGCTGCCCTGTGAATTCACTAACAGAAAAAAAGGTTAAATTCCTAAATATATTGTTCTTTTCAAATTGTCTGCTCACGTCTATTCAAAACTGTTTGCAGAATCCATGGAACTTGTGTGGTTTATACTTTTAAAACAAATGATTTGCCAGCATGCCTAAACTAAACAATCCCCAAAACAGAATATCTCCAACAGTCTGGTACACAAGACTGGAGTGTGTATACACTGCAGAGAGCAAAAAATGTTGATAAGGGAAACTATTTAAATTTCAGTGAATAATCTATTCTACAAGGAGAGTTATTTTAAGGAAAAAAGAGAAAATATTTAACAAGTACTAAGTTGTAGCCTTCTTCCCAGATGTGTTGTACAAAAAATAAGATTCTAGCTAATCATATTTTTTGATGCTTTGATGTCATTTGTAAGGGGACATTATTCAAGGAATGTCATTAGCAGTAGAGACTGAGCTCTAAAGCCCACTCTGTGGTTCCTGATCACTGCTTCTGTTTTTCACTTGGAAAGTCAGCTTTCCCATCTGTGAGAGAGGGATAACAGGACTTGACCATAGATTTCATAGACATTAGGGCTGGAAGGGACCTTAGAAGATCATCGAGCCCATCGCCCCGCCCGAAGGGCAGGAATTCAGCTTTGGTCATAGGATCCCAGCAAGACAAGCATCCAAGTTACTCTTGAAGGTGTTCAATGTAGGTGCTTGAACCACCTCCGATGCAGGCTGTTCCAGACCTTGGGGGCTCGGACAGTGAAGAAATTCTTCCTTATGTCCAGCCTGAAACGGTCTTGTAGTAGTTTATAACCATTCGACCTCGTCATCCCTTGGGGCGCTCTGGTGAACAAACGTTCCCCCAGATACTGGTGGTCACCCCTGATAGAGCAGGTCAGGAATTTTTTTATGGAATTCTTTTCCTTTGAAAATGATGATTCAATGAAACTGAAACCTTTTGTGGGAAAAATGTGGATTTTAATAAATTTACTATTTTGAAAATAAATTGAAACACGTTTTCAAATGATTAAAAGTCATGGTTTGACATGTTTCAAAATAAGTTGATTGTTTGGTTAAAAACAAACATTCTGTTTGGGAATCCTTGAGATAGTTAGTGTTCATCCCGATTTGTTATGAAAAAAATCAAAGTATTAAAAATACTTAAAAGATTCAAAAGCAGTTTCCTATTCTGCTCTACTTACCTACAACGTAGAGTTGTACTATGCAATTTGAATGGAAATTCGCCATCCAGCGTAGGGTGTCAAGGGCCCGCAGCAAGGCGGTAGCCCTAGACTTCAGGAGGGCCAACTTCGTTGAGATGAGGAGATTAGTGGGAGAGGCACTGGGGTCCTTG
>NW_017729003.1:13165397-13177942 GCF_001723915.1 Gavialis gangeticus
GGAAGTGGTGCTGGCCCCTACCCTGGGGGTCTTTAAGAAGAGGCTGGATGCCTACCTGGCTGGACTCATTTGAGTCCCGTTTCTCTTTTTGGGGTTTTTTGTTGTTCTCCCGCCCTGGCGGGGGGTCGGGCTAGAAGATCTACTAGGTCCCTTCCGTCCCTTAATCTATGAATCTATGACCCTTAGTAGCCTAACGGCCTCGTAAACTGCAACATTACAATCAAGAAATAGTAACATAACTTGATGAAAGGTGGCAAAGTATAATTACACCATTAAGTTAAATTTTGGCAGAAGGCAGGGCACTGTGGAACCTAAGAGATTAACTCATTCAGAAAGTTATAATCTTGTATAGGTTACAGCAGGGGTCGGCAACCCCCCGGCGTGCGTGCCATTAGTGGCATGAGGAGACATTTTCTCCAGCGTGCCGGGAGGCACGCAAAGAAATTGGGGTTGGGGGGGGGCTTAAAGTTGCTGCTCCGGGCTGGCCTGTGCAGCCACAAGTCCCAGCGCTGCGGCAGGCACCGGGCTGGCAGCCAGGGAGGTGTCTGTGCTCTACTGCCCCCATCCCGTGCTCCCAGGCTGCACCTCCAGCCCGGCTGGCCCCCGGAGGGAGCTGCCCAGGCAGGCAGAGGCCCTGTCCCACGCGGGGCAGCACTGAGGTGCCGAGCGCTGAGGCCGGGCGCTTGGCACAGGCTCTGGGCGGCGGGGGCGCTGCGGGCAAGCCACCCCGGTCAGGCCCTTCGGAAGGCGGGGGCTGGGCGGGAAGCGGGAGCTGCCCTAGGGCTCTGCGGGCTCGAGCTGTGGTGGGCGCCTGGGCAGCCCGCGCAGCTCCTCAGGGATGGGCCGCAGCCACCCTGCGCACGTGGGGATGCTGCCTGGCTGGGGCAGGACGCCGGGCTCGGGCGGCTTCCCTCCGGCATCGGCCTCCCTGCACGCTCGGCACAGCGCAGGCAGGGCAGAGCCGTCCCCGGTGCAGGGGCCTGGCCGCGGGAGCCCCCTGGAGCCTGGGAACAGCCGCCGCAGCTGCCTCAGCCTGCCTGGGTCCCAGCTTTGCCCAGCCGCAGCTCCCCTCAAGGGGCCAGGGCTGGGGCAGGCACTGCACAGAGGCGCTGCACTGCAGGCTCCCGAGTGGCTCGGCCCCGAGCACCGGCTGTGGCGGCTGTTCCCAGAGCCCGGGAAACAGCCTGTGGCTGCGGCTCCCACTCCCACTGTACCCGGCACGCACAGAGACCAGGCAGGAGCCCCCTGAGCCCAGCGTCCTGCCCCAGCCAGGCGGCGTCCCCCGCGGAGCTGCGCAGGCCGGCTGGGCCCCACCCCCGGTGCTGCTGGCCCCCCGCTGTGGCACGAGTAGCGGAGCCCTGGGGCAGCCCCGGCTCCCTGCCTGACACCATCTCTCTATTTACTGTAGAAAAAAGAAAAAGCAACGTTAATGATTATTAATAGTATTAAATATGCAGTGCATCCTGCCATGTATACCCTCTGCCGCAGTTTTGTTTTTGTGGCATGCCAGCACTCCAGCACCTTACAAGGTAGACATTGTGGGGGTTTTCATCACTCTGGGCAAAAAACGTTGCCTGCCCCTGGGTTACAGCCTACTTTGTCAGATGCTATGAATGAGCTAAAAAATTAGAACTCTGTTACTGAAAAGTGTCGAAAACATTCCTAAACATTCCGCACACCCGCATGGAAACTAAATCACAGCATCCTAAAGCAGTGCACGGCACAGAGTGGGGGGCAGCAAGGCTGCAAGCTTCTTCCCCTGTAAACGTTCAGGCCAAACCTCTTCCTCTTTGATCTCAGACAGAGGTGGAATGCTGGGTATCTGAAATCCAGCTGGATGCTTATCTATACCAATATATATTACTCACATACATGAGCAAAGCCTGCAGTCCCATAAGCCCACCCAGCCCCCATCATTGGTACAGGGGCCCTACTCTCTCCAGTGCTGCCTACATGAGTCAAAGCTTTACATGAAATAGGATGGTTACAAGGACTGCAGGGGATGGGTGTTTGGTTACATACCCTGCCTAGCACTTCTCAAATGGCCCTGAGCCAGACAAACTGACAAATCACACTTCCTCTCAACAGGGCCCCTGCATTTAAATAGTCAGACCACTCCTTTTCATCTCCCCCACCTCCAAGAATCCGAATCCCTCTCTACATCCCCATGAGTGCAAGTGGAAGCCAAGAGCTGAGCTGGTATCTGGGCCTTTAATCTTCCAGGCAGCTCAGGAGCACTAGTATCTACCATGCTGAGCCACTGCCAGATCCTACCGAGCTCCCCACAACAAGACAAAAGAAGGACAAAGTTAAAACCAACAACAAATTTTTTAAAAAAGCCCTAGAATATTTCAAAGGGTCCTGGCAGGTGAGGGGAGCACTGGAGACTGATTCCAACATAAATCTAAGGAGCAAAGATTTAGAACTCCATGCGCTGGCTTGTCTCCCAGCATGCCTAGAGGGATGGGCAGGGTAGTTTGCATCAGACCTTAATCATGCAATGCAGGCTAGCAGAGGGTCTCCATATGGCATGGCATTATGCTGTGAGAACAGGGTGTGGAGAAAGAGTAAGAAGCGATTCTTCTTACATCCCTGCATTCCCCAAAAATGTCACAGGATGTATATGGCACACTGTGAAGAAATGTTCTGACTTAAAAAATGGATTTTATTTTGGCTGTAGGTTAGGTCTCTGTGTTATAAATATTACAAAGGGCAAGGCCAGAAAAAGGCTTTACTCTTCTGCTGTTCCTGCTTCGATATTCCAAGTGCTAAAGTCTTTACATTGGGCCAGGCACAGTATCTAAGCCTCATTTTAAGCCTTCTGTTACAGTAGTTCATTGCCCCAGCTGGTGCAGCACCTGGTAGAGGTAATACACAGAATAAATAAGGGGCCAGAGTTCCATTAATAGGACTTTGACTTAAGAAAAACAGAGAGGAAAATGGTGGTTTTTGCTTAGACACCCAGTGAATATGAGGGAAGGAGTGGAGAGCCTTGTCCCTTTGTCAGAATTGCTGCTTCCTGCTTAGAAAAGCTGAGTTGCTCTGTCCCACCAGAAACAACAGGAACAACTTGCCAGAGAACAGGTGGAGAAGAGCAGGTGTTATATGGAGCCCTAGCTTTTCTTTCTCACTTTCAGCTACTTGCTAGCCTTGCAAGGAAAAGGATGCTTCACTACCCCAGGGACTAAGGCAGTGTGGCAAGCCATGACCACACTGCATATACTTCATCCCAGAACTGATCTAAGGTGTGATGCTGGGTATGCACCAATGAACTTGGTCTCTCAGGAGAGGTTATTTGCATGTTCCCAGATCCAAAGACACCTGTTGCATTAGTCTGGGGATGTAGCATGTCCCAAGTAAGTATGGCATGGTTTATTGAGCACAGTCTAGAGACAGTGTAGACATGGATGTAAAGCATTGTTCCAGAGCAATTGGAGAATTCCAGAAAGCTACTGACCTTCCTTTGATGCTTGCTGCATGACTGACTGCAGCTGGTTTCCCCCCTCATTCTAGTTCTGTACTGTAAGCCAGCAACTTCTGGGGTAGAGCCAAGGCTCTACCATTAATTTGCCTACCTGCTTATGGGAGGAGGGTACCGAGTTTCCAGCCCCTGATCTGAGAAGTAGAAAGCTAACAGGGCTGATCAAGGAGCAGTCTTTCTCCCTTGTGCTTCCCTGGGCAATCATGTTGTATGAGCAAAGTTCCATAAGTAAAAAAAAAAGTAGTCTGATATTGTCTCCTTGTTGCAGGTATCTGTCAGGCAAAGAAAGAGAGCAGGAGTAAGGAGATGAGGAAACAGGAAATCCTATTGCACTCTGCCAGTTGGCCTGTGTCAGGCCTGGGTGACATATTTTGGACTAGAGCCTATGTTCTAGATAAGTCCAAGATTCCTTCCTACCCTTCTCAGTTTGGAGAATCTCAGTTGCAGCTATGCCAAGAGATGTGGGAGAGGTCTGTATATGTAGAAGAAGGTGAATGAAAAGGGTCAGATTAGACCATTTGCCATATTTTTCTCCTGAGCTCTCAGTTCCCTCCTGGAAGCTGAAGCCCCTCACCTAAAACCTTTTTCCCCCACTGGACCTGTGTGCTGTGAGTTTGGAGAGAGAGACAGAGCCCAAAGCCTTGTCTTCACAATATGAAATGGGGAGTATTAACAACATTCTGAGCTCTGACAGCCCCTGCCAATGTTTTTGTAGTGTAAAATCTGACCAGAGGAGGCATATTATCTATTTTTCTTATACTCATCATGAGGAGGCTATTGCTGGAAAATGACTTATATGAGAAATTAGGAAGAAATTACTTTAAAACATTCCCAAGACACCTCTAAAAGGGGCCCAGAGATATTCCTCACACAAGCTTTTGACTCACCAGATGGTGAAATCATCTTTATCACAGTCCATGCCAACACCTGATTCATGTAACAAGCAGCAGGGTGGCATCAGATTGCTGCAGTTTGGACACAGATTATGCAACATCCCCCTTGAGTCAGGAGAAATGAGAGTGCTCTCCATTATTAGCGTTCTTCCTATATTCAAGTCACTATGGTTACCTGCCTACTTTTAAAAGCAGCTTCCCTCTAACAGACTACCAAGCCACCTGCTTATTATCTGCAATTTGTTGCTCATACTTGGAACTAGAATCCTATCAGCCCTACCAGTGTCCCCAGACCTGCCCTCCTCATTTGTATCTTATGTTTACCTGCTGCCCTTAAGTCTAGATTATGTCTCTGGATCAAAGGCTGTCTTTTCAGTACAAATGGGTACATTTTCTCAAAATGCTACTTCAATAGAAATAATGATAGCCTGCTGCTTAGGGGGATGGAAAACTCATTTTGCCTTATTTTGGACCCACACATGAGTTCAAAAGTTTGACAAACTAAACTATTACCAGCACTTTTTCTGCCTGAGGAGAAATCTTGGAGAAAAATAAGCAGAGCGGGGGCAGAAAGAAAATATCCTATTAAAAATGATGTTGAAAACTGGAACAGAGAGCCAGCAGAGTGAAAAACCACTGCAAAGGGATTGTGAAAATAGCAGCAGATGAGGAAGGCATAACATTTTTAATAAGAAAAATAGATATGGTATTTAAAAATATAGGCAATACACTTACGCAAACCATCTTTTGAGAATGTTCTTGGCTATGTCTCAGGCACTAGGATCTCTGAAAATAAAAGCACTAAGACTTGGGATTGAAGTCATAGTGCTTTCACTGCTTGACACCTCAGGACAGCTGGTTACCGACACTCAGGAAAAAGCTGAACTCCTGAAAGACTACTTTGCTTCGGCATTTCACCGGAACAAGGGGAATATCATGCAAGATAAGGTTCTGAGTAGGCATTGTGGAATTGACCACCTTCCTACTATTGACACTGAGCTAGTGCGTGATCAGTTAGAAAAGTTAGGCATTTGTAAGTCAGCAGGACCTGATGAACTTCACCCAAGAGTGCTGAAGGAGCTGACAAAGGTCATTGTGGGACCTTTGGCAAAACTCTTCCAAAACTCATGGCGCGTGGGGGAGGTCTCTCAAGACTGGAAGAGGGCCAGTGATGTGCCCATCTTCAAGAAGGGGAGGAGAGAGGACCTGGGCAACTATAGGTCAATTAGCCTAACTTCTATTCCAGGGAAAATCCTGGAAAAATTCATCAAGGAGTCTGTGTGCAATATGCTTACAGAAGGTAGGATTCTGAATGATAGCCAATATGGCTTCATCATAGGCAGGTCTTATCTTACCAATCTTGTCTCCTTCTATGACCAGGTATCTCACCACCTGGATAAGAGAGAGAAGGTTGACCTTATATACGTATTTGCTTTTCCACCAACCACCTCACCCGTATGATCAGAGACTTGCACAGCAAGCCAAACGAGGAAAGGCTGGGGGACTTGGGCCTCTTCAGTCTAAAAAAGAGGGGCTGAGGGGGTCTTGTTAGCAGCTTACCACTACATCAGGGGAATACATCAAGGGCTTGGTGAACGACTGTTCACCAGGGCACCCTTGGGGAAAACCAGGAGTAATGGCCACAAACTCCTGGAAGACCACTTTAGGCTCACCTCTAGGAAAAACTTCTTCCCAGTCAGGGTATCCAGACTGTGGAATAAACTCCTTCCAGAGGTGGTGCGATCACCTACCCTGGAGGTCGTCAAAAGGAGACTGGACAGTCACCTTGCTGGGATCACCTGACCCCAGTTGTCTTTCCTGCCTAGTGCAGGGGGGCTGGACCTGATGATCTTGTGAAATCCCTTCCAGCCCTTTACAAACTATGAATCTATGGAGTACACTGAATAACCATTAGAGATGTCTAAGTAGCTAGGCTTAAGATCCGTTCAGGTGTAGGTTAGATTAGAAGGGTTTCATACCAGATGGAAGAAATTTGAGGAAATCAGCTGTCCTTTGGAATTTTCTCCCATCTAATGCAGTTCTCATGAGATTTCAGCCACATGCAAATCACAACTGAAAACAAGCTCTTTTCAGTATGAAATCTGACAAAGAATAAAACCTATATGATCTGGTTTATACCCATGAATCATGCTCAGATTTTGTATTTCTGGTTTCGGCTTTCCTCAAATAACTATCAGTTTTATTTATATTTGCTGTCCACAGTCTTGACAAAATTCCTGTTTTCTTGCCCTGGCCTCAGAACTGGGATAGATCTTTGGCTGCGCTCTTGTCTTTGGATGTTCCAAAAATTCTTCCAGAAGACGCTTAAACTAAGACTCCCAGGAGCAGCTTAAGTGGAAAGTTGTCCCATGTGCTTTGTGTAGGGCTTGCTCTCTCAGTGTGACAGAGCAGGAGAGTTTACTAAATGTAATCTGTTGTTGAATGTCCTGTATCCAGTACTGAGAGCTGCTATCTCTGCTCTTCCAGGCATGTCAGTAAATTCCTTCATTTTGGAGTCACTTTATGGCAGGATCTTTATCTTACTCTGTGCTTAGAAAGTCCCAAGAATGTTGCAGGCTCTACTATAATTCACATTTCAATATCATCATCATTGCTACAATTCCATTTTTTTATACAAGAGGCAACTGATTTCTCAACTGCAGACCAGACAGATAGGTAACAGGAATACTACCAAAAGAGCTGAGGGGAGGAGACCTTGCCCCACACCTGTGTGGTTATTGTTACTCTTCTGGTTAGAGTGATACACAGGGGTCTGTAAAGTCTCATGCAGTATTCTGCTCCCCCAACTTACCCATTTAAAAAAACGAATTCCCATTGGAAAAAAACGTGGATTTAAATTACCAGAAATATTTAAAAACCTCAGCTGGGTGGGTAAAACCAAGCAAATCCACACGAAGCTGTGAAGGCTTGACAGACCTCATGAAATCCTTATTTCTCTGGTTCTTAGTTTGGGCTGGGGAGAGCCCAATAAATACCACACATTTTTCTGAGTACTCCAATCCATCTCATAATGTACAATAAGCCTGTACAGGCAATCTGGTACCAATCTGGCAGGCTACAGGAAAACAAAGGGGCTCACAGAATGGTTGTCAAACTGAGGGAATGTAGCCATTAATAACCCAAACTAGTTCTGTTAATCTTAGTGGATGCACATCCTTCCTGCACAGAAAAGCTTGCCTTAGTATTTTGTTGCAGCTTATATCTTTAAAAACACAATGACCCAGAAGTGACACTCTGCTCACAGGTAGTCACACCCAAGCCGAGTATGAATTATTTGAAGTACCAGCTTCCCAGCTTAAGGAAACATATCTTTCCTTATCATTTTCTATAAATAAAGCCTTGCTGTTTTCCTGACCATGTTATTCTTCTAATTCTTACCACAAGTACTCAGATAACTGAGATACAGTTCCACATTTATACATCCTCACTGCTTGCTTACTCCCAGCCTTCCAACTCCTTCACAAACAAGCCCCTTATGCCCTGGAGCTGTGGATTCCTCCTACTTTTAAGGATGACCCTCTGTTGACAGTCCCAGACCTTTACATCCTTACTGAGAAGTTCAGCATATGTGTTTGTCTTCCTTTTCCCTTCTGTACCGTGCAACAAGCTGGATCTGGATCTAACAATACACTCAAATGTCACTTGCGATAAACATTTATTTTTGGTGAGAAACATTATGTCTGATTATTCAACAACAGTGGAGTAGGCTGGCTGGGAAGCAAGGGGTGAGTACTGTGCCTGTGTCCATTGCTTGTGAAAGCCTCAGGCTTCCCATAAGAGTCACACTGTCTAGGCCTCCAGAGTCTGTCTAGCCCTCAGACATCTCAAGCATCAAAAAAAATGACAAGGGTGAAATGGTGTCCAACATCTCTGCTTTGTTATGGACCGCTCTGAAACACAGCCCAAATGTGTTGTGTGAAATCAAACATGACTCCACCTGTTATGCCACCAGTTTTGGAACATGGCTAAATTTTATCAGGAGATTGTTAGGATGAAGAAATTATGCAAAAAGCAGCTGTGCCCATGGACTGTTTTCTACCAGCAAATAGACAATGACAACATATTGACCTCCCATCTTCAAGTACAGTCTTGAGACGCATTCATCTCTGCTTTGAATCATGGCTGTCTTTCTAGAAACACTGAGAACTGCAAGGCATGAAAGGGCACCCAAGTGCTGTGAAATGTCTGCTATGTTCCCTATCACCACCACTTCATAAGGTCTCAGCTGCCTTAACCAGAAATTCTTGGGTGATGTTCTATGATTTCTGTCATGCAGGGGTTCAGACCAGAGGGTCATAATGGCTCATTCTGGCCTTAAAATCAATGAATACACACACAAGCCCACACACACACACACTTTTCCCGATTTGGTATTCAAATTTCAAGAATTACCACTTTGGGCTGGATCAGAAAGATCATAAGAACATTTCTTTCTTGTGATGCTTTATCATTAACATGTCAAATTCTAGGAGGAGCCTGGAAGTGACAAAGTGCATGAAGTTGCAGCCTTATAAAAGGGAAAAAAGGGTTTGCTCAACTTTTTTGAAACTCGGGTTTCAACTGTAAGTTTTGGACAGAGATTCCAGTTAACAGATGTTTTATTTTATTTGAACTCTTATTCACCCACCCCCACAACACACAACAGCTAAACATAATGACAAGTCATTTTGAATTCATGTTTCATTTCTTTAACACATAAATGGAATCTATTGCACCGTTGTGCAAAAGAGTCGGTTTGCACTATTCCAGTCAGAAGTGTCCCAAAGTTTGGGAGTGTTTGCATTCTTTATTTAGTTAATTTCCATCAGAGTTCAGTGCAGCTGTCTTTCTTGTTTGCAAACACAATTAGCTTACAAAGGTATTTTACTTGGAAGAGATGTTTTCTTCTCCATCCATTGGTATGATGTCATTAGAGTTAACAGGAGCTACATATATGTAGTGCAGAGAAGATGGACTCCTTGTCATTCTATAAGTGTTATTGACACCCACACTTAACTATACTTTCTTACCCACAGCATCAGAAATGATTAAACACCTTGTTTTGGAAACCAGGAAAATGCAGAACATAAGAACATTGGACTAGAAAGGACCTTCTGGGTCACTGAATCCAGTTCCCTGAAATCACAGGCAATCTCAGAACAAATATTTGTCTGCAAGAATAAAAAAAAATCACTCCATCCCTTCTCACACATTGCAGTCCTGAAGTAAACAATAACAAGGTAAAACATGCTCAGATGGTCCTTGGAAGTGGATTACATCCCACATTACAGAGAATGTAAAAATGCCTAGTGGTTCTTGCCAACCTGACTTGGGGAAAGTTCCTTCTGACCCCAAATCCAGCAATCACTTTAACTCTGAGTGTGTCAACAAGAGCCACCAGCAACACAGAATCTACTGGAAATAGAACTGTCACTCTTTGCGACTCTCCTCATCCATTTCTCTTAGCAACAAGTCTGAGTCACAAAGTTAGTCACATTCAATTTTTCCCAAGGTTTGAATATCCTTGAATCTGGTGTTTGGTTGTTGTCCCTTTTTCTATTTCCTCTGTGTGTAGTCTATTGTATTATAAAATGATAAGGAAGGTTGGATGGGTCATGGTGATGGAATAAAATACCATTAATAAATGGGTTTGCCATAACAATTTGCCACCTATTGTATACTGTAGATCAGAGGAAGCATCTCTATATTGGCATTTTTGGAAATGCAGTATGATTATGTAGTCTCATTATGTTTCTGTGTGTCAAAAGCTGCAGTTTTACAAGATGCCTCAGGTAGTTCTATAACTCCATCGGTCTTAATGCTCATAGAGGCATGTGAATAGACAGCAGAAGAATACATTTGATTGTCTATTATTGCTCTCAGTCAGTGTGTGGACAAGAGGTATGTACCTCTATGAGTCTGTCATAATTAGAGTTCTTATTTTATAATGGATAGGTATCTAAATCCATTTGTATCTGGGTACTTATTCATTCCATATGCCTCAGGCATGTTGCATAAAATATGTTTCATTATAATTATATGTTGCAGTACCTTAAAACTCCTTGAAACAAAAGGTGATAAAGAAAAGTTCACCAGTGCCCCTACCTGCTGGGCAGTTACATCTCTGGTGGGTTTCTCGAACTTCTCGATGTCTTGGCAAGCTGAACTTTAACTTCTGTAAAGAAAAGAAGTGGGGGGAAAGCATCATTAATAAGGATGAAAACCAAACATCAAGCATTTCAGAAAAGAGGAGTGGAAAGAAGCCAATCACCTGAGGTACAGTGAGAAAGGGATGCTTAGTTCTGGACTAAAACCAGGTAATTGGTTCACAGCCTTCAACTTCAAACCCATCATCTGCTTGATTGCAAGCAGGCAAAGATTATTATGAAATTCTCTCTAAGTGTTATCCTTATGGCCGGAACTAAACAGACAAGAGCTTGCCATGCTTATTGAAAGAGGTGACTATGCTGCCAAGAGAGGATTGCAATACTCAAAGAAAAAAAATCAGAAAACCTGTTGTGATAGATGAAGAATATAGAGATGAAAAAGGTCCTCCCCTCTGAGTGAGCCAGATCCTGAAGCTAATTATAATATCTGTCTAAGTAAAAGATCCTAACGTAGGTGGTATCTCCTTTAAAGAAACCCCAAAAAACCAGAACCCTTTTAGAAGTTTTAAAATTTTTGTTGTTGTTCCAGTGTGTAACATAAAAAAAGTTTGAAAGTTTCTGCAAGGGGGAATTCTGTTGAAATTTCCATTTCAGATCAAATAGATCAGCTTTCTGATTCTGTTTAGGTCTTTTTTCTCTCTGGAATTGACCATAGGGTCAACTCTGAACCTAAGAAAACTTCTCCATTGAAAACTTCATTGAAATTGATGCAACTCAGCCATCTATGTTTTTATTTCAATGAAATATCATTTTTGGATTAAAACATGTTTTTAAAAATTGTTCTGAATGCCTCTAGTTGTAGAAAAATGGGGGCAAATTGTATTCCACCTATTAAGTGTGTAAGTGGACTTAGGCACCAAGTCCAATTCTATTTCACTTTGCTTGGCTTCCTGATAATTCATTAATGCTTTTATAAACTGCCATTTTACCCTTCAGAATGAGTATAGAAAGCAGTGAAGAGGAGGAGGACCCACTCAACTTTTGGATTAACAGTTTTTCAGGTACTCAGGCAATGTGGAATAGGGCCATACTTAGATGCTAATTCCACTAATAGGTGGACTAGAATCCTAGTCCCTGACTTATGTCATCAACACGTCTATCATGATTTAGGGGGGAAATGAATCTAAGTTGGTTTTCCATTACTGAATAGATGCCCCATTTACCATTTTGTTGTCTTCATCCTGTTAATTATTTGAGATGCTGATATGCTAGTTAGAGAAGACTAAATGTCAAATAATGAACTGTATATATAGAGTTTGGGGGAGACGCTCCGTACCAATGAAGGACAGCTAACTGTCACATCATAGTCTCATGTTATTCATGGTTAATAATGGGCTAAAATAAATGTCTATGTTTAGGCTTGTCAGACAGTATTTAGACTCCAAAATAAGTGATCTGATTTCCAAAAGGGCAACATGTCCAAAAGCTGTAGGTGAAGCTTTTGTGCAGTCAGTGGTAATTAGTGGGTGATCAGTACTTATGAAAATAATTGAAGAGCCTAAATATGAACTCAGAAGCCTAACTACAGGCTCCTACTTTTGAAACCTTGGCTTAGAAAAGTGGAATATGTTATTTCAGCCTTTTCACTTCTATGTTTGTAACTCTCCAAAAATAGAGGTTCATATATAACTCTGTAGAGCTCGTTGAAAATTCTTCAAAGGATCATTTTCAGTAGAAAATACAAGTTTATTTAAATCATATTTTATACAATAATGTGTTCACTTTGATGAAATTTCACCTAGGAAAAAAATTAAGGGAATGCTTTTACCTTATCATGATAGAATGCTTCAAGGCAGAGATGGAATTAGGACTAGCTTCCCAGATTAAGGACAATAAGAAGTCCTTCTTTAAATACATAAGGGGTAAAAAGAAGGTCCTGGGTAATGTGGGGCCCCTGCAGGACGTGTTGGGAAATTTGGTCGTCACACCAGATGACAAAGCTAACATGTTTAACGATTTCTTTGCCTCCGTCTTCCTAAGTAGGGACCAGAACAGCCACCTCCC
>NW_017729003.1:13178437-13181815 GCF_001723915.1 Gavialis gangeticus
AAGAGAAGGCTGAGGGGGGATCTTGTGGCCTGTTATAAACTAGTCAGGGGGGATCAGCAGGCATTGGGGAAGTCCCTGTTCTCCCGAGCACCACCAGGAGTGACCAGGAATAATGGTCACAAGCTGGCAGAGGGTAGGTTTAGGCTAGATATCAGGAGGTGCTACTTCACGGTCAGGGAGGCTAGGATCTGGAACTAACTTCCAAGAGAAGTGGTGCAGGCTCCTACCCTGGGGGTTTTTAAGAGGAGGTTAGATGAACACCCTGCTGGGGTCGTTTGACCCCAGTACTCTTTCCTGCCATGGCAAGGGGTCGGACTAGATGATCTACTCAGGTCCCTTCCAACCCTAGAAACTATGAAACTATGAATTCTTCAGAATGAAAGCTTTTGATTGACTTAAAAGATTTTTTTTTCATTATTGCCCAGGAAGTTTTGAATTTTTGGTTTGTTTTGTTTTTCCTCAAGTTGGGAAATCATATTTTCCCTGCAATGGATATTTCTAGTTCCCATATGCAGCACTACACATATGTATATCCTCCTGGACTACACTTAGAACTGTGTGTCTCTGTGGTTATAAAATGTTCACATCTGGATCCTAATCCAAACAAAGTGGCTAAGACCATCTGTAATTAAACTTTACAGTGCTATAGTTTGTTTTCTAATACTTTGAATTGAATGTTAAACATGGGCACAGATATGTTACCTAAAACTTTTATTTGGGTCTAGACATACAAGTTCCCCTTCTACCTATGCAAATGCAAACATAACCATTTAAACACAGGATTTCAACATTTCAGTAGCATTTCCACATTTGGAAACTGGTCCTGGTATGTCACTTATATTTATGAGTTAAGAGATGATGTCACAGTATATAATCTGCATGGCCAGGAGTGTTTTGTGACAAGTCATTCCCTAACAACTAAAGATTGAATACCGTGCCTGGAATGTATGTCTTTGATGTACTGTTTATAGAACAGAAATATTAAAAATGCAAGAGACCTGTCACTCAAAAAGCAGAGAACATCCAGAGTGTTGAAATGAATGGGTGGTGATGCACAGTTTGTAGACATAAGCATTTGTTTAATTACCTACTTAGTTTACTACTACGGAACACTACACAGAGTATCATAGCTAATGAGATTTGTCAGAGGAAATGATGAACCACTACACCCTGAAAATGGAGGTAGTTCTCCTCAGACCTTTAGTCACTGCGTATGAAAGGTAGAAATGTATAGGCCTATTAAATGGCTAATGCAATCACTGTGATAATGCAATAAACTAACCTAGAGCTTCAGCCACTAATAAAAGTGGTTTTGAAGCTAAGAAATTATATGGATGGGGGAGTCTTGTTGGAGGTATTGTATGTCTCCCAGGAGAAGAAATCTTGGCAATGTTCCCTGTGTTGGGTTTCCTCGAAATTCTTCCACTGGTCAAAAAACACTATTATGATTATTATTTTTATGATTATTATTATCGTTGTTGTTGTTTACAAACATGGCCTTTTCCAAAAACAGATGTCTCCATCAGAAAATTCCCAATTTTGGTTAAAAAGTTATGGGTTTTTGGCAAGAGACCACTGATTTTTTTCTCCTTTAAAAAAATTTTTTTTTTCAGAAGCTTGAAAACCTCAGTGAAGGATGTGAAATGGAAATGATGATTCTTTCACTTGTTTTTATATATATATATATAGAGAGAGAGAGAGAGAGAGAGAGAGAGAGTGGGGTGGGGGGACTAGGTACAGACCTTCAAAAATCTCAAGGCAGAATTGTACTAAGTTACATGGTTTTCTGTAAGTGGTGTAGTTTAGATTGGTAGAGAACCGAAAATACATTTGCCCTATGTTGGGAGAGAAGGGAAATCATATATTCCAGCATTCTTAAGCCAGTCTATATGGGCTGAACTTCTGTTCCTGGTATAGACCGGTTTCCGATCACTTATGCCGATAAAATTGTAATGTCTATATGTGGCCCTAATCAATTTTTATTTCAAACAGCTTTAGGTTCCAGCCTGAGATGACTGCAGATCCACTAGGAAAAAAAATGTCAGGGGGGAATAGAGTTTGCTATTTATACACCTGAAAGTACCTCTACACAGAGTGAAAACAGCCTTCCAGTTTCCTACCCAAGCAGTCACGCTCAAAGTAGAAATGGTGAAAATTATTATGCAGAGCTGGGGATCTATAATATTTTCTGCTGGGTCTCCTCACCTTGTCCATTTGTTCTGATGTCATGACTGATATTAGCATAATGGCTGCACTTTCGCCATTTACAGAATTAATTTGCCTGAGTGGCTGAAGTTGCAGCTTTCCTGCTCTGGTTAACACACACACTGGGTTTGTAACCATGTGCCGTAAATTCTACTCTGGATGCTGTTTGTATGTGGTTATCTGGCAACTGCTGCCTTTGTATTTATGTGATCACACATTACCCTGGGCAGTGGTTTCTTAGAGCGGAAGGGAAAGTGATGCATCTGAGAGTGGGCAAAGAGAACAAAGCCTCTCTCAAATATATGAAATTGGCAGGGATTGTCCTGGAGACTTTGCAGATGCCACCCTGTCTCTAACTTCAGTTCACATTTCAAGTGATTGTTTCTTCCATTTCAAGGGATTGTCTACTTTGGCTGGGGCCCTGGGATTAGGTGAAATAAGGGGCAGTAATCAGGAGGGGGTAGATTAGAGTTCTTTAGCAGCTGTGTGGTTGTTTTGTTTCATCAGGGGAGGTAAAATGATTTCCCATCACCATCTCCAACTGCTTAAGGAAACACATTCTAAATAGATAATCCATTAAAGACAATAGGAAGACTACAGGGGCTGCTAGTGCTATTAACTGTTGCAAGTTATTAATGAGCTATTAATTTTTCAAGTCTCACATTGTTTGATGTGTTTTTCTTGAAGCCCCAAGTCTCGGAGTCATGTGATAATATGAAAATCTTCACTTTCATTTACCTCTCCAGGTTAAAAACCACCTCAGTTTTCTAAAAGAATAACCCAAAAAACCCCAAATTTTCCTGGTTTCAGGGAAAGGCTTAAAAATATGATTTTCAAGGTTCAGAAACCAGGAGGCAAATAGAGAAAGCTAAAACCTTACTATCTCTTTTCACTCTCTTTATATTAAATACAGTTTTGTGATTTTTGAATGCTTTGGTTTGGAAATACTGAGATGAGGAACAAGAGGAAAGGACTCATAGTATTTCAAAGGTACCTCAGTTTCGCACTAGCTGTTGCTCGGAAAACAAAGAATCACGCAGCGCAGCACTCTGAATATCTCAGATGAAAGGAGAAAGGAATCTTTCAATAGGGATGGAGAAGAAGCCTGCAGGTGCCCCTGCTATATTTACACACACACACACACACACACACACACACACACACACACACACA
>NW_017729003.1:13181928-13200274 GCF_001723915.1 Gavialis gangeticus
ACACACACACACACGCACACACACACACACACACACACACACGGGGTTTTCCTGCTGAACACCAACAAGGAACCAGAGAAAATTAGAAGTCTGTACCCATTGTACAGCTAAGAGTACTGATCCCTCCTCTAGAGAGGATTTATCCATCCTCTAGAGAGATGACAAAAGGATTTTGTGATACTTGATATACTTCTTGGTTGCATTCATAACAACTTACACCAGCACAGTGACTGTAAAATCTACTTTCTGCTGCCTTACAAGTTTCCAGGATAATAATTATTTTTTAAAATTAGGTAAAAGAAAAATTTCAAACTTTGGAAATCACAAATTCTGCTTTTATTCAGAGAAAGCAGCACTGAAAATGCCCCACCTTACACCCCACTATGCATCTGGCAAGAAGAAACAAGACCAAATGTTAACCAGCATGGGAAAAAATCTTCACTTTCCCCTCTAGAAAGCTCTCCCTCTGCTTTATATGCCAACAGTACAGTTTATTTGAACTCTTTATTTGATTTTTGTGATGCCCCATAAATACAGAGGAATTCTAGCCTGTAGCCAAAATTCTCTCAGAACTACCCATATCAGGCTTAGTCAGCACAGGCATTTTCAGGGAAATACTAAAAGTCTATTTCTATCTGGCAGAAAGAAAAACCCAATCCAGTAGTTAGTACTCCTTGCTGCTAGGAAGAAACTGTGACAATAACGGATGAAGTCAGTATTCACTAAACTCCCCTACATGCTATTAATTCTGTTAAAATGAAAGTAGCATTTTCATACTGCCAAAGCTAAGTCCTCCACAATCATGAGATTGGCTTAAAAATAATGACACTGTTGAACATCCCACGTTTTGATTTCTTTGTAGTTCTTAATGCTTTCAAGCTCTCTCCACAAACAGAGGGCATGCAAGAACCTCATTTTTGTTTTTTAAATAAGTTCTGACATTCTCAAGTAATCCCATGACTCCAGGACCTGGGGTTTTATAAAAGAAAAATAAATAATGAATGACAATAATGCATACAACAAATAATTAATGCAATAAACATGAGAGAGACATGGCAATATTGGAACAAGCCATAACTGGGTTCTTAGACCCCTAGAGCACCTTGGCATAACTCTTGTGATGAGAAAACTGAACAGTGCCCTCTTGTTCTGGATGGGTTTTTCCTCACTCTTAGTGGAGGCCAAATGGGCCCTTCACATAAGTCACAGCAGCAGCTGAGCCTTCAGACTTCCCACAGCTGTGGCTGAGGTCGCCCCCTTAGACCTCTTGTACTTAGGTTCTATTCACCATTGCTCAGTTGCTGGACATGCCACAAGACTGGGGAGAAGGATGAGGCAGGCAAATGGCTTTAAACCATCCTGTCTCCCCTCATATTCTCAGGGCTGCTGGAACACAGCCCAACTCCCTGCGAAAATTAGACTGTGCATGGTGGCTGCACCTAGGTGTCATTTCTCAGGCAAAACTATCTGGATTTCATCTTGTTGCAACCACCCTTCTAACCTTCCCTTTTCTCCTCCCTGTCCTGGCACACCTGTTACATCTTGTGAGGGGAGCGCTGCATATTCATTCTGGCTGATCTAAGCAAGTAAAGACATTCCCTCATATGGGGTGTTACTGGGAAGCAATTTATCCCCTTTTTGCCACCAGTGCACAGAAGAAGCAGAAAAGTAGACATGTAGAGCCCTGCTACACATTCACATTAAAGCTGGATAGAAGACAGCAATAGAGTTATTACATATTTTCGAGCACTAACTTTATATCTAGTTGGCTCTTTTTATAGTTGGATGGAGTGATAATTAATTACTTCGCACTTGTGGTTGGTCTAAATTTATTGTGTGATTAACCAGTTAATTTTGTAATATATGTAACATGTAGCAGGGGCCTAAATCCTCCCAACATACTTCTCCCCATCCCCAACATTTATGGAGTAGTGACTCAGCACAGGCATCTTAGACACTAAAAATTACAAGCAACATATGTTCAGCCATCCACTTACCCTTCACACTCCTTCATAGCACAAATCTGTGACACACTTGCAAACATATACCACACAAAACAAAATAACAATAATCTCATGACACAAACTCAGTAGCATAATAGTGAATGGGTGAGAGGGGCATGAGCCCCAAACACTGCCTAAGGGGAGAGGGTGCTGGAATGAAGCTAGGGGTAAGCCTCACCCGTTACTCTTTTGCCCCATGCACCTTGCATCTTCCTTGCAGCAGGGAGAACAGACAAGCGGTGGCACTAAGCAAAACTGCTGCTGCTGGGAAGGGGTCACCTCCTTTTTTTGCCATCCAAAACCAGTGCTTTCTTGGCCATTCAACATTCATGTCAGTGGCAAAAAAGGAGGTGACATCTTGCCC
Source organism: Gavialis gangeticus (assembly GCF_001723915.1). NCBI lineage: Eukaryota > Metazoa > Chordata > Crocodylia > Gavialidae > Gavialis > Gavialis gangeticus. Next base: position 13,184,296 of record NW_017729003.1, read on the forward strand.
AGCATCAGCAAACCTCCAGCCGCTGCTCCTATGATGTGCACTGCCACCACCCAGGACACAATACTAGCCAGTTATGCCTCTGTATAGTTGCACCAAATAGCATTTCTGATACATACAGCGACTGTATGTACACACACAAACAGAGCAATATCAGTCACAAATGTACTCCTTTTAAGTCAAATACATACAGACACAATCATAACATTTCCAGTCCTCAAGTGCAAGCATATACTTCAAACTCAGAGCATTTTAAAAGAAGACGCTGACTTTCACACTTCCTTTCCCTTCCAGTCCTTCCACCTCCCCCCCAGCCCCCAGGCGACTGGTAGCGGGTGCATGGGAGTACATGTGTCCCCCCAGTGGCTGACACTGATGCTGTTGGTAGGGCTGGTGCCCCTCCCCTTGACAGGGTTGGCGGCTTCTGCGGGTGCCCCCCCTCCCCAATTCAGGATGCACCAGTAACTCATGCCTCTCCCTGTTCCCCCCCAGTTAGAACTGATTCTACAGTTTTTAAAGCCTGGGATTTCTCTTTTTTATTTTATTTTGTGCTCAGTAGCTTAAAACTGGCAGCTGTAAAACTCATTAAGGTCAAAATACACAGAGAGAGCATAGCTCAACCATGAGGATGTGGTGGCAAGAGACACTGACAGTCTGAAAGAAAAGGGGATGACCATCCTTCCCAGCTTGCCCATCATGGAAATCTCTTCTTTTATCCCTCACTCTCACAGTCACATTATTTTGTCACCTTTTCTTGGAAACTCCTGTCAGTAGAGTGGTGAACAAGGTAGTATGAGATAATGGGCAAATCAGGCCCATTATCACTCAGCAGCTGGAGTCTCTAACATCTTTCATAGAGTTTTATTGTTATTCTGAAGCTTTCTTTAACCCTAATCTTGCAGTTCTATCAAGGTGCCAGCTTCCTTATTGCAGTGTCCGCATTTGTTCTTACTTGGTGAGCTTCTTCAAAACAGTGCTCTGTCAGTACCAGTAAGGACTTCAGCAACAGGCACTTTTTGCAGTGTAGCTTTCTTCTAGTATCAGGTTAGGATCCTAGCAGAATATGAGTTTCTACATGGCTGCATAGATCAGTGGGGCTTCAGCAATGTGCTCTATTTCACAGAAATGCATTGCTAGGACCCCAACCCAGAGGGCGTGAAGGACAATCCCTTCTCAGTGTCAGCTAGGAGTTCAGCAGCCTGGGCAGTGCTGTCTCAGTGTTACCTATCACCAAATTCATTCAGCCAGGCAGTCAAAGAACTTTTAATGTATGTCATACACTGAAATACAGAAAATTCTGTGCACATATTTTACAGATATTTTACTGAGAATCAACTCTTACTTTAAATTGACGCAAAGGTCACTTATCTCCAATTATATTGCAACTAGGGTATAGTCAGTGATAGGGCAGCCCTTACTTATTTGTTTGTGTTCTAGAATAATGACCTGTTCAATATCCAATTAAACACTCTATTTATAATTTCATTTTTTTGTCTGGCTTCCTCAGATACAACTTATGAATGAAACAAAGAAACCTGTGGTGCAGAACCTAGATCCATTGTTACAAGCTAAGGACCTGGCCCCTGGGAACCTTTATATACTTTATATTACTATGAATCTACAATATGTATGACTTGAACAAAAGCTGGAGTCATTTTGCACAGTGGAAGCTAAAAAAAAAAAAAAGACCCAGCACTGACTCCCAGCACAGAGCATCTTCCTGGGTATCACAGGATGTTTTTCCTCTCATGTGAGCTATTGCACAGCACAATTTGGACTGGACTGTGCATCAGACAAACAAGCACCAGTCTAACTTATAGCACTTGTCAACACCCAGAATTCATATACAATTCTAAAGAGTGAATGACTACCAGCAACAACCAAAATAAACTAGGGCATGTAGAAGCCTGGCATGGGCATGTTAGAATAATGAAGTAGGAGATAGATCAGGTTTGGAGGAGTTTATCTCTAAGGTTTAAGACTCAGAGTGTGGGTTACCTGTCTATAAATGATTCTGTAGCAGTGGTGCTCAACTCTGGTCCCAGAGGCCAGAAGAGTGGAATGGTACTGGTTCACAGACCAGATCCTGCACACAGGGTTGGTCTAAGGGCCAGATCCCACATGGGGTTAGTCTGTGGGTGTGATCCACTGTGCCAACATGACCCTGCATGCTGGATCCAGCCATGGTGCAGCTGTGTACTGCAGGCATGATCTAGCATGCAGGGCCAACTCATTTGGACCATGGGGTTCCCCACAGGTTTGAAAAAGTGGCAGCAGGAGAGTGATGGCAGCATTAATTCATAGCTCTGGGTGCAATTAACATTACTACAGCTCCCCTGCTGCCAGATTTCCAGACCTGGCCCATGGTGTCCCATGGGCCAAATGACATGGTTCCCTGGGCCAGAGGTTCAGCACCACCGGTCTACAATATTTTTAATAGCAACTCTCAATACAGTAGTCAAGGGCCTGCTCCAAAACCTGTTGAACTCAGCGGCCAGATTCCTGTTGGCTTCAGCAGGCTTTGGATCAGACCTGATGTCTGCTGTCTCAGCTAAGATCTCAGCAGTATGATCTTCTTTACACTAATGTGCTGTGGCTACTAAAAAGGACCCAGATAGCTGGCCTTTTCTTTTCCCAAACCACCTCTGTGAAAGTGGTGTGGATTGAAAAAAGAGGTACTTCTTCCAAACTGCCTTCAAACAGGAACCTAGAAATCAATGTGTCACAGCACTTACCTGTCTCTGCCTGTCCCTCTTTGCCATTTACCTGTCACAAGCACAAATCCTATTTAGTAGCTTGCCATTCACAGGCATATTGAGTTCAGCTCACCATCCACTTAGCTATTTGTTCTTAACCATTTTAATGTGTGGGTTAAATTTAAAGTCAAAACGACACAGGGTGCAGCGCTTCCAACCAGCCCATACAAAGCCACTAATTCTCAAATTAAGGATAAATTGATGCTACAAAGGACCCTTCTCTCAGGAAACAGACACAAAACCCTCTGATTTTACAACTGTCAAAGCTCAGATAAATCATAGATCATGTCAGACAGAAACAAACCCTGAGCCAGTTAGACAGAAGGGGGTTAAAAGGGAGAGTCACAGTTTAATGAATTCAGGAGGACCCAGATGGATCAGTTACTTAGAACAATTTGTAGGTTACATAAAAATTATAAAATATATATATCTATGAAAATGAAAGAACACAGACCTCTTCAAGCAGTTGGTCAACTCTTCCCAAAATAGCTGTCTCCATTTGGTCTGCAGAGAGCCAGGCAGGGAGCTGAGAGGATCTGTCTGCTTCCAAATGAGAAACCCTGGATTGCAGGTCTGATGTCCTAAAGTATAGCAGGAGGCTCAGCACCAGAGAAAGCAAAGACACCCCAGGAAGCCCAAAGCCCAGCAGTAGAGGAAGTCTACAGCATCTTTCCCCATCCCCTGTCCTGTGGGGAGCAACACATCCCCTGTCAAAGGCACTCTGGCTAGCACCTTTCCAGCCCTTTTCCTCCAACATTCCCGCCCTGTCCTGAGAAACAATAAATAAATAAATAGAATAAATAAAGTCTCAATCCTACTCCGAGAAACACAATCCAAAATGCATGGCAGAGCAGCGTTCCAGGGAATCCCAATGCCACAAAATGCCAATTGTTATGACAGCAACAAGAAGAAAATCATATGAATAAATGGGGGAAAAAGTTATTTTAAAAAAGGATCCAGCTCCAGAAAAGCTTTGGGGAAAAATAGTCTGCTCAGTTTTTGTCTTTCAGTCTTTTCAGCTGGTTGTAGTCCTTTTTCTTTTCCCTCTAGGTTTATCAGCTTCAGTTCCTTAGCAGAGCCGTGTAGAGATTGCACATGAAAGTCCTCATTAGAGAGAGGTGATTCTCAACTTCTGTGGAGTTGCACTGTGGTTGATCCTGGCTTCTCTGTAACATGACACACTCTCTCTGAACTACAGGGATCAGATGAGCAGGCTGCACTGCTTCCCAACGTACCCTCCTCTGCTGTCCCTCTCCCCCCCCTTACTCCCCCCACGTCTCTCTCTCCCTCGTTCTCGCTGCAATGATTTATTTATTTATACAAAGTGTCTGGGTGGGATCAGACCCTGGGACCCTCCCATCCCAGTCAGTCCCCAAAGCACCTCTCATCAGCTACCCTGTCCCTTTGAAGTGACACTCACTGTGGTTATTTATAGCAGCAGGAAAGAGATTCTAAAGCAGAGGCAGGACTCACACTTCTTCCCTGTCTCACGCCACATTGGGATTTTTTAAATTGCATTTGTGGGTGACTTTATAAGACTGGCACAAATGGGCCATCATATATGGGCAGCTCTTCTGTTTTGACTTCCTAGGACTACTAGAGTACCTGGAACCTAAATCTGACCCTATTTTAAGATGATTCAGCAATGACTCTTCCACTGGCTCCTTTCTTAGTGTGGAGGTGAATCTGGCCCAGCAAGCAGGACGTGTGGACTTTTTTTGGTATAGGTATTTCAGCAAAAGGAGGCCAGTGACATGAGGACATGAGGGTTATAAAGAAAACTCAGAACCAGGAGCCCAGGGTCTACACAGTGTGTGTGGGATTTAAAATTCTGCCAGCAGGTGAACCTAGCAGTCTCTGTCCTGTCAACAGTTGCCAGAATATAAAGTGAATATACACTCCAAATACCTTCAATCAAAGTTGGCTGAGTTATATTATGACTCAACACAGAGGGGCTGGCAAATGTGTTAGAAGGGAGAGTAATTGCTGTCTGGGGCTTAGACTGACTCTTAAATGCTTTTGCTTCAGCCTTCCTTCATAGCACCTTGTTCTCCTATGCTGGATCATGGTTGGTCCAAGTCAGTTGTCTTCCTGGGACCCCCCACCCCCAACCTCAGGTTCTGCTGCAGGAAGGGATACTGATGTTTCAGCATATATTTGCTTTTCTCTCCCAGCCAGTGCCAAGCCAACAGCCACGCACAGGGATAGGGGGCAGTGTGCTACTAAAGGAACTATTTGATCAGAAGAAAATGATGAACCTCTTAGCACTTGTGGATATTACATATCTGGTGTCACTTTCTGTTAAAGTAAAACTATAGAATCCTGGCCAAATTGCAGCTCAGGTAATTACATCCTGTCTGCCTAACCACCCTTTGCAGTTGCAGCTGTATAAAGTATTCCTCACTTCACAGTCTAAATTGTTGTGTCAGGTTGCATGCCTGAATACAGTGGTGCTATGTTCTGCTGTAGAGATTTCACTCATGGAGAATTGATTTCAGTGCATCTCCTGGGTCTATATTAACACCCATGGTCTGCATCAGATTTTGCTGGTGTAGACTGTAGCAGAGGTCTTTGGTGTTACCTATTTAGCTAAGGTAGGAGGTTTTGTGTTGGAGACTGAGATTGGTGTAGAGGGCAGCTCTAGCATATATGGCAGTGGTGTGGAAAAAGTGTGTGTCCAGGGACTCTGCACCTCCATGCAGTGGCTCCTGGTGCTGGGAGCTATGATAAAACTCCCACAGGAGCTAAGAAGGATTTATTTGGTAATTAGAATCCACAGGCGGGCCCTGTAGTGGAGATACCACCAGCTCTCCCTTAGAACAAATTCTCCATGAAACACAAAAGGGCCTCCCTAGCTCTGGCCCACCTTGTCCAGTGTTTGCACAGCCCTTAAAGGGGAAGATGCTATAGTTATGACTTACACTAAACATTTTATGAGACATGATTCCAGCTTCTTAGTTTCCCTTCCCCACATACTTCTTATCCTTTCAGAAGATCAAGAGTAATTACTATAGAGAAGGGATGATAGCCATGCAGCGGACTTGGATAGCAGAAATGAAAACCATCTGGTCATCATGGGCACCTGTACATGTCACAGGGTTTCATCCCAGTTAAATAGGTTTGTAAAATTTAAACTTGTTTATTTTGGAGCATCATGTCAGTGTTTGCACATACTGGGCTTTTGAACAAATTAAGCCAGGTGTGCAATTCCCTGTCAATTCCAGCAGGGGGAGTCAAATACCAATCTACCCCAGTGATTCCCTACTGAATTGCACCAAGGGGTGCATGTTCACCAGTAAACCAGTAAATAATACACCAGTAATCCCCTCCCTCCGCAGGTAGACAAAGAAGTGAACTACAAAAAAGTCGCAGCACCATCTGATGGAAAAGAGGCTAATTACACATCTTTCAGTGCCTTTGCGTTTGCACACAACGAATCCATAACCACAATGCTTTAATTCCCAGTGAGCCAAACTACACGATGTCTGAGGAGTTTTAGTTTAATGTACCAGAAAGACTTTTAAAGCATCTGGAAATCCTGCTCATGCAAGCAGTAACACAAGAAAAGGCAAAAAACATGATGTGTACAAATGCCCCATGTCTATAGAACACAAGAGAAAGTATACTAGTTCTCAGGAGCTGGGAAGAACTTGATGCTCAGTTCAGTAGTTTCTCAAGATAGCTTCTGAAGTAATTTAACACTCAGGTTAAACAACCCAACTTTGTAAGATTACAAGAGAGCTAGATACAGTGTTCTAGGCCAGGGGTTTTCAACCGGGGTAGCACGTACCCCTGGGGGTAGTTTGGAAGGCTCCAGGGGGTATGCGGCAGCTGTGTGGAAAAGCCGGTGGCACTTCTGGTTCTGCTGCTGCACACTGTGCAGGGGACCCCCCATCCCCCACTTGTCAGCTGGTCACCGGGGGATCCCCCAGCTTATTCACCAGAGTGCCCCAAGGGATGACGAGGTTGAACAGTCATAAACTACTACAAAACCGTTTCAGGCTGGACATAAGGAAGAATTTCTTTACTGTCTGAGCCCCCAAGGTCTGGAACAGCCTGCCATCGGAGGTGGTTCAAGCACCTACACTGAACACCTTCAAGAGCAAATTGGATGCTAATCTTACTGGGATCCGATGACCCCAGCTGACTGCTTGCCCTTTGGGAGGGGGGCTGGACTCGATGATCTTCTGAAGTCCCTTCCTGCCCTGATGTCTATGAAATCTATGACCAGCCACTGGGAGACTTCATGCTTCTCGACTGGCAGCTGGGGGTACCCCGACCAAAAAAGGTTGAAAACCCCTGTTCTAGACAGAGGACCAGAGTGAAAGAGATTAAAAGATCACTAGGACTCCCCATTATCAGTGCCAATTGTAAGCTTATATGGTTACTTGGCAGAGCTGATTGCCAGATACCTGCTCCACCCACAGAGTGGCACAGACCTGCATCTTTGGTGATATAGTACCCTTAGAACTATGGGTATTTCTACACTGCAGCCAAAAGAGTATAAAGACTGTTTTAAGGCTGATAGTGCTAGCACTCGTAGTAGTATAGCCCTGGCAGCAGAAAGCTCATCTTAGGCTAGGCATCAGAGCATTTGCCCAGGTTCTTCACTGGATTTTGCAGCCCATACTGAAGCCTTGGCTACTATGAGCGAACTATTATCAGCAACAAAGCTGGCTAATCTAGAGCTATGTTAGGTATATCTATCCATGCTGCAGTCACACCTTTGACTAGACTACGGGCTTACCCAAAGTCAGTTACATTTATGCCATGCCTATCAGAAGCCTTTTCTCTATACTGTAGAAGAACGTGGGAAAGGCTGAAACTTGTACAGAAACCATCTGCACTCTGTGGCTTCTTTAACTGTGTTTGCTGCATCTGTCCCCCACAAGGACTCTGATGAGTTCCATGGAGCTAAATGAACAGGCATTCTGCACAGCTGGGAGCATCCTCAAGCCATGCTAGAGCTCTCAGGGTGGGCACAACTTGGTTAACGTTACAGGAGAGCGTAAGAAATGCCCTGCAGGCAGCAGTGGAATTTCAGAGCATCCCACAGCAACCATACAGTTGACTCCAGTCAGGCCCATTGTTTTAGCTTGGCTGCCAGCTTCAGCACACAGCCCTACATCTGTTTACAGAGGTTTATATTTTCAAAGTTTTTGTTATAACTGCAAGGACTTGAAACATAGCTTCTAGATAAATGGAAAAGCTAGCCTTGAACACAGTTCTACGGCCAGGGACACCCTGGAACCAAGGATCTTGCCACAGAAGGTAGACCTATCTTGCCATGTAGTACATTAAGACCTGATTGTAGTCCCACATATGTGCTAAAAAGAGCCTATGCTGTGCCTTGGGATGAAAAATATTTACTTCTTTCTGCCTTTTAGGATTACAAAATGAGAGGCTTCTGGCTTCTAAAAACCTCTTTTGCACTTTGAGAAAAAATATGTTGTTTGAACTCACCAGGTAATGTGCCACACTCATTTCTGTCCCTGTATCCATCCCTTTGGTCCATCTGTCTCTCACACACACTAATTCTGCAGAAAAGCTGCAGGAGACTACCATAACATCTGCTCCTTAAAATACGGGCTGGAATTGGTCTCTTAAATCAAGTTCCCATGTGATTAGTTCCTTGTCATTTACACGTTTTAAATTAACGTTTTCCGTGCAGTCTGTGCTGAAAATTACTGGCAGAAAAAACTCATATTCATCTCCAGCCTGCCCTCTGTTTTGGATAGTTTGAAGGAATATGCCTTCTGGGACCAGGTTAAAGTGAGAGAGAGCTGTTCCTCCTCAGTCAAACAAACCTTTTGAGGGCCCAGTAGCACACAGCGTTTATTCTTCAAATGGCCAGCTCCCTGAAATGAGATTTTAGTGTCTGCTAGGGAGGAAATCTTTTCTTTATTTCTTTTAACAGGTTTCTTGTCATCTGACAGCTCAAATTAATGTTGTTTCTTTGGAGTGCATAGAAAACATGTTCCTCTGATGGCTGTATTCTTTCAACAGTTTCTCATCTAAATGAACTAGTGCTGTATAATTTGTGGGTTTGGTACACAGAAAATGTGTATTCATTTCTGCAGCCTACCACTGAATTTCATGAAGCTTTTAATTTTTTCCCCTCTGCTCTGGTTCTCTCTTGCTTACACAATGTTGTACATCATATTTCTTTGTAAGGGAAAAGGAGTCTGGCCAAGGCATTTGCTGTCACAGTGATGTTCAACCTTTTTTAAGGAGGTTAAGACTTTTGCTGCACCAGACACGCACATTAAACCGAAGCACAACATTCACTGCAGGTTAGAATGCAGAGTACCTTTACTGGGGTTCAGCACAGATCCAGCAACACGTAATAACACTGATATGAGTTGTAGGCCTGAACCATAAGGAAACCCGAGGGGTAGCATAAAGTGCTTGTCCCTGGAGCCTGCATTATCCTATACTGTTATGATAACCATTGGGTGAACATAATAGCCATCCTTATGTAGACAGGTAAGGTGTGGCAACAGTGCTGTCTTCAGAAGAATGAGTCCAAGCCTTGCTCCAGGTTTGTGCCAAAGTCTGCCCCCAGTCAGACCATCTGTAAATGGTAAATGGTCATTTGGACTGGAGAGTCAAAACTAGTCACATCAGTCCCTCATGTGCTATCAGCTATGGAAACCAGTATGCCTCAACCATGCCAGCCCAACGGACTGCTAGGCCTGAGCAGAGGCTTTGTGAAATTGCTACAGTCCATTCTCTTGAAGTAAATCAGTACCTTATGTTTTGAAATGTATCTAGATTAGGAACCTATACAGCAATATTGCCTCATCTAGAGTGACAAAACAGTTCTTTCCTACCAGATCTTATTTCAGATTTTCAACTCCATTTAAACCTGCATTGCTAAAGAGGCTTTATCTGGAGATCATTGAAATGGGGTGCAGGAATGATTGGCCTGGCTTTTTCTGGTGGCTGTATCCAATGACCCCTCTAAGGTGCGAGCATGTGCAGCCGAGCACAACTAAAGTGTGGCCACGCACAGCCTTTTCAAAGCCACGCACCAGGAGAGGCTGGAGCGGGAGCCTGGCGCGGGCTCCGCCAGCTCCGTGGAAGTGCTCCGCTCCCCCGCATTAGGGCTGGGGAGGGGAGCATTTCCCCAGAGCTGGCGGAGCCCCCCCCAGCCCCCTGCCCCAGCCTCCATCCCTGCCTTGCCTCACCTGTCTGCCCGGTGAGGCTCTGCCGGCTCTGGGACACTGCTCTGCTCCCCCACATCACCTCGAGGGCCGTGTCCCTCAGTGTACTGGAGCCGGCGGATCCTCACCAGGCAGGCAGGTGAGGCAAGGCAGGGATGGAGGCTGGGGCGGGCTCCGCTGGCTCCGGGGAAGTGCTCCCCTCCCTGGCCCTGATGCAGGGGAGCGGAGCACTTCCCTGGAGCTGGCGGAGCCCGCCCCAGCCCCTAGCTCCAGCCCCCAGCTCCAGCCTCCAGCCCCCAGCCTCTCAGCTCCAGCCCCCAGCTCCCAGCCTCTGGCCGCCAGCCCCGGCTGGACTGAGGTGGCGCGCTCACAGACTGCTGCTTCTTAGAGGGAACATTGGTTGCATCCATCATAGCTGGCCACAGCAATCTATTTCAAGTTTTCTTCCTCAAGGCTGTAGCCAGCAACTATTGCACTTTCCAAGCACCTTCTCTATAGGTAGTTTGTTTCAACAACTTATTCTTTCATTAGGTGTGATGGAAAGAATCATTCTTTGCCATTGTAAAATCTCCTGTGTGCATTTCCACATATAAAACCTGAATCATTTGGAGTGAGTGTTGGATTCAGCAGCCAAACAGAGAAGGAGCTTCCATTTCCCTTTATCACTTTCCATTCACAGCTACTGATGATGGACAGGAGAGACATCCTAAGAAAGGGAAGCTGGAACTGGAGAAGATGTGCGGCATCAAGGAAGAGTTGCCTGGGGAAGAGGCAGGCTTGCTTCCTGGATTTTTTGCAGGTGTGTAAAAGGCAATCATCTTTGACAATGCCAGCCACTACAGGCTTAAAGTGCAGAGGTTACTTAGCTAAGCAATACCCCCAGTTGTTAACTCTGTTTCAAAATAAAAAACAAATTAAAGCTACAAAATAGTTTTTCTTCCTCTGTCTCTCTTCAATTGCTATGTACCTTTGTTTTCACTCATATGTCTGATATACATGAAGCAGAGGCAGTTTTGAATACTCTGCATCTCAAAACTGAGGCTGTAGACAAGTCTGTTAAGAGCTGTTAATACAGTTGTGTTTGTCTGACAGAGATAAGCCAAAACCAGGCCCCTAAACCTAACAACCAAGGAGCCTGGGGAGAGTTTGGATCCAGATCTGACCTTTGTAGCTCAGGCCCGATTTTCCTGTTTATATAAGCAAGGGTTTCCAGGAGAGCAACATCTTTGGGTATAGACTGATGTTACAATTGTTTCACTATCAAAGGATACTGATACTAGCTGTTAGGGCTACCCAAAGCTTGGGTCCTTAGATTTGGAGGAGATTCAGCCTGATCCGGTGGCTGAATCTTCAAATTCAAATCAAATCAGGAGACCCTTTAATCTCTCTGAATCAAACTGGAACCCTCCAATTTGATTCGGAGATATTTGGAAAGATTCGGTGATTCAGACATAGACACAGCTTTAAATGTTTTTTCTACATACCTCAAGGTAGCAGATGGCTCATGAATGCTGCAATGCTAGGGCGAATGGAGCGTCCCACAGGAGAGTGGGGGATTCCCCAGTGCACTCAGCAGCAGACCCAGAAGTGGACCAGAAGTACGTCTGGTCCGCTTTTGGGTCTGCTGGGGAGCACCCTGGGGAGCTCCCTGCATGGCCCTGGCTCGGCAGCTGGTGCCTCCTGGGTCTGGGGGGGTACCCAGGGTCCCCCTGCGGCCAATCACCAAGCCAGGGGTACGCGGTGGGGGGAAGGGGGGAGGCCAGCATGCTCCCCAGAGGACCTGGAAGTATTTCCAGTCCACTTCCGAGTTCACTGCCAAGCATGCAGGGAGGCCCCCCACACTCCTGTGAGATGCTCCATCTGCCCCACCATTGCAGCGTTCATGAGTTGTGCCTCGTACCTCGAGGTATGTAGAAAAAACATTTAAAGCTGTGTCTATGTCCAAATTTCTGATTCTCTGAATCAGCATTGAATCTTCAGATTTGGATTTGGCCGAATCAAATCAGGGACAGTGATTTGAATCAACAAACTGAATCACTGTCCCTGATTCGGGCTGAATCTGAACCCAAATGGAATAGGGCCCATTTTGCACACCCCTACTAGCTATTACAATACAGTTGTTACATATGCATAATGCTGTAGCAATACAAGAGTACTAAATCGATTCCAACTTTAAGATTGCTTCATTCTGGGTCAGTATTAGGGTGATTTAGCTAATTTATATCTCTATAGTGGTGATGTTAGACTTACCTCAGGCCTCCGGCTGAACAGCAGGGGCTCCTCCTGGGCCAGACCTGTGGAGCCAGAAGCTATAGTGGGTCCAGGCCTAGCAGTGAGGGTCAGAGATTGGGCAGCAGCACAAGACAGGGATCAGACCACAGTGGAGCAAGCAAGAGCTGTATCTCCATAGACCTCGCTCACCCCCCAGGGATCCTGAATTCTGCAGCACTGCTGTCTATGCCCCTAATTTCTGGTAGCCTGCTAGACTACTGACAGGCATAATGGAATAGTTCTGCAGGGCAGATCTGGCCCACAGGCCATATATTCAACACCCCTGTTCTACAGGATAAGACAGAGCTAACAGATCCTAAAAGCTGATGTGCAATCCTGAGTGGCAGGTCTCCTTCCTCTTACAAGACCACCAACCAGAATGCCACACCTGGCTCTCTTTTAAGTTGGTCTCCACAGTTTGTAGTATGTGGTGTCATAGAATAGGTTGGATGTGAATTATGTCTAGTGGTGTGGAATTGAAACTCCATGAATGTTTCGGGTTGAAGCTGAGGTTTGGTGATGTCTGAAAGACCAGAATAGCAGAGAGAAGTTGCAGGACAGGCATGAAGTCAATTTAAAAACATGCTTAAAGAGAAGCCCAGGAAGAGAAAAAGCAATGTAGAAGTGCGGGACTTAAGTTCAGGGGCAAAGCAATATGGAGGCCAAGGTGTGAAATACTAGGGATGCAGGAATTAGAACTGAGGAGTATTGGCAGGCTTACAGAGGGCCCAGACCATGGAATTGAAAGGGTCTTGAGGGTCATAATGGAGGTGAAATGGCAGAGCTGTAAGTAGAAAACTTGTTCAACATCAGTCTCTTCCATTTGCACCAGGCCAAACTCTAAACTTAACCATAGCCACTCTTAAAAATTACAAAGGAAATATGCCTTGTGTATATAGTTCAAAACCCAGAGCTATCAGAGAGTGTTCTGTACTCTTTAGTTCTGATTTGTGATATACTTCCTGTAGTCCAGACACAGGCATCGGTTGAGTGACTTTATAAATGCCTTTTCCTGCTTCCGAGCCACCCTCCTCCCCTGCTGATCAATTCATTTACTGCCTATGTCATAGCTGCTGTGGGCTGCAGAAATGCAAGTCAGTAGAGTTTAGCCTTGGCTGCAGGTGTGCAATGATGTTTTTTGTTGAGGTGGGGGATGTTTTGTTTATATGCAGGAGGCATTAAGGAGCTTTATAATCCTGTGCCAATATAAACTAAATAATTTAGCTACAGCCCATATCCAACTGTGTAGGTGGAGCTAGTGCTGCTTCTCTGTTAATATGGTGTCTCTAGAGACTATCGCCAGCAAATGGAATCACCTGATGTTTCTTTGATTTGGGCAAAGAACTCTTTTCTCATACTTTGTAGCCCTTCAGGTTGGAGTCTATATGATTAAGATGAGCATAAAGCTCATGGGAAAATTTAATGGGACTATCAAAGATGGGAACATTTAACCAAGTTCTCAATTTCTACCAAATGGTGTGGTTGCATTGACACAGGGCACTTGGGTGATTTTTCCTAGCTGGACATTCCTTAGTATTCCAATTTTCACTTTATAGCACTCTCTTGTCTTTGGAAGGTTTATGCAAGTTCATAAAAGGAAAGTAGTTACAGACTTCTGTGGTTTTTAAATGCTCTATTGGGGACAGTTATAGACTACAGTATAAAAATGCAATGAAGCCTCTAGCAAATATATGAAAATGCATATTTCCCTAAACAAAAAGGAGATTTGAATATATCTTTGTGGCTAAGAAAACCATTTTATTTCTTGTATTTGCCTGATGCTTTCACTTAACAAACATAAATGGGTATATATAGACCAAACAACAAATATGTACATTAATTTATAACGGGTACTTGTATTTTGCCCTTCTCTGATGCATTTTATTGGGGGCACAAAAAACATTCTACAAACTATAAACAGTTACGCCTATCAGATAGGGCCCCAAATGGTTGGGGAGACAGGCCATGCCTAGCAACAAACAGCAGGATGTGGGAAACAAAGCAAAGGGCGCACACTGGAGTGAGGGGAATGGAATTGGAGATGACAAGCAGAGGCGCTTGGCAGAGCAGCACAGATAGCTGATGACACTGAGAAGGTATCCACTGACTTCTGCTAAGGGTTTAGCTACCCTCCAAAGTGAATATGTGGCAGAATGTGATTGGTTAAGAACAGGGATAGGAGGCAAAAGAAGACTGACTAAAGAACAGTAGGTCTTTACAAAGCCAAATAACATTTCTCTTGTGCCAGCAGCTAAGTAAATACCATGTTCTCTATTTTACAGGTTATGAAAGTGAACCATTAAAATTATCCATTAGGAACTTAGCTATGAGAGAAAATCCAGGTCCCTGCAATTCTCTTTGACTTCAAATTGATACTGCAAATCCTGAAAATCTCTTGGGATCAGGATCCAGCAGCTACATAAGAAATCTGTGGCAGAGCTAGGAATGGAAGCCAGCCTTAGCCATAAAGAGCAGTTGTTTGAATTTAGCTGATATAACAAATCTGTGGCAAATTTCCATTGCTCTGCAAAAGCTGGGTGACAGGATCAAGCCCTGTCCGTTTTCCATTGCCCTAAGTGGTGCTTTTCTTATAAAACAGCTCCTTTCTGCCAATATCTGGAATTTCAAGCCAACTATCTCAGTAACTTCACACAATGCAGCTGCTGTAAACCTTGCACATTGTCTAAAGAGTTGTTGCCCCTCTTAAGCCATTTAAGTGGAAAAAATCAACCCCACTTCTTTTTCTTTTCTATTTTTTTTCCTCTCAGGAAATGAGGGGTCTTGGTTGGGTTGGGTGATCCATTGTTGACATTAACTAGCAGCCCACATCTCAAGCTATTGTAAATATATTAACTCAAGCCTTTTGTTGCATTTATTAGACCAGAGAACAACATCTGGAAACAGATGTTTTCTGAGGCGGAGCAAAGGAGGGGGAAAAGACTAGGAAAAAGCAGATCTGAGTGGTAGAAAGGTGTGGAGATGCAGAACAGGGTCTGTCGATAAATCGTCTCTGCTGTTCACAAGAGACAAAAGCATTAGGAAGAGGCCAGAAACTGCTGTAGACAAATTAACTAGATCATAAAGGGAAGGCCTGAAGCTGCTGCTGCTATTTCATCCCTTCCCAGTCATGCGAGAGAGTGTTCTTAGAAATGCTGTAAAAAACACAACCTCTATCGATTCTCTCCACTTCCTCACCCACATTAAGGTAAAGATAGCAATGGTTTTGCCAGTGGTGAGATGAAATTCAGACCCTATTTTGCTTATGGAAGGTTCTTCACAAGGCTAGGTAGGGATATTCAAAAGACCCAAAACAGGATCAATCTAAGTTACACAGCCTGTGTTTACACAAGATGCTTACTATGCAGTAGCTTGTTACTACCGCACAGTAGTTCATTAGTACTGTGCAGTAGTGTTGCAGGGCATGAGCCATGATGCAACGCTCCTGCACAGTAGTAACAAGCTACAGCGCAGTCAGCATCACCAGGAATCCATGCGGAGATTTCATAGATTTCCATAGGGCTGGAAGGGACCTCACAAGATCATCGGGCCCAGCCCCCTGCCCAAGGGGCAGGAATTCTGCTGGAGTCAAATGATCCCAGCAAGATAAGCATCCAAACATGCCTTAAAGGTGTCCAGAGTAGGTGCTTGCACCACTTCTGGGGGGAGTCTGTTGCAGACTTTGGGAACTCGGACAGTAAAGAAGTTTTTCCTTATGTCCAGTCTAAAATGGTCTTCCTGGAGTTTGCGACCATTAGACCTTGTTTTCCCTTGGGGTACCCAGGTGAACAG
>NW_017729003.1:13205274-13206217 GCF_001723915.1 Gavialis gangeticus
TGCGACCATTAGACCTTGTTTTCCCTTGGGGTACCCAGGTGAACAGGTGTTCTCCCAGATCCTGGTGCACACCCCTAATATATTTATAAGACTCGATGAAGTCTCCCCTGAGCCTTTGCTTTTCCAAGCTGAAGAGTCCCATGTCTGTCAGCCTTTCCTCATAAGACTTCTTCTCTTGTCCTCTGATCATGCACATGGTTCTCCTCTGGACTATCTCAAGCTTCTCCACATTCTTCCTAAAGTGTGGTTCCCAGAACTGGATGTAGTACTATAACTGCAGCCTCACCAAGGCCAAGTACATTGGGAGGATGACTTCCCGGTCTTGCTTAAAATGGATTGATAGATGCAATCTAGGGTTTTGTTTGCTTTGCCAGCTGCAGCATTGCATTGGTGGCTCATGTTTATCTTGTGGTCAGTCATTACTCCCAAGTTCTTTTTAGTCATGGTGCTACCAAGTGTAGCACTGCTGAGCCTATAGGTGTGATGTGGATTTTTTTTCCCCCGGGGTGGAGCACCTTGCATTTCTCAGTCTTAATGCCATCAGGTTTTAGCCCACCCACCTTTCAAGCCTGCCTAGGTCAGCCTGAATTGCCAGCCTATCCTCTAGTGTGACCATACTTCCCCATAGTTTGGTGTCATCAGTGAATTTAGCCAGTCCACTTCTGATACCCAAGTCCAGATCATTTATAAATATGTTAAAAAGTACTGGTCCGAGTATGGAGCCCTGGGGGATGCCACTGGTAACCAGGTGCCATGTTGACATGATTCCATCAACCAGCACTCTCTGCGTCTGACCATGGAGCCAGTTCCCAAGTCATCGGACCGTAAAGTTGTCTACTACGCGGTAATGCTGGTTACTGTGCAATCATTTAGTATTTAGGTATGCAAGTATATAGGTAGCACGAAGAAGTCTCAGGGTAACATTGGACCCCTACAGGGCAGG
>NW_017729003.1:13206228-13206533 GCF_001723915.1 Gavialis gangeticus
GGATGGTACAGTGTGTATATGTGTGCTTGGGGTACTTGGGGGAAGGTTAAGGTGAGAGAAAGAGAGGTAAAGTGTAAGGAGTGAAAGTTTCCAGAACCAGGATTAGAAATGGTGGACTAGAGAGAAGTTAGCTGAAGAACTGAGGCTTGGGATCAAGTGGCCCCAGGGTTACTTGAGGTCACTGGTGCAAGGGGAAAATGAAGCCTGGTGGCAAGAAAGAGACATCCAGGAAAGAAACTGAGGCAGAAACCTGGTTACTCAGGGGAAAAGGCAGTGGGGATAAGACAGTGGCAAAGAAACAGGGG
>NW_017729003.1:13206799-13207043 GCF_001723915.1 Gavialis gangeticus
CTTGGTTGAAGAGAGGGTGGGGGGTGATAGCTACCTATCCAGGCTGGAAAGGGGTCTTTATCCAGTGAGTGTTGTCCAGAGGGGGGTTGCTGGCAGGGCATCTGGGTGGATAGGTGGTGTGGCATGGTGCTCATCCAGATGGAGAGGGCGTCCCAAGGAATCAGTCTTCACTACCCCTTCTTATGAGGCAGACTACCTCTGATCTCCTATGGGGAGGGCCTATCCAGGCAATGTCAGTCCTATA
>NW_017729003.1:13207260-13211382 GCF_001723915.1 Gavialis gangeticus
TACATATATAGGCCTAAAACAGTAATCACACAATATAAAAGCAGTAAAAAATCAATACAAACATAATAATTATCACTTATAAAACAGTGGATATCTATATCAAAATAGCAGGGCATTTATTTGCAAAGAAGAGAGAGAAAGATAAAACTTACTACCTAAAATAAAATATTAAAGCTTATCCTACATCTTAGCTTACTTATACTTCTCTATAGGGAATAGAGAGGGAGACAAAAAGTCAGAAATGGCTGGGGAAGGGGAGGGAATGCATTTTAAAATAAATAAAAAAAAAGAAAAACTGGGGGTTTTGCTACACAGTAACAACTGTACAGTCAATGTCTCATGTAGACATGGCTGCACTGTTCTGTAAGTGGCGTAGTTTAGATCAGTAGTGAACACAACACCCATTCATACTTTGGTGTTGGGGGTAAATCTTAGACTGGGTTCTGCCATTTTTAAACCAGTCTATGTTTGCCAAACTTCTGTTCTGTTACAGGTATAGACCAGTTTCTGACCACGTATACTGGTAAAAATGTAATATCTGTACCTGGACTAAAACACTACTACTAATCACACCTGGACCTGGGGGAAGCATGACAGAACACCAAAACCCTACAGTCAAACCCTGCCTATAAAATTACCTTGGAAAACATCTGTACTCCACAGGACAAGATGTAGTTAGGACTGACAGGACTGTGACCAGTGCCTGACTGCATTTCTTTTAAAACAATGGAACATGATGTATTCTCTACATTCAAATTTACAGGCTTGTGATATGTACTTTCTATACAGTAACCCTGAGCTCACCTCCCTCATCTCCCACTCCCTTTCTCCCCAGACACACAACTATGCATACCATGCTGATCAAGTCAGGAATATTGGGTATTAACTACCTAATTTGGCAATTGTTTATAGTAAGCATCAAATAGCCTGTGGAGTAGAACAAGAACAGTGCTTCCCTTAGGAGTCACTCCAGCCCATTGTGGAATTACAGAATCAAGACACATGCAATCTACTGGGAAATGGGTTATGAAAATACATGGAAAAAATGTACTGATCATGCCCAGTAAGACTTTATGAGCTGCAATATCATGGCTGTTTCCAATCATCCAGGGTTTTTAAAGAAGTGCATATTATGAACTCCTAGATTTGACAAATGGCAAGGAGAGCAAACAAGATATGGAGCTGGTGGCATCTGGTTTGACTTTGCATATTTATAGCCCTAAAATGGCCAAACAAATTTCTTTTTCTTTTTCACTGAAGTTAGAGCTGCTCTCTGGAACCCTGAGATCTGACCCAGACCCAGCAAATTCTTTATTTTCTTCTCACAAACCAGCCTCATTTCAGGTTGCCCCAAGCCTTGGTCAAGTACTGAGTGAACCCAGGCTGAGTAATAGTTGTAGGAGGAAACTGTTCAACTTGGTGGTTTCACCTTGTATCAGCCTCAAATCTGACAAATTTTGTCATTTCAGCTGAATTTAATTTAGAGAATTTGGAGACCATGAGCCAGCCCCTAAGTTTCACAGTGTGGTGCTTTGAGTCACTAAAGCTGAAACTGAAGTCAGTACAGTCAGTCTCCCTCCCTCATTGCTAGTAAAGCAAATCCGAAAGAGCTAGGCCTACTTCACATTAAAACCAAGACACAGGCAGAACCCCATATATTCAAAGTTAAACCTCCTTCCCTGATCCGTCATCCAAATTTTCACTTAATTTCTTGTCCTTTGTTTTAAAGTAGACAAGTGGAGGATAATTATGCTAAACATACTATATTTCTGGCCTTCTTGGGGAGATGATCCCAACATAAGCACTTCACAGCTGTGCATGGAGGACAGTTCAGGTTTTCACATGTAGTAGTGCCTGTTCTGATGTCTGGATTTGATTTCACATGGATGGTGCCCAGTGCAGTGGGAGTCTCCAGAGATGGCCATCTATTCCAGCTTCATCTGGACAGAATATCTCACTTCCTGCACAGCCTGGGTGGTAAGACTTCTAAAAAGAATCAGCTACTAAAAAGAACATATCTTCATTGATAATATGAAGAACAACAGCAGATCCCTGCAGGAAAAGATACACACATTTACGTAGTGTATGGAAACCTGCCAATACATTTGTTGATGATGGGAAATGTTCATAGTGGAGTAGGAATATCCTCCCTTGGACTGCTGCTTTGAAAACACTTGCAGTTCTGTGTACAATGATTCATATTAGGAGAATCCGCAGCTGCCAGTGAAAGCATCTTTAATAGTCCTCTGTGTTTCTGAAACAGCATAAAGCAGTTGTACTGGACCTTAGGATCTATCCTCTAACACTTGGAATGGAAGTACATGTTATGCTCTTCGTATATGGAAGCAGTGGGCAGTTTTCAGCCCTGCTTTCCATGGACATAAGAGTTTTGTGATAAGGCCAGCTCCTGCCCTTGAGTTGGGGACAGGGTGAGAGGAAGAGTGGAAAGGGACTGTGACCACAGCACAGTATACTCCAGAAAATCATTTAAAATAAGGTCCCTCCACAATTATTGTACTAACCTGTTATATCTGGTAGCCCCTGAGTTGGAGCTAGATGGCAGAGCCCTGACGAGCCCCCTACATCCCCTTTGCTCTGCCCTATGGAAGGAGATGCAACCAGAGAATCTTGCTGAAAAGATAGAGAACTATTGTGCACTTTTATGAATGTTCTTATGTCTAAGAACTGACACGTGTGTTCAATGCATGGATATTTGTTTCCATTTGTAATAACATGATACCATTATTGCCTATCCACAAACATGTTCCAGATGCTCATCAGTTTCTTTCACCCACACATAAGTCAGCCTTTCTCCTTTAACTCTTACCCAACACCAGGACAGCCCCAATCCGTCCTCTTAACTCCTTCTTTGCCATGGATCATCACTCACGCAACCAACATAATTCTGCCCTCTCAAATCTCCCTGTGCACCTGCATATACTGGGTATGAGTGTACCGGTGGGACTTGCAAGGACAGCAAAGGAAAATGGACGATAGCTTTGTACAGCAGCCAAGCAGATGAACCAAAGCAAAGTGAACTGGGAAACTAAAACTAAGTGTTCTCTACATTTGGCAAAGACAAGACAATAAGTCAAGGTTTCCCTTTGAAGACACTGCCTACAAGCATTGCAGTGAAGTGGGAATGGATAAGGCTGGGCCAGGAAATTGAAAACACCTTTTAGTTAAAAAAGTCCGTTAGCTCAAGCACTTAGTCCTTTATCAAAGCGATATTTCTGACGGCAAAGTGCAAGATGTTGGCACAAAATCCAGCTGTTCTCTGAGATAATGTGAAAGACAGCCATAAAGCTGAGAAGGTTAAGTAGAGTCATTCCTGACTTCCCTCACAAAGAAAACCTGGAAACAAGAAACACTGCTAATGTCATTTTGCAGCGTCACTATTTCCACCTAGGCTGGAAGAAGCCTTAAAAGCAATTCAGGCTATCTTCAAAGATCATCCTGGGTGTTACAAGGGAAGTACACATGCTTGTTCTCCTCTGTCTCCGTGGTGCTTCTGAATACCATGCCCCTGGGGCAGTCACACAACTGGAAAGAGCCACCTGGTGTTTTACCACACATCACCTTATTTACATTTTCAGTAGTGACATGATTTTACAGTTGTTAAATCAGCTTTATTGCATCTGGGTGGAAGTTGGTTTACTGTGCTGGGCTCCCTCTTCTCCCACTATCACTGCCACAAGTGATCTCAATTTTCAGCATCAGGGAAGATCAGAGGAGGGTTTAAATGTGAGGGAACAGCCCAAGGAACAAGAAACTGCATTAGGTCATGCCTAGGAGCACTGGAGCAAGGGGATAGAGCATGAGAGCAAGGAAAGATAATAGAAGGGTAGGGTTTTGGGCACAGATATTGGTGACTGATGGAAATATGGTGACTCCTCTCTTATCATTAACACCTTGGATGGTTTAAAGCTAATGCTACTTCATTGTGACCTTTGGAAATTGCTTGAACAGAGTTCAGGTATTGTTTGTATCCCCTTTAAGTACATAGTACATATGTCTATATCAGATTGACACCACACCAAGGAGTTTATTCTTGTATACATGAAGCACTGCACTAAGGCAACTCCACTACTTCTGGTTCTGGAGGTAGGACCTGTGGAGTAG
>NW_017729003.1:13216382-13220776 GCF_001723915.1 Gavialis gangeticus
TAGCAAGGGGATAGAGCATGAGAGCAAGGAAAGATAATAGAAGGGTAGGGTTTTGGGCACAGATATTGGTGACTGATGGAAATATGGTGACTCCTCTCTTATCATTAACACCTTGGATGGTTTAAAGCTAATGCTACTTCATTGTGACCTTTGGAAATTGCTTGAACAGAGTTCAGGTATTGTTTGTATCCCCTTTAAGTACATAGTACATATGTCTATATCAGATTGACACCACACCAAGGAGTTTATTCTTGTATACATGAAGCACTGCACTAAGGCAACTCCACTACTTCTGGTTCTGGAGGTAGGACCTGTGGAGTAGCTCAGTATGATGATACCTAGTGATGTACAATAGCACTATAGGCATGTCCTAGATGTCTTCTTCAGCTTGAAGAAAATGCATGATGGTGACTTTTTAGAAGGAAGAAGGGGAAACTTCATTCCCCAGGGATCACCTACTACGTCACGTAGTATTTTTTGTCTTTTGGGGGCAGCCCCAGGAAGCCTATCTCTGTCCTGTCAGAAATCCAGCTGATCCAATCTTGCACCCATGGAAAGTAGAAGTTTTGCCATTGCCTTTGATTTTAATGGGAGCAGGAGTGCATCCATTGTGTTAACTACCTAGTTTGTCATTAGTTTGTGTGTGCATAACAGGAAATGAAGAGTAGAGAGGAAAAGATCATCTGGTGTGTGTACCGAATTCACAAATTAACTACCTTAAAGGAAAACTAGAATTCATACATCCATTCATTCCTAATTGCCATAATTACCTGGGTGCTGCCTGCATGCCAGTCCTTTTAATAAGCCCTGAATGAGATAAATATTGCCAAATGTGAGACCCAGCAGTAAGGATTCAGACTGATTCCATGCTGTCGTATTTCTTATCCCAAGCGGACACAGAGTCCTCAGTTTAAGTACCTTTCATTCAAAGAAGCCCCAAGCATTTGTTTACCCAAATTTTTCACTGAACTACAAAGCGGTACTGAAAACAAGCCTTCCTTTCTGTAGAGCAACGCTTTATTTTATCAGGAGCTGAATTTGCTGGTTGAAGTGCATACCGGTGCAAACATGGTAGATGATTTACCTATCCTCAGGGACAAGCTTTGCAAAGACTGAATGATTCATGTCTCATCCCCATCCCTAATTATCAGGCCAAATTCATCTCTGGTGTAATTCAGATGATGTTGAAATTACACATGGGATCCATTTGGCTTATTTCTCTAAATTGCCCTCTTACAAAGGGGCAGGTTTAATTGGAAGAACTAAAGTATAGGGAAGGGGTCAGAAAGGATCCAGTATCAGGGCAGTTTCTGGTTTCCCCCAGGACATAGGGTTAGGATCTTGAAGTCACCTTCATTATTTCCCACCAAGTTTAAAATGACAGACTCAGAAATTGTGCAGTGACCCTACTCTATTGGGATCAGGGAACCAAGAGGCAAAAGGTACATTCTTCTCCTTTAGAAGAAATAACTATGTTATTTATTTGGTGTGTTCTGGTCTGAAGCAGAACTATTTGAATAAGTCAGTGTTTATGAGTAGAGAATAATCAGGTCTGTGGTTCCCTTGAGAAAGGAATTGTCACATTAATCTAGAGTTCACTGTCAAAGAATGTCATAACCTAGAGCTGCTTTTGACAGCAAGAGCTTGATTCACCACCTTGTTTGGTCATTTGCATTGGTTTGAAGTAGACATAAAGGGCTAGAGTCTATTCCCCATCTTAGGCCTGTCAATGGACTTAGGCTCTCAAGTATTATTCTATTCCAGCCTGAAAACCAGTTAATTTAAAAGGCAGGTGGATCATCCTCCTTCCTGCTGCTTTTTTATGACTCAGTCTTAAGGGCAAGATAATAGCTGTTACAAAAGTTGATGCATTAATGGGTTTTGGGGGATTCTAGCAGGAGGGAACAGTGTCACACTTAACTGCCTAATAAGTAGAATTGGATATGGTTCAAAATGTGTGCTTTCTGATCTGGTCACATCTATATCAGAGCACTCTGCCTTCACTGATGACTGAGCAAATGACCACACACCATGCTGGGTAGTGGAGAATCAAATCCTGGAATCTTAAAAGAAAGCAGAGTTACCGAGTCTTGTCTTCAGACAATAATGCATGTCTTTTGCTTTTTTACAACAATCACAATATAAAGAGTCTACAACACAAACCAGCAGCCATGCTACATAAACAATGCTGCTCTGACTGGTTCCTGGTGGATCCTGAAACACAACAGGGTGGGCATGTCTACACGTGCATTTTTTCTGGGTTAAATTTACTGTGTGGTAAGTTATTGCACAGTAAGCAGGACTAAGCCAGCATCTACATGTGCAGGAGTTAAAGTGCATTAACACCGTGTGTTGGGGCCGTGTGAAATTTTGACGGGTGTTTCGAAATGTTCCGAGTTTCAAAGCAGCCTGATGGAGGCGGGGGAGACCAGGGCGGCACTACGAGCAGCTCAGCCGGGCAGCGGGAAGCAGCAGGAGAGCCAGCGGCAGAGCTGCTCTAAGCACAGCCCCGGCTCCGAGGGCAGCCCAGTGGCGGGGGCAGCGCAGAGCCAGCGAAGGAGCCGCTCCGAGCGCAGCCCTGGCCAGCGGCTGTCTGCTGCCTCCTGCCCCCAGGCTCAGCTCCGTGGGGCTGCGGAGCACCGGGCCGTGCTCACCAGGACTGCGCTCCTAGCAGCCCCCCCGCTGGCTCTCCCACCGTGGGGCCGGCGGAGCCGCTCGCTCGGAGCGCAGCCCAGCGGCTGGAGGCTCCGCAGCCCCACGGGCTGAGCCTGGCGGCGGAGAGCCTGCGGCAGAGCTGCTCGGTGCGCAGCCCTGGCTCCAAGCGCAGCGCTGCCCAGTGGCTCTCCCCGCCTCCCGCCGCCAGGCTCAGCTCCGCGGGGCCGGCAGAGCCGCTCAGAGTGCAGCCTGGCGGCAGGAGGCGGGGAGAGCCAGGGCTGCGCCCCGCGCGGCTCCGCAGAGCTCAGCCTGCCCTGCCGGCACTGCCACCGAGCGCCGGGAAGAGCCCGAGCCGGCCCCGCGGCACCCCAGGCAAGGGCGGGCGCCATCCGCCTGCACCTGCTGGGCTGCATCATGCCCCGAAACCCCCGGGGTGGTGCACCCAAAAGCTGCAGGCAGACGGCATCCGCCACTCCTGGGGCTGCGGCAGGGGCGGCACTGGGCTCTCCGCAGCACTGGGCAGGCCGCAGTGATGGGACGTCAGCAGCCCCCCTTCCAAATTTGCCGTGGCCCCCCCCGCACAGCCCCGCAGCCCTCCCAGGGGTGTGGGTCCCCGGATCTGTGCGCGGGATGACAGCAAGCTGCTGTTGCCGGCAAGTGATAGTTTTGCTTTCAACTGTTTGCGGTCCAGTTTCACAACCCCCCCCGCACCTATCTCCTTGAACCTTGGCAGGCTTCATGCCCTCAGAAGGAGCTACCATCCCCACGTTTTTCATCGGAAACAGGAAAGAAACAACAAAATTATAGGCATTTTCATAATTCCCCGTTACAGCCTATGGGCAAAACTTGTCGAAACAGCCAAACAGTTTCAACGAAACAAAACAGAATAGTGCTTCAAAATGAAATGAAATGATGAAATGAAACACTGTCCCATCAAAATGGCGACATGGAAGTTGAAACAAAACGGTGCTGTTTCACACAGTCCTACTGTGTGTGGGTTGACTCAGGTCCCAAATCAGTCCCCCCCCCCAACACACCCACACACTGTTACTGCTCGGTAAGGCATCTACATGTGCGTTATTGTGCAGTAGTTAATCAGGTGTAAATTGGATACCTGCATAATGCAGGTATCAAATTTACGCTCAAGTTGGTGTAAGTCACCATATTTACTGTGCAGTACAGGTACGCACGTGTGGACGCACAACCATTACGCACAATAATTTCAGTTACTACGCAGTAAATGCACACCACTAGAGCACAAGTAGAGGGCTCAGAAACTATTTAAAAGGATATTATTTTATTCTTGAATATACTCCAGTAACAAAGATATACATTCTTTTCAATTATGCTTTTTCTTATCCTCCTCGTTTTCTGTTTCCCTATGGTGCTACGTAGAATCATAGAGAAGTAGGGCTGCAAAGGACCTTCAAAGGTTTCAGTGTTTCTTAACCTGTGGGTTGCAACCCAAAAGTTGGTCATGTGAAAAGATCACTAACGAACTTTAAAAATGGATTCTCCTTTAAAGGAGAAAAGCATGGGAAACAGCATCTTTTCTTTTGCAGGCTGGCAGAGTTCCAGCCTGCAAGGGGCTCCTTGGGGCCCCCTATGCCCCGCATACCCCCATCTGACCCACACATCCATTCCCTGTCCCACACACTGAGGGGCAGGGGCCTGGAGACAGGGGGCAGCAGGTCCAAAGCAAGCGGTATTGGATTGGGACTGGCCATTAATGTTTACAA
>NW_017729003.1:13225776-13226711 GCF_001723915.1 Gavialis gangeticus
AGCAGCAGGTCCAAAGCAAGCGGTATTGGATTGGGACTGGCCATTAATGTTTACAAATGGCTCGTGGTACAAAAAAGGTTGAGAACCACTGATCTGGTCCAAACCCCTACCTGAGACAGAATCATCTCTAGCCAAAACATCCTATACAAATATATAATCTAAACTCTTCAGAAAACTACCATCAATCCTGACACAACACAAGACATAACACTCTAACTTGCCACAGGTAAAGCAGGGGAACTACCGTACCCAAAGTCCTGCTTCTTTAAAGGTTATTAATATACCCTCAAGAGATCCCAGGTAAAGGGCCACACACCCCCTGTTACAAAACTAGGCAAAACCCCCACAGTCCGTACCAGTCTGAACCTAGGATAAAATTCCTTCCTGCCCCCCCCCCCAAATATGGTGATTGGTCTGACCCTGAGTGGAGGGGCAAGACCCTGTAGCCAGGGACATCCAGCTTTAAGTCCCAGCAGAAGCATTTGCACACCCTAGTGAAAATCCCTAGCCTTGGCTGTAGCCAACTTCCAATGCTTCTTCAAGTTTAGTTTCTATGAAATACCAGCTGGATGCCTCTTTTCCATTTTTGTTTCCTTCCCTATCTCATTCAGACTCTCCTCTCACTCAGTGAGTGACTCCAAGGCTAGGGACAGAAATTACATATAAATCAGTATAAGTGATCAGAAACCAGTTCAAATTTGTAACACAACAGAAGTTTAGTGCACATAAACTACTTTCAAAATGGCCAAAACTGGTTTAAGATAAAACTGGATGGTCGTAGTATCAGACTTAACTGATTTAGGTTAAATCAGTTTACTGGAATTGTCCCAGATCCCCAACAGCATCCCAGGATGCTTTGCACCTCCCCACTTCCCACAGGGTGGGTGGGCTAAGACTTGGCCCAAGCTGTCTGCTCCAACCAAGCAGGGAGGCAT
>NW_017729003.1:13227553-13233031 GCF_001723915.1 Gavialis gangeticus
TCTGCTCAGGTCCCTTCTGACCCTAGAAACTATGAAACCCAGATCACCAGCCTATGCTGTGCTGTCCTTTCCATGGGAGGGGGTACCTCTCATTATGGAATTTCAAACAGATCCACCTTAATTCCAAGGCTCCTGTCCATGTCTTCAGTCACTACATGTCTCCTGTTTGTGGAGGCAAATCAGTGGAAGGATCTGACTGAAGAAGAATAGCATAGCCCTCCTGAAAGAAGTATTTTGCTCCTTGCATTAGGGCTTTTAGTAAAGTCATTTCAGCTACAGCTGCAAGACATGGATGAGGCAGCAGCTGCTCTTGCTTATACAGCTCATGTTATACACAGTTCTTATTGTAACATGCTTTCCTCTATCATTGCTTTTGAAATGTCTGATGTAAATCTTCCTGTCACAAAGGTTAACCTGTCTTATTAAAGCCAGCTCTATCAAAAAAACCACAGCCATCTGTGACACCTCTTCCAACTTGACATTTTGTTTAGCTGCCATATGAATGAAGTGTACTTTTAGCAGCACTGCAAGACAGGTGCAATATCTCATTCTGCAACTTGGGGGGTATTCTGGTTTTGGGCAATCAGAATTTCTGATCCTCTTAAAAAACTTCCTGAAGAATTTCTCCCATTGTTTTATACCACTGCCATGCTGGCATCCCCAGGCTAGTGCCAGATTCCTGACCTAACAGTCAGTCATCCTTAACAACTTCAGGTATCTGTACCACATGATCATTCCTTTAAAGGGCACAAGAAGAGAGCTGGGGCTAATACTTCAAAGATAAAGGGACTAATTCACCTCTGACATGAGACCCAATCAAATGATTGTGTAAGTCAGCAAGAATCTTCCCCATTGATTTCAGTAGGTCTTTGATCAGGCTCTTATGTCTTACATTAAATTGACCTCAGTGTAGTTAACTCCAGATTTATCTGATTATAAGGAAAAGGAAACTCAACCACAAAATATCATGATGGAGAAGGAGATAGCCAGTTCCTAGGTTGGCATACTTTTCCATCAGAACTCAGTGTAACTGTGCTAATTTAGTCTACCTTTTTATCACATCTGTTTGCAAAATCCTGGCAATTATTTTTTTTATACACATGGCTTTCCAAAATAATCATTCTTTTTCCTCTATATAAATCACTGTCAGCTGTTTCATATTCATAAGTGATAGAATAAAAATCATCACAAGCATGTATAAGAAACACTTGCAAATGCAAGGAAAGCTGCAATAAGGAAGCAGGTCTCTGTTTCATACTGAGAGGCCTGATTCTGATTATAAAACACCAACGTCTAAGAAAAAGGATGTTAAAAAAATGTAAACACTTTTAAACTCTCCCTGTTGAATCATGTCCTCCTGATTTGACATATCATTTTTTGTACATATGGTGCTATGGAGAAATTAAATGAAAAACAATAGCTCCTGATTTTTACAAACCAATAGGAAAACAATGCGAGTGATCCACTTAACAGGCTTGACAGCCACAGCTGCCAACTAGCAAACACCAATCAGTCAGTGTCAAAAGTCACTCAAGCCAAATGATCTAGTATGATAAAAGCACATCAGTTTAGCCAACAGCACACAAGACAGTAACATGGCTGCTTTAGTATCTGAGTTGCCTTTGACTCCCTACCCTGTACACATTTATAACTGGATTGACTGGTGACAGTCTTTGATATGTTCTGGAACCATAATAACATACCCAAACTGCTTGGCTATCTTGCCTTCCCTGAAAAGAGCTATCTACACCAGACAAGATTCCCAGATGATCAATCACCAAAGACTATCCATACCTCAGATTGCTTAGGTTCTGAAATCAGATGCATTCAATCAAGTATTGACCATGGGCAATAAATGCAGTCCCAGAGCCAAATCCATACTTGCTAATGCTATCAATAATGCTACAACTTCATAAAAAGGAAATGTAGAAAAAGAACCATATTCTTTGAAACCCCCCTGGAAATAGAATTTTAAAAAAGTTTCCCAAGTGGCTTTGAATGTTGGGTGCCTGAATTCTTGGTTGCCTGATTTGAAACATGTTTGTCCTGACTAACAGTACTGAAGCACTCGCAGTTTCAGTTGGCATAGGTGGGTTATAAGACAAGCATGTTTTTGCAGTGCAGTTTTCTAGTGGAAGTTTGTATGGTTGAAGAATAAACTGCACATCACCAGGCTAAGGTGAATGGAAAAATATTGGTGCTACAGAAAAATGTAGAGCTGAAATCTGGGAGAATTCCAGGAAAAGCAAATATTGTAGCATTCAAACAGCAACACAAGCAACACGTCAGAGCCTTCTGGAGAAAAACTGAGGCTTGTTGGATTTAAGATTCCTATATTTGATGATAAGTATACTTGGAAAGAGGAGTTTGTACCAAGCTTAGTGTAAATAAGCTGGAACAGCTGTTGTTCTCTTTATCCACTGACTGGAGTTATTCAGACATCCACAATAAGATAGCAATTAGTCCCCTTCAGGGACAATGGTGAAAATGAGGGGAAAACAATAAATGTTTGCCCCATGGAATGACTGCTGATTGTGCATTAACTATTTATGTTTCCAATTAGATGATCAACCCCCTGGGGAACCTTTATAGACAAGTAGTTAAATTAACTGATCCATGGTTTGTGATCCTGAGAAAATGAGCAAGCTCTGAAACTCAACATGTAAAACACTGAGACCACAGCTATCCGAAAGCCCAGGCTTTTTGACCACTTCATAATGACTCAGCAATGAGCAGCTGGCAAGTCCTGGCAGAATCTTAAGTATGGTTTATCATCATTGTTAGGGTTTGTGATTGATTGGTGCAAAACTGTCTTTTACCATAATCCATCAGCGCCAATTGTGACAATGTGGTTTATCTTGCTCAGAGGGACTCCTTGTCCAGGCATGTCTGTAGAGAAAGGAATTCCTCTTCCTAATGTGTCTTCCTAAACAGAAGGAGAGTTGTGATTATATGTAGGCACAAGTGTCTTTAACTATTTGGAGCACATGGGTTAGAGGAGACTGAAATATCATGCCTATCAGTGAGGCCATATGAAGAGTAAATAGCAAAGGATCTGATAGCAGGTTCCTTTCAAGATGTACAGGAATAGCAGTATGCATCTCTGTGGGATCATATGGGTGAAATTCCACAGGCCTGAATCTCATGGAGAGTCTTCTAATTCCTTAACTAAGGTTTTTTTTTTCAGGGCCACTAAATTGCTGAGAACAGCCTATGTTGCATAATCACCTATGTCTCTCCCAACATTTTGTTCTTTATAGACACAAGTTCTGGAAATCAATCACACATTATTTCAAAACTAGATTCTGAATGCAGATGAATTTACATTCCAAATGAAAAACCTAACTACACTTATCTCTGATTGTGTATCTGTCTGGTAAGAAACACATTTAGTTCCTTGTGGATTTCTTGAATGAGATCAATTATGGTTTTTGTTACCATAATTTCTGCTACATTAATATCATTTTCCCAGTTGCACATCAGTTCCTTCCTCCAAGCTTTCCATTGTCCTATTTTAATTCCAAAGTAAGTTTCTGCTTTGTGATTGCAGAAACTTTAAAAGTGCAAAATTCTGTATTTGCACTGCTTGAAAGTTGTACACATGACACTTGTTTTAAGTGAATCACTTATCCAACACTTGTGGAAGTAGGACCTATTCATGTAGTGCTACCTGAATCCAAATACATGAAGCTAGAATGTGTGTGTTGCTATTAACACTAGCAGCCTAGTTTAAAAACCAGAAATAATTTTGGCAACAGAGACCAGAATCCAGGACTCCTCTCCTACGGACTAGTGATTCCCCTACTACAGAATCATTGATCCTTTTGCTTGCTTTCTCATTGGTATTTAATTCATATATTTATCGGTATATACAGCACAACTCAACCCTGCCTTCTGAGTGACTTCAGACTGACACAGCTAATTACCCCTCTTCACTGGCTACATGATTCTTTCTTGCCTTTACACTCAGTTCTCAATAGGGTACAGGAGGATGCCTGTACCCTTGTTTAGCCCATGGCCCAGTGGATGAGGCCCCAAGGATGAAGGAGACCTAGATCCCAGGTCTTTTTCTTCCTGGATAGGCGCTGCACTTTTGGGGAAAAGGTGGGTGGCAGCAACACCATTACCATGCTTAACCTCAGTGTCAAGCAGTTGTTGGGCATGTTTTCTAACTATTTGGGGACTTTCACAGAGTTTACACATATCTCAGAGGCATCTGGATGTCAGAAATGGAGTTTCATGTCTAGTTGTCTCTATTAAAGCACTTCTGCCCATATAGTTGTTTATGGATCATTCCAGGCCCAGACAGGGACATATCAGGGGTCTACGTACCTTTGTAAAATTCTTCTTCTTTCATGCAATGGAAAATGTTTTGTGACTTAGGGAGTTGAAAGTTGCATTAATATCATGTACATGCCTTGCAGGTAGATTAGGATCTGGCCTTTAAACTGTCATTGCTTAACTATTTAGAAACATCCCCTTCCTCACACTCAGATCTCAACTAATTTGTGTTGACATCCTGGGAGCCTTTTTCTACTTGGGAATGTCCCCA
Source organism: Gavialis gangeticus (assembly GCF_001723915.1). Lineage (NCBI taxonomy): Eukaryota > Metazoa > Chordata > Crocodylia > Gavialidae > Gavialis > Gavialis gangeticus. Next base: position 13,232,106 of record NW_017729003.1, read on the forward strand.
GCAAGTCCCACATTTTTTCATATTACTATTAAAGCAATTCATTTGCGAGAAAGAAAGAGAGGATGATCCAGTGGCCACTGCACCAGCCTGGGATTTTAGACAGGGGGAGAAGAATTATTCCTTTCCCCTATGATAGACTGTGTGTGATCCTCAGCAAATCATATAGTTCTTTCCATCCCTATGAGCACAATAGGTATAAATCCTATTCTATGTCACAGGCATGCTGGGAGAATTAATACATTAAAGACTGTGGTGTCAGAGATGGGAAGTGGCACTCCAAAATGCCAGTTATTTGTACAGTGCTGCTGAGTATCACTAGGAGATGGCTGCATTGTGTGACAGAACAGCATCCTACCAGACTGATACCCCTTATGTGTCAGAACCCAAAGATCCTTGTATGCACATTTTTGCCAGATTCTGCACCAGGAATAATGCTATTTGACGTGATCAATGAACAAGGCAGATTTTTAAGCAACCCTAGACTCTGTGTGGCTGACTTCAGGACTGCATAGGAACAGAACTCCTGTCTGGGGTATAGAAATTATTATACAAAGGCAGATGGAATACCTATAGCCAGTTATTTGCTTGTATTAATGTTAAGAGAAATATGGTTGGAAAGGTTCCATTATCTGAACCATAGGCAGTGTTTGGAAGAGTTTGCAAGACACAGCAGTCAAAGAGAGTGGGTCTGTGGTTTCCTCATAGCAACTGTAGTTTAGCAAAATCTGAGGTTTTCATCCCTTATACTTGTGTCCCACCATCTTAAAGGAGACGGCCCGTTCCTAAGAGCTGTGCTGCCTAGTGGATAAATAATAGATTGAGATTGAGGGGACCTGGGTTTTAGTCCTAGATTTGCCACTGACCTGCTAAGGGAACTTGACCATATCATTGCACTTCTCCATTTCTTGTTTTCATAGTATCATAGA
>NW_017729003.1:13238031-13247018 GCF_001723915.1 Gavialis gangeticus
TGCTGCCTAGTGGATAAATAATAGATTGAGATTGAGGGGACCTGGGTTTTAGTCCTAGATTTGCCACTGACCTGCTAAGGGAACTTGACCATATCATTGCACTTCTCCATTTCTTGTTTTCATAGTATCATAGAAAATTAGCGTTGGAAGGGATCTCAGGAGGTCATCTCGTCCAACCCCCTGCTCAAAGCAGGACCATCCCCAACGAAATCATTCCAGTCAGGGCTTTGTCCATCCAGGCCTTAAAAACCTTCAAGGGTAGAGATTCCACCACATCTTTAGGTAATTCAATCCAGTGTTTCAGCACCCTCTTAGTGAGAGAGTTTTTCCTAATATCCACCCTAAACCTCCTTGCTGCAACTTGAGAACATTGCTACTTGTTCTTTCATCTGTCATCACTAAGAACAGTTTAGCTCCATCCTTTTGGGAACCACCATTCAGGTAGTTAAATGCTCCTATCAAATCCCTCTCAGTCTTGTCTTCTCCAGACTAAAAAAACACAGTTTTCTCAGCATCTCCTCAGAAGCCACGTGCCCAAGCCCCTGAACCATTTTCATTGCTATCTGCTAGAATCTCCAACTTGTCCGCATCCTTTCTATAGTACTCCAGATGTGGCCTCACCTGTGCAGAATAGAGCAAAATAATTACTTTCCTCAATCTGCTAGCAAAGCTCCTACTAATGCAGCCCAGTATGCTGTTAGCTTTCTTGCGACAAGGGCACACTGCTGACCCATCCATTTTATTGTCCACTATAACCCCAAGGTCCTTTTCTGCAGAGCTGCTGCTTAGCCAGTTGGTCCAAAGCTGGTAGCAATGTTGGGATTCTTCCATCCTCCTAAGTACAGGACTTTGCACTTGTCTTTGTTGAACCTCATGCAATTTCTTTTGGCCTAATCCTCCAATTTGTCAAGGTCTCTCTGAATCCTAGTCTTACTCACCAGTGTATCTACTACACCCCCCAGCTTGGTGTTATCCACAAACTTGCTGAGGGTGCAATCCATCCCATCTTACACATCGTTAATGAACATATTGAACAAAACTGGCCCCAGGACTAACCCCTGGGGCACTCCACTTGATACTGCCTGGCAACTAGACATTGAGCCATTGATTACTATCCACTGAGCCCAAGAATCCAGCCAGATTTCTATCCACCTTACAGTCCATTCATCCAACCTATATTTCCTCAGCTTGCTTGCAAGAATGGTGTGGGAGATGGTATCAGAAGCCTTGCTAAAGTCAAGATATATTATGTGCACTGCTTTATCTGCATCCACAGAGACAGTTATTTCATTGTAGAAGGCAGTCAGGTTGCCCTTGGTGAATCCATGCTGACTGTTCCAGATCACTGTCTTCTCCTCCAAGTGCTTAGAAATGGATTCCTTGAAGACCTGCTCCATGATTTTTCTGGATACTGAGGTGAGGCTGACTGATCTGTAGCTTCTTGGATGCTTCTTCTTCCCTTTTTTAAAGATGGGCACTATTTTTGCTCTTTTCCAATTGTCTAGGAGCTCTCCCAACTTCCACAAGTTTTCAAAGATAATGGCCAGCAGCTTTGCAATCACACCAGCCAACTCCCTCAGCACCTTCAGATGTATTGCATCCAGCTCCATTGACTTGTACACACAGCTTTTCTAAATAGTCCCTAACCTGTTCTTTCACCACTGAGGGCTGCTTGCCTTCACCTTCTTTTTTCCCTCAGATGTAGTATGGAAATAAAAATACTTACCTGTTAATAACACATAGTAGGATAATTCTGTAAAAGAAGATTATGTCAAGGTGCTTTAGGGTCCAGTATGAGTTACTATATCACAGTAAACACGTTGTAATATAAACCATATACTATATTCTGCAGTATATGTGAACATACTGTATCCTCACAGTGAGTCTCATTTAAAAATCTGTGAACATTTCCATTGCACCTTGAAATGGATCTCATGATTTATTGTCTGCAGGAAGGGCAGGAATCATGAGCAGAAATTGAGAAGTGTTTAGGGGACTGTTTGGTCAAACCTTTAAGAAATGTTAAGGAACATAGCCTCAGCACTTGTACCTCACCACCTACAACCAAATGCAAATTCCTCTTTAGCTCAATGAGAACTGGAACCCTCATAGGACGAAGACTGTGGAGAAGTTAAATGTTCCCTGACCATTAACATTACTGACCTGTATGATGTTGATATAAAAAGAGCAACTTCCCTATCCAAATATTCTCTATGTTCCTTACATTTGTTTCTACATATTTTCAGTGTAAGAAATCTCTGTTTAATAATGTGCACTGCAGTGAAATTAACTTTACAGAGAAAGGTTTAGGAAAAGCCAGGTTTGGAGCTAAGCCACCTTTGTGCAGCACCAGATTGTCAGTAATGCTGTAGGAAATCCTGGAAGGCTAAAGAACATTGCCAGCACTTCAGACTGGACAAAGCTTGGATTCAATATTCCTTTTAGAAACAAATATTGATTTGGGTTTTTTGTCTCCTTTATGTTTCTAACAGAGCAGAAAATAAGCAGTGCAGCTAAGCACCCTCAACTCCCTTTCACTTCTGTGGCCCTCATCACCCAGCAAGATCCAGCCCTAAGACTGACTTAAATATTTGCTTACCAGCTATGCTGAAAAGGGACATACCTCAATTCTGGGTATAGGGTGTGTATTATAAATAACTTCTCTGTGCAAAGAGGGCATGGTGGAGACAGGTATAATTTGTAGACATGCACACTGCACCCAATATTATGGCAGGACTGATGTAATGATATATGGCCCTGAGTCTCCATTTCCTTGCAATTTGTCTACTAATTTGCAGTTTGCTTCAAATGCAAGTGCAAAAAAATTACCAAATCTTCTTTGTGATATTTGGGCTGGCATAAAATGTATATCCCACACCAACCTGGCTCCAGATAATCTGTCTCCCTTTACAAATCAGCAGATCTGACTGACTGGGTAGAACTGGATGAAAGGAAAACCATTTTTTAATGACCCCCCCCCCCAAAACAAAACAAAATTTCAAATTTGTTTTTGTTTTGAAGGGTTTTTTTAATTTAAAATGTTGACCATGCATAATATAAATTCCACCAGATTGAAAAACATTGTAAAATATTTAAAATATCAAAGATTTCTTGTGAGAAAAATATTAATTTTTAGTCAATAGCATTTTCTTGGGAAAAGATTTTAAACATTTCTCTTTGGGTGTCACCTGATTTAGACATTGTTACAGTTTAGCACTGCCCTTCAATAACATGTGTCAGGTTTACATTAACTTGTGTTACTGTGTGACACCACTATCAGAGATAACATATGCAAGAAATATTCTGCCCAGAAGTAGTAATATTAGGATGCTCTTTACTGGTCTGCACTCATTACTGGCCTGACCTTTGTAGCCAAAGGCAGCACATCCTAAAATCAGGAGGCTGGGCTGGTCATTTGTTAGGAGATGGAGAGCTCCCCAAATGGAATGCAGGAGCCTTCTGCCGCAGATGGAGAAGTACTGATGTTGGACAGCATTCCCATCCTCTTCCAAATGCCATCTCAGACTTGTTGAGCTATAAGCTTATGGAAGTGAGTGTATCTAGCTTAAAATGGCTCTGCAGCTGTTTGTTCCAAATTCAGAAAGTTAGAAAAACAACACCGTGAGAATTGGCAGTTTCCCTTTCATTGCCTTAGACAAAGTAATTCCAAATGATTTCAAGTTGTTCCAGAATGGAAATCCCTGCTGGCATCTGCATATGTACTAAAAGCACTATAAAGTGGGAGAAGTTGTATGGGGGTACCCAAGACCAGTGACCAAACAAAGCTTCATCACGTTACTGTGCACTGAAATGAGGTGTGTCCAACTCTCCCAGATATACTATCTGATAATGTATTTATTGACTGGCATTTCCTTCATCATCAGATATCAGAAAAATAATGTTGGGAAGTGTGAAGCACTGTATCAGTTGTTATAAGCCTACCTATATTTCCTAAACTTCATTCTGCCTACAACAAAAAGCACTGCAATAGAATATTCTCAAGACAAATTTGTGGACTGTTGGCAGCCAAGAAAACAGTGAAATCTTTAGTCAGTGTAAATTAGCTCAGTTTCACTGGTTTGACTTAGTTAAAGGTCTGGACCCAGATTGCTAAATCTGAGTGGCCACCATTATTATCACTATCATCATGCCTAATCTATAGTCTTTCTTATAGGTTATGAGGCAGAATTCAGATTGAGAGGGGAAAGAAATGTTATACCTCACACAAAACATAATGGCATGCTCCAACTGTATTATTTTTATCAGTACTGTAGCCCCTACAGCACCCATTATGCAATCACTGAACAAACAGGTAGTAAGAGAGTCCCTGTCCCAATGAACTGTGGGTCTAAGCAGAAGTTCTACGTCCCCTGGCCAGTGGACATGACAGATGGAACTTCACTCCTTGATTGGGAGAAGGGAGAGCGTGCGCGCCCAACCTCATTTCCATTCATTATAATGTAACTTACCAATAATTCCACCCTCTCAGTTCTCTTGCTTTCCTTGACATTTGTTTATATTTTGATTTGTAAATGCCATAATCAATTATTTATTCCTACTGTACTCACTTTCCTGGTTTATGGGTCATTGGCTTGGTAACAAAACTCAAGCTTAACAGGAAGAAAGGGAATAACACTTTGTCTTAGGGCCCAAGAATGCTACCAAAGATCCTGTACTATTTTGTGTTTACTTCTGGAAATCCAGCATAAAATTAATCTATGGGACTTGACCAGCAATCACAGGAGAACAACAATCATAGAAAGAAGAAGTCTGATCTAATGGAAGTACAGACATGATTTTGCAGTGCTGTGATGGGCAAGGGACTACAGAGCTGATTTCACAGTGCCCCAGACCAGCAAAAGTAGAGCTAATATCATAGACCTGAATCATGCACCTGCATATCAGAGCAGGAACAGGGGAACAGTACTGTCCAGCAGAAATAGACTGCACCAGAGGACCCCACCCAGGAATCTAACTGGACCTATGTGTGAAGTTTTAGATGGGTGGGGTTTGTGATGTGGAATGAAAGCATTCTGCACCTTCATCACTGGGACAATCATTACTTGGTACTGTGGGCTGGGCAAACTCCTGGTCTATTGATATGTGCTGTTCATTTTCTGATATGTAATTACATGTTTATTTTACATATCTTTTGATTGTTTTCTCCCTTTGTCCTCTGTGTGTGTGTACATTTACTTAGAGAGAGAGAACTCCTTTTTCTATTATAAGGCAGAGGAGAGAAAAAGGCTTTCACAAGAGTAGGAACAAAACACAACAGAAAGAGAATACAGAACAGGAACAAGAGAAATGGGAAGATAGAGAGTACAAGCATTTGGCTTGACTTCTTACCTCATACAAGAGCATATCATGGAGGGATATTTCTACTTGATTTCAACAACTTTAAGAGCCAGAGGGAACAAGTAACTCTTTCTAGCCATGGAATGTGGCTTGTAAGCAGGGCCACAGGTTTCCTTGGGGGTCACCAAGGTTTTGTGGAGGTTGGCCTCTTCACATAGGCTTTGGCTTTCAGACGTTTCGGAGTGCACTCAACCACCATGGACACTATCCCTTAGTTTAAAAACTCTCTGGACAATGCTTAAATGTGGACTGCCATTAACAAGGCTCCCTCCCCCCACTTAGCTGCTTGGCCAAACTGCCAGTGATCTTAATGTGTTGAGAAAAAATTGAAGCCTAATACAGCATAGCTTCCATCCTGGGTGTCCCCATTTCATGATCCTACCAATCTGCATTAATGAAAAGTCACCTCTGGTTACTTTTTGCTTTGTTTTGGCTCATTGCCAAACTTAGTAAAAATGACCACCTATGATTCATACACCTGCACCTGAGAGGCAGGCTGCGTAAGACCCATGAATACATGTGATTTAGACTATGGGTGTCAAAGAAATTGGCAGCCTTTTGGCAGCAAGGGCCAACACCTATGCTGGCACAGTACTGCTTGCTCCACCACCACTGCTGTTGTTCACCCCTCACCCTGCTACCACCACATCCTGATCTGGCTTGTGGATCCAGCCCAGAGCACGGAGTGAGTTTGACACTCCCGATATAGAGCAATGAACCCATATGGTCTTGTTTGTTCTTCAGTAGGAATAAATGACTTGCCTACCTCTGGAATCCAGGAGGATGGAAAATAATGAAAGCAGCAAGGTGCATTTTCTGCAAAACAAAGTACTGTACATGGGAGCCTTCCAGAGGTCACTAATGATCATGTGTTACATGTAATGAAACTTTACATCCTGACATTGCCAGGTCTAAGATGAAGATGCACATTAGGAAACAAAGACCGAACACCAGACAGGCACAGCCTGATCAAAACCAGATCCTGCTTCAGCCCTTAAGCGGACGGGCAGTATTAAGCAGGTGAGACACTTGTCCAATATGCTTCACTTGGAGGATTTCTCTGAGCAGATGGTAGAACTTCACATATGTTTAGTATCCAGTCATACAGATTCCCACTGCTTCTGTGAGGAATGAGATGAGACTGTAGTCATCCACCCCTGTGAGATGAGTACAGTTGTGTCTTACTGTGTTTTCCTTGTACTGTCCCTTTAAGGCCAAAGCCCTCCTGTTCAGCACTGCAGTGTTCAGCTGCTTGGGGCAGTTTTGCAGCACTGGGGACTCCCTGTTGTCTGCCATGGGAAGCCAGAGGCACTCTTGGTTCCTCTCCCGCCACAGGACTCGACTGGGTCAAGTCAGAGGCAGAGCAAGTGTAAGTTCTGCATACATCTACTGTGGGCAATTGTTACGATCCACCTTGGATATGATTCCAGAGAATTATAATAATAAATGTTAGTTCAACCCAGGACTGTCCAGAGTGTTGTTGCTGAACTCACAACATACCATCTGGTGATGAGGATGGGATACTTTGCTGAAAAGACACCCCTAGATTGTGAGGAAAACATTCTGAGACCAGGCTGTGTTTTGTGATCAAGGTTTTTTTGTTCTTTTCTCTCTATATGGCTGGTGTTAGCTAAAATGGCTGCACTGGGGCATATAGAAGAATTTGATGTGAGCGAGCCGGCTTCTTGGGACTCTTATGCGGAAAGGCTATCCTATTACCTGGAAGCCAACAAAGTGGAAAAGCCGGACCAAAAGCGTGTGATCCTCCTGCCAGGCTGTGGTACCAAAACATTTGTCATTGTTCGTTCCCTCACAGCACCTGCCTTACCAAACACTAAGTCTCATGCTGCACAAATTTCCTTGCCAAAGGCACATTTTTGCCCACGCTCTATTACCCTACAGAGATTTCATTTTCTTTAAATGGGACCAAAAGGCCAATGAAGGCATAGCAGATTACCTGGCTGAGCTCCGTTGCCTTGCTGAATTTTGTGAGTTCGGTGATCTCCTGGATGGCCTGCTTCATGACTGTCTTCTCTGTGGGGTTCAAGATGAAGCAATCCAACATTGCCTACTCTCTGAACCAAATTTGACCATGGCTACTGCACAAGAAAAAGTCTTGGCAGCTGACGCAGCATCTCATAATGTGAGAGAAATTCACCAGGTGTTCTCCAGCAATGCCCACTTACTCCAAAAAGATCAAGAATCAGATCATCATCAGCAAATTCAGCACATTATACCATCATCAACAGCACCCCATAAGCCAACTAATCCACAGACATGTCTGAGTTGTGGCGGCCAGCATAGACAAAGGCAGTGCAGGTTTAGGAATTCAGAGTGTCATGCCTGCAAGAAGACGGGCCACATAAAGAGGGCAAAATGGAAGTGGACTCAGGTTTGGGAGTATCCCTCATTGATGAAAACACATTCTTCCAGTTGTTTCAGCACTCTCTCCCCAAGTTATTGAAACCTGGTCACTTGCGTGACTACAATGGGCAGATTGTGGAAACTTTGGGTAGCTGCACTGTAGATGTCCAGTATGGATCTGTTAGACAGAGTCTACCCCTCATTGTCACTAAGGGTTCCCACAAAAATCTTCTGGGGAAAATTTGGTTTTCACCAATAGGAATCAGTGTTCATGGCTTACATAGTCTCTGCACGGAAGATCTGGAAAGGTTTTCAAGAGAGTTTCAGGCCAATGGGCAAGCTGAGCGAATAGTGCAGACTACAAAAGATGTACTGAAATGGATGGTTGTAGGAGACTGGCCTACCAGAGGGGCCAGATTTCTGTTTTCTTAATATGTAATTCCTTGCCCTACAACAGGGTCCAGCTCATTAGAGCTTCTTATAGGTTGTAGTCTCAGGACATGCTTTGACCGTGTTAACCCAGACCTTCTGAACCATACAGTTCAGAAAAGAAAAGAAGCTGGATTCTACATTGGCATCTGGTACCTTATGTCTTTTTGTTCCACTGGAGACTGTTTTTGCTCGAAACTATGGGACAGGCCCACAGTGGATTCAGTCTAAAATTGTAAGCGCCGCAGGATGCGTATCATATACAGTCCAGACTGATGACAGACAAGTTTGGAGACATCATGTGGACCAGCTGCATGGGCATTCTCCTACTGATAACCCTACACCTGAGCAATCTCCAAGCACCAATCCACCACCAACAGACATGGATTCATTGTGGAAGTGCCTACCTGTTTCCACCAATGCAAACTCTTTTCCATCACCATCAGAAGGAAGTATCGCTGTCGAGTCTCCAGATAGGCTGACAGGGCCTTCATCTGCTGAACCCCACACTGAGTCCGGTTCTACAGGAAGACCACAGAGGAAGCTGAGTCCTCCCAAATGGTTGGTTGACTATTCTGTCTAGGGGGAAGGGGTGTTCTGTCTTATCTTGTTTTCCTTGTACTGTCCTATTAAGGCCAAAGCCCTCATTTTCAGCACTTCAGGGTTCATTTTGCTTTGTGGCAGTTTTGCAGTACTGGGGACTCCATTTTTTCTGCCATGAGGAATCAGAGGCATTCTTGGTTCCTCTCCCTCCACAGGACTGGACTAGGTCAAGTCAGAGGCAGAACAAGTATAAGTTCAATGAGCTAAGGAGGATAGTTGGAGAAGCACTGAAG
>NW_017729003.1:13247029-13267132 GCF_001723915.1 Gavialis gangeticus
AGGTCCATTCTGACCCTAGAAACTATGAAACTATGAAACTAAGTTCTGCATACATTGCTGAGGGCAATTCTTAAGATTCACCCTGGATATGATTCAAGAGAGTTATAATAATAAATGACTATTTGTTCAACAACTAGTGTCCAGAGTGTTGTTGCTCAACTCACAGTATATCAAGTACCTCATTGACCTATATGCATGGGACAGTAATTGTCTGAATATCAACAGCCGCTGACCAATCAGGCAGGAAAGTCATTTTCCTGAGAATGATGAAAAACAAGTAAGAAGGACCTGGCCTATTCCAAATCCAGGGCAATTTCCCTTCTATGCTCTCCACTTCCCATCTTTTGAGCCCGCAGAACTGCAACAACTCGGTGCTGGCCAAGAGAAATAGTTGTATTGAAGAGGGCATGAGATCAATAAATGGGGTGCATATAGGCAGTTCTAAAACAAAGCGTGCAAAGCACTGATCACCACTACACTGCCACTCCATTTTATGGCGGATCCCAGTCCGAAACCCACATTTCAGAGGCTTCACAACTGTAATTTTTGATAGCATGATACTGGTGCTCAGAGCAGCATTTTTACTTCATAAACTGTCCTTTGGAAAAAGATCGGCTTTAACAGATCATTTCTATAAGTCCTTTTTAAGATGACACCTCTGTATCCCTGCTAGGTTCCAGCTTGGAATCCTGCAGAACCAACAGCAGGACTTGCAAGAGGGCACAAGCATGATTTCTATTCTTAGGTGTAGACATCAGTCTCTGAAATCCCTTGCTCACATGAAAACCTAGCTAGAAGTTTATTTTTTAACAATTCAACCTGTTCTAGTCCCAGAATACAGCCAAATCTGAATCTAGGGGATTAGGTACTCCTAATTATGAGCTGGAGGAACCTTTCAGGACAGCAAATTCTACAAAAATATTAGCTCAAAGGCAGTCCTTTGCTCTCTGACATTTGCAAGCACATCCTCAGTACACATTCAAAAGGCTAGAGACCCATTCCAAGCAATTAATGGTTCTCCTCTGTCATGCAGAGACACAGGTGGGTGAACCATATAGGTTCACCCACAGACCCTTTAACAAATTTTAGTACTGATCATCCCAGAGGTATTCTGTCATATCTACTTTCCTGCAGGGATTGGAAATACACAAGGTCTAAATGTCATGAGAAAGACTGTTCCCCCAATCTGCCTGACCAGTACCAACTTAGGGAATTAGCTGGAGTCATAGCGGACCCACTGGCACAACTTTTTGAGCACTCGTTGTGCTCAGGACAGGTCTCAGAGGATTGGAAAAGGGCCAACGTGGTCCCTATTTTCAAGAAGAGGAGGAAGGAGGAACCGGATAACTATAGGCTGGTTAGTCTCACCTCTATTCTTGGCAAGACCTTTGATCACATTTGTGATCCCTAACAATTACCAGCAGGTAAAATGATGCTAAGGGGCAATCAGCATGGGTTCATAGCAGGCAGATCCTGCCTGACTAACCTGGTTTAATTTTACAACCGGGTCACAAAATGCTTGGATGAAGGAACAGAGGTAGGTGTTATTTACTTAGATTTTAAAAAGGCCTTTGACACAGTGTCACAGCCAGTTCTTAAAAATAAACTAAACAGTTGCAATGTAGATTATTACATAATCCAGTGGGTAGAAAATTGACTTTTGGGATGCAGGCAGAGAGAGGTGGTGGGTGGGCCGGTTTCTACCTGAAGGAATGTGGGCAGTGGAGTCCCCGAAGGCTCTGTCCTGGGACTGGTACTATTCAATATCTTCATTAGTGACTTGGACAAGGGAGTAGAAAGCACTCTGTTCAAGTTTGCTGAGGACACCAAACTATGGGGGGAGGTACACAAACTAGACGGCAGGGAACAAATCCAGGCTGATTTGGACAGGCTGGGGAAATGGGCCGAACAGAATAGGATGCAATTTAACAAGAATAAGTGTCACGTGTTGCACGTGGGGAGGAAGAATCATCAACACTCCTACAGCCTGGGAGGTACCAGTCTAAGTAGCACAACTGCAGAAAGGGATCTCGGAATCATAGTCAGCTCCAAAATGAACATGAGTCAGCAGTGTGATGTAATAAGTAAAACTAACTGCATCCTTTCTTGCATAAGTAGATGCAACACAAACAGGTCCAGGGAGGTGATACTCCCCCTCTATGCGGCATTGGTCAGGCCACGCCTGGAGTACTGCATCCAGTTTTGGGCACTGCACTTCAGGAGGGATGTGGATGACCTGGAGAGGGTTCAGAGAAGGGCAAATCATTTGGTTAAAGGCCTACAGAAAAAACCCTATGTGGACTGATTGGGAGACCTGAACCTCCAAACTCATCGGGGTGGGGCAGCAAGAAATAGGGGATACAATGTTTACCAGGGGACCTGTTGAGGTAACTGGAAATAATGGCCACAAACTAGAAAGAGAGCAAATTCAGATTGGACATCAGGAACAAATTCTTTACAGTGAGGGTTGCCAAAATATGGAATAAGCTTCCAAGGGAGGTGGTGCTGTCCCCTTTCTTGGAGGTATTTAAAAGGAGATTGGACAGACACCTGGATGGGGTCATCTGACCCCCACTCTCATTTCGGCCCAGGGCAGGAGGTTGGACTTGATGATCTAATAGGTCCCTTCCAACCCTAACATCTATGAAACTATACGTACAAATGCTGAAAAGCCCCCTTTGGGAGATCATTTTTTAAAGATTTTAAGCCAGGTTTGGCTGACTGGCCATTCATGTCATATACCATCTCTATACCTATGAAATACTATTTATTTAATGGAGATGCCTCCTATTTTATACTGGTGTGAGTGACAGGACAACTAGGCTCAAGCTCAGAGAGCTTTGACAGTTTTCAAAATGACATCATGCATTTTAGGTACCATCCAAATCTGAATCCAAACTCTGAATATTAAGAGACTTCTCTAGTAATCCTGGACAAGGCACATGACATTCATATTCTCTCTGTCTGTGGATACCTTATGTGGTACACTTCTTTTGCATTACATTCTTGGGAGACAAGAGCAGGGTATATTTCTTCTTAGTTAATTGCTAGAAATAGGCACTGCTCTGGGATTCCAAAAGCGATTGGCGATTTCCTTGATCTCTAAATTCTAGCAGATTCTCAGGAAAGGAGTTGTCTGCAACGTGTGAGAAGCTGTTTATATTCTGTCTGCATGTTCCTCAATGAAGTTCAGACACCATTCATTTAAATGCCTGTCTCTGCTAGTTATTGATACACTTATTTGGGAGCTCTGGCACGAATGTAACAGGGGAGTCTGGCAAAATGTGTGAATGAGTGAAAATCCTCACAGAAAAATCAATGGAGATTTTCCAAGTCAAACAAGAAATATGATCGCTGCAAATGCTCCCTGCCTCTTTCTACCTAAAGTAACAGGAAGGCTTATGCCTGCACCTTAGTCCAATTATGTAACCATTACTGATGCTTACAGCACTGGGAATAAGAGCTGAAGAACTGGGATCCTCTAAAGCACATTGCAGATAGTGAAAAAGGAGGATGGAGGGAAGTCACATATTCTCTGTATCTCGCTGGCTTTGAGAGTCAAGAAACCTTTCACAGGAAGGAAAGTGTACATATTTTTGTTGAAGAATACTGCAGTGGAATCCCAGAGCTAACACCTAACAAAGTGCTGTGTGTATAGCAGTTAGGGATGGCCGAAACAATGATTAAGAACATACCAGAATGATGTGCATCTAACTGAGGGCTAACCAGTGAGGGTTTTCTGAAATTGCTGGTACCAAATGGAGAGAAAAGGAAGAAAATTAATTTTCAAAAGGTTCAACACATCCTAGATTTTGCTTAGTTTGCCACATATCCAACACCAATCAATGTTTGAATTGATTTTGGTGGTGTGGACAGTAGGGCGGTGTGAAATTTCACTGGCTGTTTCATTTCAACACTGTTTCAACTTGTTTCGAGCTCAAAACAATGAAATCAAAATGAAATGGAGGGCTTTGAAAGAGCCTAGAAATGAAATGAGGCCAGTCAAAACATTGTTTCGAGTTTCAAAGCAGCAGCCCAGCCAGGTGGTGGGAGGCAGGGGAGAGCCAGGGCTGGGCTCCCAGTGGCTTCACGCAGCCCCATGTGGCTCAGCCCAGTGAGGAGCGCAGCCTTGGCTCTCGCTGCCTCCCACGGCTGGGCTGCGCTCCCTGGGGCTGGCGGAGCTGATTGGGGTGCAGCGCCGGCTCTTCCTGCCTCCTGGTGCCGAGCTGCACTCTGATTGGCTCCACCAGCCCCAGGGAGCGCAGCCCTGTGATGGGAGGCAAGCAGAGCCGGGGCTGTGCTGCGCCTCCTGCCACTGGGCTGAGTTACACGGGACTGCAAGTCACTGGGAACCCAGCCTGGTGCAGGTGGGCATGGCGCAGACCCTGTGTTACGCCCTGCCTGCACCAGGCTGGGTTCCCAGCCACTTGAAGCCTGGTGCAGCTGCTTGAAGCCTGATTGCTTCAAGTTCCCAGCTGCCTGAAGCCCAACCACAGCACTGGGGAGGGGAACTCAGCCGGGCTGACTTCCTTTCCCCAGCCCGATCAAAACATTGAAACAGCATCAAAACAGCAAAACCAGTTTGACGTAATGGAATGGAACAGTGTTTCTGAAACGAAACAAAACTCAAAACAAAACACTGTTCCTTCCAAACGGATGGTGACACAGGACGCTGCTGTTTCGCAAAGCCCTGGTAGGCAGTAGTTAGCTCTTTATTCCCTCTTCCTTTACAATTTTCACTGAGGCTAGGTGGCAAAATGGAAAGCACATCATTAAATGAAGAATGAAATGATTTTTTATTATTATTAATTTATTACAGTAGTGTCTAAAAGTCTCAGTAAAGCCTGAATCCTCACTGTATACATACATGATTAAAAACAGTCCTTGTCCCATGGTGGGATTTTACAAAGCACTTACAGAGCACTAAAAAGAGTTAGGGACACTAGTTGCTTTCTTCTTCAGAGAGACTTGTGCATTTGAAAATCCTATTCTGAAGAGACATGACAGAAAAAGTGAGAGCATGTTATAACTTTAGGAACCACCTAGTTCTAGCATGGGTGGTACTTACATGGCCAAGACCATGTATCCCTGAATAAGCAATTAAATGAAGCATTCCAGTCCTTTTTAAAAATAGAATGTCGTATTTCAGTCATAAATACAGGGTGAGTTATTGCTTGGGGTAAGTTGTAAGTTGTTTCTTAAACGTTTGTGTGTACAAACACACAACTGTGTGTGATGCAGAGTTCTCCCCAGTACTACCCAAATTGCCATAGATGACAATAATTAAGCTGTAAATATGAGGGCACTTTTTCCCTCCATATGTTTTCACTTCAGTCATACAACATAAATAGTCCCTGGCATCTGTGTTCAATTGAGGGTAGGGAGAGATGTAGGCTGGTGAGGAGAAAGAACAAACCTGGGAGCAAGTTCTTCCACCCCTTTTGAAGAAGTTATGAATGGAAAAGTTGGTGCTGCTCTACTTTTTATTAGGGCTGTGCAAAGCTTTGGTCCCTGATTCGACTTGGTGGAGATTCGGCCTGATTCAGTGACCGAATCTCTGAATCCAAATTGAATCAGAGGACCCTTTAATCTCTTTGAATCAAATCAGAACCCTCCTAATCGATTCAGAAAGATTCAGAGATTTGGACATAGAGACAGCTTTAAATGTTTTTTCTACATACCTCTAGGTAGCAGGGGCTTGTGATCGCTGTGATACTGGGGCACATGGAGTGTCCCACAGAAGCACGGGGGGCTCCCCAGTGTGCTCGGCAGAAGACCCAGAAGTGGACCAGAAGTACTTCCAGTCCACTTCCTGGCTCACCGCCAAGCACATGGAGGCCCCCCGCCTCCCCGCACTCCTATGGGATGCTCCATGTGCCCCAGCATCGCAGCGATCACAACCCATGCTTGTACCTTGAGGTATGTAGAAAAAACATTTAAAGCTGTGTCTGTGTCCGAATCTCTGATTCTTCGAATCAGCATCCAATCTTCAGATTTGGATTTGGCCAAATCAAATCAGGGACAGTGATCTGAATCAACAAATCGAATCACCGTCTGTGATTCGGGCCAGATCCAAATCGAATAGGGCCTGCTTCACACAGCCCTACTTTTTATTTCAGATTATATTTAGGAAGAACCATTCTGGGATTTAGATAGTAAGGATTCTGCTGAGTGATTAGCCATTGTGGCTAATTGTGGTTTAAGGAACATACAAAATCTATTAGGTGAGTTCACACTATCACAGGAATTTACCCATTCTGGGCGGGCTAAACTGGTCAGTAGAGAAAGGAATTTTGTAGTGATGGATGCCGGCTTCTGACTCTTCTGTGGCTGCCTGGTATTTTACTGGGTAAATGAATCCCAGAGACAATTCCATTTCTGCACAGAACTTTTGGATTGGAACCCTTTTCAATGGAAAAAAAGTCTTGATGTTCTTCCCATTCACCATGGCAAAACTGAGATGGGGTCTAACCCTGAACAGCCATCGTCACCTTTAAGACAATGGGATGCACATCAACAGAGACCTGCATTCTCACGGAGCCCCACAAAGATCATTTTTACAGGACCCAGGCTTCAGGCTTATCCATATGGAAGAGATGCATCAGTTTAATGTGAAACTGAGGTTTTGCTGAAAGTATTGTGAACCCAGTGCACAAGGGGCCCATCACTTGTATTCAAATTGCACACAGGGTCTTTATTTAAGAACCATTAATAGAATTTTAGCTCCAGTGTATTTCTTGTCAAACCAGACTGACCAAGCTAAACCATGAGACTTGTTCTTTCAGTTCTCCATCAGGAAGCGAGCTTACCAATGTAGTTCATGCACACAGCCTCTGTGCTTTCTTTACAAAATTTTGTGTGAAGAACATGCGTGGATCTGAAGCCATAAGGGGTTCATACAAAGTGGAGTAACCTGCTGAAGCATGCAAAACACCTCAAAGACACCTAGACTGGAGAAATGAAAAGCCACAAGAAAAGAAACACAATCATGTACAGCCTTACAGTCCCAAACCTGCACACACTTTTGCAAAGCTAAAACATTAGGTATCAGTAATGACATTCTCTATTGTAGGAGAAATACCTTATCCTAATCTCAGGTCTTAGTAAGTATGAAAATAAGGGTGTGATTTTCAAATACTTTATTTTAATGAAATGCAAACATATTTTCTGCAACTTTTTTAGTCTTATGCCACTTTTAGTTTCCAGAAGTTTTTCAGTTCACTCTTTAATACTTGGGAAATTAGCCCTTTATTGCCTCACCATTATATAGTATTTCAGTTCTGAGTGTACTCTTCTGCATGGAAGGTAAAATAGAATGGTGGAGGAGAAAAAAGATAGTGGGGAGAACCTGTGTATGAATGGCCCTTTATTACTCCATCTCCAGGCACAGAGATGGCTAACTGATAGATTTCATCTTGAGCGTGACCTTTTGGCCTATTGTCATTGTCTGACTTTAAACTGGATTCCCTCTGTCACTGCTATACAATGACAAGGGCATGATTTCCTTAGGTAAGCAATGCATGTCACTTGGGAATATGCTACATACTGGATGTTTGTTAACTGTTAGGACATTAGCAGTAAATAGCATATTACAGAACAACACAACTGTTGAAAAACTCTTGCTTTTCACTGTGTGAAATTCTGTGGGCTGGGTTATGCAACAGGTCTGACTGCATGTGGTCCCGTCTGGCCTGAAATTCTATAGAGCTATAAATTATGCTGAGAAATATTTCTAAGCCTATTTATAGCTTTCTAGGATTTTGTCATGGTTAATTTTTCCAGATCTTTTGCACTCCAAACCCTAACTCAGCTTCAGCTAATTTTGCAAACATATATAAAACTCCCTCCCCAAAACATAATTTTAACATAGTTCTCAGGATTTCTTTTTGTACATCAATTGCCTCTATCCTCCATCAGCTCCAAAGAGTTAAAATAGAGCATCTATAAATGCAGCTGTTTTGTGTCATGAGCTGAAAGTTCAGTTTCACCACGCCAGACTTTCATCTCTGTTGCTGGGCTCTTGCTCTACTTCTTTTGCAGAATTTTAATTTAAAGGCAGCTCTCACACACCTTGCACTCACATAGCAGTGGGTGCCAAGGACTGCACAGGGTCAGGGAAATGGAGACTGAGGCTTATTCTCTTCATGTGTGTATTTTTCCACAGAGATTTACAATTCTGAACACTCTTCTTCCCTTAACACTACACTCGCCTACTGAACAGGACTGACATTTGCCAGTCGGTCTTCTGCTGTCTCTAACAAAAGACACATCTTTATTGCTTAATTTATGTTTTCCTTCTGTGTTCTGCAGTTCCTATTTTTTGTGTAATTGGCACATTCAGCTAAGATCACTCCTGAACCTGAAGAACATTTCCTTATCTTTACTATCAAATGTTCTTGACTGAAAAAATGCAAAGTCCTCCTCACTTAAAAAGTCCAGGCTCAGCAAGACCAAACAAGCATCCAAACCGGGATCAATTGCCACGTTAATGAATATCTTGACTGACTTCAGTTGGACAGCCCTGCCTCTGAGAGGAAACTGGACTGGAGTTACTGCTTGAAGTGCCTCTCTCCAGATACACTTCACATGTGTGCTAACAAGGCTGGTGTGCAGGGATTAAACACAAATGCAAAATACAAAGAGAAGAAAGAAGGAGCCATGGGGTTAGAGAGAAAATAGACATTAGATGTGAGCTTAAGGTGCAAAGTTGAAATCTGGAATCACACTTTCCCTCAGCTTGGTAAGGGAAGGGACTTTAGAGGTGGGATTTGGGATGGACTAAAATAAAAACCACACCAAATTCTATTGTTGCCTTTCTACAATACTCTGAATACACTTAATTGTCCCCTCTCCTTTCCTTTGGGTGCCTTTGCAGGATATCAGGTTTTCTCTTCAATATAATAACCCTTGCAACTGATCTGCTCATATTTTTTTTCATATCCTAGTTGGGACATATTAAACTAAAGCATGGCTTTCCTGCAAAACTGTTTTCCATGACTCCAGGCTATATTGCTTTGTGCACATTGCTCTTCCCTGTATCCTTATCTCTCTTCCACATCTGCATTGTACCAAACACCAGTATCTATTTACATTTGGGGAGAGTTCCTGTTGTGCCATGAGCTCTTCGTTAACCCAAAGGGACAATAGCATTTTTAAAAGTGTCTGCTAGCTCCAATGGGAATGTCAGGCAGTAACCTGCTATTGAAGCCCTCGCCTGTATGGGTTAAATTTGAGCCAAGCCTTCCAACAAACAGACAAAAAGTGGGTAAAATAAGAGAAACAGCTGGGTCAGACATAAGCAAAAAAGATCACAAAGACTAGGCCATCATTAGGGTGTCACCAAATTCAGTCTGTATGTGATAAATTGAGAAAATATTAAGAACTCTGGATAGAAGTGGGAAAGGAAATGAGAATGTCACTGATGTTTTCCTTTTAGCTGGTTTGACAAAAGCATTTCAAAACATTAAATGGGACACACAAACCAAAAGACAGAAATCTGCTGCAAATGAACCAAACAAAAGAAACTACCAAACATATGGACATAATTACCATAGGTGGAGAAAGGTCCACTGAAGGATGCATCTCTGCAGAATTAAGGTGGGAGAGATGAGATGAGATGAAGATGTTGTCTATAGAGCACATTCTTCTGCATGTGGTATTTATGTTCATACTGTTTTGTTTTTGTTTTTGTTTGCATTTTTTCCTGAACAGAGGAGTCTCTTCTGTTTCCAGATAAATAAGATTGAAAAGACATTCCCTCGGACCTAGATATACCCCCTCTAGGCAATTTCCACTCCCTTTGGCTTCCAAAGCCTGATCTTGCTATTGATCACAATTCTTATTAACAGGAAGATCTCAAGTTTTGGTGTAATATTATGGCTGTACATAACTGGATAAATATGAGCCACAGATTACTTAAAATAATGTGAAACATTATTTGCTAAAGCAGCCAAAACCCAGAGCACTACAGATCTATCCTGGTTCCTTAGTCTGTTTTTCCCAAATTTGCTGTGAACAGGTTTGTTAATTAAATTACTCAGGTTAAACCATGTTTTCAGGATTGAGTCCTATATTGAAAGTTTCTAGGTTTGTAAACCAACTAATTTATGCTGATCTATCTGGTGACAATCCCCTTAGTCAAATTTGAAGCTAGTGTTGGAAAATTAGCTTGGAGATAGTTGTAAACTTATTAGGGAAGTTCAAAAAGGCTCAGAAAAACAGATGAGGATAAATCCCAAGTGGAATTTGTATAGCCCTGAAAGCAAGGGGGTCTGTGTTCTTGCCTTGCTTTCCAGTGGCTTTTATGGACCATGTATTTAATATTCATAGGAAAAACAACTGTGGGATAGTTTCTGCCTCATCAGAACTAGGTTAAACCAATGAAATGAGGGTCTCTGCTCTTTCAGAGAAACAGCCATCTCATTGAGCCACATCACTCCAGCCTGTTTTGCTTTTGGTCTTACCTTCTCCTCCTGACTGCCCAAAACACCAACTTCAGGAGGAGGGCTGGGGCATACTCTGAGAAAAGTCCAGTTCATGGCCTAGTGGTGAGAGCAGTTTGCTGGGAAACAAAAGTGGTATGCTCAAACCCCTCTGGGTGAGGGAGGACCTGGCACCTGGGTCTGTCTGCCGGTTCTGATACAGGTGTACTAGCCTCTGGACTAACAGATGGGACAATCAGCATCCTTTCCCTCTGCTACTTGTTTTTTCATCCCCTTGTTTCAGAACTTACCTGACATTCCATATGTTTCTGGGTAAGTCTGTTCTACCCTGGAGCCTTTGTGTCCATTGTGTAGCCTTCTAACCATGATCATGAATGTAGATAAAGGCAAGTGCAAATAGAATCCAACATCTCTGTAAGTGCCAAAACTTTCACTTCTTTGTAGAGATGAAAAAGAAGTTAGCTCATGACAGGCAAAGCATAGTCTGATTTCAGTGAAAATCTACCCCTTCATTCCCTAGGGATGAGGACACTGAGGACATTTAATTATATGCAACATTATTATAAATACAAATCCTGATTCTCTTCTTGCATATGCTAGTATAATAAAAGAGTAAATCTTTTGAAGCCAATGATAAATCTGGCAAAAGTGAGAGCAGACTAAGACTTAGTAACCAATGAAGCCCTAAAAAATCATTCCAGACACATCTGGCCTGATTTCACTGAAGTTCACAAATTCCTGGTCATTGTTATAGTTCATTATTCAAGCGGTTAGTCACTGGCACATTTTGAATGCATAGGTATTTTAATTTGCAACAAAAACTGTGTTGACAAAAATGGACTTATTTGCTCTCTGATATCTTTTCCACAAAGACTGCAACCCCCAAATCCAAATCCTCCATCATGATTTTACAGAAAAACTTTTTATACAGATTTCATGGAAAACAGGGCCAGAAGGAACTGTTAGTTCACCTAATCCGTGCTTCTGTACTTCCTGGGCCATTAAGATTTATCCAATTACCCTATATCACTCTCCAAAACTTAGTAATACCAAACATTTCAGTCTGCAACTTATAAACTATGATAGAGAATATGGTATACCAAGATATCATCAATGTCCACAGCCCATACCACAGCAGGGGATTGCCTTAGCCTTACAATATGGCATTCTACCTTTCAGGTTTCTATTTCTACAGAGACAACAGCAAAGGCTGTTGTTTGAGACAATGCCTCAGTGGGATCTGTAAAACCAGAACTACTGTCACACTACCAGGTGGTCCCAATTAATTCCACGGAGTCAGCATGCACTATGTAATCATGGATTTAGTTTGCATGCAGTCAGCAAGTGGAAGTCACAGACTTCATGTATTTATTTCTAAATCAAAGTGAAGTTAACCAGCTCCAGAGACTCTGACAGCACTGATGTCTCCTCTAATGTATTACAAATGATTTTTATGACATATTATATGTCTTTCTGTGTTAGACAGACGTTTTAATCAACAGTTTCTGCGGAAAGTATGATGGTATTAGCCTTTAGGTAACAGGATAAACTTAGGAGTAAATGCCAACATGTTTATTTTTTGTCCATCAAAAGACATTATATTGATAAAGAAATATGAAGTATTTAGCTAATAGGTGGCTTTTCAAAACTTTTTTTGCTTTTTTTTTTTGCACAAAATGCCATTTGCAATTTCCCCTTGCTTTCTTAGGTAGCTGTTCTAAAACTTCTCTCCATATACATGGTGACCACACATTGTTCTCAGATATGTGACACACAGTTGCCATTGAAATTAATGATGGTTTGCATAAATATTGAAGGAACAAAACTGATTAGATGGCCAAAATGTTCAGAATAACCACAGATTTGGGGTGCCTCTATTTTTAGGTCTCTAACCTGAGACACCCAAAAGTCTATTTTTCAGAAGGGGCTGAATACCTAAAACTCTGGAGAAGTCAATGGAAACTTCTGAAAATCACATGGTTATATTCCCTGTAAATGGACTAGCAGTGTTATTAACCACTCAAAACCACTTAAGCTACTTGGCAAAAAACCCCATGAAGAACCTCTCCTTTCCATTTCCAGGTCATTCATGTTGATTTGGATGTGAATTTTGGCACAGGATTTTGCTTTGATTTGAAGTTGGTTTTTGGGACCCACTCAAATGCACCATTGCCAGTAGGGTTATCCTTTCAGAGGCTTACAGTCCTTGGCTGAAAGTCTGATCTCATTTTACAGTTTTTACATGAGTAGCTAGGTAATTCCATTGACTTTGATCATATTACTCCTGCTTTACACTGACACAACAGAGCAAAATCAGGTCTGTGATGCTCTCAATCATTCTGAGATCATTTGTTTCCAAAATCTTTAATAAACTGAGGGGAGGTAGGAAAAAAGGGTGGAATCCAAAGGAAGGGGAGTTCATCCACATTCCATGATGTCTGGGAATTAGTCCTGCAACAGAATGTAGGATGTCTGTAATTGTAATTTGAGACCAGTCAATCTGCATCTGGTGCCTGCAGCCCACAAATTTCAAGCTTTCCTGACATAATCCCATCTCCTTTGAAAAGCAGTTCACACAGTGGGAAGAGTCTGTCTGGGAAGCAGGGCTCTCCTGGGATGAGAAATATACATGATGGATTTGGATACTCTGTGGCTCATGCAAAGGAAGACATTGGTTACCTCCTTGTTAAACCAGTCTTCATCCTTCCTGACTCTGAGACACACAACTACTGCTCTAGCATCTATCCATACCTGAGCACTGGGGGCTGCTCTAAGTTTCAGGAAGTCTAAGAATTTTAATGGATGCATGCCTCTTTTTGTTTCTGGATGGTTTTGCCAAACTCTGAGGCTTTTGTTGGTAGTGATGATCAGGGGAATCAAAAGGGTTATTTCTAAGGGATAAGACAAATAAAAGGAGGAACTAATTCCAAAACTATGCCCAAAATTCAGACCAAACCAAAAATCCAATCCATTCCTTATAGTAAAATATGTGGTCTTTTTTATCAAATGAAATATAAATCCGCTATGCCTGATTTTGGTAAAAAGTAATTATGGGAAAGCTAGTTTCATATTTCTGATCCTGCCAAAACCAAGCTGAATTGGATGTCTTGAAAGAACGCCTCTACTTGAGATTTCCAACCCATTATTTTCTCTGTGTGTGCATGTGGTGTGCTCACATGCAGAAAGCTGCCATTACAGGGAAAATGTGGCAGAGGGGAAATACCTGGGTATAGGTGGCCATTGTGTTGTTTTAATTGGTAGTAGGGCTAGAGGAATCCTGTGGGATTAGAAAGATTAGGAATCATCAAGATTAGTGAAAGAAATAGCAAATACATTTATTGAAGAGAGAAAGCAAAGAAAGAAACTGCCATCATGCTGCTTATGCATCTGTTTAAAGGGGAAAAGCAATAGTTTTAAGTCCTTCATTCATGTTGCTAAAAAGTGTAAGTCCTGTGTTTTTATTTTGAGATTTTTTTTTATTTATTTTTTTGCTGCCACTATAGCCAGCCAGTGTTTGAAGGGGTGTTTTTCCTACTGGAACCAAAGAGCAAACAGGACCTGCATTTGATTTCAGATCCACCATCTTGCCATCTAGAGGACTTTTCTTATTCTTGTTCCTGCTCACTACTGCATTTTGAAAATCCTTCCTTCACCTCATGACAGGTAAATGAAAACAATGTTCCCAGGCCAGACCCATGTCAGCATGCTTACACAGTCTTTGTTCCACCTCTCAAAGGGTGCGTCCACTCATGCAGGCATATTGCGCTTGCAGCAGCTCAAATAGAAGCAGTGCAAATTTGAGCTGGGGCTTTTTGCCTCTGTGCACATGCCTGGACATGAACTTTGGTATGATGCAAGTTGTGCCACTTGGGGCAAAATAACCCTGCCTGGCTCCTGTCCCATCAGTACAAAAAGCTGCCCTGTCAAGTAGCTCATGGCTACCTGCCCTAAGGAGCTTCTGCACCTCCAGAACCTCCTCCTGAGGTTCTGGTTGAATTTCACCACCCACCTTTTTGTTTTTGATTACCCCATCCATGGCCCCATCAAGTCCCAGTACCTCCTGGTGAACCTCCTCCTGGCCCTGGCCAAGTGGGCCCTGTAGTTGGCCAGGAAGGAGGCTCTGGCTGGGAAGGTGCCCAGAGACTGTGGGACCACTTCCCTCTTTCTTGTCCATGCATGCTTCTTGGCAGACCACCAGTGGGCAGCATCCACCAGTTCCTTGGATGCCTTTAAGGACTGGTGGGTGCAGCCTGGAGGCCTCTGCTTGGTGTCCCCCTCAGTCACACTCATTTTCATGTTTTGACCCTTTGATCCTCACATCACTCCTGTCCTGTTGTTGTCCCAAGAGTTTTGTTGTGTCATTCATCCATTAGCCCCACACAGTAAGGGCTATTAGTTAGCAGGGTGGGCCTTAGGACTTACAGAATTTGGATGACACAAATAGACAGGAGCTTCTGGGGGAGGAGCCTCTGGGAGGAAGTTGGCCATGCCCTTTCCTGTCCCAGGCTATTGCTGTTGCAAACTTGGCCTCCGGAGCTTCTGGGGAGAAGATGGGCAGGCACCTTCCTGCCTCTGACTACTGTTAGCGGCTGGCTTGTTCTCAAAGCTTTAAGGGGTAAGCTGGCCACACTCCTTCCAACCTTGGGCTGCTGCTGCTGTTGCTGCCCATGACCTGTGGGGGTGGTTCTCTGCTGCATGCTGCTGCCCCCCCTTCAGGGAGGGGTCCACTGCACTATACCACGCATCAGCTTCTGCACCCCTATTCTGGCCTGCTGCCCAACCCACCGCCAAGCCATGGACAGGGGTCAGCCTGGGAACAGAGCCTGCACTGCCTGCGGGCCCCTCCTCCACCATCACTGCCGGAGCCTAAAGTTGCCTTGCCTGCCCCAGCTGCCTTGGTAGGCTGCCCCGCAACTTCACCTCCACTTTCACCTGAAGCACAACCTGAGTGGCTGAACTGGATGGCTACTACTACCGGTGCTGCTGTTGCTGCTTCTGCTGTCATCTGTTCTGCTGCTGCTCCCTCTCAGGAGAGAGGGAGATTCCCTGCTGCACCACCTTGCACTACCCTCCACTGCACCTGCACTAGATTACTCCTTAATTGACTGATTGCTCTTGCATTCCCCTACAGCTGCCTCACTGCATCTGATCCTGCTTTTTTTTTCCTGCCTATTGCTCTGCTGCTGAATGCCTGGCTGGAGGCCCGAGGGGTTCCTGGACTGATTTTCAACAAACAAAGCCCCTCCACTGCTCCAGCCATCTTTTACATCTGCCTCTTTTACATCTTCCCTTATGTGTTTTTGCCCTTGTGTGGTAAGTCCTGCCCTTTCCTGGTGTTTATTGTGTGGCTGAGTGAACCACCTCCCCCACATTCCCCAAGCATAGCCCTCCTGGTTTTTTTTTTCCTGTGGGGCTGTACCTCAGTGATCTTCAGCCCTCCCACCCCATTTCCCCTACAACTCCAGTGTGCCCCTATTAGATTCACCAGCCCCACTGCATATTTTGGTTTTCTTTATTGTTTTCCCTTCCCTCATATGAAGCAATGGCAGGGCAGGAAACTTCTAGTGGGGCAGATGCCCCCACAGAACTTTCTTCAGACCCCCCTATGGGGGCATATCCCAGCCAAGCCCCACAAGGGGATGCATGCCCCTGCAGCCCCCACCCTGAAGGCAGAGTCCAACCAACCTCCTCCAAAGTAGAGAAGCCTGCAACCTCCACTGCAGGGGTAGGCAGGACTCCACCAGGTAGCCAAAAGGGCCAGGGGGTCTCCCCTGGCCAGACCCCCCCAAGAGGGGTTTCCAAGCCCCCTCCCCACCATCAGGGACCAAGGGCAGTAGGAAGGGGTTCTCTTCAGCCTCCTCCACAGCGGGGGCTGGGAAGGGCAGGGGCCCTGCCCCCAAGCCTAGACTACCAGCACCTGAAGGGATTAGGTACACAACACCAGCCAGCACACCCACTCAGCCTGTCCCTCGCCCTAGTCCCAGCCCCACCAATGCAGCTCCCCAGCGGGGGGAACCGCAGCTATGCACAGGTGGCTGTGGGATGACCCAAAGCTACAGAGCCTGGACACTCCACCACCAGCCTTTCCAGCTCAGGTGGCGGGGCGCCCTTTCCAAAACTCACCCACAGGCATGGGGTGAAGTGCCAACTGCCCAAGTGGGAGAACCTGCACTTTGAGACCTGGGTGCAGGCCCTGCCTTGGGTAGTGGGGGCCCCCAAGATCATGGTAGCCTCCCGGTTTCATAGCAAGGGGGTCTTTTTTCTTGCCTTGGAGGCCACCGCACAAAAGGTGGTGGAGGGCAAGTACATCCCCCTCAAGCCCCTAGAAGAGCTGGGGACCAGGGTGGTCCTCAGCTCCATCCCTCCCTATATCCCTAATTGGGTCCTGCTCCCCCACCTCCAAACCCTGAGGAGAGTTATCTCCCCAGTGGTGGCCCTCTCACTGGGGTGCCGAGATCCTGGCCTCTGCCATGTGCACTCTTTCCATCGCCAGGTTATGCTCCAGATGACAGCGGGAACATGGCTGGAGGCAGAGGGGTGCCTCTTGATTCCTTTTCAGGGGGCCCAGGTGGGGGTTTTCTATATACTGGGGGACCTGCGATGCTTCCAGTGCCACGCCCTGGGGCACCTGCATCACAATTGCCCCATGGGCCAGGAGGAGGGGGCATCCGCAGGTCCCACTAGCAAGAAGGGTGCCCTTGCCACCAGTACCCTCCCCCTTCAGGCCCCTCTGATACCCCAGCCACATCATCCAGCCCCTCCTGTGAGCTATGGGGACCCTGCTCCCAACCCAAGTTAGGTGGGGTCCCGGGGAGGGCAGCAGCAGCCAAGGGGAGAAGGGGAGTGGGGTCCCCCTACCCCTAGTCATGCCCCCATTGTAGCTGCCCCAAGCCCAACCCTTACCTTCTCCTACTGGAGCCTGTCCACCTGCAGACCACCCCATGGCTGAGTGGGAGCAGGTACCCTCTGGGTGCAAAGCCAAGAGGAAGGCATGGACGCAGTTGGAGGCCCCTGATGTGGAGGACTCCCCCCTGCCTCCCAAGACCACCACACAGGGTGAAGGAGCAGCCCAGCTCTCATGGGCCTCCCTTGCTGTACCTGACACCCCACCCCCTAGAAAGATCAAACAGGTGATCCCCATGGAGGAGGTGTTGGGGTTGCTGGACAGTCCCAAACAGGAGCCCATGGAGGCATCCCCTCACTCTGCTGGCCAGGGCCTTACCCCCTGAGGCCATGGTTGCCAAGGCTGAGGCTGACCCAAAGGAAGATCCGGCAGTGGAGTCGCCCCCCCCCGATGATCTGGGGGAGACAGGGGCCCTGGGGCTCACCACGGTGAGTCCTGAGGAGGGAGGTCCCCTTTCCCAGGACCCTGAGGCAAACACTGAAGCCACCCTGGTGCCTGACGGGTCTCTTCCCTTCCCATCCCAAAACAACCTCTCTTCCAGCCTGCCCTTGGGTTCTGTGCCAGAGGGATTGGGTGGGGTCCCCTAATCAAAAGGCCAGTCTTGTCAGGGACCTGGCACAGACCCCCTGGGGCTCCATCTGTACCCTACCATCTTGTGAACGAACCCCACCCCCACCCTTATCCCCACCCCATCCCAAGGGGCTGCAGAGCTCTCCCAATCCCAACTGGAGTCTGGGGTCTTAGTGGACTGAGGGGTTCAGATAGTGCCCAGGACTAGGAGGAGGATGCCCAAGAACTGGCAGACTCCATGAAGCCTGCAGACCTCTTGGTCCCGGCAGTCCCCAGGGTGAGCTACTTGCATTTCTTGACTGTGACTTCATACGGTGTTCCATCAGCAAGGTACAGCTTCCCTTGGACCACTGGGGAAAATTTGACAGCCTTCTCGCCACTGTGAGGGCACTGGTGGGGAAAGGCAAGGGGCCCAAAAGGGGCCCTTTGACCCACATGACACTCCTATCCTGTTTTTACTTTTGTTGTCCCAAGAAATTAGTTGTATCTTTCACCCTTTGGCCTCACAAAAGGGCTATTAGTTAGCTGGGTGGGCCTTAAAGCCCACATTAATATGGAAGATACAAATAGACAGGAGCTTCTGGGGCCTGGCCAATTGGTACCTGGGGACACTATCCCTTTTGCTGGACTACTGTAGCAGCCCTGAAAGTTCCCTGTACGATCTACTGACTGCAGCAGTCTGGCAGTGGGGGCTGTTTACTGGCTGTGACCTGCTGCATACCTGCCAGGCCTGAATGGGGACTGCACAGCCAATAGAAGCATCTGCAGCTCTGGGCCAGCTGCCAGCTGGCAGTGGCTGCAGAGCTGGCCTTTGTGCGGTACTACTGCCATGCGTGCCCGTGCCCAGGCATCTGAACAGCTATCTCCCGGAAGATGTTCCCAGTGTGGTGGCCTGCCTTGAACTGTCAAAGTATGTCCTCCTGGCTCCAGTTGGCCAGGAGATCGGCCACCTCAAGCTGGGTTCAAGGCAACAGCTCTGAGCAGGCTCCTCTGCCTGGGTCCTGTCATTTGCCTCCCTAGCAGGAATTCTGATGTTCCCTATCTGAAAACTGAAAAATCCCTGATAAAAAAATCCCAGAGTCACTTTGTAAAATACCCCAAAATCCATTTTCCTCCACAATTAAAACAAAAGACCACTATATATAGAGAGAGAGCAACAGAGACAGTGATCAGTTGGGCAAGGTTTTATTGATATATTTACAGTGTTAAAGCAATTTGGAACCTATCATATAATAAAATGAATTCTAAATACCTTATGTTTTGCTGTTTGGCTTTGGTTTTCTTACCATAGAGCAGTTCATGAATGCCGTGTGCCCCTGGAAGCTGGTGGGGCATGGCAACCACTTGCAGGTGGTGGTGTTGGTGGCAGGGGCATGGCAGCAGTGAATGGAGAGCTCCCACAGGCACCTGTGGGGGTGAAGGCAGCAGGGCAGGCCAAACGGGGAGCTCCCGCAGGTGGCTGCAGCAGTGTTGGTGGTGGTGGGGGCTGAGCGCCAACTGGCAGTTGGCAACCACATGCAGATGCTTCTGGCATTGTCAGCAGTGACCAGCAATGATCTGGGACTGCCTGCAGATACTGCCGGTGGTGTTGGCGGCAAGGGCGGGGGTATCGAGCAGTGACCACCCACAGGCGCCACTGCTTTGGGCTACCATCCCCCTTGCTTTTTGCAGAGGGTGCATCGCCAAACTCAGGGGATGCACATGCACCCGTATGCACCCCATACACATCGCCAGTGGAGCAGTTAGAACTTGACTCCTTCATGACCCAGGATGGGGGGACAGCTGCCCCTGCAGCCATAGCTCCTGCCAGCAGGTCTCATCCTGTCTGGCAGCTGGGCATAGAGGATGTGCTGGGCGGGGGGAAGTTAGGTTTGCAGAAGGGGGTGGGAAGAGGTATAGGGGGATGTAGGTGGCTGTGGAGGGATGTTGGGGCCCATGGGGTGTTTAGCTAGGTATGGGTAGATCGCAGGGGGGACTGTAGGGCGGCAGCTCAGGAGGGGTGTGTCCCCTGCCCCTGAAGGGCACAGCCCCCCCACAGCTCACAGACTGCCCCCCCACAGGGCCAGAGCCCCGCAACAGGGGCTACAGCCCCCCCCAACAGGGGCCATATAGCCCCTTCATGAGCTATCACCCCCCCTGCAGGGCCCACATATCCTACCCCTGCTTGCTCCCCCAGTCCTCTGGATT
>NW_017729003.1:13272270-13331829 GCF_001723915.1 Gavialis gangeticus
CCCACTCCCTTATCGCCCCCCCAATATGGCCCTGCTGCTGATTGCCACCCTGCCTGGCCCCAACAGTCCAGGACTTAAAAAAATTCAAAAACAAAAAACAAACCCCGCATCCACTGGCAGTAGCAGCTGCCGTAGGGGTCACTGGGACCTCGTGGCAGAGCCCACCCCCACAGTATGAGGCACTAGGGGAGAGTGGGAATGGAGCAGCAGGGACCAGCCCCGGCTGCCTGGCACCTGCACTGCCACTGCCCCATTGTGCAGGTATGGCCCGGGTTGGCAGGGTACCACGCGGTTCCGCACACTTTTGGGCAGCTGAGGTCACTGCAGCTGTCATCCAGGACCCGGCACCACTGGGGCCCTGCCCCACTTTTTTTGCTTAGGGTATTTTTTGACTCCTGGATATCCAGGGATCTCATTTTGCCCACACAGGGAACTTTTTTTGTTTCCGCACGTGCCTCTTGCAGCATCTCAAAGGGCTTTGAGACGCTGCAAGAGGCATGTGTGTGCTCATCTGGACACGCCCTTTGGCAAAGTGACCAAAGCCATTACAGTAAATATGAATTAAGCCAAAAATACAGAGGAATCTCCTATGCTAGCAGATCAGGATGAAAGTGAATGAAGTGAGCTTTGTAAAGTTGCAAACAGATGCTAGCTTTTAATCAGTAACTGTGGCTTCACAACCCCTCTCTGGAGTAAACATTAGACCCTTGTTTGAGACATATCCATCTCTTGAGATTGTCATACGGAGGCTGCAAAGGATTTTCCATAAGTATTCCTTTGAAATGTAATCTTTTGTCCTGTTGAATAACCTATATTCATGTTGAATAACTTAGAAATAGTCCCACTGAAGTCAATGAGTCAAGTACTATATACCAGAAACAAGAGCATCAGAATCTAGCATAGTGGGAATACATGTAGACTGAGGAGTTACTGAGGTGAGTGAAAGCATCATACACTGATACTACACAAAATATCATATAAAGTATTCACTTTGTTTTTCTTTTCCTTTAAATATTTCTCAGTCTCTCCTGTTAAGCATCCAAATGATTTGACACTATCCTGAATAGAACTTACTCTGCTGGGATCCAAGTAACTGGGCACATCTACACATGCCCTTATGCTGCTGTTGTGTTACTGTGCCAGCATTTAGTACTTCCTTTTGGATATTTCAATATGTACAGTATCCAGGAATGTTCAGGAGCAGGTTGATTGATTTTAAATCTTCTGTGTAAACAGGAAGAACATTAGACCAAAAAGAAGTACTAAATGATGGCGCAGTAACAGTTTGTACTGCACTGTGTATGGTGGCCAGAACCAGAGGGGTTACTATCATGAGCAATAAATATATGCTTTTGGAGACATCCAGGCAATTGTCTAGCAGTTAAGATTAGCTAATGCAAAGCTTATAAGTTTGCAACCCACAAGTGGAATTTGTCTGTCAAAGTGTTGAATGTAACTGTTTGC
Source organism: Gavialis gangeticus (assembly GCF_001723915.1). Classification (NCBI taxonomy): domain Eukaryota; kingdom Metazoa; phylum Chordata; order Crocodylia; family Gavialidae; genus Gavialis; species Gavialis gangeticus. The sequence goes on from NW_017729003.1 coordinate 13,273,735, forward strand.
ACTGATCAAGGGACTGACTGGGCCCCCAAAATAAGCAAAACTACAAGATTAGCTGATCTAACAAGTTTTTTTAAGGTCACCCATAACAAGATCTGACCACCTAATATAATTAGCACATTCCAAGGAATCCAAGGAATAAGAAACCAAGAGGTTGAGCTTGGACAGAGTAATGCTAATTTCAAACCTCAAAGTAATATGGCGTAATTTGCTTATTGGATGAACCCGAGTTTAGGCGGTAACCTTTCATGATAGGGTAACAGCTATAGGGCAAGATTGTGAGTGGCTCTAAAGCCAACAGATTAGCATAAGATAAGGTATAAAGGAACGTGCATGTCAAGTAACCAGTTTGAAGGACGGGACAGAAGGACCATCATTGTACCAAGCCTGGACCCTAGACTCCCAGTGTGAGTGAGGACTGGATCCCGACCAAGGGACCTTCCCAGTGACCCCTTGGACAGCGTTGATCAGGGACACCTTACTTCGCTGGAACAACTTGGCGCGCACCTGGCATAGAAGGACTGCCAATAAGTTGCCAACCCCATGTGGGAACTCTTTGTCATTCTGTCTATCTGTTGTTATTATTGACTATTATTTACTATTAGCTCTTTATTATTGTACTATTTGTTTGCCGCATTAACCTTTCTGTTAACTGCTGTATGCTAAGCTATAGGTAAATTTGCCTTTACTTCACTCCCGACTCGCCTCCTCGATCCTGAACCCAGCAACCTAACAGGTGATACACTCACAGTGCCTAGCCAGCCTGTGACAAGCGTGCTGGTGGCACACAGTTATTTGTGCATGATTATATTGTCATCATAGCAATGCACTATAATGAGGAAGCACATTGCCATGGTGATGTAGCTGTGGCATCATAGTTTGTGACCACCAATGCTACATTGCTGTAGTGCATTGCTGTGGTGACATAGTGTCATGTGTAGATGCACCCACTGGGTACTATATTATGACCAATAATGAGGGACTATGTGCAACACTGGATGAAATCCTAGCTCCATTGATAAAAAGCAGCAAACTTCTCATTGACTTCAGCTGGACCAGGATTTCATGCACTGAAAGGATTCTAAAGCCAGCCTTCCCGAGGATCTAAGATCTCCAAGGAGGCTAATGTATTTTCACTGCTGGAAAACATCTTATTTTTCTCTTCTTTCTGTTTGCATAGATGATTGAAAATCAATCAACCTGTTCTTGAACATTCCTGGATATTCTACATATTGAAGTATTCACCCACCCAGTGTGAACCAGCTTATCAGATCAAACCGGTCTTATTTAAACTGTTTAGCTATAAAGCTCATTTTTAATACTTGTATAAATGACTAGATGGATGGCTGAAAGGATGAATGAACTAACAAAACAAACACATATGCATCTGATAGGAGATCCATTCTAGTGCATCGGCTGCAAAATACAAATGCTGCATAATGCCAGTGTTAAAACTAACTAAATTTTGTTTGAGCCATTAGTGGCCCTAGGGATCTGGGTGGATTTTGATGACATCACTTTAGACTGCAAGACACAAAATACATGATTTATAATTCCTTCTTCCATTCTCACCCTAAAAGTCAGAAAATTCCTCAATATGGCAGTTACATTGCCCCATTCCTTACCATCACACCCATTATTGTGCCTGGTTTTTTTTAACAAGGTAAATGAAGAATGCAATGGCTGGCAACAGTCCTCAATTCCAAATTTCCTATCATTGACTAATTTAAATTAGAGATCTAATGGTATTAGACCAATAATTTCTTCTATATGCATCTTACCCATAATGCTGACTACTTGCTGTTATTTTCTGCAGTGTCTGGGAACAAGGAAACATTTCTTAAGAGGGCTGAGTCACCTCCCTCTTGTCTAATGTTAGCTACTCAGCTTAGATGAAGCTCTGTGAAGAAATTCCTGCTTCTAAAAACAGGAGCCTCCATAAAGACAGAGTATGAGCCTTCAAAGAAAACAAACTAGTAACAAGAAGCAGTGCCAACTGGGAGAGAGCCAAATGGAAGGAGTGAGTGGGTTGCAGGCAAAAAAGGAGAACCAGTCAGCAATTTAAACAACTAAATAAAATCAGATAGCTTTGAAGGGAAGATAACGCCCACTGCTTCTGTCTCATCATCTGAACAAAAGAACTTCTTTCCTTCATATCACTGCTATAGGAGTTTCAGCACATTAGTGTTTTGTATGGTCACCCTTCAACAAAGCAGTGGCCCACAGATAACTTCAGTAGCGGGTGGCAGCGGAAAACAGCCTCTCTGATTTGCACATTCCTCATGGTTCTCAAGCTCTGTGTGAAGCAGGATTTACCCATGTGCGTCATCCTGTCTGAAATGACAATTCCAGCCTTTAAATAGAGTAGAGCCAGGTCATTACACTCGTGCACAAGCAGTGGGTTACACTTCCAGGTGCTACTTGATTTCCTTCTCTCATTTGCATGTTCCAAGAAATCCAGAGAATTGTTATGGAAATTCCGTCCGTATGACCTAACCTTGGCTCCTTTACACAAATATTTATGGATAGTGGTCTGTAAGTTCTACTCCTAACTGACATCCCTGTTGGAGTCAAATAGAAATTAAAAGAAATACCACCAGTTTGTGGTCATCATTTGCATGGAATATATCAAAGCCCTCCCACCGCCCAGCTTTAGAGGCTCCCAGGGCCAATGTGATTAAGGCATACAAAGGAATGACATAGCTAGGATTTCATCCAGCTGTCTTTCATAACCAAAGCCAAATGACCAGATACCCATTTCCAACTGGACCATCTGAGGGAAAGCTTTCAGCATCAGTCTGAAGTAGGGACTAGTCTCACACCTTTCGAGCTGAGCCATATCAATATCTCCTAACTACTCTGACTCCACACCCTCTTGTAAAGCTAAATTTTTTTGCTAATATAAAAAGATAGGGCATTTATACACGTGTTCTGGGAGTGGGGAGGGGCACTTCAATTAGAGCAGCTCCGAGACTCTCTCTTATTAAAGAGCCCACAGCGTCACATGTATCAGCATCTCCGCACTGAAAAATGATGGCAAGGGTGCTTTAACTGAAGTTCATTGAACAAATTTAGTTAAACCACCCCCATTACCATTTTTCAGCATGGGGACACTGATACATGTGATCCTAGAATCTGCTGGAGCATGGTAATTACCACAAAAAACAGACTCAGTTAATCAAGTCTGCTCTGACATGCTGTAATCACTAGAAACTTCCCATTCCAATCCTTTTCTGGAGATAAGTGAAATAAGTCTGAATCCTAAAGGCTTTGAGTGCATATAGCTGAGCAAGAAAAGATTGGCAGATTTCATACTTTTTCCATGGCAGGTATTGTAGTTATTCCTGGCCTTTGGGCCCAAGTCAAAAGCCAGTGAATCTAATGAGAAGTAATGTCTGTTCCATATCTGCTCCACAGCCAAAGACAAGCATTGTCCTGTTAATTGGTTACATGACCACAGTCATACCGTCACTTTTCTATCACCACAAAGAAATGAGGCTATTTTTGTTTTTTCTACTCTGTGTGGTAGACTTCTAAACATGATCCTAAAGGCAGATAATCAGCCAATGATGTTGCCTGTACTTAAGACACCAAAGGGAGAAAGAGAGTGGGAGGGAGGTAAGCAGAGACACAAGCAACTATTGAAATACTTTCATTTTTTAAAGAATAATAAAGTAAAATGAGGACAGGGAAATGAAGTTGCAAGCCGGAAACCAAGTCTATTTTAAGTGAGGTGTAATGAACAGAAAATACCAATCCATGGAGCTCAGCACGGGGATTCCAATCTCTGGCATAATGGAGCCATCAAAAATATTGTGTTTCTTGAAGTAACACCTCAAACCCAATTTACTAAGGTGGAGGAGGCTGTTAAAGAGTAGAAAGTCCCTTCATTTGCTGCTGCTTCTTGGGGAACCACATATGGTTAGTTCAATTTACACCTTTTTATCACTCCTGACTGTAGTTCATTGCCTTGCAGAAACATTCTCCCCAAGGCTATAAAATCAAAATTACTGAAGAAAGCAGAACATGGAAATAGGTCTGCTGGAGCCTGAAGGAGAATCATTGGTATGATAGTTGCCAGGAGAAGCCAATGGATGCTGAGCTTGCTATTTAATGCTAAGTTTAGGGCAGCCTGTCATCAGAGTACTGGGCAGTGCAACACATGAAATTGCTCCACAATGCCAAAAAGGGAATATCATAATGTGACAGGATGTGCAAACTCTCCACCAGGCACAAAGGCTAGGGACAGAAATTACACATAAACTGGTATAAGTGATCAGAAACAGGTTCAAATCTGTAACACAACAGAAATTCAGTACATATAAACCACTTTAAAAATGGCTGAAACCAGTTTAAGATAAACTTGGATGGATGTAGTATCAGACTTAACTGATTTAGGTTAAAACAGTTTATTGAACTTGTGTCCCAGATCCCTTCCAGATTAAAATTCATGAGTAATCCTATGATGCTTTGCACCTCCCCTGCAAACTCCCCTCCCCCCCTGGGTGGGAAGCTAGCCTTGGCCCAAGCTGTCTGCTCCCAATGAGTTGGGAGCCATGCTCTAGCACCCTCCCCAGAATCAAAAGTGAATGCCTGTTCACTTGCTTATTGGTTCAATCTACACAGTTTAGACTAACCTGAAAAGATTGAATCAGTATTTTTGACTGTCTATACTTAACCAAAGGAGTTAAAGAGCAGACAAAGGCTTACTTAGCCCCACCCTGCTACACCTGGACTGTCTGTTAGACCTGGGAGGTAAGCTTAAAAGAGGAGGAGCCCAAGAGCTGAGGGTTAGAAAGAATGAAGTGGCTGGGGTAAGCACTAGGCTAGACAGGGGCTCTACAGCCTGCATTCTTTATTAGAAGAGTTTAAGCCTGTTTTGACTAAAGTTCAGGAACCTGTAGTTAGCTGTGAGGGTAGTTTTTTGTAGCTGGAAGCTTCCCTATGAGGAAGGGGCTGAAAGCATAGATCAGTTAAACAAAATAATTCATTGTTTTGTGCTTCAGTTGGATTATAGGACTCAGTTGCCCTGGCCAAAGCTTGAACTTGATGTACTGATGGAGTGATGGGGGTGGTAGGCCAAGCCTTTTGTATAATGGGTATAATCTCAGGATCAGAAGTGGCTGCTTCTTTACAAAGAGGGGTTTGCATAGTAGGTTTGCACTTTTGCTATGATAACTAATGAAATATTCTTGATGTTTAGATGTTCATAATAGGCTACGTCCTCTAACAGCCAAATGAATTATTAGAAACTCTTACTTATTTCTTTCATAAATGAGTACAAAGAATAGAAACATGTGCCATGAAGTCCTGTCTCATCCGGTGAATCTGATGTGAGGAGTCAAAGAAATGCAAGATTTCTTTACCTTACAGCATTTGAATCCTATTGTTCCTATTTCCTTTGATTCCTACAGAGGTGGTCTGCCCATGCAGTAAGTCCTGAGCCCCACATTGGATTGGCTGGGCTTTCTAGCTGGCTAGGAAAAGAAGGCAAAATGCATTAGAGTTGGTGGTAGGAGGCTGTTCTTCTTTGTTTCTTTCCTTGCTTACTCTTCCTGAAGGCAGCTGGACCAAATGCCATTCTGTTTTACCAAAGTTTGTGGCAGCTCTGCAGTGCTGTCTAGTTTTATTGATTTTTGCCATTGTCTTCAGAATGTCACAATTGTGGCTTACACTGTATTTCAAAGCTTAGTTGCTAACTACAACAAGAAAACTTAGCTTTCATAATAAGAGCAGGGGTATGTACACAAAAAGGAGGGGGTAGTTTCCTATAAGCAGGACTACAGCATTTCTACCCATCACAAACATGCTCCTTTCTAAAAACTCTCCAGCCTTTTCTTCATCTCCCATATCCTGCTTCCTGCAGATGTACATCAGAAAAGCAAAATTGTATCACCTGTGCTGGTTGGCAGGAAGGTGTCAATAGCAAATGGGCCAGTTGTCCATCGGAAGAGAGTTGTCAGGCAAAGCATCATCACTGACAACTGAAAGTAGCACAGCTCTTCTTGATCTTCCTGGTCTAGCTTTGGTAATTCAGTTTGAGTCTGAGTGTGTCTCTGTAATAAGGATAGTCTCGAGGTAATTAAGAGGTGATGACTAATAATATAGCTGATTCCTCATTACCCAAAACCAAGCAGAAGAGAGAAATGACAGACTGCCTTTAGAGACTGTAACGAATTTATTATGCAGTCATAGGCAAACTAAAGGCTTTATGTAAAGTGCTTGAGGCTACAGGGTCTGTCTAAGATCCTTCCATAATGGTGGTTTAGCAGTATGTTATTCAATATCAGATTTAGGTTCATTTCTTTCCTCATTCATTCATTCTTAAGGCAGATGGGCCAGGTTCCCTTCTGTTATAGCAAAGCAATCCCAGTGCCTTTAGTTTCACTGAGAAGAATATTTGCCTTTATGAATATAAACACAAGAGAAGTTTATATTTTCAACCATTTCAAATCTTACTTGGCCTTGCTGAAGTTAAACAAATGTTCGTATGTTCCCAAGGGGAATATACTTGCTATATGAATAAGCATGGGAAAAATATATTCAGCACAACTAAACAAAATGTTCAGAGGCCCTCCTTAACCCTTAGAAAGCATTGCAACATTTTAAGCAGTCTTTCAAGTAATCTTGAGTATCTGCTGGAACAGTTCAGTCAAACAGCTAGTTCCTACCCTACTCGCACTCAGATATCTAGAATCTGGGTAGAGATGTATGAGCCCCAATTCCTTTGTCCAATTTTCCAAGTCGCTCCAGCCCTTCCACATCCCTCCTCTGCCAGCTCATGATTTGCACCAGCTGGTCCAGTTCTCCCACCTACTCTAGTTCAGTTAACTGACTTAAACACGGCATTTTGAATTTAATTTCTGGTCCCATAGAATTAAGGCAAAAACACCTTTTGCTCATTCAGCTATATCACCTGGAACTCTCTACAACACAACACTTTCTTGAAAACTGGGGGCTGGCAGGGAACAAGGGGATGTTTTCTTTTGTTGTAATTGTAATATTGTACTAATACTCTGGGCTGTAGGTCACAATGTTACCCTGTGCTAGATGCTCTTCTCTAACACACAGCCCAGCACACTTCTAAGCTTTGCCTTCTGGCAAACCTGGGCTGAATTTCAAGCAAACCTGGGCTGAGTTTCAAGTGAACCTGAGCCAATTTATAATTTATTATTTCAGTTTATTGTTTTGGGTCGAAACCATGAGAAACTCACTTAATTTTCCTTCAGCCTGAAACTAAGCAAATGTCAGACATTTTGGCTGAGTTTCATTTTCATTGTTTGCCTGAATTCAAAACATTAAAGCAGAACTCAGATGGAGGCAAAGGGGCTGAGCCCCTGTAAACCAAAACTGAGCAAAAAGTTTGCATGAATCCCAGCCTCTGAGTTTGTACGATGACTTATAACACAAGCAGACCCATGAAATTCAACAGAGGATCAGGTTCTGATACCCTTAAGCATTGTTTTACTCTGCAAATGTCTCCTTGACTTCAGGAGGCCTGCTTATGAAGTAGGATGGTGCCATACATGGAAACAGCACCTAGAACTGGACCAATCACTTTTACAGTATTATAGCTAAGAGAACTGCAGCATATGGATGAATTGTTTAACTGCCTTAACTCTGATCTCATATTCTCTGAACAGAACAATAAACTGTTTATTTAGAAACCTAATCTGCTTGTATGCTGCCTGCAGAACTTCTAATGGGAGAACTTTCTGGAGTTTACTGTTGGGGGTAGCAATGACAAAAAGAGGTTTAAAATACCAGCATGAACTACATACTAGATGTGCGACTTTACTACTCATTTTTAATACATTTGAAGGGCATAACAGATATGTTAATAAGGAAAACATGCCTGTTAAATTCAAATCCAATTCAGATCTCCTGCTGATTCAAGCCAGCCCAAACATTTATGGAGAACAATACCTTATTTTGAAGCTTCTAACTGTAGGACTTTGGATGAGCAGATTACTTCTGCCAATAGAACTTACTTGTGACCACAATGGCTAGAGGGTATAAAATGGGTTGGTTTCAGGGCAGAAGGATTACAAGCACCTATATCAGTCCATGATACTCATACTGAGGACTAGTTGTTTTGGCATACACATGTGAGTAGCTACAATGCAGAGGTACCTATACCATGTCACAGAACTGTTTAGAGGAAAGAAAATGAAGGGCAAACGTTTCAGTGCAGGGGAAATGAATGAAAACAGAATGTAAGTGCCTTAGCTGAAATTGTGACACCAGAGGTAGTACCCTACCCTGCCATCATTTGTGGGAAATGTTAAAGAGGGAAAATGCCTTCATAACAAAGCTGAAAGCATCACATCATGGGCAAGTTTGACTGTAAGAGTCCTGCTCTGCATGTCCTTCCCTCCATGTTCAAGCTCTGATTACCAGTAGTGGCCAGGAAGAGATGAAGTAGCTTGCATATCAGAGCTAGGAGTTAAACGACAGAGGACTCTTCTCTACCTCGTGAGATTGTCCTGGGTCACTAGCTTCATTGGAACTTGGAAGGATCATTAGAATGGCATTCCTATTTGGGAGGCCCAAGACATTAGATGTCAGACTGAGGAAAGGGGCACAGATATCCTCTGTGCCATTATTAGTTTTACCTTCTTCTCTCCATTTCTTTTCACTGCATCATGGGCCCCTTAACAATCCCTGGCTCTAAATCTACGTTGGTTGTTTTGGGAGCTGGGGTCAAAATTCATTATATCAGACCCTGAGGAGACGATGTCATTGTACAGATCCTGAAGGCCTTTCAGCAAAATGAATGCTCTGGCCCTGGTTCTGAAGTCCTTTTGGTGTGTGTACTGTAATAGAACTGCTCTCTAAGCAAGGTGGATGTCATTGCCTTAAAAATATCCTTTCTCCTAAGAACAAATATTTCCTCCATTTTTTTATTGTCCTGTCTATAACCTAGTCTCTCCTGCAGGCAGACTGGAATTCACAGGTTCACACCTCATACTGGTTCAGGCCTTGGACTTCAATAATGAGCAAGTGTTGCTAGATGTTAGGCCACTTTGCAAACAGGATCTCTGTGTGGCTATGTTGTCAGATCAAAATCAGGACTCAAGCCCCTCACAGTGGGCCAGACCTACAAACCCAGAGGTGAATGGCCCAAATATTACACTCCAAGCTCCTCATATGTTGGCTGAGCTCACTTGCACCTTTCTACTGCTGCCTGCTATGTTGTTAACCAAACATACAACAGAAAAGGAAAAAGACCTGTTTTATGTAACATATTTGCCAGGTTTGACTGCATAACCAGAACATATGGAAGCAGACTGAGCAATTTCTCTCAAGACCTGGCAATGCAGAGGATTAGTGAAATAACCTATCTCCTCTGGAGACTTCTATTCAAATCCTATTTAATTTACAGAGAGATTCTGGCAGACTCATACTTGTTTGTCTGCATCACAAAAGAACCCCAGAATGTCGCATGACTGGTAGCCATGGAGTAAGAGGGGGAACAGTAGGTCAGCTCAAAGAAAATGAGATGGGGCTGGGTGGGATATGAAGAATGGAACAATGAGGTATGTTCGAAGTTTTCATTGGGAAGTATGGTAAGAATCATGCAAGGGACAGCTGACTAGCATCTTTGGCCAATACTATCAAACAAGCACAAAAATTCACAAGCAAATGTAGATTACTTGCTATGTATTGTGTCATTAAAAAAGAAAAGCAAGCAGCCCCCCATGAGCAAGCACAGTGTCTGTGCAACTTTTTTCTAAACCTGCAGCAGTTCTAAGAAAATTACTGCTGCCCTCTGCATGCAGGAAGGTGGCATTTAAAGAGGCAGTGTATAAAACACACTCCACAGCAAATTTTTGCTTTCTTTTATTATAGGTTCAGTCTGGTTGGAAGTCTGCATTTAGACTGTGGCTGAAGGAATTTCTCCAAATTGGAGACCATTATCTTAAACAATCTCTTCAGTTTGCCTATTTGGAACAAACATGTTGCAGAGTGCCTCAGTCACCCTGGCAAGAGTGTGTCTGTAATGCACGTTATTTCTGACCATCTGGAACAAGCATTAACCACAATGAAGCAGATTTGCTTATTCTTTACTTCAAAATCAGTGCGTATCCTTTGCCAACATAATGGCTCATTGCGACTGATGACATGGAGCTGGTTCTGGCATTTCTGGTCAGCTACTATATAAAGGAGACATGCACAAAAACTAGAAGGTATCGTATTTCCATGGTGAACTTTTGAGGATGTTCTGGGTTTTGCAAACTGAGATATTTGTCTTTAAAAAGTGTAAGTGTTTTCAGTCCTTTCCCTCATTCTTTTAGTAATCCTGAGGTGAGATTCTGCTACCATGCTCCTGTTGCTGAGCATACAAAAACCCAGTGCAGTGCTTCCCTTGGCCTTTTTTCTCCATCATGCCTATCAATCCATTTTGTAGGCATATTATAAAATCTAAAAGCAATAATCCAGAATCATCAAATGTCAGTAGAAATCAATTTTTTAAAATTCCAAAGAATTAACTTTCAGAACATGCTCCTACTATTCATCACCTCCCTCAGTCTTCTATGACCCTGGATAAAGCCTGGAGAGAAAAAAATGAGTTTTGCAGCATCTCCTAAAAGTCCACAAATCTGAGCACAAGGCCAGTTGATGTAAACTGGTATAACTCCACTCATGTCCAAGGAGTTGTGCTTATTTACCCAGGTTGAGTAAGGAAGTGCATAATTTTATGGGCAGAGAGAACTACATACTTCCATGCAAGTAAATGTACACGTTTCTTTCTCTTTCTCACCAACATGGTTCACTTCAATTCCTACACAAGCTAGAGATGGAAAACGAAATCAACAGCCACTTGCTTGGTTCCTATATTTCCATGTAATTTGTCAGGATTTGATCACATAACTTTCATTAGCATCATTTAGCATCACCAAGCAACACTCTGCCCCCAGTTGGCAAATCCTGAGGCTCAGTATGTAACAGATCTTTGCTGAAGCCCTCAAACTTTGACAAACATTCTGCATTTCTTTGCCTAGTAAAATCTTTCTGAACAGCAAGAGTCTTTCTAATTCAAGGAGTGGGTCTCATTTGTGAGCATGTTCCAAGGTAGAGATTAGGATTAGGACCAGTTCATGGGCCTTGACGAGAGATAACATGCAACTGACTGAGAAAAAGTCTAGAGCTGGGGACAGTTTTTGAGGCTAGGTGGCTTCATTGATCCTGTCTCTGGTTCAGGGTGGGTTCAGATTGTTGGCTCAGCCTATTGATGTATTGAAGTGGATTCACAGAAGCTCAGAGAAACCCTTTGTAAAGCTGTTGACAACACTAGGAAGTTCAGATGATTTCCCTGCTTCTGATAAAGTCACCTCCTGTCTGAATACAAGGGCAGCAGTTTGCCCCTTTTTCACTTTGAAAAGGACCAGACTGCACTGAAAAGCAGAGGGAAGGGGTTAAATGAAGTATGCCATGAAGATGATCCCTTGATTTCCCTTCCCCCTGCCCACCCCTTCAAAATTTGTTTCGGAAAAAAAAGAAAAATAGAAATATTTTAGCAAACATTTTGGTAAATGTTTGCAGGCATTTGGGGCCAGGAGAGTTGTTTGGGAGCTTTTCTGTTTCTTTCTAAATTTTCATTTCATATAATAAATGATCACTTTTCATGAAAAATCCATTATTTTTATTTTTTTGTCAAGAAAAACCTTTTAAACAACAAAAAGAAGATGTTTGGGCCAGCTCTACTGAAATTGTTTTACCATATGTAAAATGGAGCATGCATCCTGCTGGCGGAGTTATTTCTCTGTGAAATTATCCCTCTGTTTTACTATCACTGAACAGGCTGGAAGTGTCATCTTTCCTCTACTTTGCAGTCACTGCCAAGAGGGGGGTCCTGTCCTTGTTTGTTGACAGTCAGTAGGACACGTATACCAAGACTAGTTCAGTATCAGTACAGTATGGCTCCAATGGAACTCCATTGCTTCCAACCTCCTGTCTGCCAACCCTATGAAGTAAGAAAGATATTGGGGTTGCCTATTAGCACCCTGATTAATTAAATGTAAAAACAATATACCTGGCTTCTGAAAATAGAGGGAGGGAGAAAAGGAAAACTGTATTAAAATGGTGCAAGATTTTACATGACAGATAGCTTGTGTCTAGACTAAATCCAAGAGTTACCTTTGTAGGTGTGCAGATGAGCATACATGTATTCATGTACAGAAATGCATATATTCTCCCACAAACCCATTTTCACAGGAAATTAGGCATTACAATAGACACTTGGATATCTGTATGCAGACCCAATATGGCTGCAAATACTACGGTATGTAAATGCACTATACATAAACATCTGTGCACATTGGGCCACTCACAGGGCATGTATGGACTTATACTAACATGTATCTGAAAGCTGTATTCTGCTACACTTGCTGTCATGCATAAAAACACACATGAGTATCATTGCATAGATTCTATTAGCTAGGGCTCTCTCTCTTTTAGCATTGCCATAATATAGGGTTGAGGGTGTGGGAGCTGTGCGCCTAAAAATAGGCAGCAGGCTGACAGCTGATCTCAGCACAAAAGAAACTCCAGATACCAAGAATTTCAGCGGCTGACAGACAGTGGATCAGTCCTGCTTTGTGCTCCCTTCCCTCTCCCAATGCATGACGCCTTCAGCATCCTCCCAGCAGAGCTCTCTGGAACCCACACAAACAAAGCAAGCCTCCCTTGGGTACATTTCACAGGAATTCTCTGCATTGGACGTGTAGAGAAAGCAAGAAAGAATTTTAAAAGGCAAAGCTAGTTTCAGGAGACTGGGCACTCCAGCAACCTAGAATGGGCAGACGGGAATTTTGGCTTTTTTTAGGGTTACTGATTTCAGGTGCATTGGCAGAGGCTCTAAGACTGAAATAGCAGGGGACACTAAAGTTCAGACTAGGGTTCATTAGCACAGCTCTGTGGGGTATTTGGGACCAGAACAGCAGCTGATGCTGCAATTCAGGATCAAGGTGGCTTGGCAGAGAAGTTTAGGGAAACTTGTACAATGATTAAAACTCCCTGCCTGGTCATTCCAACTCCATTCCTGCCTTCAGTTTGTACAAGATTTAAAAAGTCTTTGAAGTGCTTTGGACCTTTTCATCTTCACAACATTGATATTGGTTGTGCTCATTATAGAAATAAATGGTACTGAGGAGTTCAATGTTGGCAGCTCTCTGTCATGCTGACATGCAGGGAAGTGTGCAGGGGTGAGGTGGGGGCAAAGTGAGGGAGGGTCACATTGTAACTGCTCAGCATTCCACGAAGAATACGCGGTGCATAACACTGCCTTTGCTAAGAAGAAGGCAGCAGGTTGTGGGGTGGGGAGGGGTGGGGTGGCGTGGGGTGGGGGAACGAGCTGGCAGATCCCAATAGAAACTTTCCACTCTTCAGAGGGGCAGGGGGTTCTTGCCTTAAATGCAGATTTTTTTCTCCTTCACTTGTTCTATGTTGCTGTGATTTTACAGGTGTGACTTCATAGCAGCAGCACAAATTGCAATATAAGAGATACGCATGTTCAGGGAATTGAAACCTAAAGTTTCTCCTCCACTGGATCCTGAGGCACAGCCTATGAAAGAAGCCCAGTCACCACAACTTGGTGAGGCACAGATCCCTCTGAAAGGCATGGGCCAAGTGTTGAGAAATAGAAACAGGTAGTCACCATAAACATTAAGAAAATACCTGTAATATTTGAAAGGAATTGATTTCTATTAACCTTCCACTTCATGCAAATTAAAATAAAGCTTTTGGCTCCTATGGCATATTTCCCAGTGAATAACTTGCTTCTATAGAGCAGCCTGTTGTTATCATAATACTATTAACATGGCAGTTTCAGCAATGCCTAATGAGGACACACTGAGAGCCCTAGAAAGTGGCATGTTCCTACCTATAACTCAGATAGTGGCAATGTAAGAGAAGCTTCTTCCATATACTCATTTGATCCTTTACCTGTTGACATAGGTAGCAAACAAAGGTGCTGAAAATGGAAGTATTTCTATGCTACATAACCGAATAAAACTCTCTGAATGTACAGAAACCACTTAAAGAGCTGGTAGATATTCAAGACTTCCAGTCAACACTGACTGACGAGGCTCTAGAAGCACTGATCTAGAAAAAGATGATCAAGCTCCTGCTTGAACCATTGCATTCTTCTTAGATGCCTCTACTTTGAAGCTGTAATGAGAGTGGGGTGGCATGTTACTCCCCAAGGGAACATACTGCAGTAATAATGGAGCAGCAGCATGATAGAGAGCAAAGCATGGAGAAATAAGCACTAGGAAAACCTAAAAATGTTTCCCCATTTGAAGGGAAAGTATTGGACACGGATGGACACAGGAGATCTAACAGATAATTTAGGAAGAAAATGATGACAAGGGGCAGCTTGTAGAATGTGAAGAAGCTAAAGGGTTCGTCATGTGGCAGAGCAGAGATTGAAGAGATTAGTATGGAATGGAAACCAACATATGGCAGGTGTAGCAATAAATTATCAGTGATGTAGCTCTGGAAGCTAACTGGGCACCTTTTTAGGATCTCTGCAAGGGCAGGAATTCTTAGTGGTAGAACAAAAATGAAGTCTTTATTGTTCACAGTACAAATAGAGACCGCACAAGAACACTAGTCTATAGATGGATAGTTACTATTTTGTCAATATTCAAATACATGCAAGTGTGACCTGCTAAAGCAAAGTAGGAATGATCTGACATATGACACATTTTGGTGAAGGCAAAATGAAGAAGAGAAGTCATCTTTACGTAAAGGGTGTATCTACATGAGTTGCTGACTGTACAGTAGCCCAATGCTACTGCACTGCAGTATTAGGCTACTGCACAGTAATATCAAAAAAGGCATTCGCTAGTGCTACTGTGCAGAAACTTGGGTTACTGTACATTTATTTAGTACTTGTTCATACAAGTACTAAATAAATGCTCAGTAATGACTGTGCAGTAGCATCTCATGTAGACACACCCAGATAGATGTAAACCACATTGGTAAGTGCTTCACTAAAGCATCTCTTAGCTACGATTTCTGCTTCCTTATATCATCAATACAGATTCATTCTACCCTGAAGCAGACTTCTAACCTCCCTGTGTTTAGAAATAGAAGCTCTCCAAGCACTGCCAGTATCTCCTACTTCCTAGTTTCACCACTGTGTTCCACTTTGTGCTTCCTGGGTTTTAGGATGTGTAATTGATTGTATAGGAGGTTGGGGGGAGGGGAGGAGTGGAGAGTTGCAAGTGCTAGATTGAAAATAAAACTCTTTGTTGTCTATTTATGTCACGCTCTCCAAAAGAAGCCTTCCTATCACCTGTCACTCTGTATCTTATCTTTTACTTTGTAAACTGTCTCCTTACTGCTGTGCATTACCCTGACACCCTTGTCAGAATGTCACCAGATAGACAGCCACATCATTTTGTGCCCCATTGTGAGCATTCAAAGAAGGATGTATCATTTAAGGAAAACTTCAGGGATCTCTTTAGTGCAGCTTTAGATGACTTGAAGAAAACACACTCATTAAAATAAACAGTTGTGAAGCATTTTTTCAGTTAATCTCCCTTGATATGAAATGACCAAATATGAAGTCCCTGGGAGCTGCCAAACTAATACCAGTAATAACTTGAGGAAGAGATGCAGCCTGTTTTGTGACTAAATACTGAATGGATGGAGGTCTCCTCGGTCTGGGCCATTTTCACTCAAAGACCAAAGTACTCAAAACAATCATCCTTGACCATCAATATGCTAATGACTGCACCATCCTTGTGCACACTGAGGAAAACCTCTAGGCCACACTAGATCTTTTTGAGGAAGCCTACCCAATTTTGGGCCTTTCTCTCAAGATCAAGAAGACTAAAGTGCTCTAACAGGCTGCCCTGGACCATGAATATGACCCCCTTCCCTATTGAGGTAAAGACCCTGGAGGTAGCTGAGCCACTTTTCCTACCTTGATAATCACCTGTCTCTGAAAGTAAACATTGATAAGGAGATTCAGCACAGGATCCAGTGCACAAACGCCCCCTTTGGGAAGTTGCTTTGGCATGTCTTTATTTATCACAATCTCCAGAAAGACACCAAGATCCAAGTCTACAATGCAGTCATCATCCCCACCCTCCTCTATGGATGTGAAAAGTGAGTGACCTACCATTGTCATCTCAATAGTCTAGATAGGTATTACCAACAATCCCTCTGGAAAACCCTTCTCGCCTAATGTGCTGTGAGTTCAGCAACAACACTCTGGACACTCCTGTGTTAAACTAACAGTTATTTATTATTATAATTCTCTGGAACCATATCCAGGGTGGATCTTAAGAATTGCCCTCACCAGATGTATGCAGAACTTATATTTGTTCTGCCTCTGACTTGACCCAGTCCAGTCCTGTGGAGGGAGAGGAACCAAGAAGGCCTCTGATTCCTCATGGCAGAAAAAATGGAGTCCCCAGTACTGCAAAACTGCCACAAAGCAAAATGAACCCTGAAGTGCTGAAAATGAGGGCTTTGGCCTTAATAGGACAGTACAAGGAAAACAAGATAAGACAGAACACCCCTTCCCCCTAGACAGAATAGTCAACCAACCGTTTAGGAGGACTCAGCTTCTGCGGTGGTCTTCCCGTAGAACCGGACTCAGTGAGGGGTTCAGCAGATGAAGGCCCTGTCAGCCTATTGTGAAGTGCCGAGCCTTCATTTCTCTATTCGGTCTGACCCGGGTGGACCCCTTTTGCTAGAGGGCGCTCTCACCTCCCGCGGTGCACCCGCTTAACTTGCCTGCCACGACTTTGATGTTATTCCAGTTCAGTATTATTTGTCTGGCGCGTGCACGTCTGGAAGTGAGACTCTGCGTAAGTGGGTCCCCGGGGTCGCAGAGGGCTCCTCCACCCCTACACCCTCGCCCTGGCCTCCGGATTGTGGGGTCCCCACTGGCCTCAATTGTCCTCGGAGCAATTAATCCCTCTTCCCGCGGGATTCAGCTCACCCAGTTGCCTCACTGGGCTGCCGTACTTTCTCTGGCGGAGTTCTGCCCTTGAGGCTCCTACGAGCCTAATTCCCCACGGGGTGTCCCTCTTCCCCGGGACTTCGGGAGAAGGACAAGTCTTCCCCCAGTAGGGTTGTCGTCCGCTCACCAAATGGGTGAGCTGCTCCCTCCTCGCACCCGCGGCTCTGCCCCTCGGTCTTCCCTAGCTTCTGAGGGGAACTGCTGGGCTGGGTCTTCCGCTGCCCCCGGCTCCGACCTGGTCCCCTGCCGGGGTCTTACCCGCGCCCCAGAACGTGCGGGTCCGGTGCTGAGCGGATCACCTCTGACTGCTTCCCGCGGCGCTGGTGTCCGCCGCTTGTCTGGGCACTTCTGGTTCCGCCGCCACCACCGTCTTGTGGACCGCCGGCCCTTTTAACGCTGTCTCTCGACGATCCCAGCTGCAATCAATCAGTGAGTGCCCTGTCTTGCTGGGAAAGGGCGGGTCCGACACAGCGGATATCCCACTGCTGCTTTCCCTGGGGTTCCTGGATTCTCGCGCTCCTGCACACTGCCTGCCCCTCAAGATGCTTGGAAGCGGTCTTCCTATTCTCCAATTCCCTTTTCCTCTCTCCCCTTCCTCACAACATCGCGACAGAAAGTCCGCCACTGTGTTCTGCTTCCCGGGCTTGTAAACCACCTGAAATTGGAAGGGCTGGAGAGCTAGTGCCCAGCGCATAATCCGGGCATTGTCAGTTTTAGAGGCATGCAACCACTTCAAGGGGGCGTGATCCGTGATTAACGTAAACTCCCACCCCAGGAGGTAGTATCGGAAATAGCCGACCGCCCACTGAATCGCCAAGCATTCTCACTCTATAGTGGAGTACCTTGTTTCTGGATCCGTCAGCTGTCTGCTGGCGTAGGCAATCAGACGTTGCGCTCCATCGACCTCCTGTGACAACACAGCTCCGAGAGCGTAGGCTGAGGCATCTGTCTGCAACGGAAACGGTATGGCAAAGTTGGGGGTGTGTAGCATAACTTCCTGACATAAAGCCTCTTTTAGCTTCTCAAAGGCGGTCCTCCGTTCTTCGGTCCACTCAGTTATCCCCTCCGCGGGCCCTTAGTGGTCTCCACTACTGATTTTGCCAGTTCTGCAAACCTAGGAATGAACCTCCTATAATAACTTGTCAGGCTGAGGAACGCCCGCATCTGTCTCTTGGTGCAAGGTGCTTTATACTCTCTAATAATTGCTACTTTGTCCTTCACAGGCCGTATCCAGCCCTGTCCTACTACAAACCCGAGATACTTGGTCTCTTGCCGGCCTAGGGCGCATTTTTTTGGGTTGGCCGTTACCCCTATTCACCGCAGTTCCAGTAGAACCGCCCGGAGAGCTTGTAGGTGCTGGCTCCAAGTTTTGGTATAGACCACAATATCATCCAGGTATGCCGCGGCGTATCTCTGATGTGGTGCTAGGGTTCGATCCATCAGTCTTTGGAAGGTGGCCGCCACCCCATTGAGTCCAAAAGGCATCCTTTGGAATTCAAACAAACTCCAAGGGGTGCCAAACGCCGTCTTCCATTGGTCTTCCTTACGGAGCGGTATTTGCCAGTAGCCTTTGGACAAGTCGAGCGTTGAGATAAATCTCGCCTGTCCTATCCGCTCTACTAGTTCATTGACATGTGGCATGGGAAAGGCATCAAACTGTGTTAGAGCATTTAGTTTTCTAAAGTCCACACACAGCCTAAGACTTCCGTCGGGCTTCTCTACAGGTACTAAGAGACTCCACCACAGGCTCCGGGAGGGGATTATGATCCCTTGCCTCAGCATCTGTTCTAATTCTTCCTTAACCTGCTGACATCTATGGTAGGGGATACGTCTCCACTTCTCCCGGGCTATTTGTCCCACCTTAGTAATAATTTTATGCTCTATCCCTGCAGCTCTCCCCGGCTGATCCGAGAAAACATCGTGAAACTCTTTTACTAACCCTGCCAGCTGCTGCCGTTGCGAGGCCTCTAATTGTGCCCCTAGCGGCGCTGTCTTCCCCTCCCCATCACTTCCTGTCCGGCTGTGTGATTGACTTTCCCATCCTTCCGTCTCGAGATCTGGGGACAATAAGAGGTTCCTGGATTCTCGCGCTCCCGCACACCTATCTGGAGATTCGACAGCGATGCTTCCTTCTGATGGTGATGGAAAAGAGTTTGCATTGGTGGAAACAGGTAGGCACTTCCACAATGAATCCATGTCTGTCAGTGGTGGACTGGTGCTTGGAGATTGCTCAGGTGTAGGGTTATCAGTAGGAGAATGCCCATGCAGCTGGTCCACATGATGTCTCCAAACTTGTCTGTCATCAGTCTGGACTGTATATGATACGTATCCTGTGGCACTTACAATTTTAGACTGAATCCACTGTGGGCCTGTCCCATAGTTTCGAGCAAAAACAGTCTCCAGTGGAACAAAAAGATGTAAGGTACCAGATGCCAATGTGGAGTCCAACTCCTTTTCTTTTCTGAACTGTATGTCTTTCACAAGGTCTGAGTTAACACGGTCAAGGCATGTCATGAGACGATGATCCATAAGAAGCTCTAATGGGCTGGACCCTGTTGTAGGGCAAGGAATTACATGTTAAGCAAATAGAAATCTGGCCCCTCTAATAGGCCAGTCTCCTACAACCATCCTTTTCAGTGCATCTTTTGTAGTCTGCACTATTCACTCAGCTTGCCTATTGGCCTGTGGCCTGTGAGGTGCAATGGTAACAGCTCAAATGAGGTTGCAGCTGGCAACATCTAGGAACTCTGCTGAGGTGAATGCACTGCCATTATCAGAAACAATAGTGTTGGTTACCCCATGGATTGCAAACAGCTGATGGAGAGTTGTTATTGAGGCAGTTGATGTAAGAGTTGAGACAGTAATCACTTCAAGCCATTTTGAGTACGAGTCAACAACAATTAAGAAGGTCTTACCTTGAAAAGGGCCAGCAAAATCAATGTGGATGCATGACCAGGGTTCCCTTGTCATTTCCCAAGAGAATACTGGTGTCTTCAGTGGATTATGATGGGTTGCTTGACAAATGCTGTACTCCCTCACAACCCTTTCTATGTCATTGTCCATACCTGTCCACCATACATAACTTCTAGCCAGTGCTTTCATCCTCACAATGCCTGGGTGTCCTATGTGCAGGGTTGTCAGTATGATCTGGTGTCCTACTTCTGAAATTATGACACAATTTCCCCACAAAAGGCAACCCTTGTGGGCAGACAGCTCATGCTGATGTGATGAAAATGGCCTGAATTCCTCAGCCAATTTCTCTGCAGGCCAGCCCCTCCACACCCAGTTGAGGACACGGGTAGTCTGAACAGCAGCCTGATCAGCCTGAAGAGGGGCTTCTAGCATGGATTCCAGCATGAGGACTTCCGCTCATGGAGGAGTAGCACAATCAGGTATTTGTAGTGGTAGGTGGCTCAGTGCATCAGCATTTGCAATCATTTTCCCAGGCTTGTACATGAGTGTATAGGCATATGTGTTTAGAATGATTCTCCAGTGCTGCATACGGCAAGACAGAATAAGAGGAGTTGGTTTGTCCATAGTAAAAATTCCAAGAAGGTGTTTGTGGTCCATTTGGATTTTGAATTTGCAGCCATAAACGTAACTTTGACATTTTTTAACTCCTGTAATGATTGCCAATGCTCCTTTATCAATCTGTACATAGTTCCTCTCTATCCAGTAAGCAATGAAGGGGCTCTGCAATGATGGCTTTGTCTTTCACGAAGATGTGATAAAAACTGAGAAGTCCTAGGAATACTTGAAGATCCTGTCTGTATTTTGGTATAGGGACATCATGTATTGCTTTTACCTTGTCTTCAACTGGGTGAATGTCAGAAGTATCAATTTGATATCCCAGAAAGTTGATACTGGAAACTCCCAGCTGACATTTCTCTTTTTTTACTCTCATACCAGCTTTTTCAGACCTCTGTAAAACTTCTCTGAGTCACTCAGTGAGTTTCTCTCTAGATGACCCCATGATCAAGTCATCATCAAAGCATGGAACAACTCTGGGAATTCCTGCTAGCATTTTCTCCATGAACCGCTGGAAAATTCCTGGTGCCGCAGAAATTCCAAACTGGAGGCACCTGACACTGAACACTCCCTGGTGTGTAATTATTGTTTGGGCCTCAGCAGCCTTGTTGTCCACTATCAATTGCTGATAGGCTTGAGCAAGGTCAAGTTTGGCAAAAACCTTCCCTCCTGCAAAAACAGACAGTAACTGGTTAATGGCAGGCACTGGGTGTGGGTCCTGCTTAAGTGCTTTATTAACAGTGCACTTGTAATCCCCACAGATGCAAACACTGCCATTAGGTTTTAAAACAAGAACAATTGGTGTGGCTCTGTTTGTATGTAGGATTGGCTGGAGGACCCCTTGCAATAAGCCAATCTAATTTTGCATCAATTTTTGGCCGCGGTTCAAAAGGTACATTCCAAGCCTTCATAAAGATAGGGGCTATCGCAGGGTTCATTTGGAACATCACAGGTGGACCAGAGTCAGTTCCTAATTCCTCAGAGAATACCTGGGGAAACTCCCTTGCAAGCTTTTCCAGACTTTCTGTGCAGAGACTATGTATGTCTAGAATACGGATTCCCAATAGTGAAAACCAATTTCTCCGCAAAATACTTTTGTGCGAGCCCTTAGTGACAATGAGGGGTAGATGCTGTCTAACAGATCCATACTGGATATCTACACTAGAGCTACCCAAAGTTTACACAATCTGTCCATTGTAGTCACGCAGGCGATCAGGTTTCAATAACTTGGGGAGAGGGTACTGAAACAACTGGAAGAATGTGTTTTCATCAATGAGGGATACTCCCAAACCCAAGTCCACTTCCATTTTGAACTTCTTTCCATTTATTACTACAATTGCAATCATCTCAGAACCTTGAGTTTCAACAACACCAACTTTTTAAATCAAATATAGTTTTTGTACCTCACATTCTGGGGAGGACTCTAATCTGTGAGTGGTTTGGGAGTGAATACATTTGCCACAGCCTTTTTGTCTCCTGGAACTGGCCTTCAAGCAGCACACCCTCTTTATGTGGCCCCTCTTCCTGCAGGCATGGCACTCCGAATTCCTAAACCTGCACTGCCTTTGTCTATGTTGGCCACCACAACTCAAACGTGTCTTTGGATTAATTGGTTGATGGGGTGCTATTGGTGAGGGTATAATTGGCTGAATTTGCTGATGATAATCTGATTCTTGATCTTTTTGGAGTAAGTGGACTTTGCTGGAGAACACCTGGCAAATTTCTCTCACATTATGGGATGCTGCTTCAGCTGCCAAGGCTTTTTCTTGTGCAGTAGCCAAGGTCAAATTTGGTTCAGAGAGCAGGCGACGTTGGATTGCTTCATCTTGAACCCCACAAATAAGACGGTCGTGAAGCAGGCCATCCAGGAGATCATGAAACTCACAAAATTTGGCAAGGTGATGGAGCTCAGCCAGGTAATCTGCTATGCCTTCATTGGCCTTTTGGTCCCGTTTAAAAAAATAAAATCTATGTAGGGTAACAGATGGGCTTGGGCAAAAATGTGCCTTTACCAGAGCAATTAGTTCAGCATAAGACCTAGTGTTTGGTAAAGCAGGTGCTGTGAGGGATTTGGCACGACAGACTGTCAGGAGGATCACATATTTTTGCTCTGGGTTTTCTACTTTGTTGGCTTCCAGGAAATAGGATAACCTTTCCACGTAAAAGTCCCAAGAAGCCAGCTAGCTCACATCAAGTTCTAATATTATAAAAGCCTAAGTCTGTCTGTCTATCCATAATGCTTTATTTGTGCTATGATTGGCTGTCTTGGCAGCCAGTCAGAGTGCCCTACACAGAGGGGGACAGTGGGGAGTGAGGGGATGGAGGGAAGGGGGGGAAAAGCCAGTCCCCCTCCCCTGCTCCTTGAAGGCAGAGGGGGATGACAGGAACTGGAGCACCTCCATAATAGAGGTGATGGAGTGGGGGGACAAGGCCGGCAATGCTGGCCTCGCCCCCCCAGGTCTGCTACTTGGAACCAGGGGCTGGCACCCCCCCCCACCAACAGCCAGCAGGGATTTGGGGTGGCAGGGAACAGGGAAGAGAGGGGAGCAGGAAGGGGAGGTGGGCTTACTGGTGGCTGAGCCCTGCTGCCACCACAAACACCGCCGCAATCACAGGCCGTGGGCCCGGCTCCAGCCTGAAGCAGCAGGGGGAAGCAGGGAGTGGCCCTGGCCCCATCCCGAAGTGGCAGGGGGGAGGGGGGGAATGGTTCTGCCCCTGGCCCTGGCCTGGCCCTGTTCCCAACCTGAAGTGGTGGGGGGAATGGCCCTGGCCCCAACACTGACCCAAAATTGTGGGGGGAAGGGAGGGGAGGAATGGCCCTGGTCCCTGCCCAAAGAGAAGGTGGGGAGTGGACCTGGCCCCAGCCTAAAGTGGCGGGGTGTGGGGGGGAGCAGCCCTGGCCCTGGCCCCAACCTGAAACAGCAGGGGGGAATGGCCCTGGCCCCAACCCTGACCCAAAACGGTGGAGGCAAGTGGGGAAATGGCCCCAGCCCAAGCCCAAAGTAGCGGGGGGAGGCAGAGAGTGGCCCTTGCACCGGCACAAAGTGGGTGGGGGGGATAGCCCTGACCCTGTCCCTGACCCTGTCCCACATACTGGGGGGGCTGGTGCCTGGGGGCAGGGGGCAGCAGGTTGGGAGTGTGGAGCACTGGGTCAGGACCAGCTATCAATGTTCACAAATGGGTCCTGGTCCAAAAAAGGTTGAGATCTAAGTAAAGGCATAGCTGTTTCTTATAGAAACTGCTGCTTTCTTCCCTCTCTTTCTCTTGCTCACTCTCTATCTCCATAAATGTCTGAAGATTGATCTTTTCCCACATCCAGTGAATCTTCAGAGGTACGAAACCCAGAAAAACTGGAATTAAGTTTTGGATCAGGTTGGAAAACCTTCTCATTAGAAAGTCTTTTTATCCACCACATCCTTCAGACAGGTAAACTAATTAAGGGACAATAAGAGCCTGAAGGGTAAAAGGTCAAAAACCACAGCTCTCTAGAATCTTTTATAGAGGTCATCAGAAGGTGATTTGATTTCTTTACACTATCACGTGTCACTTAACACAGGGTATGGCCAGTTTGCAGTAATATAAGTTATAATTTAGAGACACTCCTTTATTTAGAAGTCTACAGAACCTGAAAATTGGGAGATGGTCCCTCAGTTAGAGCCAGGCAAAGGATTTGCAGAGGTTGCTTACTGCTCAACAAATAATGTTGTTTAGTTCTTCTCATTGGGTGCATCTACACATGCAAATGCTGCAGGGTGGGTTTACTGTAGAGTAAACCCACCGTGGGCAGGCATCTACACATATGGGGATTCAGGAGCAGATTTCCTGCTCCTGGCAGCGGTCTGCTCCTACCCCCTCCAGCCCTGCACCAGCCCCCTGCAGCAGCCAGGGGGAGCTCTGGGCTCCCCCTGGGTGCTGGCCCAGGGGCTGGCAGGGAGCATAGGGCTGGGAGACTACTGTCTCCTGGCAGGGGCCGGGAGATTGCTCTCTGCCCCCGCTCCCAGGAACTACTTGCTGCCAAGGCAGTGGCACAGCCTGGGCAGGGACAATGTCCCTCTACCCCAGCAGCAGACAGCTTCTACTCCCAGCTCCTCAACTGGGGGATAGGGGGCTTGGAAAGAGCTGCAGGGGAGGGGCAGGTCCCAGCCCCCTGCCCCTATCCCCCATTGGGGCAGCTAGCAGTGAACCCCTGGCTGGGCAAGGATTCCACCAGCCCCACCAGGGAATCAGGGCAGGGTGCTGGGACCTGCCCCTCCCCTACAGCTCTTTCCAAGCCCCATATCTCAATTGCCCAACACAGCACAGAGGTGGGGAAAATCTGTGGGGCTGGGAGCTGCCCCTGACTGGGACAGTTCCCAGACAGCCCCAGGCTGCGCGTGGAAGTTTGCAGGTGTAGCCTGGAGCTACCTGGGGACTGCCTGAAATGAGAGAGTCCCCAGTCACCTCCAGGCTGTTCATCCAGGCTTCGTCATGCAGCCCAAGGCTGGCTGGGTACTGTCCCCATTCAGGAAGCTCCCAGCCCCTACTCCACAATTGCAGAGTAGAGGCTAGGAGCTCCCTGCTGACATTGTCCCTGCCCAGCTCCCACCCCTACTCCCCAGCTGACCTGGAGTAAATTTGCTCCCTGTCAGCTGTCTATATGTGCTGTACTGTGCAGTAATTACTCAGCAGTTAATTTGCTACTTGCATTTGCTGATTTGATTGTAGAGGGCTCTTCAGATATCAACAGATTTGATAATGGAGGACTCTTCAGTTTTTGTAGACAGAAAGTCTAACAAGACCCAGTGAATGGAATTTAAAGCTAAACAGAATCAGAGAAGAAGTAAAATACAGATTAACAGTGAAGGAAAGTAGCCATTGGTTGCCTAAAACTACCATGAGGCAACCAAATCACACTGTATCTCATGCCTGTTTCAAATAGAAAGTTGTAGAAAAATCATCCGTTGTCTCAACATGGTGGGATGATACAACCCCTTCTACACTCAGCCCCCTGTCTTGGGTAGTAGAGGGGCCATGAGTGAATCTGTAAGGACTCCCCTGAATTTGCAGGCCAAGAAAGCTTTTACTTTACCCCTGTGACAGATTTGGGCTGCCAAGTGCCAGGTGCAGGCTCCCTTGACTTTTTCACCCTGTCCATTCTGTCCTCATCCCATAAGTACAGATTAGATTCCATATATACACCGAGCAGACTGATCTACAGGGTTGGTTTATGAACAATAGTTAGTGGCCAGCATATTTTTGTGCAACCCAGGGAGACACCCAGCTGTCTTTTGAAGCTTCTCACAAAGATTTTAGGCCAGCCTATGTCAGCTGGGGTTCTTCATGACTCTCCTCCTGTCTCACATTGCAGAGTCATCTGGCTTAGGAGTAGTGGGGGGAGAAGCAGGCTGCTGGTGCAAAAAGAGCAATAGCAGGTGTCCTTTTTGACATGTTTATTGGGCTGCTAGTTATACTTTCAGGCAGAGTGGAGAGAGGGTGAGGAATGGGAACAGAGAAGGGGACTAGGCAGAGAGAGAATAAAGGCCTGAGGAATAGAAGGTAAAAACTATGGGGTGGAAGGAGTGATAAAAAAGGAAAAACACTTTGGAGTGAGGGAAATGAGCCCATGGAAAGATGGAAAGAGGCAAGTAGACTCAGGAAGAGAATATGAGAGAGGAAGCAGAAAGAAATAAGACTGAGTGAAGTAAAGACTAAGTGTGAGGAGGAGATAGAGAAATCATGCATGACTTTTCTTATCTGCAGCTATAGTTTTAGTGGCATTGCTCCAGACAGGACTCCCTTCCTCCCTTCATCTTCCAAACAAATGCAAATTATAAAGTCTGCAGCAAAAATACCAGCCTTTCCAAATGTCCTCTCAAAAAACCAAAAACTAGGCACAGGGTTTCAGGGCTTCTGAGAGAAAACTCCAGAAGAGCAGCTCCTGCCTTACCAATTTTGCTCCCAGCTGTGAATAACTTTCTCCACAGATTCACTTGTGGTTTTATAACTTCCTTTACATTTGCATTCTTTTTTAATCTGAAAAAGCAACATCCTCTGAATCCCACTTAAATGTAGACTCTGGGCACAGTTCTTCTTATCTCTACAGGCTCCTCTCAAGACCAGAGATAAAATAAGCAGGAGAAACTCCTGCCTTTTTTTACTGTTGTACAGCTCAGAGTATAATGATATTTCAGGGGCATAAGATGTGTTGTCCCTTTAAGGACTGACTAGGTATGTGACTGCAGCTGTGGGAAAGCCACCCACCTGCCTGCCCCTACCCCTCTGAAATGCTAGGGGACAGGTGCAGAGACACAAAATATCTCCAAGGGATGGTTGAGGCTTTCTGGCGTGCTCCACCTTGGGCTTCCAAAGGGCAGCTGAGACTTGATGGACTATGGACTTAACAAAGTGTTCCCTGGCAAAGAAGGCAGGGAGCCAGCGTTAGCCAATTTCAGATCACAATCTGAATATCTTCAGCTTTGGCTGAGACTGGAACTGAGCCCCAGATGGCATGTCTACACATGCATTTACTGTGCAGTAACTTACTGCACAGTAAGTGGTTTTTATACCTGTGTCTACATGTGCAGGCATTAAAGCACAGTAACACTGTGTGTGGACTGACTTGGGACTAAAGTTAGTCCCAAGTCAGTGCACAAATACAGGGTTACTGCACAGTAAGGTACCTACATGTGCCTTACTGTACAGTAACTACTCCGGCATAACCTGGATGTGCTTGAACCCAGCTCGGCATAAGTCACCATACTTACTGCACAGTACGGATGCGCATGTGTAGACATGCACTTGTACTGCGCAGTAATTTTCAGTTACTGCGCAGTAACCTAAGTTACCATGCAGTAACTGTGCATGTGTAGATGCACCCAGTCTTTACCAAGGTTGCTCTTAGTAGCAGGCTGAACTCAAATTCCCTACCACTATGGAAGTGTTTGAAACCTAAAACTGAATTTGGATCAGGCCTATGCAGTGTAGGTGTTATGTACCGTGGTTATAACCAATGCCATGTATAACAGTATGGACAAATGAGCCAAAGGACACAAACCAAACAGCAACATTCTCTTTTCTAGCCCCAACACTGTTCTTCTCATTTGCTGTACTGCTCTAATTTAGGAGAAAGTGAGTGTCTCAGATTGGTAGCAATAGGAGCAAATTCAAAGATAAGTAGGATGGAATACATCAGACCTCTTGTTGTAAGCTGGCCTCTTTCAGCTACTCAAGCCCATTCTGCCCATCTGTGAGAGAGGCTGAGTAAATGTCACATACCCCAAGCTTCTGGGAGCAAGGAGAGGAAACAGGGATGGGCAAGAAGAAGGGAATACTTTAATTTACACTTTTAGTCCTACCTACCCAGACCCTAATTGAAAGGATACTGAAGTGAATTGAAAGACTCATTCAGGTTGCTCTGTGCAATCAGACCTTATATTCCCTTCACTTAGGCAGAAGAGAGAAAGTAGCCCTAAAATATTCTAAACTAGGTTAAGGGAGTCTATACTGGTGAAAACTGGCACCACTCAGGACATCACCTATGACTTGGCTCCAAAGCATTGACTCTCTGGAGAATAAGGTTGCTCTTCCAATGGCAAGGTGGAAGGGCAAAATTGTTGAGAGGAGAAATTCTGAGTTGGTAAGGAAGCAAAATAAGTAAAAGACCAGATTTACACTGAGGCTGGCCAAACTACTTCCTTCTCTGCTCTTGAAAAATATCTGCCAAATTTTACCAGCTGTCTCTAGCACTGAAGACCAATGTATGAAATCCACAAGACTGGAGCTTTGACAGCCAGCCATGTTTGAGTTTATCCATCTCCTTTCCAAATGTTCCAGGCCTGACCTGCATTACTTAATATAGCAAAATATTCCACAGTTCCCTGCCTTCCTGTTTGAAGCCTTCTAGTAATGAAAAACATCTGTGGAGAGGGAGGAAAAGCAGAGTCACCTATAAGGCAAATGAAAAAGAAGCAGTCGTTCACTACTTAAAGCAATCTGGCAGGCATGTGCAGTTGGGATTTCAGTAACTGATTCTTCAGGACAGCAGGAAGGACAAAGCCTGAGAAGGGTTGCAGGACTGAGTTATAAAAGAAAGGAGATGAATAAAAATTCATTGAAGACAATAAAGTAAATGGGTGGGATCTCCAGTTTTGGCTCAGGCTGAGAAGGGCAGTGCTGTGGCTGAGTTTACCTTTCAGACAGCAGGGGACAAGGGAAACCCCTATCTTTATGAAAATATGCAACTGGGCTACCTTTATAGACCCACAGAGTCACCCTAACTCATAAGAGCAACCACCTGGCAGAGCCTGGGACTGACTTCAGAGTAACATACTACTCCACTAGTGTGAGGGCAACAGGATCCAGACCCCTAGTGTTTTGTTTTTGTGTGCTACCTCCTTTTTTTATTCAAAGAATCTGAAAATGTAGAGTATAGGAGCCTGACAACAAGAGATTCCCTACCCCTTTTTTCCTTTTCCATTTGAAACCTTTCTTCCCCTTGCCCCCTTTCAAAAAGAGAGAGATTTTCAACACCATTGTTTCTATCCTGTCAAGATGGTTTGTACCTTGGACTACCTGTTCCTACATG
Source organism: Gavialis gangeticus (assembly GCF_001723915.1). Classification (NCBI taxonomy): domain Eukaryota; kingdom Metazoa; phylum Chordata; order Crocodylia; family Gavialidae; genus Gavialis; species Gavialis gangeticus. Next base: position 13,302,807 of record NW_017729003.1, read on the forward strand.
AACTAACAAGACTTCTATCCCTGAAGCAAAGGAGCCACAGAGAAGTAATTGCAATACTCTGAGCCCAATGCCTTCCCTCCACTGCTGCTGGTTCAAGCACATCCAGGTGCTGTCCTGTTCACAGGGCTGAGCAAAACATTATCTTAAAAACTTTATTTTTCATAAAAATCCCTGCCATCAGCCTAGTCCTCCTGAGGGAAACTCCAACAAACCAACGTGTGCAGAAAACAGAAGTAAAAAATAGTTAAGTGTAACAGATTTTGCATTCCTGCTTCCAATGAATTACATAAACAAGAGTGAAGGGAAAGCGTGAGCTTTAAAATTGCACAGAGCATCTTGAAAATATCATTTCAGGGTGACTGTTTTCTTTTCTTGTCTTTCTTTGTGTGCATCCAGCATTATCAGCCACACCAGGACAAATCTATGTGTGAACAGTGTTTGATAAGTAATTACTGTCTCAGAATCTGAGCCAGCAGGCACAAAACCATAAATAATAACACAACCAATCTCATAGCTCCTATAAAATAATTACTTTTAAAAAAGCCTGCTTTAGCTGAAGATGGAGATATTTTAAACTGATGGAGGATCCATCATTCTGATTGTTACACTTCAGTGGCTTTACTCCTGAATTACAAATAGTATGAATTAGATCACAGTCTAAAGGAAATTTCAATCTTGATTTCAATGGTTTTAAGGTGTGACAAATATTGGCTCACAATCTATTAGGCAATGTCCCTTTAAGATCTGAGTTCTATTATAAGACATTCAGACTGCTCACCACCACTAAACACAGTTCAGTTTTCAGCTCCTTATTTAGCAAAGACAGCATCCCTGAGAAAAGAAAATTCCTGACGCCATAAGGAGCCTGATGACAGAAAATTAAAATAAATATTAACAGTTTCAGAAGTGGGTGGAAATGATAGACAATCCAGTGAAGAACATATGCAGCACTTCTGTGTTCCTTGGATGTTTCTGGGTGTGCTGCTGCCTGACAACCCTTCTGGTTCCAGCACCACTTAGCTTTGTGGTAGTCAGTCAGACCTTCAGAACACATGCAAAGGCACTCTGCATGCTTGTGCACGCATGTGCTTTTAACTTCAAATCAGTTTAGTGCTGTAAGGTATAGGCAGCAGTGGCACACTCTTCTCTCTTTGCGTTGCCCTGCCAATGTATCCCAATCCTGGCTTTTGTCTATGGTTCAGAAACTATTTCAGCAATTTTGTTGGCTATCAAGGCTGCCAAGGAGTACCATGTGTCACAGTGTTTTTACAGAAGTGGTTTGCTACCAGGAACTGGACTGAGATGACCATGTTTGGTCACCAAACAGCTATCAACTAGCAACTGTCTGTGGTCACTACAGACTAGGTTCCTGATCTGGTAAGTGGTTGCCAGCAAGTTCACCTCCACTGAAGTCAGCAGTGCCCTGTAGGGAGTCATGGTAAAGAACACCAACTCTAAATTGTGAGTTTGGGATTAAAAGCTGTCTTTGAATTGGGAAGTGGTAGAGAGGCATTCAGTGGAGAGGCACAATAGTGTGACCATCTGTACAAATACAGTGTATACTAGGACCCTGATCCAGAGCAACAAAAGTCCTAGAGCCTCTTGGAGCAATTCTCATGTTGTTCATAAACTACTGTCAGAACCAGAGTGACTAATAAGAATGAAATGAAAACTTTCCTTGCTTCTGTGCCAACAGATTTCTTCATGTCTTGAAGAGAGATATAGTTGCCATAGAATATCAGCGGGCCTTTTTGACACACAGTAGGTTTTCTTTATTTCTTTCTGGAATATGTCAGTGCTGCTTGTGTTCCATTGGAAGATGCTCACTGGAACAGAAATTTGGCTCTGCTCATCCTTTGAGTTGTCCTAAATCCTGAATTCTCCACACTCCCATAAAAATGATGCGAAGGGATACAACCTGTCCACATCTGCCATCTTGTAGCACTGCTGAGACTAATATTTAGACAGGTGTCAGGTACTGGCTCCTGGACATGTTCTGATCTGACTTAGCTCCTAATAATATTTTTTCACCTCTGTCAAGAACTGTATCTATCTTCCCATTTTACAGACATATGGTCCTTTTTAAAAAGTCAGCGTATATTCATCTCCCAACCCCAGCTAGTAATTTAGGGCAGGTACAGCCATTAGTTTTACCAGCATAAGTGATTGGAAACTGGTCTATTCCCCATAACAGAACAGAACTTCGCCACACAAAACCAGTCTATACCCATAACAGAACAAGTCTGGCACACAGAGACTGGTTTAAAAATGGTAGAACCCAGTCTAAGATTTGCCCCACACCCGCAAGGACAAATATATGTTCTGTTTCCTACTGATCTAAACTATGCTGCTTACAGAAAACAATGTAACTTAGATTGATTCTGCTTTGGGTTTTTTTAATGTCTGTACCTAGCCTTTAAGGCTAAACGTTTAAAGTAGTTTAGGGCCTTAAAGACCCAGATAAACATCTAGAGGGATTTTCCAACATTACTAACTCAATGCCCATTGGATGAAAGAACTTTCCACTGGAAAATCTTGACTTAATGTAACAAAATACTTGCCCCTACGGAGCAAAAATTTGCAGTATAAAAGGGGTTTTTATCATCAAGCTACTCCAGGTGATAAAATATTACAGAACAATCATTCCAGTGAGTTGGATCCCTGCAGGACAAAGGTCAATTCCACAAGTTTTACCACCCAAGGAATGTTGGACTGAAAGGAACCTCCTGGATCACTGAGGCAACCACAGTATCTAAACCTGTCCATTTAAAATACAGCTTGGTCAGTTTATGAAAGTTTATTTGCCTCTCTCCCCCTCTGCTTGGAAACCCTTTGGCTAAAATGGAATCACTCACACAGCTCCTAGCAAGCAACTTTGAAAAGGAAAGAGAGAAACATTCTCAAAGCTAGTCACATCATTCAACAAGGAAATAGTGATGCCCATTCACACAGGTATGTGGGAGGCAGGGGAGGAGGATCATTCCCTGCAGAGCTAGAAAAGTGAAAGCTCCTCTTTGGGAAGGGGTTCCATACTCATTGCCCACCACACACCAGAAGAGTGGGTCCTGCATACATGGAGCACTCAAGCAGAAATCCAAGCTGCATCCCCAGTCGGGAGCAGATCTGCAACCTGCCTGTTATATTTGATCCTGCTTAGGAAGAGGGTTTGATCTTTAGCAAACAGCAGAGGAATGTAAATCCTAGCATGAGAGTGCCCTGTACTGGGAAGGGTAAGCAGCTGGGGGACCAGTATTGCCCTAATGGGGACTGTGCCTGATATTTTCCTATGGGGCCATCCTGTGTAGGGGAAGCAGAGCCAGAGTTGGAGCAGGGCATGTAGATCTCTGCCACTTGTCAGGCCACTGCTGCTTAGGAAGTGCACCATGAGCCACCACTACAGAAGGAACAAAAATAAGCCTAGGCCAAATGAACAAGTAAAACTGCACTTTCCTGGATCCTTCCCGAAAAGGGAGCCAGTGGCTCAACCCAAACCACATGCCAGTTGGAAGGGGAGCACTTGCACTCCAAAAAGGGAAGAGTTATACTAATGGGTGCACAGAACCACCCTAAAGTGCTCCAACAAAGCTCAGTTCTTATACAGAGAATCTCCCACCCAATAAGTGGTCCTCAAACCCCAGCTGGTAGAGCAGATACCATGGCACTGCAAGATCTTATACCTGTGTAGGTGACATAGCTCTGTATCAGTGCGTGTGTGTGTGTGTGTGTGTGTGTGTGTGTGTGTGTCCATGTACTTGCACATAAACACACATAAGCACGTACTGCATTAAAACAAGTAGAATAATATGACCCTGCTCTGTTTTTAGATGGTTCAGTGTGGTACTTTTTGTGAGAACTTGCCCTGGCATTTTGGCCATGTGAAAATTTCCACAAGCTATTGAAAGAAGATTGCATTTCTGCATTGAGATTTGACAATTCCCTTCTCCATTTCAATGCTGGTTTAATGATCAGAAGTAGGATCATACTCTTTAATATTTAAATAATACAGTTAAAGCTCAAACAGAAAAGCTTTTTTTCTCCCCCTTCTGATTGTTAAACCAGTATCCTCACCGGAAGGAACATGGTTTACGATCTCTGTCTTTGGGCCTCCCCCACTTCTTGTACCACAGATGATGTCACCTTCCATTAAGATGGTCAGTGCTGACAGGAGGCTGGAAATTATCAGCATAACTGTAAAGCTTTCATTTTAAATATAACTCAAGTGTGTCTACCGTGTGAGTGGCCAAAGTGTACCAAGTGATCTGGGGAAAATCTGCAGTGGTTTATTGTATAATTCCATGAGTTTCTTAATGATTTCCATTGGCATATGTGCACACACTCACATGTAAATAGTCTTTATTTTAAAAAAAATAAGGACTGCAGGATACAAAGATCTCCCAAACAAAATTAAAAACCATGGGCCAGTAGAGTCACACCAGGGACAAATTTGGCTCTGGCAGCAAAATGGCTCACAATTTGGTATTTCTTAGCTAAATAATTAGGTAGATTTGCCAAGTCTTTCCAGCCTGAGCTGTGCAAGATCTTCCTATAGAGAACCCAAAGATCCACTTGTTTGCAGTGGTTTGGATGACACTAAAAAGGCTTGGTGACAGCATTTGGATCAGCTTGTAAGGGGACAGCTGAGGATTCTCAGTGCTGCTTGCGTGAACTGTCGTGGTGGATTGTATAAGTCAGTGTGTATGAGTGTCACTGCATTATTTATATCCCTTTATTATGCTTTAAACTCCCATGGTGCCATTGTAGAGAAACAGGTGCAAAGCTGACTGTGAAACAGTGGCCAAGAATGTTCCCCCCCTGAGCCAAAAGCTGAGACAGGGATGATCTGAGAGACAGAGTCCCAGTTCTCTGAAGTGACAGGTTACTGATGGGACTAGAACAGACAAAAGCTTCACAGAACCGCAGGGACAGGATGACTTACTTGTGGTTTGGACTGTGTGCATGGTGGGGGTGGGGGCAGAAGCAGCAGGAATCTGCAGCAAATACATAACATGCACACACATACATGCATGCACATACACACAGGTCAACTTTTTATAGTACAAAGGGAAGAAAAATGGAGCTGAATCCTTTTCATCAACACAGAGTACTTAACTCCTAGCTAAAATGCTGGACAGAATGGGGAAGGCATGAGCCCCATGAACCAGGATACCTGTGAACACAGAGCTACATATGGCAGCATCAATCTACCTCTGCAGCTGCCCAATTGTTCTGGTCATGCTGTATGACAAAAATAAACACCCCAAACTAGTTTTTTAGGTTCATTTACAATGAGCAAAGAAAGCAGTATGTGTTGTAGACAGGTGCCTAAAAAAGGAGAGATTTGCTTCAGTCCCTAACCCCAGTCATTCTACAGGATGGTAGGAGAGGGAAAGTACTGCTCAGAATACCACGCAGCAGTACTTGCAACTGATTAAGGAACACTGTGCAGAGGCACAAAGGGAGACTCATCAAGTCCTCCATGGCCAGCAGGCTGACAGTGAGATGAAACCTGGAACAAAAGTAGATTAGGAAAAACCAAAAAAGTCTTTGTGGTACACTCTACTGACCCATAATGGCTGATCTGGGAATGTTGTTGGTGGAACCAAGTGGTGATCCATGCCCCAATTTCAAGGGAAAATTGAGAGAATATCAGTAGTCCCTCTGGAGTGCATAGGATCCCACCTGGTAAATGAGACGGAGAAATGGGATCATTTTAGATACGGATTTTTTATAATGCTTGTCAATGGGAACTTTACCATAGATTTCGGTTAGAAAATTAGACCAACAATGAGCATGGCTGAAAACCCCACTCTCAAAGTATGGTAAGGACTGTTTTTTGCTCAAATATCAGCACTTCATGAAAGTGTTAAATGTCCACTCAAGGGATGACCAAACTTGAGAAACCAGTTAGGTCCTCTACAGGTCAAACAATTATACTGGAAAACTCAAGTATGTTTAAAATCAGCTTGAACTATTTCACTTACCCATACATCTTTTGGTGACTGTTTCGTGCAGTGAGTTTTTGTTCTGTTTTGTTCTTTGTTTGGCCTGGAGCCAGGTACCAGGAAGTATAATGCCATAAATGCCACTCTTTGTTTTCATCCCGCATCATCTTAATAAAAGGTTGGTGAGTAGATTTTGTACCTAAGTTTTTGGATTCTTACAAGAATTATATATTTTAATGGACATACAAAAAACTAGAACTCTTGGTTCCAAAACGATACCTTTTATTAGACCAACTGGAAAATGGCAAGAAAATTGTTAAAATATTTAAACAGGTCATTTAAGAGACAGAAAACAAGCTACAAGCTACTGGAAACTATTCTTACTGAAGTCGTACCATGTCATGACCTACTTTTTTTAGGTGGCGTGGGGTGCACAGGATCACAAGTAGCCATGGATGAACCAAACAAAGTTCTGTTTAGGGAGCATGACAAAAGTATTTGCAGAAGTTGAATCCTAAAATATTATCCCAGGTAACTAAAATTCTATCTCTGGGCAAAGACAGGCTTTGGTACTTCTAGGTTTATATAACCTTCTTGATTGCTTGAAGAACTATTCCCAACATTATGTAGGTCTACAGTAAATCATAGTGACATCATCCAAGATGGGAAGGATGCCATGCAGGAACTACTTTTGTTATTCCATCACTAATGTGTAAAGAGTCCTGGGAGGCCAGTAGCAGGAGCACTATTCATGCTGATTAGACTGTTATTGGCTCCACTGTGTAAACTCTGAGTGACTACTTCAGCTAACTGAAACATAACCTGCAAAACAGCCAGGGAGAGGGAAGCCTTTTTGGCTACTTTGGCAAATAAATCATTGTTACCATTCATCTGCCACTATGGGGAACATGGTCCTAACTAAAGCTAACTTCCTGATGCTGCTCAGAGTGAGGACAGGGTTTCTAATTTGGCTCAGGGTTACAGTTTGACATGCCTACAGAAAGGGTTTTGTTTTACATATTGTTTTAGGATTATGTCTCCTACCCTACTTCCCAGATTTCAACCACAGGAGTAATTTGCTGAGATACATTTGTGGATTATACAGTAAAACATTTTAGAGTCTGGTTATAAAGAGAAGGACTCTTGAGAAGAAAGATCTGTGTCTGTCTCATTCAAGGTCACTTGAAAGCTCCTTACTTTCCTTCTTTCCTTTGATGAAGGTAGCTTGGAGCAAGCTGGTTTGCTTCTGGGATAGAAAATTCAGCTAGGAAATCTCCTTTTATAAACAGGAACCTCAGATTTCTCAGCTCAAGAGAAGACCTGATGTTTGGAAGAAGTGCTGCCTTGGAATGGATGTTTTTTTATGTACTCATCCCTAGGCAAGGTGTCATCATGGCTCTCAAATATCAGTTCCACATTGCTGTGATCAGATGGTATATGGCCAGGCATATTGCTGTTAGTTATTTCATTCATGGTCTAATCTCACAATGAGACAAAGAGGTAGAGAAGGAAGCAAAGGAGAGGTATTTTATAATCCCAATAATGCCTCCAACATAAACGACACTTTTCCTAGAGCATAGTGTTGCCTCTGGAAATTCTGCTGGCAGTACAGGTTTCAGAGTAAGTCCTGCAGCTGATATACCTGTGTTATTTACAGCGCCCATGTGATATACCCAACCATGGTCAGTCAAATGCGGACCTGATGAAACATCAATTACATCTGTTAAGCAGAGATGAATTTGGCCTACTATTTCCTGTGGCAAGATTCCAGGAGAATGCAAGAGGTGAAACTGTTAGTTAATGAACTGTTCATTGGCGTCAAAATAAAACAGCCTTTCTACAGCAGACTTATTTTGTAACCCAAATGTGTTTAATTGTTGGTAAATAGCAAAGTAACAAACTTTAAAGCCTTTATGTGCATGTCCACACATGCAGGCATGTGCGTTTGCAGCAGCTCAAATAGAAGTGGTGCAAATTTGAGCCAGGGCTTTTTGCCTCAATGCACATGCCCAGACATGCACTTTGGTGTGGGGCAAATCATGCCACTTGAGGCAAAACAACCCTGCCTGGTTCCTCCCAGATCTGCAGACAGGAGGAGCTAGAGCCCAGGACTAGCACCTGTGCTGGCCCCAGCAGTATAAAAAGCTGCCCTGGCAAGTAGCTCAGGGTTACTTGCTCTCAGGAGCTTCGGGGGTGACTTGCCATCTGGTCCAGGAGGTGAAATCTGCCCTACCTCCCAATGCCCTTGTCCTTGTTGACCAGGTCCTGCATGATAGCAGTCCCCACCCTCCTGTGTCCTCCAGCCCACTGGAGTTTGCCGTGGGGCCAGCGCTTCTCCAGCCCTCATGGTGCTTCCCATTCCACCACCTGAGCTGGCTGGAGGACACCAGACCAGTCCACTTTTCCACCATGCATCGCCGCCACCTCTACATGTTCATGTGCCACACTGTCCATGCCACCCTCATGTCCCGCCCATACACCAAGTGGCGGGACCTACTTGACAAGGGCATGGCTGGGACACCCCAGTGGCTGAACCTATACTCTGCCCTCATCCCATGAGCCACTGGCAACCTCAGCTGGCAGCTCCTCCATGGAGCCGTCGCCACGGGCATGTATGTGGTGAGCTTCACAGAACCCTGGTCTCCTGCCGGGCTGCAGCCCCTCTACCTCCACCTTCAGAACCTCTTCCTGAGGTTCTGGTTCAATTTCACCCTCTAGGTTTTTGTTCTTGGTCACCCCATCTGTGACCCCACCAAGTCCCAGGACCTCCTGGTCAACCTCCTCCTGGCCCTGGCCAAGTGGGCCCTGTACTTGACCAGGAAGGAGGCTCTGGCCAGGAAGGTGCCCGGAGACTGTGGGGCCGCTTTCTTCTCACTTGTCTGTGCACGTTTTGGGGCAAAGCATCAGTGGACAGTATCCACCGGCTCCTTGGATGCCTTTGAGGACTGGTGGGTATGCCCTGGGGGGCTCTGCTTGGTGTCCCCCTCAGACATACTCATTTTCATGTTTTGACCCTTTGACCCTCACGTCACTCCTGTCCTGTTTTTTGCCTTTGTTATTCCAAGAATTCTGTTGTATCTTTCACCCATTGGCCCCACACAGTAGGGGTTATTAGTTAGCCAGGTGGGCATTAGAGCCCACAATACTTGAAGGATATAAATAGACAGGAGCTTCTGGGCCCTGGCCAATTGGTACCTGGGAACACTACCCCTTTTGCCAGCTGGACTGCTGAAGCAGTCCTGAGACTTCCCTGAACCCTCTGGCAGTCTGGCAGTAGGGGCTGCTGCCTGGCTGTGACCTGCTGCCACCTGCAACATCATGTGGCCCCAAGGCTGCATGCCTGCCAGACCTGGATGGAGACTACAAAGCCAGTAGAGGCACCTGCCCCTCTGGGCCAGCTGCCAATGGGGTGTGGCTGCACAGTTGCCTTTGTGCAACACTACTGCCATGTGTGTCCTTGCCCGACCATCTGGGCAGCTATCACCTGGAATATGTTCCCATGTAGTGGCCTGCTTTGAACTGTCAAAGCATGTCCTCCTGGCCCCAAGTGGCCAGGAGGTCAGCCACCTCCGGCTGGATCCCAGGTGCCATCCCTGAGCAGGCTCCTCTGCCTGGGTCCTTCCACTTGCCTCCCTAGCAGGAATTCTGGTGTTCCCTATTTAAAACCTGCAAAATATCTGAAAAGAAATCCCAAATTCGCTCTTTAAATCATCTCAAAATTCATGTTCCTCCACAATTAAAACAGAAGACCATTATATATATATATAAATATACATACACACACACACACACACACACACACACATACAGATTTACAATTGTAAAGCAACTTGAAAGTCTACAAGTGCCTCCACCATCATAATAAAATAAATTCTAATTATCTAAACAGTTTGGCATTGACTTTGGGCTTCTCTGTCATCCCTAGTGCCTATTATGATTAACAGTCCAAACTGGAATAAAATATCTGCATTGCTTTAGTTCTAGCAAATTCTAGTACCTTCATGGCTTGATAAATTCCTTTGTAGGGTTGACTACCCACACAGCTTTCCCATTGCTCTGTTATTTTCTCTGAGTTTTATGGTACAGAGAGTGACTCAAGCCAAATCAGAACAAGAGTAATGTAAATGCACCTATATTTGAGACTCAACTTAATCAGGAATTTGGAGTGTTGCTCTGACAGTGATAAATGTTGGAACATTATTCACCAGCTTTGTTCCTGTGATTTTATTAAAACCTATTTACTTACTTTAACAGCGGGCACGTCTACACAAGACACTAATGGCGCAGTAGCCTAATAATACTGTGCAGTAGCACATCACAGCACAAGCAGTGCTAATATGCTACTGGCACAGTATTATTCGGCTACTGTGCAGTAGTGTCGCTAAAAAGGCATTCACTGGTTGCTACTGTTTAGTAACATAGGTTACTGAGCTTTGATTTAGTACTTGATTATAAAAGTACTAAACTTAATGTACAGTAATTATGGTGCATTAATGAACATGTAGATGTGCCCAGCGTGTACAAAAATTGCTCTAAGAGGTGTCCTTTATTAAGGGAGGAAATCATATTTTTTAAATAGGTAGTATAGACTTTTATAAAATGGAGATTTTGGTTTATATTTGAAGTCTGGCTATTTCTCATGCATGCAAAATGTTTTGATTGGATATTAGTATGCTATATATCTAACCAAGGCTAGAATAAACTCAGAGAGCACTGTGGCAACTGGTAGTCAGAAGCAGAACTAAAGGTGACCAGCAATTCATAAGGGATATAAACTGATACTTCATTTAAAGGCAATGAACCTTGAACACAGGCTTTTTTATTGAAAGAGTTCCTTCTTTTTTTCCCCTTTTCCTCAGCAGTCATGGAACAGAAGCAATTAGCATTTGGCAGCATCCCCTGGAGTGGAACACCTCATAAATCTCATTCTCCAAAAGCTGAGACAACACATGTCTCTTACTCCACACTTCTCCCCAGGAAAGGAAGTGGGCATTGTTCAGTATCCAGACTCAGGTATACAATGTCTCATCTGGAGCATCTGCATAGAAATATGAAAGTATGTGTTTTGGGAGAAACTAGTGAGACAGAGTATGGGGAGATGGGGTGATAAAAAATAGGGAGGTTTCCTCCACACCAGCCGCATGGGAGTAATGCTTCCGACGTCTATGCTTCCTGCTCAGAAGACTAACAATACACTTTATTGCACATGAAATCAAAATACCTGGATTTAGTTCTTCTCAAATGTTTTTCCTGACTCTACTTTTCTTTCCTGCCCTCAGTCATATCCCCTGCTGTTTTGTCATCTCCTTGGAAAAAGGACCATCAAGTGACGGCATCAGGAGGTGACAGAGTCTGGATTGTTTTATAAGTACTGCAGAAAAGTAATCAAATTGTATGTTCAGGGTGTGAGTGGATTACTTCAGGAGCCAGGAAGGAGCCTTCAGTTTTGCAGTATTTCCAGGGTACATAGTAGGTTTTGCCTCTTCCCTTGAAAATCTCATTGAAACCTTGATGTCTTCCTGTACTGATGGTTTAGTCAGGGATGATCCTGCCTTGTGCAGGGGGCTGAACTAGATGACCTTTGTGAGGTCCCTTCCAGCCCCACTTTCCTGTGAGCCTATGAAACATAAATGTATTGTTTGTTGCTAGATGACAGATACTGAGAGAGGCTCTGGCAGATCAGACTTCTCTGGGGTACAGTCTGCCTCTTACTCTAGGACTGTGCAATGAAACCCCAATCTTGATTGCTATAATAATTGCAACTAATAAGATAGCAACTTATGCCAGGTATAACTCTGTGGAGAGCTGTGGTATTGTCAGGCATTTATTTTTTTTGGTGGGGGGGCAGGAAATGGTTGTGGAGACTTTAAACAGGAAGTCAGTTTGTGTTCCGTGCGTACAAGTGCCATGTGAAACAGAATGGCTTTTGGCAACTCCCATCATTATTCAGATTCTTATCCTGACCCCTTTTCCATGATATCAACAGTACCGACTCGCTGCAAGGCCTATAGCAGCATTCTGTCATGGAAGTTTTCTCTTGTTGATGTCTTTGCAGTATGAGAGGTAAAGTCACCTTTCTGGTTATTACATTTAAAGGCACCTTTGAAGCATAAGGCAAGATTCCCAACATGTCCCTCATGTTTCCAGAGAAGGAATGTTATTGTAGGCCCTGACCTCCAGGTCCTGTGGTCTGTCTGGTGCTGCTTTCTCATCCTTCACCTGCATGATCAAACTGCTTCTCTTGGTGTTCTGGTTATTTGCTTGACTTGCCTCTTCATTCATGTTAGGAAAGGATGGGAAAGCCAGGACCTAGGAGGTTGAGTGTGCTCAGATATCAGACTGCATCAGCCTTGACCCTGTGTTTGACTTTTCTCTCGCTCTGTTATCTCAGGGTATGCAACAGTGGACAGTGACAATAGAGCGTCCTCTGATGGGAAGGAGGGAGGCTGAAGGGAAGTACTCCCACATGTTTCCCTTGAGTTCAGTAGTGAAATCTCATTCTGAGCCTTGCTGCTCCCCTGAGCAAAGGGAAAAGGCTCCAGGGCACAGAAGGCTCCTGACAGTACAGTCACCAGATAGCATAAAGGCTATCTGTGCATGTTAGTCACTAAAAACTCAATAGTATACTTCACCATGGAAGCCTTGAAGTCATGGTTGATCTCCTTTCTTTCACAGTCCTGACCTTGCACCCTGACAAACAAGCAGGTCGGGTCCTCCTTCTTCCCTTTCTTAAAGATGGGCATTATATTTGCCCTTTTCCAATCATCTGGGACCTCTCCCAAGCACCATGAGTTTTCAAAGATAAAGGCCAGAGGCTCTGCAGTCACATCAGCCAACTCCCTCAGCACTTTCGGGTGCATCCCAGCTGGCCCCATGGACTTATACACATCCAGCTTTTCTAAATAGTCCCTAACCTGTTCTCTCACCACTGTTGGCTGCTCACCTTCTCCCCAAACTGTGCTGCCCAGTGCAGTAGTCTGGGGGCTGACCTCGCCTGTGAAGACTGAGGTGAAAAAGGCACTGAGTACTTCAGCCTTTTCTGTATCATGTGTCACTAGGCTGCCTCCACCATTTGGTAAGGGACCTGCACTTTCCCTGATCCTCCTCTTGTTGCTGACATACTTGTAGAAACCTTTCTTGTTAGCCTTCACATCCCTTGCTAATTGCAACTCTAGTTGTGCTTTGGCCTTCCTGATTTCATCCCTGCATGCCCAAACAATACTATTATACTCCTCCCCAGTTGTCTGCCAAGTTTCCACTATGTGTCAGCTTCCTTTTTGTGTGTGGTACTTTTATGAGGCTTGTATCCACTTTAAGATGATTCTGGATATGCGCCACCCACAGTACATTGGTTTACCCCTGGCAGGAAGCACTGGAAGCGCAGCCTCCGAGACCGCAGGCCAGTCTTAATTCTGTGCTAGTCCTGAATTAACAATCAAAAGAATTATGGTAACAACTAAATGCAGAAATAATAATCTTTTAAAGGACAAAGATTATTTTGACCTTCAGACTCGCACTGAAACCTCAAATGGTGGCTGTTAATAACAGGGGTGGATCCAGGATCTAGCAAAGGTGGGTGGGGGAGCAGCAACCTGTGCTACAAGGGTGGCTGCACCCTCCTCCCAGCTTCCCTCAACCAGTGTGGGCAGACTGGGCTCTGGGAGCCTCCAGGGACTTTTTAAAGACCCAAAAGCAGCTAAGAACTCCCCCACATTCCCCTCCAAGCTCAGAAGCACATTCTCCCCTCCCCTCCCCATCTTCCCCATCTTCTCCTGCTCACTGCTTCTGCTTTCCCTGCTTTCCCTTCGAAGTCCAGCTTCCAGGCAGCCTGACTGTGGTGGGCAGAAACGGCTCTGAAGCTCCTGGGATAGGAGCTCCCCTGCTCCCAGGACAGCAGAGAAAGCAGCAGCAGCAGGCAGGGTGGGTGAGAGGAGGAAGAGAAGAGCCTCTGAGCACTGAAGGGAAGGAAGAGGAGATTCTCACCTGCTTTGGGAATTTATTTTTTAAAAGTTCCCAGAGGCTTCCATGGCAGGGTCCAATCTGAAAGGGGCGTGCAGCTGTGCCACTACAACCCCTCTGCATCCTCCCTGGTCAATAATTATGTCAATGGTAAGAGGCTTCTCCAGGGATAGGCTCTGCAATGCCATTGAATGGGTGCATCTAGAATTAGAACACATTAGGTGTTGGGGGGGCTCTCGGCATTCTGGAAAAGTTCAAAATATTCTCCCACAGTAGGGATTTTAAGTAGTTTAGGTTCAAGCATTTAGATAAAAAGGAAATGAGGTCTAAGCATCTCAGCCACTGACCCGATTAGACAATAGGGCATGGTGCTGATGCCATCTACAGGAAATATCCTCTCTTGGGAGAGATGAACAGTAGCATCTCTGTCATTGTCCAGTTAGAGGGCAGGGAGGGAATGGTGATAGTGCCACCTGCAGGAAGTGAGCCCTCAGTGGAAGAGTTGGACCATACCATTTTTGCCACCATCCAAATAAGAAAGCAAAGCACTATGGTGTTGTCATCTAAAGACCGGGGCTTTACCATCTCCTGGAATCACACACTGCCTGTTAGTGACCAGAAAAAAACCTACATTTATGTAGGTGTATGAATTTTGAAAATTTAACTGAAACCAAAGTTTCTACTGCATGTCCCAAATTCCACCATCAGCTGCTGCTATGCCCACCAGCTGTCCCTCTCACACCTTCCAACACTGACCTGATGAGAAGAAAAAAACCCTGTCTGTTGCCCTGCACTTCCCTGATAAGTCATGCTGTAAGTTCCAGGGCTACAGCCCCCACAGCTCCGGCCATTACCTTTTCTATACAGGCTTGAGCATTCTTGGTTGAGAAATTCTGTCATATGAGCATGACAGATCATTCAATGACTCTCTGACACTGCCTTGCTTGAGTGGCTTTTGTTGGAGAGCTTCGCCAGTCTGCACTGTCTTGTGTCTGAGCTTAGACAGTGATAAAAACTAAGCAGAGTGCTGTAAAGTCCAGCCTTCATCCTAAAATGAACCCCCAACCTCTGACTGAGGTCAGAATCCATCTCTGAGTCAATGCTCTCCAATGAAGTTGCCCAGATCTTTTGAGTGGTGCTGAACTTAGCTGCCACTATATGATCTCTTTGGTGTGACTATCACCATCTTAAGCTAAATATCAGCTAATGCCCAAGCTCAAACCCAGGCCTCTGTGGGACTGGCTATTCTAGCAAGCAAATTCTCTCCTACCCCAGTGCCCTACAAAGAGAAGCTCCTTACTTTGTTTTCCACTCCCTTATTTAAACATGACTTCATCCCTACTTTCTCCTCAAAGGCTCTGCCTTTCTAACAAGAATATGCTTTTCTTCAGTGGAAGGATTTGGGCAAATTTTACAGCTGACAGCACAGGTTTGTGTATCTATATAACATCTGGCTTGACAAGGGCAGACCTCCGTCCTGCCTGTCCCTGTTACAGGAAAAATGCTTCCTCTCCCCCTGTATGAGTCCCTAGGGATCCCAAAGGTCGGAGGCTGGATGGAGATGTATGAGTTTCTTCCCCTAAAAGACTTCTCCAGATGGATGTCTTGAGCTGGATTTTTTTTCCAGGTGAAAGGATAAGGAAGGGGGAGTGCAGGGAGGGTAGGGAAGTTGGATGAGGTTGATGCTGTAGGTCACATTTTTCATTTTGCTCTGAATGTCAAACTGAAGAACTGGTGAGGTGGTCTAGCCACTCTGGTGCCTGGTCTGCTCTTCAGATGTCCTTGGAAGTTTAATCATAACCACTAGCTTTGAGCTAGGGAAAACTTTACATGGGAAACTAGTTGAACCTTTATGTAGATTTCAATCCTGAGCCAATTTGGGAGTGCCAGGGTTGAAATGGACCTCCCCTTGGCCTAGGACAGCCACCGTATGGCACAGCTTTCCCAACAACAGGACTTTATCATATTATTGGTACTTCTCACCCCTGAACTGACTAAAATTATCAGGATCTGCTAACAAACCTTCAAACATAAGATAAATAAATCCCTATCCCTTATTAGAACCTGGGGTCCTACTGGACTCCAATTCAATCCTGTTACTCTCCTACACAAATCCACCTCTAAGTACACAGAAGCACACACCTCCATGCTACAAACCTGGTGCAACTTGAACTGGTGCAACTTTGTTGAGGTCAGTGGTGCTACCCCACTTAATAGAAGCTGAGGGTCTGAGTCAACATCAACTTTCTGAATAACAAATCCCATGAGAGCTCCTCAGATGCAACGCACTGGAATTCTTTCTGTTTTCTGCACCTACCCTGCATTGCTCTCACCTTGCTTCCCCTTTGTGTCATCTTCTGTTTCTTTATGTGTAATCAAAGAAAAATTTAAAGGAGTGACTTTTCTTTGCCCAAGACTTTCCTCACTGGATAGAGCTAGTTTTTCTTATACAAGGGCATTTCAGTATAGATCTTAAAATGAAGCACAGAGCTTCTTGTAATTAGAGTCAACATCTCCTTATAGAATAGTGGCTTTAAAAATATTCAAGGGTGTAATGAGAAAAGAATCTCAAATATTATCCTCTACACTTCCCCAGCATACCAATCCTCTGTCTCCAAATGCTCACCCCATCTGCACTTGGGTAAATGTAATCCAGGGGCCAGTATTCAGGGACCCCAGGAATCATGGAGATATTTTACACTATATTTAAAGTAAAGTAAGACTCTCCAGGGATTTCCTAGCAAGTTAAATGCTGGTATTATATGACCCCATCTTTCGGCTCCCAGCATGCAAAGTTAACCCTATTTGGTCAGATCATAAAACTGATTACTGGGATATGACAGGTAAAAAGAAAAAAAGAAAGAAAGAAATGGTCTGAAAAAGCAAGAGAGGCAAATAGAGAGGCCACTGTAAAACTGCAACCTAAACCAGAATTCCCTAGTGGGGCTGAAAAATGTTCTGGAAGCCCTGTTACCAATGCTTTAAAATAAATTGGTGATCAGATGCCACAGATGTAAACAATTTCCATTCAGAAATATTCTCATTTCCTTAGGCAGGGAGTGGGGAATGCACTCATGGCCTGTCTATTTTTCTGGCAGAGAAATTGTATATCTTTCCTCCTGTGTTGGGGGCACATCTTGCTAATAACCCATTAGATGTATAACAGAATATATTTCAAGCATTTCCCAAATGGGCAAGGGCTTTGTGCTTTTTGAACTTCATGGCCAAATACTGGATGCTTTAAGCTAGTTATTTAGCTTCAGACAGGTACTAATTGGCAGTGGAGTAAAATAAATGGTTGATCAATACATGTCTGTAAAGTGCTCCAAAGATTGAAAGGGCTGTAGTTGTTCTAAATTCAAACACGGGGAAAAAAACAGTTGTCATTAATCAGACTGAATGACTAGATTTTACTTCTGGAAACTAAGGGTGAATGGCTAGACAGAAGAGTGACACCTGCACTTAGCACAGGCCACCTGATGGCATGGGTTCAGAGCTGTAGAGTGCCCCACACATACACACCATATCATCTGACAGGAAGAGGAAATGCCACACATTTTCCAGCCACTTGTACCTGAGCCAAGTCTAAATGCCACCCCTAAAAATACAGCATGAAAGCTGAGGCATGTTAACAACCTTCCCCTCTACACCCCTCAGCCATTGCCATCAGTTTATTTTTGAATGAGGACACTGCTCAAGAGTAACTTGACTCCACAGAAGCCTGATCCCCTTTCTTTCATGTCTTCTTTCACTGGTGTTGTCTAGCTCCCTGAGATAGAGAGGTAGCAAGCTTGCTGTGTAGAAGGATCAGTGTCATCAGTTCAAAGGCAGGAGAAAAATATAGGCCACTATATTTGGAGGGAGGTCCGATTGGAAAAAGGACTGTGGAGGTTATTGAGATGCATATGATACATTGTAATAGTATTCTGCATTGATGGCTCTAAACCAGTGATTCTCAACCAGGGTGCCACGGCATCCTGGTGTGTCTTAAGAACTTTGCATGGCACCTTGCAGCACCCTTGAAATGTTAATACTCTTACATGTGCAAATGTCATTCACAAGATAAACCCATAGATTTCAAATAGGAATTCATAGTTAGAAAGATTCTGACCTGTTGTGGTCATTCTGAGTTCTTTACAATGGAAGAATTGCTCTAGTGTTTTTCTATAGCCAAAAAATGAGTGCAAGGTAAGAGCTGGCATTTTCTGAGGGATGCCTAGAATCTCTCAAAGGCGCCTTGAGTCTAAGAAGATTGAGTATGACTGCTGTAGAATATTTACACATAGGAACTGAGGATGGTTCTGACCTTGGCAGGAAGTGAAAGAATAGCAGCCTCAAAGCCCAGGCTCAGCCAGTAGAGCTAATTGGGTAATGACCTCTCTGAATCAGTCTTGCTGTTCCCCTGCCAAATAAACCTAAACCTGCTTTAAGACTAGTGTGCAACTTCTCAGCACATCTGGTCATTTTCCAAGGCAAAGTGCCTTTTTAAAAAAATGTACCCTTGCACCACAAGAGGGGGCTCTATGCCTCCAATCTAGGCAGCTGGCCAATCAGCCAGAGTGATGAATTTCCTGGGAGATGCTGGGGATGGGAGCAAGGCTTTCCCAGATGACAGTACTACAAAATGCCCTAATGAAGCAAAATACAATGATTTTGTCAAACTCTCCTTCCTTTCTCAAAAGATTGAGAGATCATCTGAAGTGACATAGCCCCAACTTGCTATTTCTATCAATTTTCTTGCCAGAATGACTCATATAATCTATTTTAACTGATTGCATAATACATGAAGTGCATATAATCTATTTTAATGCTGCTGTTCCAGATGGTCCACATGTTAATAGCACCATAAATGTAACATTTTCCAGGCCCCAAAGTAGCTGGAAGTGATGCTAGCCACATCACTCTTGTGTGCCATTGGCTACAGAAGCTGGCATGTTTTGCTCATGCTGGCCTGATGGAGGGGACCATGACTGATAGCAGCATAGCATGTATGGGAAGGGTCATTCATTAGCTGAGGCTTTTTCGTACTTGTATATAATAGTGAATTCAGGACAGAGGTGAGGCTGCTGTTCTGATTCTTTATAATTAACTTTTGTCTGTAGCACTGTAGGTATGAATGGTTCATGCCTGCAGATGTCCAAAGCACTACTGCTGTGAAAGGCCCCTTCTGGATTCTTGAAGAGACATTCCTTTCTGGAAAAAGTTATCACCTCACTTAAAAATGACAAAGGCAGGATGTGAGGAAAATAACACCCCATAAAGGAAAGGGAGGAATCATTCACAAAGTTAGATTTTGGGGATGCCACAGGGGCACGGCATACCTTGTGCTACATGTATAATTTATTGCTAGTCCAAAATTCCATAGCATTAATGATTTTTTTTTGGAAACTTATTGAAATGTCTGATGAAATAGAGGGAAAAGGGTCTGTATTTCTACCTGTAGATACTTATCAAAAATCTAAAATTTTGGATGAAAAATGTTCTTGAATTTCACAGGATTTTTTGCAGCCTTTGCTGAGGGAGACTGATATACAGTTATATCCATTGGCCCAGAGCTCTTAACAAGGCTCTGCATGGATAATACCAGATCAAATGAAGGTGACCACAGCACACAGAAAGGATTTAGCCAAACTGGGTTGATCCGGAGTTTCAGGGAGCCAGCACAGCCCAGGAAACCAACAGATTCTTTCTTTTAAATGTGTATGGAAATAGCTTTGACACCAGTGTCCCTTTTCTTTTTAATGTGCTGCCAAAGAATATGGTTCTAATTTCTTTCTTTGTTGAGAGAAGACAAGTTGAAAACAGGCCTCATGGCAACTTACAGCAGCATAGCCACCCCACTGGGCAGAGATATAAGGGGGATTTTTCTGCCTTGGGCTCTCTTCCCTCAGCCATGACATTAGCAGGTGGATTTCTGGGCAGCTGTCACTGGCGCAAGCAGCAGTGGGATTCCAGAGGAGGGAGAACTTATGCTCCCTTCCAGGCCTCCAGCTCCTCTCAGCTGTGATGCTTTCTCCAGGCGCAGCTCAAGTAACTGTCACAGGGAAATTCTCTTCCTTTAAAATCTCTCTGATCCCATCTTTGCCGCATACACACACACTTCCCTGTTACCACGCCGCTGCTCCCTCCCACCCCATCCACCCCTAATAGTCATGGTTTTTTTCTCTTTATACTCATGGGTAGACAGAAGAGCTATGCATTCAAAACCAAGTGGTGCTGCTGTTTGTGAGTTAATGTACTTCCTAAACTCTAATCTTCCCAACATCCCTTCCTGTGGTAAAGGAAGGGCAGCCACTGCTTTTCAAGAGGTCTTTGTCCACTAAAATTGCCACTGCCATAACCACATGATATGAGCCCAGATCCCCTCCAGGGCATTGCAGTCTTCTACTAGTAAGGTCAGTGAGTTGGACTTTGCAATCCTTATTTTTTATATTAAATAATATTACCATTCATCAAAAATCAAAGTCATGGTTTCCCCCTGCCTGCTGCTTCTTGACTGGTAAATCCCAATCTTTGTCCTGTTTAAGTAATATGATGGGAAGAAGCATCAGAGGCACCATATATTTGTATTGTAAGCACACTATGCCTGTGTGGAATAGGTGTTACTTTTGTGTCAGGAAGTGAGCGCTGACTGCAGGGGTTGAAAGGGCTCTGAAGGTGCTTTGGGCTAGGGATAGACATTCAAAAAGCCAGAGCCTGAATTGATTCAACCTTTGCAGGTTAGTCTAACTGCCTAGGCTGAAGCAGTTTGTAACAGGACAAACATTTGCTCTGGACTGAGGCAGTGCAGGCACATGCCTGTAGTTAGTTGCTCAAGCCAGGAGCCGGGAGACACTAAAACAGGCCATCAGCTGCAGGGAAGCTGTGGGGGGACGCATAGCCAGTCCAGGCTGAACTGGCCAGGGAGGGGTTTTATTCCCTCTCTCTAGCCCACTGGCAGGGACTGTTACCAGATTTTCCTGTCACTGTGGGGTGCGCTTATTTATTAGGGGTACATTTCTGGGGTCTCTGTAATTCTGTCAATGTGCTGCGTGTGTCTTGTGTTTCTATATGGAGCTGTCTCCCTTCTATATAGAGCTGTCTCCCTTCTGCAAGTTCTCCTCACCCCCAATGGAGCTACCTTGCAGGATTTAGTTGCAGTGGGGCTGGGTTTCTCCAACCACCAAATCAGTCAAACGCATATACGCGCGCGCACACGTGCGCATACGCACACACACACACACACACACACACACTAATAGGGCATGCCTGAGCCAGGCTGGGTTACCAGCATGTACAAGCTGACCCCTTCATATGCCGCAGACTCAGTTCATCGGAGCAACAATAAAATTCAGTCAGACACATGCATACAAGCTAATAGAGTATGTCTGAGTGGGCTGGGGTATTCAGCATTGACAGTCTGACACCCTCATATGCTTCAAACTCAGCTCATCAAAACAACAATAAGATGCAGTTAGACATAAACAAACCCGTTAACAGAGCATATCTGAGTCAGGCCAGGTAACTCCACACTTCCAGCTGATACCCTTATATGCCTTGAACTGAGTTCATCCCCCCTTCCCAATCTCTTGTCACAAGGCTCCTAGTATTAAGTCCCTTGATGAGCAGAACCCACAGTAGTTTTGGGCATTGTAGGGATCTTTGGCTTTGGTAAAAGAAGCGTTACTGCAGAGCAAATGGGGAGGCCAAAGGGAAGGAAGAGTAAATGAAGTTCAGAGAGAGAGAGTATAGCAACCAGCTTGACCATAAAAGTTCTTTATTGCCAGGTATATGAACTTATGATGATACCAGCAGTAATAGTCATACAAGAGAGACAAACAAACAAAGCAGTTACAATATTACATGGATTCAATTGGGTATTTGGGGAAGTCTAGCTCAAGTTTGATCAGCAAAAGTCAGGGTTGAAAAGCTGTGCCTGCAGTAAGAGAGCAAAAGTCAGGTTCCTGGAGTCAGAGAGAGAGAGAGTTGGGATCTCACCACTCAGCAAAGCTTGAATTAGTCGAGGTTCCCAGGTGTTTGCCGGAGCCTGCAGACAGGCAGAGCCCTCAGCACAAGCAGTGAAGGTAGTCCAGGCAGGAAAGGAGAAGGTGAAGTCTCAGTGGAATTGGTTTAGATCCAAGCACCAGAACAGAAACTTGAGCTTGAGTAGGGGTTTTGGTAGGGAACTAAAAATGGAACAGTAGGTTTGTTTATGGGTAAACAATGGGTCGTATGCTGGATAATAAGAACTGATCACCCCTGGCTATGGGTGACATTACTCTGAGGAAGCTCACAATGTGAACAGGCAGACTCAGTGGTTTGGGTACCAATAAAGGAGTCATTACTAGCATTGGTCTGATAAATGCTGAGCTGGGTGTGTGCAGATGTAGGCTGATTAGCATTTGGAGCAGGGATCCCCCATCATGCAGTGCTCCTCTGCTTCTCTGGTCCCAGAATTCAGTGCGGTCCTTGCCTTGGAATCTCTGTTCTCCAGCCTGAATGCTAATGAAGATGCATGCCTGTCCCATCTCCCATGTAATTGAGTTGCCATCCAGTTCCACTTCCAATGTAAATGAGATGAGGGGTGCTGCTACTCTCCTATCACCCTTGTCTGGAGGGCTTTAGATGTGTCTGCCACTGCATCTTCATTACCTTTTGTAAGTCCTTCCTCTAATCAGTTCTTGTTCGGGCAGAGGTGGGGAAGGAGTGAGGCATTTGAGAGTCAGACAGGCTGCGTAGTGTGCCAGGGTTTCCTCAGAACACAGATATAACAGGTAATAGGACCCAAGCCAGGTCTGGTGGGCACTCCCCACCTCGCTGCTGCAGCACGGGGCACCATGGCCCCTGAGGCAGAGCAGAGCAGGGAGGAAAGTTACTCTCCCTTCTACTGAGCCAGGTCTGCCCCTCCCTTCCCCCTCAAGGAGCCCTACCTGGCCATACCCCCACCCCACTGCTACAGCAGCAGGGGGCAGGGCATTGGCAATGTGTAGGGGGTGAACATGGATACACATGCACCCCCTGAGATTGGTGGTGCACCCCCTGAAAGAAGCACTGCCGACACTGCCAGCGATGTCTACGGATGATCGTGGTCGCTGCTCACCACCCCCCTCGCCACTGACACGGCTGGCAGCATCTGTGGGCGGTCGCTGATTGCCAGTTGCTGCCACCAATGCTGCTAGCGGTGTCTGTGGGTGCTTGCCAACTGCCAGTCAGCCCCCGCCACCCCCACCCCTCACCACCGACACCGCTGCAGCTGCCTGTGCAAGCTCGGTGCCGCCACACCCCTGCTACCACCACTGCCACCACCACCTGTGGGCAGTCACTGTACTCCTCCAGCTTCTGGGGGCACACATTATTCATGGGGCAGGGCCCTTGTTGGGGGCAGCATTCCCTGTCATGTCAGGGAGCTCCTGGCAGGGGCATTGCACTGCCAGGCTGGCAGATCTGTGGCAGCACTGGGGTCCAGAGCGGGCCAGAGCCCTGCAAGCCCCCCACAGCACTGTCACGCTCCCCAGCAGCTCTGCTGGCCCTGCAGAGTGGCCCCACAGGAGGAGGCATATTCAGCTGCTGGCCTGGAGCACAGAGCGGTGGCTACATCCAGGCCGGGCAGACCCCGCTGCAATGCTGGCGGCCACTCTGTGTTTGGAGCAAGCCTCCTTCGGGCAGGAGAAGACTTATTTGGAAGCTTCCTGGCACAGCTGCAACTGCCTCTTGGCCTGTGCTCAGGGCCAGTGGCTGAATAAGCCTCCTCCTGCCAGAAGGGGGCTGGCCGGGCACAGAGTGGCGGCTGTGCCTGTGCCAGGAAGACCCCAATGCGATGCCAGTGGCCAGCATCCAAATAAGCCTCCTCCTGCCCAGAGGAGGCTTGCCCCAAGCACAGAGAGGCTGCCAGCATTGCAGCAGGGTCTGCCCAGCATGGCTGCAGCTGCCACTCTGTGCTCTGGGCCAGCGTCCAAATAAGCCTTCTTCTGCCAGGAGTGGGCTGGCCCGAGCACAGAGCAGTGGCAGTGACTGGGCCAGGCAGACCTCACTGTGGTACCGGTGGCCACTCTGTGCTTGGGGCAAGCCCCCTGTGGGCAGGTGGAGGCTTATTCAAATGCTGTCTGCTGGCACCTCATCAGGGTCTGCCTGGCCTGGCAGCAAATGCCGCTAGGCCTATGGTCAGGGCCAGCAGCTGAATAAGCCTCCTCCTGCCCAGAGGGGGATTACCCCAAGCCAAGACTGAGTGGCGAGGGCCGGATCCCACCCTTTCCCAGCAGCTGGAGCAGCGAGTGATGATGGCAGGCAGCTTCTCCGAGCACAAGCCCCTTCCCAGTGGGAGCTACTCTACGTGACTGGCAGAGCTGCTGGAGAATACAGCAGTGCTGCGAGGGGCTTGCAGGGCTCTGGCCTGCTCTGGACCCCAGTGCTGTCGCAGCTCTGTTGGCACCGCAGCGCAGCACCCCTGCTGGGAAGGGATTCACTCCCCCACATTATGACAGGGGCTGATGTCCCCAACAAGAGCCCTGCCCCTTGCTACTGCAGTGGTGGGGCAGAGGTGGGGGAATGGCCAGGCAGGGTCCCTGGGAGGGGGAAGGGAGCGGGCAGAACCGGCTTGGTAGAGGAAGGACTAACTCTCCTCCCTACCCCACTCTGCCTCAGAGGCCATGGTGCCCACTGCTGCAGCAGTGAGGCGGCAGTGCCCAGCAGACCCAGCTCAGGTCCCTGCTGGTGGGATAGAAAGAGAGAATTAAATCCCTCCCTGGCCAGACCCCTGCCCTGCCTGTCCCTGCTCTGGCTGGGGAGCAGAGGGGAGGGGCCAGCTTGGCTGGGCTGGAGCAGAGAGTCCAGCCCAGAGAGCATGCCAGGATGCTGGGAGTCCCTGGTTTATCTTATGCAACCCTGGGTTAATGCTTCTTTGATACACATTACACTACGGGGAAAGTATACAAATTACCCACAATAAATAAAGAACCAATAAATAAATACATTGATACTTCAACTAATAAACCATCAAGAACTTATTTACACAGTCTATAACTTGTACACTGTGTACTGAGGACCCTGTGTGCACTGTCCCTGGTGGGGTGTCTCAGAAAACAGGACTGTGTCTGTGCCCCTGCACAGGAGCCATAAGTGGTCCCTGCGGCTGGTGTCCCTCTCCAAGCTCCAGGGGTCACTTTGCAGTAGGTGGTGGCTCCTCCCCTGCAGTCCCTGCAAGAGAGCTGATTCCTGCCCACACCCCCATCCCTGGCACAGCAGGGAGCAATATCTGGGCTGCAGATTGTAAGTTTCTCCTGCCCAACACAGCCTCAAAACACCCCACAAATACAGCCCCATCCTGGGCCCTGCCTGGTCTTGGGCTTCTGGTGGCTGGAGCAGACCCTGCCCCTCTAGCCTAGAGCTCCCTCCAGCACCTGAGCCTGCCCCTCCCCAATGCCTTCTCACTCAAGGGGAAACATCAGGGCAGTCTCCAGCAATCTTCCCCTGGCCTTGTGTCCCCCTCCCCTGCTGTGCTCACCCAGCCACACAGGGGCTTTTAGAAGGGTCTTCCCAGGCTCGGAGTCTCCTGCCCTGGCAGGGCTAAGAGGGAAAGGGAGGGAGAATGGACACACTATAGCACTCTCCATGCAGCCTCTTGCTGCTACTTCTGCAGGGCTCTTGGAGGGCTGGCCCTGGGGTGATCCTTTCTCTGGTCTCCAGCCTGTCTCTCACACCCTCTCTCTCCCCTTTGTTCTCCTACCCGGGAAAAACTGCTCCCCTCTTTTAAACAAGCCTCTCAGCCTATCCCAGACCAGGGCTCTTCCCAGGCTTTTGCTAAAGTCTGTCATTCAAACCCTGCTGGGGTTACATCCCCCCACTTCCAAGAGGGCTACCTCCAAAGCAGCTTCACTGGCAAGGCAAACGGTGTCCCTGCTGGGACAAACTCTGTCTCTTCACATTCTGTCCCCCTGCAGAGTAGCCCTTCCTACTCCTTCAGGTGGGTCCATTTTTAATGCTGCTACACTTAAACCAGCAAAGGGTCCGGGACAGACATTGCGTAAACTGGTTATAGCCACTCAGTTAAGTCTGATACTACATTCAACCAGGTTTATCTCAAACCAGTTTCAGCCATTTTCGAACTAGTTTATGTGCACCGAACATCTGTTCTGTTACAGATTTAAACCAGTTTCTGATCATTTAAACCGGTTTATGTGTAATGTCTGTCCCTAGCATTCCAGAACAATGAGCTACACTGCAATTAGCTGTAGGGTCCCTTCTGTATAGTGCTAGAGATAGGTAAAGTAGGCATGTAAGAGCTGAGTGGAAGTAGCCTTGCTTTAATGAGAGGAGATATGGTCCAGGAAGGGATATACATAAATGGATAGACTGTGCATTAAAGATCCCCTGCAGTACATGCACTTCATGGGTGCAGAGGGTACTCAATTATCAGGCCCTCCAAGGAGCACTGGTCTGTAACTGCATGCATACTTTTATAGATTATTGTACCTGAAGCTTTAATACTACCTCTGTGGTGGGCCAGTAGGGCTGAGCCACCCACTTCACTGTGCCCAACCACCTTCCAGGCTCCAAGTGCCTACCTGGGGGTGCCTTACTTCTGGCCGACCCTCTTCCTGGAGCACACCCACTAGCCTGGGGGTATTGCTGCCACCACCCAGGGATGGGCTTGATCCTGGCACTGTGCCCCCTGGGAAACACAGGCCTAGTAGCCCTCAAGAGTACTCGACTCACTTCAAGAACTTGGGGTGCTTCCGTCAGCCGGAAGCACAAATAGTGGTCTCCCTTAGTCAGCCGAACCAAGGGGACCCCAAGGCATAATATAGACCCATTCCCAATAAGTCTCCCACACTAGGTACACATAAGAACTTTATTGCTTACAAGGAGTAGGGTTGGAATAGGGTACAGAGTTGAGTAGTATCAGAGAAATCCCAAAGAGCATACAGGGTGGCTGGGATAGCCTTTGATCACACATCTGAGTTACTGCAAGCTATGTATCTAGTTAGATCTCAGGTAGCTTACTCACAAGCATCATCCAGAGGCAGATGGAGATTCCCCCTGAAGGCAGGCAGTTCCTTGATCATGAGTTTCCAGAGAGAGCAATTTTCAGATGGTCTAGCTCTTCTCTCTGAGTTTTCATCATGGCTACCCCCTCTCCTCCTGGGCAGTCCTTAACTTATATAGCCCTTATGACCTCATTTACCTGGTCCAATGGAAACCAGCACCTGTTGGCTGCCAGCCAACCAATCTGAAATGCATCACTGGTTGCTGGGGAGACTGGCAGTCTCTAGCCCACTAGGGAGCCCAAGCCCCTCACCCAGGTATGTGATGCCAGTCATGTAGGCAGAGGGAGCAGGTTTCCCTCATCCTTCAGGAATGTATCCAACTCAGGTTAGCTGAAAAGCCCATATTAACCAAATTGTCACAGAGAAAAGTTTTTGAGAAGAGACAGAGGTAGCCTTCTGCCACAATCTCCACACAACACATCCCAACACATGTTCCTATACACTAAGCCCATAGTATTGTAAAAGAGATCATGGTCCCCACGTCCAACCATCAAGAGTATTGTTTTCATATAGATCTTACTCCTCCCATACAAAAAGAGAGGGTTTTGGCAGCTATCTCAGACCTATTGCCCTCTCACAATGTTTTTAAACATTCCCAGAAGCATTGGGTGTTGGCTACAGCCAAGGCTGGGGTTTTTGACTGGGTCATGCCAATGCTTCTGCTGGGACCAAAGTCACAGGTTCCTGGCTGGATGGTCTTGCCCCTCCCTCACTCAGGGTCAGACCGATCACCATATTTGGGGTCAGGAAGGAATTTTACCCCATGAACAGACTGGTATGAACTGTGGAGGGTTTTGCCTTCCTCTGTACCAGGCCAGGGATGGTGGGGCATAGCCCTCTACTAGGGGCCTCTTGAATGTATACTGACAACATTTTATAGAAGCAGGACATTGGCTGCCATGGTTCTCCTGCTTTACCTGTGGCAGGTTAGGGTGTTAGGTCTGTGTTGTGTCAGGGTTGACAGTAGTCTTATGTTGAGTTTAGATTATAGTTTGTATGGGATGGTCTGGATAAGGATGATCCTGCCTCAGGCAGGGGGTTGGACTGGATGACCTCTGGAGGTTGCTTCCAGCCCTACTTCTCTATGACTTTCTATGGCTCTATGTAGAGGTTCACAGTATGGGTGGGCCAGGGGCTGGAGCAGAAATAGGGGGTTCTCATTGTTTCCTCACCAGGACCAAAGACCTTAGAAGAGAAAGACATTACAGCCTGGGGCAGGGCTGTGCACCCAGGATCCTACCATATCAAATCCTTGGATCAGGCATAGTTGAGCTGACTCCCTTCAAGCTGTGCTTTTTTTTGAGGAAGAGTAACTGGAGAGCACCAGGCTTCCATGCAAATCTTGAGGAGCTTTCCTGTAGATGTATTTCCACTGCTTTACATGGAGGAGACCTACAGGCATTGCAGGGTTCAAGAGAGGGAGATTTCTTAAGTTACTATGTGAGGGAGCCAGAAAGATGAGAAAGAGAACTTCCAACCCCTAAAGGAAGGATGTAGGCCAGGGGAACAGCCATCAAGAAAACTTCACAGAAATTTCCTACTTCTGAGCTGACCCATGTCAGAGGGCCCTTAGCTATTAGAAAGGGGGCCACTTTGTGTCATCCAGACCAAGCCCTTTTGATTCCGGGTTGCTTACTACTGAACTTTCCTGAGTATTCAAAATAATAGTTTTTAAAAAATATTTCCTGATCAAGGTGTTTTCGGGTTTTTTTTACTATTGCTTCAGCCCATGTGAATGGGGCAGAATCCATGCACTCCTCTGAATTTCAGAGTGGCATCAGATTTGCCTCAGAATTATCCCTGTCTGGAAGGATTTCCAGGTGGCACAGGGCTGCCATATCCATTCCTATGTGACCTTCCCTCCACCCCCACTGCCTTCAGACTGGATACATCATGGGAAAGAAAAGGGGCTGTGGCTGCACTAGTATAATGGGGGGATGGAGGGACACAATCCAACCAGCAGCCCTGGTGGAGGGGGAGAGGAGGTTTACAAAAATAACTGCCAGTGTAGTGGTAGCCGTTTCTCTGCTTGGTGAGCAATAGCTGGAGAAGCAGTGTCTTGGGAGTCAGTATGTGTTGGAGCAGCCTTGAGAACTGAGG
>NW_017729003.1:13336829-13338078 GCF_001723915.1 Gavialis gangeticus
AGAAGAGAAGCTTGAGAGAGTCCAGAGGAGAGCCATGCACATGATCAGAGGGCAAGAGAACAAGCCTTATGAAGAGAGGCTGAGAGCCATGACTCTTCATCCTGAAAAAGTGCAGGCTCAGGGGTGACCTGGTGGCAGCCTATAAGTATATAGGGAGTGTGCATCAGGATCTGGGGGAACCCCTTTTCACCAGAGCCCCCCAAGGGATGACAAGGACCAACAGTCACAAACTCCTCCAAGACCATTTTAGGTTGGACATAAGGAAAAACTTCTTTACTGTCCAAGTCCACAAGGCCTGGAAAGACTCCCCCCAGAGGTGGTGCAAGCACCTCCTCTGGACTCTTTTAAGAAACGTCTGGATGCTTATCTTGCTGGGATCCTTTCATCCTAGATGACTTCCTGCCCCTGGGGCAGGGGGCTGGACTCGATCTTCTGAAGTCCCTTCCAGCCCTAATGTCTATGAAATCTATGAATAACAAAGGCTTGGTGCCACTTTTATACTACACCCTGAGTTGATGAAAAGCAGGGCCAGGCTGTGGGATCTGGCTCAAAGGAATTACTCCAGTGCAAATCCACTGTAGGTTCAGAATTCAGCCAACTCCAAAGTACCCAATGCTCAGTTTCATCTGATCATTCTCCTAGACAGTGCTGAGAAATTCCTCTCTGTCCTGAATATCTAAACCCTTCAGAACCTGTTACTGCCCTTCAATTATCAGACTTTAAACCTTAGGCATTTTAACTGTATTCAATGCAGTTCTTTTAATCATACCTCAGAAATCAATCTCTCTCATGATGTAAATGGTTTTGTTGCTATTCTTGAGTTTCCCTCTATGTATAAGAATCTCTCTAATCATGGCATGCCCAAGGGTACATGTATTTTGGCCCCAATTCATTAAAGCATTTAAGTCATCACACCAAAATCAATGAACTAGAGAATATACTTAAATGCATTTTTAATGAGGATAGACCACTGAACTGGGGCCTGTTCTAGGTGCTATATAAGGGCAGAATGACCTTCAGAGACTGTGGCTTGATGCCTTTGTTCACAAAGCTATACGTTACTATTTCTTACAACCATATCTTATTGCAGGTTCATATTTCACTCTGTCCCTATTACCTCCACAATATTTGGAGTGTTACTATTTTATTAGTTATTCTCTCTTATTGAATATGTTTCAAATTATTTTCCTCCAAATGTATTGCCTCTTATAGTTTCATAGTTTCTAGGGTCGGAAGCGACCTGAGAAGA
>NW_017729003.1:13338089-13355716 GCF_001723915.1 Gavialis gangeticus
TATGTATTTAAAAAAAGACTTCTTATTGTCCTTAATCTGCTGTTTTAGTTTGGTCCTTAATCTTGTTTTAGTATGGTCCCGTTTTGATATTTCTTCCCATAATGCTATCCTTTCTCTACATGGTATCTTTGTATATTTGTCCATCCTCCTGAGTTTCTGTAAACCCTCCAAATTTACCATGATTTTTAAATTTAGTTAACATGCTCTGTTACTTTTTCAGATAGTAGGATTTCAAATAAAATTAGCCATAACACTGATTCCTGCAGCAGCTCAATGGAAACCTTACCCCTACAATGTAAAACGTTCTCTTTCATTAACATTATTTATCATTTCTCTATGGTTCTTAGTCATTTTTAATCCATGCAACAGTGTTCCTATCCATGCTAATTTGAATGAATATTTTCAGGAAACATTTTATAAAACACGTATCCAGCTATAATTCATCCACTCTGCTCCCTTCAACCACTAACCAGATGCCAGTGTGTCCAGCCCGAGTTTCCATTTTTAAATCCTTGCAATTTATGATTTATTTTCCACTATCCTTCTCATACTTGCAACACTGTAAGATACCATTACTTTGGGATCTGGAGCTTGCTATTACACTTGAATAAACAGCATATGATACCAGTTATTGCATTCATACCCAACACAGGTGTGTAGGACAACATCATTGTACCCTGTGATTGCTACATCTGAACTATGTATTCTTATATAATATTTCTTTAGGGACCAAAGTCTGACCCATTTTTGCATAACTAACCTGTGCTTAGTGTCACCCCATTACTCTCAATCTATTTTAGATTATAGCATTGTAGTGATTGGACACACACACAGTCATCTGTAGAGGTGTGTCTCTACTATATTAGAAAATGTTAATGTTCAAGTTACAAAGTTCAAGGTACAACAAAATACAGAGGACCTGAGTGAGGGGCTACATAGCAGAGGGTGGGGGTAGGGGTGGGAACATTACTAAGTTACATATCAAAATATGCAGCCAACTAAGCCTGGGGGTGAGGGGATAGAAAGGGGGGAAGGGGTAGGGGGGAACATGACATTTATGAAGTCAGAAATATATCTGAGACCCCACACCATAATGCTTCATTTGGCTTTGGAGGTGGTTTACAAAACATACATGCTCAGTTACAGATAACAGGATGTGAGATACAATTGTGGGGGTTGGGAATAGTCCAGGATTGATAAAGTACTCTGAGTTTCATAGTTTCATAGTTGGTAGGGTCGGAAGGGAGTTCATTAGGTGTAGTGGCAGTTACCTCCCCCATGTCACTTCCATTTGTTGGTCTGGTGGGGTCCACATACTATGTGCTCCATGTAGATGTCCCTAAACCAGCAGATGGTGTCAGACATGAGGAGGCGCTGCATCAGCTTGGCGTAGTGGTGAGATATGAGGTAGGCATGCAGGACACACTCGCTGCTGGGGTGCCATGCTCTGAGTGCCCCGACGATCAGCGCCTTGACCACCACAACATATCCCTAGCTCCTCAAGGCGTTCACCAGTGGCTGCACTTGATCTTAGCCCAAGAGGCCCATACACACTGAGTCACAGTAGAGGTCTGTCTGTACTAGACAGCCCTAGGCTATCTGACACCTGAAATAAGGCAAAGCTAGATATGCACAGTCTCTCTGTATATATTTTCAGGTGTGATGTATTTCTGCATATGTTATCCTTTTCCAGCTGAACTTTAACTCCCAAGAAAGTGGCCTTTTTTTTAATGAAAATGCAACAGCAGAGTCCTCCTGCTAGCATTTAGATTGGTTGATGGAGATTATCACAACACCAGGTTAAATTATTTCCCCTAGTGTTGAACCAGGCAGCTGTTTGAAAAATCCATTCAGCAACTAGGAAAAAGACCATGAAAATCAGAAATGCTTTGCCAGGATTAAACTCTTATTTATATGCCACATAAACAGGCAGAGATGTATCAACTCTATAGTTAAGCTGTCATCCAGGTAGTCACAGTTTAGCCTTTTGAAAGCTCCAGCATGACAAGTGTATGAACATATTCCAGATCCAGGTGTTTTATAGTACATATTGTGGATGGCTATATAGCCACTTTGGGGACAGTGCAGAGCTGCAGCACTCCACTGGGTGTTCACAAAGATTCTTTACCTTGTGAAACACTGTCTCTCTTGGCCATATGGGGGAGTGGACAGTCTCTCCACCCAGCACTCTTGCCAGCTCGGCCTGCAGCTTGCAGAAGGGTATGATCCCTATGTGTCTTCAAAAACTCCAAGTGCAGGATGTTAGTGTCCAGCCCCTGTACACACAAGATGCAAATGCGGGAGGTTCTCTGCTTTCTCACTCATTCTCCACACCAGAAACAATCTTGCCGAAAGCAAACGATAGGAAAAACCAGCCATCATTTCCACAGAATAAACTGCCCTTTCCTACAGGACCCTGGTTCTCATTAGATTTGGCACATTAACTGGAATTATGATGGGGCTTTCTCTATGCCTATGTCCTATCACAGCTCACAGAGTTGCAGAACCAATTTCTATTCTGTGAAGTCAGTTCCTCTCCAAGAGGCCAGACTCTGGTGCTCTGCTACTGCCTATTCCTGTAGTGGCTTCTTCCCACTTCAGAGACACTATTTTACAGTGTTGGTAAATACAGAATGCAAAATCATTCTGGAACCAGATGTATTCTAAGCAGCTTATTGGGTGCCTCCTGAAACTCATTAAAGAACTCGAAGCTTTCTGAAATATAGTCTTCCTACACAAAGGACAGCTATCTAGCTGAGTCCACTGCAGCCTTTGAAAGCTCTCAGGATGAGAATGAAGACCTCATTGCACAGAATCAGTGAAGTGATATTTGTTTAGAGGGGCGTTTATCCACCTGGGCCTTTCCATTTCCTCATGCCAATGGGCAGTTGCTACAAAGTAACATTATCAGAGTTGGGAAGAAGGTAGAGCCTAAACTGTTGAGCAGTTTCCAACCAGCAGCTACACTAGTAACAATATAAAGAATTATTAAGATGTTCTATAGTAAATCCCAGAAACTTCACGCAGGAAAGGTGAAGTCATTCAGCTGGGTGCTCTTCAGTCACACAGTAGAAGATTCCTCTGCTTGTGGTTGAGACAAGTCAACCCCGTGACTTCCCTCTTACTTCAGTGATTCTCAGCCAGTTTAATGCCAAGGCAGATTCAATAGAAGTTTATGTCCATACAGAGACCCTTTATGTATAACTGACCCACAAAGTGACCATACCACCTTTTGGTTGTAATTGTTATGCTCCTATCCTATTCTGCCCAATCCCATCGTTTCTTGGTGTCACTCGTATGCTGCCTTCTGCAAGCTCCTCAGAGCAATGTCTTTTTCTCTGTCTGGGAGGCATCTCACACCTTTCAGTGCTTGGAAAACTGTATCCATAAACATTGTGTACCAAATACATATACGTGAGATGCTACCTGAGCTTTAAGAAATGTTGTACAATATTTTTTCCTCTTGTCTACAAATGTTATGTACTGTTGCTGCATGCTATTAAGCAGCAGCCACATTCCACCACCAAAGTGGCTGTAGTTCAAAGATAGATGGAGGTAATTGGGTATTTATGAACCTACATATACATAGAAAGTACAGACAGAGGGGCCCAGTCTGCATTCCAGGATCTGCCAGAAAAGGTGTGTTGGCCTGGGTTGTGTAAAGACTTCAGCCCATAACCAACACTGCTCTACTGGCAAAACCCTCAATGTGGGCATAGCTCTGCCACCTGCAGAACATTTTAGTCAACAAAGCTTCTACCATTTATGGGAGCTGGTGTAACTCTGGTGGCAGAGGTGTGTTTAGACTAGGAGGCCCAAGTGTCATAGGGCTACTGCTGTAGTTAAAATGGCAGCACCCCACACAGTGCAGCTAAGCTCCAGGGTACAAACATGTTGCTAATGAACATTGGGATCTTTCCAAAAATGTTGGGAAACCACAACAGTCCTGATTTGGCAGCCCTCCTGCTAGTCAACCCAATGAAGGCCTCAGTGGTAGTCAGCACAGAGTAAACATAAGAGAGACAGATACAAATTCTTACTTTTATGCAGCTCTTTTGCATAGATGTTTCTTAAAAAATGGGTTCCTGAGACAGCTATGCCCTGATGTCTATTTAGAGTAAAATAACTGACTTTATTTAATGAAGTGTTTAGGGATCTTCTCTTAAAGTCTGTCCCATACCCTGCCTGCTCACTGCAGACCCAGCTCAGAATACCACCTGATGTCTGCAAGAAGAAGAAAACAATAGGCTTCTGTGAATATGAGTTTAACGTATGGTATGGGGGCTTAGGGGCTACCAGCAGCCCATATGCAGCTGCCATGGATGCAAAGAGAAGACCAGAAGCTTGAGGGAAAATTAATGATGATGAGGGGACTCCATCACTCTGCACACTGGGCTAGCAGATTAATGCCTCCTAGATGAGAAGAACATAATGGAGAAGCTCAGGCTGAGATGGGAAGAGGCTGAAAAGAGAGTACCATAAATAAGCCAGGGAAACTAAAAAGAGAAAGAAGTCTAGCATAGATAAATAAATACCTGTTCCCAGACAGGAAGAGAGAGCAAAAATGTACAAGTCTGGGGGAGGTGAGGGAAAGTCTGGAAGCACAGGGTAATGTGGCATGGGATGCACACCAGATATTTGGGAATCCTTCCAGTGTTGTAGAGTGTGCAAGAAGAACATGCAGCTAGGACACAAGTCAGTGCAGCACATGCGTCTGCTAGGGAAGTCAGGTAATAACTGCAACTCATTATTCTTGGGGAGATAGTGCTCAGCACAGATACTGGCCTACTCTTTAGAGTATGGGTGGGCTATGGTCCTTTTGATAGGTAATTTCTCAGTCAGTCAACAGTGGCAACAGAGACTGCAGCCACAGTATGCCTCTTGAGGTAAGCTTCAGAAGCATAAGATACTGCTTGTGACAGAACAGAAGGACTCAGTATTGATTGACACCACTTGTCTCTTCTGTGAATTTCTTTCTCCCTGCAACATCCCTCTCCTCCAGTGAAGGTTCTGAGTTGCTGAAGCATATACCAGACCCTGAGCTAGCACTAATGATTAATGAATCACAAATAGTTTTGAAGATAGGGTTTGGATAATCAACTAAAAGTTCATGTGCTCCTCTGAACTTTACCTAAAGCTTCTGAAACTCTTGGAACTACAAAACTAACCTGGAAATCTTGCAAAAAAAAGTATTTCCTCTGAGATTTCTGATGATTCCTGCTTCTGGTTGGGCTGGAAATTCCATAGTTTCCCTCCAAAAAAGTATCTAAAGCTGCTGCTGTTTTCCTTTCTTTTAAGATCTGTATTCCTCAGTGGCTTAATTGAATTGTCTCTCTAATCATATGTTAAAATAAATGACCAAGGACTAATTATCGTAAGAGCTTGTTTGAGAATTAGTCAATCCTACAGTCTCCATTTTAGGCCTAAATTATGCTTCTCGCTGGCACAGATGAGTCAGAAGGGATATAACAAGCAGGGCCCTTTTTCCCCATGAACACTCAGTTATTTAGGACCAGCCATATCATGACTTCTAGCTTTAAAGGATACAAAGGCAGGGACTGATGCCACCAACATGGCCAACATTCCCCATATAGTAGTTTTCTGAGCAAGATGAGATTGAAGCAAAATCCATGACCCCTCTACACATAGAATGGCTGCATGAGGACTTAGCTAACTTAGGTCCTTGCTCCACCTTTTAGTGATCTATCTATCAGGGTGTCTTGAGAGAGGTCCAAAGACAAGATGCAGTCCTCAGGTGAAGCCAAGGCCTGAATATGGCCCTTATTCTTCAAACTCAGAATAAGTTTTACCCCTCTCACTCTGTCACCTTCATCACCATCCTTGAATGTGAACACTGTGGGTGAAATCTTGGTCTCACTGAAGTCAAGGTGAATCTACACTGACTGTACTGAGGCCAGGCTTCTAACCTGTATCTTTTATTTTACAAGGGAGAGACAGAAAGGAGAACTGTGACTTCCATGTTATTTCCATGGCAGGGCACAAGAGAACCCAGTAAGTCCAGTATGTTGTCACTAGCAGCTGCCATCAGGCACTGAGAGGAGCAGGGACTTTGGAACAAAATAAGATGTTCTCCATTGTGGCTGAGGAGTGCTGGTCCATAACTTTACCATGGCTAGAGTTCAAGACCATCCAAGATTCACGCCCCACCCCCACCTCCAAATAATTTACACTTCCCCTCTAGAAGCTTGATTAGGAGCTGCAGCTACTGTGAGAGCTGCAGACTAAATGGACCATATCTCATAGCACATCTCTGCCTTAACACATCTCAGAGGGAAGATGGTAAGCAGAGATTCTTCAGAGTTAGAAATAAACAATTGCTGCAACATTTCTATAGCCTGATATTTTCCCCCTAAGAGCTTTAGATTTCAACAGGTTACTCTGTGATGTGCCCAAACCTCCCCTACTTTTCCCATGTCACCTCTATTCAAAGAAAAAAAATCCTCATAAAGAAATACAGACCATATAACTTTTCCTAGATGTTCATATCCACCAGACACTGATGAATAATAGATTTTTTCCAGCATCTTTCTCTCTCCATTGTCTCCCATCTGCTTCTTTCAGTCCCGTTATTCCTCTCTGGTCTAAATAAGCCATTTATAGTTTTGTTGTGGTTTCCTCTCCCTCTCTCTTTTGCTGTTTTTTACCCAAAGGGCTGTGATTTACTGCAGTGTTAACAAATGTCAGTGCTTGGGAGCACTGTAGGAATAGCACGCTGGCAGCCTGCCTGGACAAACACACTAAAAGTCAATCCTGGCTTGGATACTTGAGGAATTAGTGTCCATACAAAGATGCATTAAATACAGAGAGAAAGATGTAGATTTTTACAAGTGAGGCTTGAAAGGTTCCTTGGGGCTGTTTAACATATGTCGCTTTTGCTGCTGAATTCAACACTGCACCTGCTGTTCCTGTTCATTGAAAGCCAAACCGCTGCTTCTACTCCTCGGGCTCTTCCTCCTCCTCCTAACTTCCATTTGGGGAGATGCACAGAATTCCACAGAACTGTTCCCTGGACAGTTTGAGCTACACTTGCAGGTGGCCTGCCTGGAAGGCAGTTTTCCATCAGCTAAAGGTTAAATAGTTTTGCTTAACAGCATCATTCCATCACACTGGCACATGCCATTACTGCTCACAACAACCTAAGGACCACTGCAGGCTCTATCATCCAAAAGCGGTCACCGTGGTGGATATGTGTTTTAAATGGCTATGATTTAATCCTGGTCTCTCAAAAGAGAGCTCCCATGATGGGAGAAAACACATCTCATGCTTTGCCATGGCCCCATAGACAGAGATTTCCAGTTTAATGCTGTAGTTCTTCTTGACTGACTTCTAACATCTGAAAGCAAGATTTTTAAACCTGCATAAGGGTACACAGCTTTTCTGTTGCTGTCAACAGGTTCTCCTGCCATTAGACACCTGCCAGGGGTTGCTGGATTCTTGGTTCAAGCACACCTTGTTAACTACACCAAGATATACAAGGTAGTTGGTACTCTATGGTCAAACAAAACTAGAGGCCAAAGCAAGAAGATTCTAGGAATAGGTAGATTTAGGCTGAGGCTTAACATTATTTGAGTCATCATTAAAGATGACTGAAGGGGGTGAGGTTGTTTTTACATACACTGGCGAGTCTACATGAGATGTTACTTCACCACAGAGATGAGCTACAGCAACATATCTCATCACTGCGGTGATGTAGCATCAGTAGGCACAAACCATGATGTCACTGCTACTGCTCAGTATTCATTGCTACTGTGCAATAAGGTCGGAAACGACTCATGCGGCACTGGGACTGCACAGTACTGGCTATTACTATGCAGTAATTTAGTACTTGCTAAAACAAGTACTAAATGGCTGCACAGTAGCAACTGCAGTTGGGCACATGTGTAGATGTGGCCTGTGTGCAGGATTTATATGCAGCAAGGTGGAACACTACTAGCTGACACCCTGTTGTGGTACACTGAAGTTTAAGTGCAGTCAGGCTCGAGGAGAATTGCTGCTCCCTGTCTCTCAGGGTCACAAAGGCAACAGTTGCACACTAGCTTCTGTGCAGGACTCAGATGATGATGAAGTGATGTCTGGCAGTCTGCAAGGCAAGCCAAAAGGATTTGGTAGTGTTATACAAGAGGCTGAACAAGAGAAGCAGAAGGTGTTGTAGGTCAAGACTGAGATGCATTGGCAGAGCAGGGTGTTGGACAAAAATGGCTCAGGACCTGTATGGGATCCATGCACACAGAGACAGAGAAAATAAACTAGGAAAACATAGGTTTGAATAAAAAGTTTTAAAAAAATATACAGTATTTCCTCCACTGCAGTTATCCTCTCCCCAGCCCTTCATTAGCTGGAACATTTCTTCCAGGCAGGACTAAATGTTTGTCCATCCCACACAGCCTTGCTGTTCTGCTGTGTTCTGGTATTGTCATTTGCAGATATCCCAAATGGTAAATTATGCAACAGTGTGTGCGTGCATGTAAAGGTTAATCTCTCCTCAGACACTTTCTGCTGTCCAGGTTCCTCTGGTGCTGTCCTCCTGCAGGCACTGAGGAAGGCTGCCTTTTGCCAACCAAATCATTCTCAGGTTGATAGAGAATGTCCAAGCAATGTTCCCGCTCCGTTGCCAGAAAAAATGGAACAAGAAAAACCATCAAGTCTTGAAAAAGCTCTGGGGATCCTAGCGAAGCAACATTTCTTTCCCGAGTTCCCATGAACATGCTGGGTTAGTGCGTGGATATCTTCAAAAAGAAGTCACAATGCAGAGAATCCTGAGTGCAAGTTACACGGAGATTCTCTGCAAGTGTTGTGTATCAGGCAGAGAGAATGAATCTTAGTTGGTATGTAACTTTGCAACTCAGGAAGAATCTCCATTTATTAACCAGCTTTGTCATAACAGCATTATCATTTACCTTCATATCTTGCTTTAAACTCATACATTTTCATACCTTTAGTAAGGTGTGGGCTCCAACACTGAATAAAGGACAGAGGACACAAACATTACACTTAAAAAGAAATGTTTAGATTAATTTAACTTAGGACAAAATTAGGAGGATCAGGTTATGAGAAAAACATTTTCCAAAGCAGCAGAGTAGTCTTCTTTTGGAAAAAAATATTCCAAAAGGTGCCATAGTTCTAATTTTATCTGGAATGATGGTAGGCTGAGGAATTCATTGCTGTTACAACCTTTGTGTGGAGCAGCTGCTATCAGTATATAAGGCTGTGGGGTTTGTCTGCAGAGTCCATTAAAGAAGGCCAGGATTGGAGATTGCAGAGAGCAGATCAGACTGTGGAAGGCTACAGCCTATAACAATGTCTCATGACTGTGCCATGAAATGTTTAAATAAAATAATGACCTTGTGGAATACAAGCTGCCCATGGGCCATCAGGAATGGCTAAGATTGCAGCTGCACTGATACTACTTCTACGTGAGTCTCTCTAGCTGTTCTATGTCTTGGCATTAGCAGCTTTGGTCTGTTACCACCTTCTAAGGATCTTTTTGTGCAAGAGTGCTGTTCTCAAGTGTTAGCAAGAAAAACAAGAGCAGAGACAGTTTGCACTTGGCTAGACAACCTAGCCACCTGCCTAGACGTAACAAGAGAATGGTTCATTGTGACCACATTGTTCTTGTGCCCAACAGGAATCATCTGTCTGTCTGACAGATTTTCCGCCCAGACAAGGAAAACCTCAAGAACTGAAAGTGCATTTGGGTACAAGGAACAGAGCCACTGAGCACTAGAATCAGACTCCGGCATCAAGAGACTTTGCATCCATTTTTCATGAGCAAGGACAGGGAATAAGGTGATGTCTCTTTTCCAGAGACAGATGAAACCAGATCCTCCACCATGTCACATGGTGGCATGATATGGTCATAAAATTAGTTTAACCAGCCCAAGAACAGCCACTCCTAGCTGCAGATGATCCTTCAGTGGAGAAGAGTAGATAAAGGATTCTTATGCCATGCACCCTCCCTTCTGCTGGCTTTACACAGGGAAAAAGGTATAATCAGGAACAGAGAGATCAAGATTGGGGTCCCAGCAGCAGCATCTGGCCTTGATATTCATTGTAGTGGATTGGCCCTTGTTTAGCATGTGCCATTTGAAATGAAAATAGTCAAATTATTGTTGATGGACACAATATTAAAAATTGCCATTGCTATAGAAGCTTCTTAATAATAGCAGCCATATAGCGATCATTCGTTAATTCACAGTATTTCTTTCTCACAGTACTTTAGGTGTAAAATTCACTTGGTTTAGTTAATGCAAAAATCAGTGACAAGAAAGAACAGATATTTTGCCAACTTAAAAGGACACAAATCAGGCAGAATAAATTATTTGTTCCAAATTCTAAGAGAGTGCAGCCCAGGATGGAGATTTTAAAAGCTATTTAATGAAAAAGACATGATAAGATTTAATTTACTATGGTGATCTAAAAACAATTAAAGGAGTCTGGTTTCTAAATCTAAACTGAGGATGACACAGGATATGAAGATAAATTGCTCCTCCCTGCAGGTATAACGTTAGTAGCAACATCTAGGGAATTTCCAGTACACTTCAGTTTCCCAGCAAAGCCACAGAGAAGCTGGACGGTTGACTACTGTTCTGAGACACAGTCCAAGATTCCAGTTGTCCAAACCCCTGTCTGACAATCTGCTATTCCTACTAAGGCCTGTAGCCATGCTATTCTGTTGTTCCTAAGGTGGCCAGTAAGTCTCAAGGCAGAAGTAACTGACTGCAATGGGAATGCTTCAAGTAGTTTTCTTAACAAACGGGAAGTTTCTGTTAATCCATAGATTGCAGGAAAAGACTTTACAGCATGTCTTTCTTTGTGTATAAAGGCCAATACAATTTAAAAGAATAGCCATTAACAGAACACATTTAAAAGAATACATTTTAAACCTGTTAAAAGAATAC
Source organism: Gavialis gangeticus (assembly GCF_001723915.1). NCBI lineage: Eukaryota > Metazoa > Chordata > Crocodylia > Gavialidae > Gavialis > Gavialis gangeticus. The sequence continues at coordinate 13,349,009 of NW_017729003.1, forward strand.
ATTTTCTATGCACTAAACCCAAAGAGAAGCAAAAACAACGCTTCCAAATTTATACACACACTGCTAAAGGATAAATGAGTTGCTAAGTGCCGAAACTTCCAGTGCACTTGAAAGAAAAATGTGATAGAAAAATGGAGCTGGTGAAAGAATCATTCTGCTTACATGTGCATAGTTTTCAATACACTAAGGCATGGCATATAGCAGAAAACAAGTGAGCCCCCTGGAATCCTACTGAAAGGGAATGACCTGTCAAGCAGGACTTTTTATGTTTGCAGGAAAATTGCTGCAGCTCTGCATGGGAATCCCTTATTTTCTTACTTTTTCTTTCCATTGATATATAATTCCAGATGGTCTTTTAGACCCTGGAGATGTTCTTTGCTTCAACCTACAGATCACTTATTTGAGGAAAACCTGGTTGACCCTATGTCTTGTTCCCCTCAGCAGAGCATCATCCTTTTCATGTAATGAGGATTTAGGTGGTTTTTACAACCTAAAAGTTGTCATGATGATTCAGCGTTCAATACCCAGCAACTCCTGTTCCAGGTGTTCTCAGCTCTTGAGTACTGAGCACTTCTGAAAATGTGGCCCAATAAGCAACTGCAGATCCTTCACCATACCTCTTCTCCCATACTTCAGCAATCCCTGATCTTGCTCCAAAGTCTTGACCCAATGAACTAGAACCTTTAAGAACCATGACAAGTTCTTGGTTTGAGTTAACAAAGGCAGTCTCTCTGTTGACTTTGATAGGGTCAGGGTTTCACCTACAGTAAGTCCAGAAGATCTGAGAGACTGTAAAATAGCACAATTTATACCAGTGTACATTTCCAGGGTTTCCCTGTGATGCAACAAAAGAGTTAAAATAGATTTTTTTTTCTTACTATACTGTAGTATTTTAAACTGACTTTCCAGCAATCCATTTCCATGCTGGCTGGCTCACCTCACAAGAACTGTTAGGTTTGGAAGGGGTCCTATTAGATATTTCCAAATTCAAGTGGGCAGTTCTTCACAAAACTTATTTCATCACTCTGGAGTTTTCCCCATACAGCTTTGCTTATTATGATGTCCCATCCCCAATCATATAAACTGTAGGAGTGGGAAGGGAAAGGCTAGAACATATCTTTTTGCCCTGGAGAGACAGAACTTCATAGTTTTTGTTATTTTCCAACCTCAAAATACTAGGAATGGGACTTTTGAACTATTAAAAAAATGGAATTTCTCACTGAATTTGAATGAGAGTTGGCTACCTAACTCCCTCAGGCATCCTTAAATGTCCCAGTTTCAATGCATTTCCTTTGTACAAGGATGTCTGTCTGCCTTCCTCCTTTACCCCTTTGTCAAAACAGTGCCACCATGCAGACAATCACTTTATCTTGTAGAAGCCTGACTTGTCTATTTCAAAAACCCAGATCATCCTATTAATTGCTGCATCAGCAGCCACTGCTCAGTGAAGAAGCATGAAAGGAGATCTGGAAGTCTGACTCTTTCCTTCCTTAGGAGCAGGGTGGAGGTGTAAGTTTGGCTAATGAGCCTTTAATGGAATGATGGCAGATCCAGCTGTACTAGGTGATGGCTGTGGAGGTGATGTCTGGCTTTTCTGCAGCTGGGGGGTGGAGGGCTGGGAGGGGCAGGTAAGGTCTTTGCAAATCATCAATATGTTTTAGCTACCTTTGCAGTCAGCAAGCCAATATGTCACTCTCTTGCCTCCTCCTTCCCTCACACGCCAGGAAATATGTTCTAAGGATAAACATCCCCCCCCTGATGACTATTCCACACGTGGCCTTTAAGTGCTGAAAAGCAGCTCCTCCTTCAGGCTACTGCTGACAGCTCAGGGGGGCTTTTAATCTCTGAAACAGTCATGGTGTAGGAGGGGAGAGATCCATATGGAACAGATTTTAGGAGCTAGGTCAGAGGCTGAATATACCTCCATGCACAGGGGAACAAGAGAGCTCTCTGGTTTCTCAATGAAGGTCACAACATTTTCCAGCTAGGATGGAAAACAGTATGGGACAACAAGTGCTTAAAATTATTTTAAACTACTCATCATAGAACAGCAGCAAGCAGGTGATAAACAGTCAAAGGTCCACTCAAGCCTAGCAGCCCACTGGACTGGTGAATTTAAAACACAAGGCTTTGTGTATGGGGGGCGGGGGGGCAGGGGGGAAGAGCAGTGGATATGATATACCTTGACTTTACCAAGGCTTTTGACACTGTTTTTAACTTAGTAATGAGAATGTTATGGGAGACAGACTAGGTGAGAGCATTGTAAAGTGGATACATACCTGGTTGGATCATTATGCTAAACAAGTAGTCGTCAATGGGTCAATGTTTAGATAGGAGGAGGTACTGAGGAGGGTTCCTCAGGATTCTGTTCAGGGTCCGGTATTGTTTAATATCTTCATTACTGATTTGGAAGATAGGATTGATGGTATGCTTACCAATGTTGCAGATGACACCAATAGACACTCTGTACAGTAGAGCTAGGATCCAGAATTACCTTAGTAAACTAAAGAAACGGTCTGAAACCAATCAAATAAAATTTGATAAGAAGAAATGCAAAGTCCAGTACTTGAAATGGAATAGTTGCATGCACAAATACAGACTGGGAAATGACTTGCTAGGCTTCAGTACTGCAGAAGTGACCTGGGGGGGTTGCAGTGGACCATAATGTGATTATGAGCCAAAAGTGTGCTCTTGGTATAAAAAGATCAATAGTTTGTATTAACAAGAGTGTCACTTGTGAATCAAGAGAAGTGACTCTCTGCTCCATTCAGCACTGGTGAGGCCTCACATGGAGTACTATGTCCAGTTTTGGGCACCTCACTTCAAGAAAGATGTGGACAAATTAGAAAGAGTCCAGTGAGACTGATAAAAATTATTAGAGGCCTGGGAAATATAACATGAGGAAAGACTCAAAGAACTAGGATTGTTTAGTCTGGAAAAAAGAAGACTTAGAGGGGATTTGATAACAGTCTGCAAATACATGAAAGGTGGTTATGAGGAAGATGGCAATCTAGTTTTTCTGGTTGCAGGGGAAAGGATGAGGAGTAATGGTCCTGAATTGGATCAATGGCCATTTAGGTTGGATATAAGGGAGAACTTTCTCACTGTGAGAGTGTAAGTATTGGAACAGGCTTCTCAGAGAGGTTGTCATCTCTATCCTTGGCCATTTTTAAGAGCAGGTTAGGCAGACAATTGACTGGTATGGTTTAGCCAGGGATGAACCTGCCTTAATGACTTCCTATGGTCCCTTCCAACCATATTGTTCTATGATTCTTTGAATGACCAGGAACCCATTAGTAGCTGGATCTACTTAGGGGGCAGGGCATGAGTCTTCAGTAAGACTCTTGCTACAACCTTTGGAGTTGTAGCAAGATTTAACTATTCAACCACTGCACCTTGTTTCTAGGTGGTAGCATTGGGAAACTGAAGCAACTTTTTTTTGGACAATCAACAATAGGTTTTTATTATTTCACTCCCAAGCTATAACTGAACTTGATGGAGAAACAGACTCAATAGCCCAGATCATTAGTCCTATTTTCATTGCGTCTTCACCTGTCATTGAACATTTAGGCCTTAGAGAAGAACTATTTCCATGTGATTCAACACGGATTTCCCTAAATGTAGAAAATATTCCATGTGCTTGATATAAAATATGTATATCTGCTGTCTAAAATCTTGTTATAGTTATCTTCACTCCAGATACAGTATGATATAATGTCACTCAAAAGTGCTTCTTCTTCCCTTCATTCACAAAGATAAATTTCAAAACAGCTCAGCTGGGATGGATTTTCTTTTTTATACAGCTCCCATGAGGATGACTTTAGCAAAACAACTTTTAGCAGAAGCTAAACTTCCAAAATACAATGAAATAAGCTGTTCTTAGGATATTTTCTGTCTCATAAGGATCAGGAAGTACTGGAAATATTACCAGGCAATCTATTCTTAGAGGTCTCTAGTCCAATCCTGTCATTTCAAAGGGTCTGAACAAAGTGTCCAATAAACATCTGAACTCTGAACCAAATTGAATTGATGTGGAGAAGCTGGAGAGAGTCCAGAGAAGAGCCACTCATATGATTAGAGGCCCAAAGAGCAAGCCATACAAGGAAAGGCTGACAGATATGAGACTGTTCAGTGTAAAAAAGAGAAGACTTCCAGGTGGGATTTGGTGGCAGCTTACAAATACATCAGGGGAGACCATCAGGGGCTAGGTGAACAACTATTTGCCAAAGTTCCGCAGGGAAAAAGCCAGGAGCAATGGTCATAAACTCCTAGAAGAAAGTTTCAGACTGAATATAAGGAAACATGTCTTCATGGTTCGTGTGACCAGATTCTGCAATAGATTCCCAGCATAGGGTGGTGCAGGCACCTACCCTGGAGATCTTCAAATGGAGACTGGACACTCACCTTGCTGGGGTTATTTGACCCCAGCAGCTTTTCCTGCCCAGAGCAGAGAGACTGGACCTGATGATCTCATTAGGTCGCTTCCAGCCGTAAAGTTCTGTGAATTACTCAAGTTTTCAAGGTTAATAAAAAGATTAGCTTTCTCATTCAAATGCAAACATATGCTCACAAAAGCATACCCACACATTCATCTTAATGAACTCTATATATGTTCATGTACAGGTATATTGCTGACACAGGAGTATCCCTTTCATCTCACTTTGGATCTGTCCCAAATAAGAACATGTAAGATAGCTCATTCTAGCTAATGCATTCTATAATTCATGTTTTATTGCTTCCTTTTTTTTTTATAGTAAATGTAGATAAGCTTCTGCCTGTGTTGTTTTGATTTTGCACCTATCCTTAGGGGTGAAAGTTAATATATTGACTGCACTGAGGTACTGCTCAAATTTGAAACACCCATGCTAAGAGATATCACCTGAGTGACCAAAAAAATTATTCCTAGAAATTGTTTCCTGTTACTGCTCAGGTCAGATTAAGAAGCAAAAAGCCAAAAAAAACCAATGGATTATGTAGTGTATGTTGAGGAAATAGCTTGCTTTATTTACAAAACCCATAATTAAATTCCTCAGTCATAGCTTACTAACAGTAGGGATTGCTCAACGTGGTTGCATGTATAAACATTAAAAAGACTTCCCACATGTGAAGGAGCACAAATCTATGGTTAAACACAGGGTCCAGAGTCAGAAGATCTGAGTTTTAGTCTTGGTTCTGAATTTTATTCTCAGTCCTGCTCTATCATGTTAAATGGGTCAGACTAAACTTCTAAAAATAATCCACTAATTTGACATACCTTGTGTGAAAAAGTAAATGCAGACGCGGCAAAAAGAGGCGGAGAATGCCGCTTCCGGAGCCATTACCATATTAGGATGGAAACTCCGAGAGCGGAACAAAGAGAGGAGATGGGAGCTTCAGCAAAAAGGAGAAATGGGCTAAAAGAGAAAAAGAGGGAGAAAGAGGATCCCCAGGGGATAGGAAGCTTACCTCAAGACTTCTCACAACGCCGGAAAGAGCGGAGCTCCAAGGAAGAGGGGCGGATCCCCAAGGAGACAAACCGTGTGTGGCAGGGCACTGTTTGTGCCTGCCACTTTAAGGGCCAGAAGCCAGCAGCCAGCAGGTGCCTGATGAGGGCAGCCATTTTAGATTCAGGGCTGCCCATATAAACAGGGCATTTTGCTGCTGGGAGGTGAGGCAACAATATTGCCTGGCTAGAGGGCTGCTGGTATCACCTGGAGGTAAGGGAGGAGCTGTAGGGGATGGTCAGGAGGCTCCTGGTCCTGGGGATGACCTAAAACTGCACCCTGCTGGGAATGGGTGGCCTGGTGGGGCTCCCAATGGCACAGGAGCCCCCAGGAAATGCCAGGCCAGTTACCACCCTGGTGAAAGGCGGGTCAGGGCACCTTAGCCCCTAGCCTCCACAACCGGCTGGATTACCCCTTTCTGCAAGGTCTGGAAGGTGGACCCCAGAGGAAGAGTGTGAGGCCATGGACTCATGAACCTGTCTGACATTTTCCCCCCGACTGGTCAATGCTGGGGCCAGGACCGGAAGGGTCAAAGGGCCAAGGGGCCCACTGCGAGGAATGCTCAAGAGCTGAGGGCCTGGGTTTCTGACTGGCCTGGAGGTGGGCCAGGGCTAGTAGCCAAAGGTCCTGGGGGGACCACACCCGAAAGGGGAAAGCAGCTCAGGAAGCTATGTTGCTGAGAATGAAGGCGGATTAGGCCGCTGGAATGGAGGGATCATAGAGGGGTTCAACAGTAGGATTCTGGGGCCCAGTGAGGGGCTGGTGATTGTGAGAACTATGGATGCCATCTGCAAGGCTTGGGCTGCGGTGTAGGGGAAGAACGGAGCTGCAGATAGCGTCCCCTGGCATTGGGGCAAGAAATGGGCAGCCTCCCACTTGATTAACATCTGTTAAATAATTAACAACAAGCTGTGGTGGATGAGAAGGTGGGAGGTTAGCCCAGAAACAGGTGGGTGGACCACCATGAAATCGGCACGGAGCAGGCCCCCTGTTACACCGTGGGACGTGTCTGGCTGCTGACCTGGCAAGTAAACAAAGAAAAGAAGAGAGTGAATTTTGACCCACTCTCTCAAGCTTGGAGACAGCATCTGGTTGTACATCAAGAGGATTCAAGGCTTCAGCCACATGCAGGATAAAAGGTAGAAATATATAACAACAAAATAAAGGGAAAGTATACAGCAGAGTTTGAAGATAAAAGCCTGCACAAAAAGAAAAACAGACGAAC
>NW_017729003.1:13365831-13368875 GCF_001723915.1 Gavialis gangeticus
CAAATTGATAGCGGTTACATAAGAACATTACATAGGTAGAGTTACAAAGTTGATATTTCTGATAAGGTTAAAGAAAGGAAAAAAAAGGAAAAGGATACAAAAGGACAACTTCTGCCTAAAAGTAAAGAAAGTTTGTATTGAATAATGAAAGATAAAAATAAAGATAATCATAGAATCATAGAAGCAGGGTTGGAAGGGACCTTGTAGATCTTCAAGTCCGACCCCCTGCCTGGGCGGGAGAAAAACTGTACTCAAATGAGTCCAGCCAGGTAGGCATCCAGCCTCTTCTTAAAGACCCCCAGGGTAGGAGCCAGCACCACTTCCCTTGGAAGTTGGTTCCAGCTCCTAGCTGTCCTGACTGTGAAGTAGTTCTTGTGGATGTCTAATCTAAACCTACTCTCCAATAATTTGTGTCCATTATTCCTTGTTATGCCAGGGGGCGCTAGGGGAAACAGTGTCTCCCCCAAACCCTTCTGGTCTCCCCTAGTGAGTTTATAGACAGTCACCAGTCCCCCCCTCAGCCTTCTCTTGTGAAGGCTGAACAGGTTTAGGTCCTGCAGTCTTTCATTGTAGGGTCTGCCCTGTTGTCCCCGGATCATGCAGGTGGCCCTCCTCTGGACCCTCTCAATGTTGTCCACATCCCTCCTGAAGTGGGGCGCACAGAACTGGACACAGTACTCCAGCTGTGGCCTGACCAGCGTCGCATAGAAGGGGAGGATCACCTAAGTGTTAATCTGAATCAGACTGTGAATATACATATATCAGTGAGTGCGAGTGGATAGTCGAGAAGGCGAGTGAGGTATTTCTCCATAATACTGGGACCCCTAATAGAGGCACAAAACCCCCCAAAAACAACCCCCCCCCAAAAACGAACTATATATAATAACCCTCTTGAGTAGTGACATCATAAATTAGAACATATAATAATAACATCCAAGACATGGCAGGCGGGAAAGTCGGGGTACCTATAGTTCTTTGGGAGATTAAAAACGGGTATGAAGAGACATGCTAAGCATCAGCATCACGCCTTGGTATTTAATGAGTGTGTGTGTGTGTGTGCGCGTGCGTGTGCACACACTCCTAAACTGAGTCAGGTTGGGATCATTGTACTGGGTTCTGAGCACCCAAAGCTATCCTTCAGCTGGAGTAGTATGTTTGACACCTCTGACAGTTAGGCAGCATGTGCCCCAGGTTGCAAGGCCTCTTTTAAAACATTTCACCTTAACCTCATTGTGCTTCAATTTCCTCCCCTATAAAATAGGGATCATAAAGCCTGTTTAAAAAAAAAATCATAATAATAAAAAGCTGTGAGGTTTTACTCATTTCTGTTGGTAAAGCATGCTGGAATCTGGGCTGGCTTGCTATATTTAATATAAATACACAGTAATATATTATATATTTCCTGGTAATGAGACACAGGTTTACACTGTGTAATGCCTAGGCAGAACATAAATGACCCTGTGACACTCCTGACTGGCTGCTTCTATGATATTGGAAGGCACTGTGTGAGAGGAATTTAAATCATGTAATAAAGATGAAGCTATTTCTTATTAAAGGTGTTTCAGCCACTGACATCAGCTGCAGGATTTGTCTGATTCAAAGGCATTGTTTAGGATCCTCATTTCTTCACAAAGCCTCTGAACTTCCCTCTTCTCCCATCCCTACCGAGTCACCCATTCCCTGAATTGAAATGGTTTAGCATTCCTGGTAGCTGAGGCAGAGGATAATTCTCAGCAAAGTTAATTCCATTTAAGACCCTCCTGCTTTCACCGTGTGCTGGAAGGGCCAACAGTTCGGGTGTTGTGAGAATGTCAAATATTCACCAACGTACTTTCAGACTTAGACCAGCAGAGGCCTTCTGTACTAACAATGGAATTTAGTCCTTTACTTTAACCCTAAAATGACTACCTTATCTCTCACACTCCCAGGACCACCTGGAATTTGTTTCTCCCACAGAGCTCCCTATGAATACAGAATTTCTCCGTGAGGTTTCACTAATTTTGTATGTCCTCTGGACAGATTTTGCAACCAGGTGGAATGAACTGTAGTTTGGTAAATTCAATGTCTTTTTTTACTCTGTCTTGGGTTTCCCTGTGTTGCAATACCAGTAGACATTAAACTTGATTTGAACTGAGGCTAAATGGAGAGCTCTTTCTGAGAAGGTAAGAGAACTTTGTTACTGATTTTTGGTCTGACACCCAGCTCTGTCTCCTCTTTCATCCCCTTCCTCTTGGACCTTTTCCTGTACTTCCTGCATCCATGATTGTGGTCATCTTTGACTCTGATATATCTCCTTGCCTTCCCATTGTAACCCAGGTGGTACTCCAAGAGGTACCGCCTCTCCAATTGAAGGGATCAAAGCAGGTGCACAAGCACTGTGGGAGGTGTAGGGACTCTCCTCCCCCTATAGACCAGAGCCAGACCACCAATGGGGACTTAACCATATACCTTTTAATACTAGGAACATAACAGGCATAAATCAGAGGGTTTAGTGGACACTACAATGCCCCAAGGGGGGCAGAATTCAACAAAGGTTAGACACTTACAATCATTGACAAAAAACAGGGTTATCAAATTATGAAACACAAACAGCAGAACAAACAATATGGGTTGGTGAAATATAAAAAAGGCACAAAATGCAAAATGTCAAATGACAAGGAAATATAGGGCCTTGGTACCTGGAGGGAGAGAAAGGGGGGAAAACACAGTGGCCCCTTTCCACTGCAAGAAGACTTGCTTCTTGTTATCTCACTCACCCCAAGTCACCTCAGCTGGGACTTAAACTCAGATCTCCCATATGGTAGGCAGGAATGCTGCTACACAGCCACTACTGGGGGTACTACTCTAGCCTGCTAGGAGTCTTGACCTTCCCAGAGCCCCAGCCTCACATTGAGCTGCCTGACTTCTGATTGGAGGAGCTGGAAGCAGAGCTGGGAACCTCTCAGATCGCTGCTCAGATCCTTGCTGGAGTGGAGGGGAGCCTCTCCTGCTGGCTGCAGCCTCTCCCAGGGGATCCTGGAGCCCAGTGGGGAGCCTCTCCTGCC
>NW_017729003.1:13369309-13376478 GCF_001723915.1 Gavialis gangeticus
TGCTGCCCCTTTTATCCCCCTCCAAGTGACCCAAGGGGCCAATGAGGGGACATGGGGGGTGAGTCTCTGGGGCCTGATTGGTGCGGAAAGGGAATCCCAAGGCCTCCAATCATCTTTTGCCCTTTCAAAACCACTGGGCCAGGTCACTGCCAGCCAGCCTGTCACACCATATTTCCTTTAGATTCTAGAAAATTGCAGGTCTTCATATTACTGCCTTCAAGGCACTGTATTCAGCTTACCTGTAATTCATGGGAGTTTCCTGATTTACCTCAGAATTTTAGAAACACTTGCCACCATATTGGGTGAACATATCCTCTGTATTTTTAAGAGCCATCCCTCAGTTTGTACATAAAGGCCCATATCCCATTTTAGTGTAGAACTCGTGTCCTATATTTTGACAAAGAATCACATATTATGATGCTGTCCAGGGGTATGACGCTGTTCTATGTAAGATTCTCTGCCATGATTAAAGCAAAGGGGGAGTTGGTTTGTTAAAAGTAAATTTTGTCCCATATTTGTTCAGTTTGCTGTTGTTCTTGGCTTATTTGTAAACTCACCCCACAGGCACTTCCTCTTACATTCTCTTTATGCCAATTGCTGTTATTTTGAAAGCTGCCTCTCTCCTCCCATGAGGTGGCACTTTGCACCACTGATCAAGATTGATAGTAGCAGATGTGGTGGGAGGCAGCAAAGGGAGGAGCCTCTGCTGGCAAGAAGATCCAAAGAAAGAGAGTAAATTCCATGAAGTGAAGAGCAGATAGGCAGGGACATCCTGGGTTAGGAGCACATGCCTTCTGGATCCTGTATGCCTTCTATAGCTATGGAGATATCTCAGCTTATTTAGCTCTGGCCTCATTTACACCTGTTTCTGAAGCTTTTTTTCAATCTGACTCCTTCCTTGTGATAAGGTATTTAGCAGAATTTACAGATGTGTTGGAATCTGACACAGCCATGCCATGAGTGCTTCTGCTACAGCCTTGTACTCTCAACATTTGGGCTTCCAGCCACTTGCCCCAGTGTCCACACCACCGGCACATAGTATCTGACTCTTTATAATTCCCCAACTGCTCTCTGCATCTCCATCTAATTCTAAATCTCAGGTAAGAACACACAATGCTGTTTCTCCCTCTGGCCCATTCCAAACTCTCACTGTTCAAAGATTTATAATGTAACTTTACATTTCTATTCCACTCCATGCAATATGTTTAGATAGAGCTGGTATAGTAAAAACACAAATAAAGGGCCAGACCATGTGCAAAATGGGCCGTATTCGAATTGGATTTGGATTCAGCCTGAATTAGGGACAGTGATTCCATTAGTTGATTCAGATCACTGTCCCTGATTCAATTTGGCCAAACCTGAATCTGAAGAGTCGATGCTCATTCAGACACGGATACAGCTTTAAATGTTTTTTCTACATACCTTGAGGTACCAGTGCAGCTTGTGATCACTGCAATGCTGGGGCAAATGAAGCATCCTACAGCAGTGCAGGGGTGCCCTCCACATGCTCAGCAGCTAACTTGGAAGTGGACCAGAAGTACTTACAGTCCACTGTTGCCCCCCCCCACTGCGTCCCCTCTGCTTGGCAATCATCTGTGGGGGGACCCCAGGTGCCCCCCCAGACCCAGGAGGCACTAGTTGAGCCAAGGGGATATGGGGGGGGGGGGGCCCATCGTGCTCCCCGGCAGACCCAGAAGTGTACCAGAAGTGCTTCTGGTCAACTTCTGGGTGTGCTGCTGAGTGCACTAGGGAGCCCCCTACACTCCTGTGGGACACTCCATGTGCCCCTGCGTCGCAGCATTCACATGCCACCTGGTACCTAGAGGTATGTAGAAAAAACATTTAAAGCTGTCTCTATATCCGAATCGCCAAATCTTTCTGAATCGATTTGGAGGGTTCCATTCGGCCACCAAATCGGACTGAATCTCCGCTGAATCAAATCAGAGACCAAAGCTTCGCATGAAGCTTCACACAGCCATGTACCTGGTTTCCATCCTGTACAGCCTTATAAGGCCACTCACCATTTCAGTCTGTTCCTTTGGGCCCAGTCATGCCAACCCTTACTTCACATGCTTAATATTATGCTCTGTCCCCATACCATTGAATGGGATGTAAGCATGTGCTTAGAATTAAAAACTTTGCTGAATCAGGGCTCACATTCTGATGAGTAATTGTAATTCCAGTTATTTCACTGCTGATGTAGCACACCAGGACCTTATCTAAGAATGACATACTGGATGAAGCCCAGACACTTTGAGGTTAATGATAACATTTCCACTGATTCCAACTAAGACAGGATTTCACCCATTCTCCTCAAATTGCTAAAGTAATTGTTGTACTGTGCTGGATTATACAAGGGCCTGATCCCACTCCCACTTACATTTTGCCATTAATTGAAGTGAGAGTAAGGACAGACCCCAAATCTGGGACTTTTGCTTCTCCATTGTCAGATATTTAATGCATTTCATAAATGAAATACTTTTGCAATGTGAGTGTGTATGAAAGTTAATTTGAAGCAGAACCAAACCAGTCAATTGTCACAATAAATTTTGAAGTAAATTCTAAGATTCAGTGAATGAAATGCATCTCCTGCATAAGTTCACTGAAGTCAGTAGACTTATACCTGGGATGCATTTCTCCCAGTGTCTTGTAAAATGAATATACATGCTGCATATTCTGTCGCGTATTTTTTACATATCATGAAACTTGGCCAGTTTTTCAGTGTTTTAAAAAGTGCTACATATGTCAATATGCTTTATGTAACATGCCATGCAGCAAATATATGGAAAGTTGCTCTATTTTTCCATATGACATTGCCTAGTTATGAATGGATTCCTATTTTGCTATTATTACAGAATGAAGGAGGCTGTTTCAAGCTCCATGACACTTCATAACAGGAATTTTATTGGACACCATTCCTATGATATCAAGCAACTTTAAAGAGAGACTTCAATTTTCAGTGTCTTTTTTTCTTTTAAAATTAAAATATCTTTAAAGCAACAAACCAGTATTAAATGAAAAAGAAGTAGGGGAAAATTTAAGTAATTAATAGAAATATTGGAATATATAGGGCCCTTTCAAATGTCATTTCTAATATATTTCCATATGGAAAAGAACAATGCTTCAATATTAATCATAATAATAAAAGCTTTGCATCCCCTTTCAAGATTAACAATGCACATTTCTTAGCCTATGGAGACATGCTGAAATACCTCCATATGGGCACAATGTAAAGATTGCATTAAGAGAGATTACTTTTTAGATATGTAGTCCAGCTTTATATGAGCTACTCAGACTGTAGTGATTTTCTCCAAAAAAGTCAGTTAGTTTGTCATTCTCTTTACTAGTCTCTAGAGTCTCACAGAACAATATCCTTGCAATTTGTTCCTAGTGGAAACATTTTGTTTCTGTTGAAAAAAGCAAAAATATCGGAGGCATATTGGCCAGAGTTGATACAAGAAAATGTAAGAGGGTTTTTCAATAACTGTCTTAACATATCTGATCTAACAGAAGTGTGTTCCTTGGGAACATCATTTCAAGTGTATCACTATTTTACATCCTGCCTGTACCCAGGGTAGGGCCAGCTGTGGTGTTGTGGGCCACACGTTGAGGTTCCTGGGCCAACTGCTCCTCCCTTGTACTTTGGTTTAATGTGTTGCCAGGTACCCAGCGCCTCCTGCCTGGAGTGGGCTGCCCTATACTTGCCCACCACGTCTTGATCATTAGAAGTTACTGATAGGAAGGGAGGTTCCTCCGGAAGTAGGGGGATTCTCCACCCTCGGGCTGGCTGGATACTGGGGTGGGTGACTTAAGGCTCCACCTTCCCTATCCCCTGTCCACTCGCCAACCAGGTCTAGTCTCAGCTGCCATGATGTAACAGGCTGCCACACAAAATGTCCTAGCTCATTTCCACAACTGCCTGAAGGACAAACACTTACATCCAAACACTTCCAAAGTCTGTGATGCCTGGGTGTCACCCCTAGGTGTCTTAACACTCGACCGTTCCCCTTGGTAGTGCTGGGAGCAGCCAGGCGGGGCCTTCCTGCACCGGATCTCACACTCAGATTAAATCAAGGCCACTTGACCCTTATTTTCAGGCCTCCATGGGTCATACCAGGACTCTCCCATGTTGGCTCTCCCCTTTTACAAAACAAAAATAAAAGAAACTGCAGAGCACTTCAGGTATGGCGCTGTATGTGGGAAAGGGTTCGCACGTCTGGTGTCCAGGCTCAGTCTTGAGGTGGGTCCCACCAATCTGATGAATGCCTCTTGCCTCCTGTCTTCAGGGGCAGGAACCCTTCTGAGTTCCCTCCAGTCTGGCTCAGTGGCAGCTCTCTGGCATCCCTGTTGGACCCCACCAGGTCAATGGTGGAGCTTCTTGTTGCCCGTGCGGCAACTGCTCCCTCCTTGGCAGCTGCTGCCACACACCACAGCTCCAGATACATTTTTTATGGCATCATCCTTGGCCCACCCTCCCAAGCACAGGGAGACCATGCTTTTGAAATGGCATGGCAGAGACGTGCGCACCTCCACTTTTGGGGCTCGGCCAGCTGTAGGTGAGTTGAGCCGACCCACAGCCTTTTCCGGGCCATGATCCCCTGTTGACTGGGGGCTGTCAGGGGGGAATCCACCCCACTCCCAGGGCACCCAGGGGCCTCATTGCCCCACGCAGCAACACATCCTCCACATTAAGCTTCTTAGGTGTACGCCTTCCCTCTGGTTATCTTCATCGCCTGAGTTTATACCGTTATCCTGTGGCTGCTGGTCTTTGTTCAGGTTGACCTCTTCATTCCCACACCTGGATAGAAAATCAGACCCAGTATTGTTTTTTCCTGGTCTGTGCACAATAGTAAACTTATACAGCTGCAATGCCAATGCCCACCGAGTAATATGAGCATTATTAGCCTGCGTGCAGCTGAGCCAAAGGGGTATGGTCTGTCACCAGTTTGAACTCACACCCCATCAAATATTAATGAAAATATCCAATGACCCAATTGATAGCCAGGCATTCCCTCTCTGTGGTCCCATACCTGGTTTCAGCAGGTAGTAGCTTATGACCAGGGATCCCGGTTTTCCATTTCCCATGGAAAAACAGAAAAAACCATGCATTTCCTAGTTTTCTCAGAGAAAACACAGATTTTCTCTTTTAGCAGAGAAACCCATGGATTTTCCCCTTTTGCAAAGAGTTCTGCAAGCTGGCTGAGTTCCAGCCTGCAAGAGCTATTTGCAAAAAGGGGGTGAAAGCCCCAACCCTGCCCAGAGGGGCAGGGGGAGGGAGAGGGGGAGGCAGAGGGGGAAGGGCAGAACCTGCAGCTTTCAGTCAGTTGCAAGGCCTAAGTCAGGCTCACTTTTCTCCTGGAAACTGTGAACTAGTAAGTGGGGCTTTCAGGGAACTGGGGGGTTGCGGGGCAGGGCTAGGGTGGAAGCTGGTTGGGAGCTGAGGGAGCAGAGGGAGCAAGGAGGTGCTGGGGAAATACATGGAGTGCCTGGTCAGCACCTCCATGTGCAGCTTCCCTTAAGGGCTGCTACAGCCACTTAGGTTTCACGTGCCCCCGGCTGGGCACTCCAGCTGTGAGCGGGGAGACATGGAGCCAGCTGAGCACTCCGGCTCCTAGTGGGGAGGTATTGGGGAAATACATGAAGTGCCCGACCAGCTCCACATCTCTCTGCTCATGCCAGAGTGCCCAGCCAGGGGCAAGTGAAACTGAAGTGGCTCTAGCAGCCTTTAAGGGACGCCACACATGGAAGCACCAGCTGGGAGCAGGCAGCTGTGGAGCCAGCTGGGCACTCAGTATTGTTCAGTCTAAGAGGACTAGGGGAACCCACGCCCCCAGATCTGTATGGGGGGCAGGCTGTAGGCTTGAGCTCCTTCCCTGCTTCCCTCCTGTGGGGCTGCTGTAGCCCCACAGGCAAGACCCGGCATGGCTGGGAACAGTGGGGCTGCACTAGGATCTCCTTGCCCCCTCTCCTCCGCCACACCTCCTGCATTCCAGCCATGTGGGAATCTCCTAGTGGCTGCTCACTCCACACTGCCCCAGCAATGCACCTCCTGCATGCGGGGTTGCACTGAAGCGGCATGGAGCTCCACCACAGAGCAGCAGCAGGTGCAGGAAGCGCGATGAGGGGGTCAAGGAGATCCTGGTGCAGCCCCACTGTTCCCAGCCATGCTGGGTCTTGCCTTCAGGGCTACAGTAGCCCTGCAGGAGAGAAGCAGGGGGGAAGCTCAAGCCCACAGCCTGCCCCCCGTACAGATCTGGGGGTGTGGGTCCCACAGCCTCTGAGAGCCAGCCCTAGCCCTGCCCAAGTCAGTAGCAGGCAGCAGCAGCAGGGGAGCCAGCTCCATGCTTCTGCTGCAGCTGCCTTCTGTTGAGGGCAGGGAGCAATGGACTTGGGTCCCTGGTCCCATAGCCCTGACAGCTGGGGTCCCTTTCTGGCAGAGCAAGGGGGTGGAGGCTGTGCGTGGGGGGCAAGGGGCATGAGAAGGGCTGGGGGGCTGTTGTGAGGGCAAAGAGGGGCACCAGCAGGGCCGGGGGGGAGTTGTGGGGGGAAGAGAGGGGCACCAGCAGGGCCAGGGGGGGCTGTGGGGGGCCTTTTATTTTAATAATGGATTTTGGGGTTTTTATCAGAGAATTTGCAGGTTTTTGTCAGAGAATTTGCATTTTTTGATCATGGAAAACCAGGATCCCTGCTTATGACTCATGTAGGCCACAGGTCTTTCAAGGCTTTGGTCACATTGAGTCAACACTGCTCTTATAGCGATGTCAGAGGCATCCATCTGTAAAAAAAAAAAGTCTATTAAAATCAGGGGCATGTATCACTATATCCTGGCACAGGGCAGCCTTCAGTTGGTCAAAGCTGTGCGCTGTATCCAGTGTCCATGTCAGTATCTCAGTGCTGCCTCTCTTCAGGACATCTGATAATGGAGCAGCTAGGTCAGTAAAGTGTGGCACAAATCATCCATAGTAATTTGCCAGCCCAAGGAATGACTGCATCCATTCACGGTTCTTTGGGTGCGCAAATTCTTGGATAGCCAATATTTTGTGCATCAGAAGTTTAATAACCCCTTTGCCTACCTGGATGCCCAAGTACTTGGTTTGTCATTTCCCAAGCACACACTTTTGGGGGTTTGCAGTCATTCTTAGCTCCTGTAGTTCCTCAAGTATGGCCTT
>NW_017729003.1:13381478-13398589 GCF_001723915.1 Gavialis gangeticus
AGTGCTGCCTCTCTTCAGGACATCTGATAATGGAGCAGCTAGGTCAGTAAAGTGTGGCACAAATCATCCATAGTAATTTGCCAGCCCAAGGAATGACTGCATCCATTCACGGTTCTTTGGGTGCGCAAATTCTTGGATAGCCAATATTTTGTGCATCAGAAGTTTAATAACCCCTTTGCCTACCTGGATGCCCAAGTACTTGGTTTGTCATTTCCCAAGCACACACTTTTGGGGGTTTGCAGTCATTCTTAGCTCCTGTAGTTCCTCAAGTATGGCCTTCATGGCCTGTAAGTGTTGATCCCATGTCCTCATGAATACCACAAAGTCATCAATGTATGCCACTGCGTACTTAGCATGGGGCACCAGTATGTGATCCATGATTCTTTGGAATGTGGCCACAGATCCATGTAAGTCAAATGGCATCCAGATGAATTCATAGAGCCCCCAAGGGGTCCCAAACTCCGTTTTGGCCTGGTAACAGCTGGCCATAGAGATCTGCCAGTACCCCTTCAACATATCTAATGTGGATATGTAGCGCGCCCCATCAATGTGCTCCACTAGCTCCACTCCACTGTGAAAAGTGGTTTGTAAATTCCCTTTGAGGATCAGGCCTGAGAGACTGGAGACAGATAGTTGGATGCTCTTGCCTTTGATAGATTTTCAGTGTGCACTCATTCTGGTGTGCAGTTGTTGCTTGGTGTCTCCTATGTATTTTCCATCAGGACATTGGGTGCCCTGATGGAGATAAGTATTGTGAAGATATCTCCATACTGGAGATACTGTTGGCAGGTTTTGCATGTCTTATCATGGCATGGTCTGGATCCATTCGGTGTGTTTTGGGCTGTAGGAAGTTGGCTTCTGGTGATGAGGTTAGCAAGGTTCAGTGCTTCTTTGAATTTACAAACCACTTTTCACAGATGAGCCTATGAACTGCACTTCATCAGTCTCCTAGGTACAGAAACTCATGGACTCCATACAGGTATTGGAATAATGACACACTACAACCTGCCAGACAACTAACTTCCCAGGTACCTCTCTACTTTTACCTGCTGCATCCCCCTTTCCCCCTACCCCAGCCTGTCTCTCACCCCCTAACACCCCCATTTCCATTTTCACTGACTAGCTTTTTTCCCTGCATAGCACGCCAGCCTCTGGCTTCTTTACTATTCCTTCCATCCAGGAAGAGCGCACACACCAACTGCAGGTGCTTCCTCAGCCTGACAAAGGGTTTCCAACCCAAAAGCTTGCTAAGATACATTTCTCCAACTATTCAGTTGGCCTACTAAAAGATATCAGATTGACCCAAAGAAACTTGTCTGCCATGTCCGTAAACCAACATGGCTACAACCTACACCCCTAGCACCTGTCAGCTGACCAAAAGGAGGCAGAGCCCTGGAAACATCTAAGCCCCAGGGCTGGGGCTGGCAGGGAGAGTTCTCTGGCAACTGCTGGAGAAGAAGGTCCTGGAGGAAAGGAAAGAAAGGCTCTGTGACAGTTTGGCTGCCTGAGATGCTAGTGCTACTGTGCTGCTTACCTGTTGTTATTTAAAGTGGTGGACTGAGATGAGGCTGTAGGGGAAAAGGAGGCCTCATTGGGGCACACTACCATGTCGTGTAGAGGCTCCAGCACCAGTGAGGGGCATAGAGAGCCCAGCGACAATAGAAGGTAGACTGAAACCAAGACCTCTTTATAGGGATGATATTGATATACTATCTGCAAGGCATGGGGTGCAGTAAGGGGTGGTTGGAGCCATGCATCTGGCCCATAAGGCTTAGGGTGTCCCCTTGAGGCACCTACTTACAGCGGGTCTCAGCAAGGGTTTAGTGGGATCCATTAGGACCATGACTGAGCTGAAGCTCGAGGGCAGCCTCCCTTTCTATTATAGTTTCCAACAAAACGTTGTGAAACGAAACAGCAATTTGAAACACTGTAACAAATCACTGTCCCATCAAAATGCTGAATCTGAAACTGAAATGAAACACAGGCATTTCACAGAGCCCTAATAATGAACTTGCTGACAGATGTTGGCATCAACACCAACAACTTTTGTCCAGCCTCAAACCATCTAAGTTTGGCACTAGCATCATGCACCTTCCTCTGTTCCTGCTGGGCTGCCCGAAGGTTTTCATTGGCTACCCTTTATGTGCATGAATATGTTCTTGGAACTCCCTTCTATACCCTTCAGCCGCCATTTTCTTTTCCATAGTCCTAGGCTGTGTCCTGAGCCTTCCAATCACTAGGGCACCAAGTCAGCTTGTCCAGTATGCATGCTTGAGACCCACTTGCATGGCCATCCTTTCAAAGGCTTCAATGTAAGCCTCTGAATCGTCGTCACACATCATCTTCAGCACTTTCATAGTTTCATAGTTTCTAGGGTCAGAAGGGACCTGAGCAGATCCGACCCCCTGCCACTTTGAAGAATGAAAGACAGTTCTAGGCAGCAGGAATGGCTGCAACAAACTGCTGCTGTTGTACCTCTAGGACAACAGGGGGATTCCTTGTTGGAATGGATTCTTTATAGAATGGAGGCCAAGTCTCTCAGTTGGACAAAACAATACGGCAGAACTCTTATTAGCTCAGTCCTGCTTTCTCCTTATTATGTTTGATTTTCCTCTCGTTTGATTTTGGATGCTTTTCACAAAGGCTCATTGACTTAGGATTACACTGGAGGAGTTTTCTATTTACCTTCTCTGCCTGAAGATGAGACTGATCTTTTCCTTTCCTGCCAAACCTTCTTCTCTCACTGAACACAGTACTCCAGATATGGCCTCACCAGTGCTGAATACGGGGGAATAATCACTTCCCTTGACCTACTGGTAACACACTTACCAATGCAGCTCAGTATGCCGTTAGCCACCTACAAGGGTACACTGCTGGCTCATATTCAGCGTATTGTCCACTGTAACCCCCAGGTCCTTTTCTGCAGAGTTGCTGCCCAGCCAATCAGCCCCCAGCCTGTTCTGGTGCATGGGATTGTTCCATCCTAAGTGCAGAACTTTCACCTTGTCCTTGTTGAACTTCATGAGATTCCTTTTGACCCAATCCTCCAATTTATCTAGGTCACTTTGAATCCTATCCCTACCCTCCAGCATCTCTACTACTCCCCCCTGCTTGGTATCATCTGCAGCCTTGCTGAGGGTGCACTCTATGCTGTCTTCCAGGTCATTGATGAAGACATTGAACAAACTCAGCCCCAGGACCAACCCCTGAGGCACTGAACCTGATACCAGCTGCCAACTAGACATCAAACCATTAATTGCTACTCTCTGAGTCCAATGCTTCAGCCAGTTTTCTATACACCTTACAGTCCATTCATCCAGTCCATACTTCCTTAGCTTGTCCATGAGAATGTTGTGGGATACCGTATTAAAAGTCTTGCTAAAATCAAAGTACACCACACCCTCCAGTCTTCCTGCATTCACAGAGCCAGTCACCTCATCATAGAAGGCAAACAGGTTGGTCAGGCATCACTTGCCCCTAGTGAATCCAGGCTGACTGTTCCTAATCAACTTTTTCTCCTCCAAGCTCTTAGAAATGGATTCTTTGAGGATCTGCTCCATGATTTTTCCAAGGACTGAGGTGAGACTGATTGGTCTTTAGTTCCCTGGATCCTCATTTACCCCTTCTTAAATGTGGGCACTATGTTTGCCCTTTTCCAAACATCTGGGACCTCTCCTGATTGCCATGAGTTTTCAAAGATGATGTCCAATGGCTCTGTAATCACATCAGCCAACTTCCTCAGCATGCTTGGGTGCTTCCCATCTGCCCCCATTGACTTGTACATGTCCAGTTTTTCTAAGTAGTCCCTAACCTGTTCTTTCACCACTGTTGGCTGCTTACCTCCTTCCCAAACAGCGCTGCCTGGTGCACTAGTCTGGGAGCTGGCCTTACCTGTGAAGACTGAGGCAAAAAAGGCATTAAGCACTTCAGCCTCTTCTGCATCCTCTCTCACAAGGTTTCCTCCCCCATTCAGTAAGGGACCCACACTTGCCTTTAAGTAAGGGTCCCTGATCCTCTTCTTGCTCCCAACATCCTTGTAGAAACCCTTCTTGTTACCCTTCACATCCGCTGCTAGCTGCAACTCCAGTTGTGCTTAGGCCTTCCTGACTTCATCCCTGCCTGCCCAAGCGATGCTCTTATATTCTTCCCTAGTTTTTTGTCTAAGTTTCCACTTCTTATAAGCTTCCTTTTTGTGAATTAGTTTACTGAAGAGTTCCCTGCTAAGCCAAGCTGGTCTTCTGTCATACTTGCTAGTCTTCCTGCATATTGAGATGGTTTGTTCCTGCACTCAGTGCATCGCATTGCATTGATAGTTCAAATTGTTTCCCTGCCTCTCCCAAATCCCAGCCAGCTGTAAACAAACAGATATTGCTTGACCAACGAGGTATGTTTCACACTGGTTTTTGAGTCACTTCACTGACAGACTTGGAGAAACACATTCTACACTAGGGGACCTTCCACTGAAAACAACTAACCACTAACCTTCACCAGGTCCACTTGTCTTGCAAAAGAATTATCCATTGTATAAAATATCTCTTTTCTGTATAAAGAAAGATCTCATTGGTGTTTAGGTTGCAGAAGGGAGCCACATCCCAGACCTTGGATATCTTTTGAAACAATGGGACTAGCTTAGTCCCCTACCACCTGACTGCTTTGCACTGCAGAGTCAAATCAAACAGCCAGAAAGAGACCTGTCCTAGCAGTACAGTTGTTGATTCCCCAGGCATCCACCGATCCACAGCTAAAACAAACGTTATGTGGTTTGTTAGCTAAGGATCAGGCCCTTATTTTCTGAAGCTTTCCTCCTCAGGGACAGCACAGTGACATGATCATCAGTGAATCATTTACCACCAGGTCTGTATGCCTTTAATAAC
This sequence comes from Gavialis gangeticus, assembly GCF_001723915.1. Taxonomy (NCBI): domain Eukaryota; kingdom Metazoa; phylum Chordata; order Crocodylia; family Gavialidae; genus Gavialis; species Gavialis gangeticus. Next base: position 13,386,353 of record NW_017729003.1, read on the forward strand.
TAATGTCCTGCAGAAGCACCTGTTGCATGAATAATCCTGTACCTCTGGCATATATTCTTTTACTCCAGCCCAGGGGTGCTCAACCTCCAGCCCATGCGCAGATCTGGCCCACAGGGCTCCACAGGTCCAGCAATTTGGTGGTGGGGGTGTGGTGGCAGCAATAATTGCCACTCCCCTGCTGCCTAATTTCCAGACTACAGGGAGCCCAGCAGGCCAGATAACATGGCCTTGCACGGTAAATCAGGCTGGTGTGCAGGGTCAGGCTAGTGCATGGCCAAATCCAGACATCCAGGGGATCCAGCCCACAGACCAACCCCATGTCATTCATCTACCCACACAGCTGGAAGGTTGGGCACCACTGCTCTAGCCTGTGCAGTGCCATGAAAATAATTCTATCCTTGACTGCTGTTTTACGCAAACCACCTCCCTCTTTCTCACATCTGATGGGTTTCATTGGAGAAATCTTGGGGGATATAGAGCTTTTTTGGAAAGGCCAAGTATGATTTTGAGTGTCTTTAAAATGCTCTGGAGGTACATCTCTTTGGTAGATGTAGATAGGAAGGGAGCTCATGAAGGTAGATGTTCCCTACTTCCAGCCATGAATACCCTTTATAGGAATTCAAAGATCAACTAAGGTGTTGAGTGACTTGAACTCAGTGGGAGTTGAGGTCACTCATCACCTTGAACGAGCACTCAGCATCTCTCAGGATCAGATCCTAAGGCTAAGTCCAGACAGTCAAAAAGCCTGAGGCTGAATCAATTCAAATTAGGCAGCTTCCTCTAAGTAGCGTAGGTTGAACCAATAAGCAACTGAACTGACTTTTGGTTTTTAATTGGAAAAGGCAGGGGAAGGTTTGCAGTGACCCAGTCCAGTAGGCAGGGGGTGCTAGAGCTCATCTCCCAGCCTGCTGGCCATTGCCAGCCCAGTCAAGTGTCCCCAAACTCCTACTGTCACCCCACAAGGGGGTTAAGGAGCCCCCTGTCTGTGTGCTGGCCTACCTTGTGGCAGCCTCCCCATCAGAAGGTTTCCCCCAGCCTGGGTTCCCCAGCCCAAGCAGCCCCGGAGAGCTGAGGGGAATTCCTCCCTCCCCCTTCCCAGATGCTGATTGTTTCAGCCACAGGAGCAAGGGAGAAGCAGTCCTCTTTGCCAGGTGCCTGCCCCTGGAGCCCAGCATGGGGGCACTGAGGAGCCCCCACCTTGGAGAATTTCCCTCCACTCCCTGAAGCTGTCTGAGGCTCACAGACGCTAAGGCAAGGTTCGGGAGGGGAGGAATTCTCTCAGATCCCTGGTGCTGCCCTGGGCTGGGGTGAGGGGAAGCCCCACAAGACAGAAGCTCCCTGGTGCCCCCACACTGGGCTGCATGGGCAGGCACCTGGCCCGGAGGACTCCTTCCTCCCTTTTGTGTCAACCAATCAGCAGCTGGGAAGGGAGAGGAGGGATGGCAGAGGGCTGCCAGGGTCTGAAAAGCCTGCACCACAGGGGCTTTCCCTCCCCACACATTCTGTACAGACCCTGGCTAGTGGGGGCTGGGGGTCTGTTCCCCTGCCCCACTGTCCCTATGGGCTGACAGACATGGGCAGGAAGCAGGCTAAGGGGCAGAGGGGTGATGCAGTCCCTGTTCCACTGGAGCAGGCAGCATAGCCCAGGGCTGCAAAGCATCCTGGGATGCTGGGGGACTGAGAGTTAACTTGAACAAGGAAGGGATCTGGGATAGAAGTTCCATAAACTGGTTTGACCTAAACCAGTTAAGTCTGATACTATATCCAGCTAGGTTTATCTTAAGCCAGTTTTGGTCATTTAAAGCAGTTGGTGTGCACTGAACTTGTGTCCTGTTACAGGTTTAAACCAGTTTCCATTCACTTAAACTTGTTTATATGTAACTTCTAGGAGTTACAGCTCTGTCTGCAAGTGAGTGTGTATATTACAATACAGGAAGAGGGATGAACTCAAGGAAATTATTGCCACCTCAGGCCTTTCCTTTCTTCCAAGACTCCCACCAGTGTCTCTCCAGCTATTCATTTATAGCCCTGTCAGGAGAATCAGAGGATTAATCAGGAATCAAAATGAAGGAAGTGAAGCAAGAGGCAAATCAGAACCTTCAGTAATCCAACAATAAATTTTGGGGTGCTTAGACCAACTTTTCAAACTACAGAGATATCCCATTTTTATGCAGCTCTTCTCTTCTGCAGCTTCTGCTGATTTTAGTTCCTACGGATGCTGGATAATTATTGTAGGCCTCCTGAAGAATTATTAAAGATGATAAAGCAATTTCCATTCAACTTTTACTAATTTATAGATGAAAAAATTACAGTCAAATTTGAAATAATCTGGTAAATTTTTTCCCTGTGGGTCATGCTGCATTAATGCTGGATGGTGGGAATTTGTTTGTGGTGTGTGACACTGAGCCCCTATCTTGCCAAGAGTTTCAGATTACATCCCCTGCCAGAAATAAGACTGATGCCAGTAGGAGGGAAGACTCAGGAAGTCTCAGTCAGCTATTTAAAGAATCAGTTTCAGAAGCAATCTGTGATTTATAAATGGCTAGAAACCTTCTTTCCTTATGAAATTTTATTTTATGAAAAGCTGCAGTAGGGGGTAGCTTTCTTTTAAAGAACACTTGATCAAAAAATGAAAGGAAGCATATGCCTGGAGGGGAAAAATCTTTGTTGAGAATAGTTGAAGGTACTATCAACTAAGTTCTTCTTAAGGAAGAAAAGGCTCTGTTAAAATACCATAGGTACAAAGCATCATTCTAGAACATGAAGAATCCTATATTAAGGTTAAAATAAAATAAAAAGCCTAGAAAGTGGTAGTAAGGTTTCCAAAAATAACCTTAACTCTGACCTTGTATGTACCTAGTATTTAGATGTAGAAATAAAGGTTTAATTATTATTATTGCTACTATTTATAGAATGTCACAGAATAAATTGTGTATAGCATTCAAAATGTATACAGTGCCTATAATTGTCCTATGGTGTATTTTCTGTGCACTTTCAAGAGAGAGTTGGGGAAGTGCTTTATTGTGAAATATGTTATGAGAGAGATTGTAGGAGCCTAGAGCCATTAGCTACACTGAACACTGGATTTAAATGTTGTCTTCTAGAATGGATTCATGAGAAAAAAGGAAAATATCAATGACTTGTTTTCAAAGCATGGGTGGCTGAAGTGGAGGAGGAACTATTTTGGGGTCAGTGACCCATATGTGGTAGTTGTGAGGAAGCCTCTATGTCTGTACTTACAGAACAACAAAAGAGAATTAGTGACATATGTGCTAGAATGTACAGTTATTTACCATATTGGCACAGCAAATATTGTATCATTTAAAATTGGTCCAAAGAGTTTGGATGTAATGCTTCTCCATTCCAAAAATGTTGTTTCTTCTAAATTGAAATGTTTTGTGGAAATGGGTTATTTTAACACAAAAATCATTGGTGAAGGGAGAGAAAAGGATCCCCACTGGGAACAACCAGTTTCCCATTGGCGGGGTCATTCATCTAGTCTGCCTGAATCAATTTATAACACATAGCTATCAGAAAGCATAGATGAGTGTTCCAACCACGAGGCTTTGCTATTCCATTTGAGGGTGTATATGTCCCTTCTCGCTCCCTGCCCTCTACATCTGCACCTTAGTTGTATGTTGGTTCAAAGTTAAGGTTATTTATGGAAATGTAGCAATGAGTTTCTAGATGTTTTCTCCTGCATCAAAGAGTCTCATTTTCATTCTGCTGTGGAATGAAAACAAATTTTGAAACCTCAGTAGTCTTTACAGTACAAAAATCTTGTTTTCTGGCCAGCATTAGCACCCATCTGTGACTACAGTGATTAGGTCGAAAAGGTTGTTTGCAAGTACATTGGGGAGGGGGGTGACAGGTTCCTGATGAAAGAGCTATGGCAAGTCAGACCATTAGTCCACTAAGTGTGGTAGCCTATCTCCAACAGCAGCCAGAACCAGTCCTGGCATGAGGAAGGCATTCTGGGAGTAGGAAGACCCAAAGAGAAGGCGTGGATAGACCATGCTGCTCTCCAGTTATTTCTACCTGGCTTGGTATCTCCTGGACGTGTTGCCAACAGATGTAAGTTAAAGGCGCTCTCAAACTGACGTGATCCCTGGGCCAGGGCCAGTGAAGAGAACAAGAGAGCCACAAGGGACTCCCCAGAACTCTTTTCCCCTGTCCTGAATATAAACTCAGATACAAACTTAAAGAGGGCTGTCATATAAACCCATTGTGTTCTCATTGCATTAACCTAATCTCAGGCTGTTCCTACAGAGCAGCAGAGTCAGATTATCAGGTCATGTCTCACAGTTTTAAGTGCTGATCCATGATAGGGAACAGCAGAACCCCTATAAACACCAGGCCTGTTTAGCATTGTCTGCAGAAACTGACACGTGTCAGTAACGTGCACATGTAAAGTAAAAACAGTGGCACTGTGCAAGGAGATCAGAGCTTCCAGGTTTTAGTTCCCTCATGAAAGCCTTCTACTAAAACATAGGCCAGAATTTACCATGCCAGTTCAGAGGGTCAGAAGAATTTCTCTCTGTGACTGAATTGGGATATATATTTGTTTCAGAATCTCCTGCTGGTTGTGGCCAGTTTGTCGACAAGTGACTTCCTTCATGAAAGCAGGAGCAGTTGTAGCAATAACCCTGGTATATAGAAGCCATAAATTGTTTTCCATTCAGTGTTAATATGAACAGGAAACTACAGTTATATATTTTATAGTGTTCCTTTCAATGTTCTTAACTCACCTGTTTAATAATAAAACTATGTTTTTTCCTTTTTAAAAAGTATGTTTTCATTGCATCATTTCATAACCCCTCTTTATTTTATATTTGGAGCAGAAGTGGTTGTTTTAGGCCCAATGTTTACTTCACATTTTTTATTAAAACAAGATAACATTGTGGCTTTTAACTGAGCAATTTAGCTGAGATTTTCAACACTTTTCAAGGATTTTAGATACCCAGTGCCTATTTAAAATGAATGGAGGTTGGCTGTCCAGGTCACGCAGACTTTCTGAAAATCCCTACTTGGTAAGGAAATAATTTTTTCAAAAAGAATGTATCTAACAGTAAAAGATTAAGAAGTATTACTTTCAGCTGAAAACTCCTGAGCCAGATTTGGCCTTCCTACATATTATTCACATAGCTCTTACTGACTTCTGTGGGTCTTCTGTGTTTTCATCTGAAGAAAGAATTTTTCATTTGAAAATAAAAATCTAAAATGGTAAATATCTGTGTTAACCTTATGAATGTTTACAAGAGAAGATACTGTTTTGTTTTCTGATGGTTTATAGTTTATATGCTCCACTCAGTGATTTCTTTCTTTCTGATGTACTTTGTTGCTCTTGTAAAAATGTACAAAGTAGAGAATTTTTTTTCATGGTGTTTTTCTTTTATGTTCTTCTGGTATTTTCCATCTGGCCTCCTACATGTGTGTGGTATAAATTGGTATCACTTCATTGACTTCTTAGGATTAACAATATGAGCTGCATGATTCTGCTCTCAGGTAGGCAGCTGCCCTCCCAGTGACTCTGGGAAAAGGACTTTGTTCCTCTCTATCTCTGTTGCCACCTTGTACCGAGACTTAACTCTTTGGGCTTGCTGAAGATTGCCTTACTGGATATTTGTGTGATGGCCATAACCATGACCAACACACTGAGGCCTGAACTAAGAACTTTCTGATATGAAAGCAGGGTCTCCACAGCATGAACTAAAGAGCCAGCTGCTGTAGCTTGGAGACATAGGAGACTGCCATCTTCCGTAGATTGACTAGGCCCACAGGGGAAGTTTAACACGTAGTGAGGGGATGGTTATATTCTACAGGGCCTAGTACAGTGGGGTGTTGAGTTCAGGGCTTCTGAGAGCTACATTAACACTGCAATGAAATAACCACCTAAGGATCTGCCATCTTGGTTTCTTCTTTTTTTCCTTTGTACAAGTCCTTTCTCATTTTAGTAAGGCAACAGGATAAAGATGGACTACTCTAAATGATTTAACTTTGCTGCTTCACTCTTCAGTAGCTTTTTGCTGAAATTACCTCCACTGCATGTCTAGGGCCAAACCTCAGCTATCTAGCAATGCAGGGCCTCTAGTTCGACATGTGCAGTTTTTACATGTAAATGAAGAAATCAAATAATTGTATGTATAAAACAGCAAATAGTTGTATGTATAAAATAGTAAAATCAATATTCACAAAATGAGACTAAATTGGTGCCGACTGTAGCCCTACCCCTGCTACAGCTCTGGGACCCTCTACAATTAATGCAATTAACGCTGCCACTGCTCCCCAGCCACCAAATTTCTGGATTCATGAGGAGCTGTGCAGGCTGAATGACATAGCCCCATACACCAGGTCAGGCCCACAGACCAACTCCACACTGCTCATCCTGCCCAAAAGCTGAAGGGTTGGGCACCACTTTTCTAACTGAGGTAATTCACAGCAGCCCTTATGCAGTTCGAATTTACACACAGGGCTAGTATGGCCTTGGTGATTCCCCAGAACACTGGGGCTCTGATTTGCTGCAAGCCCTCTTGTTCCATTCCCAAGCCAAGATTGCTTTCACACCAGTTTGGGCAATTTTTTTGTCCCCAGGGAAGCAGACTGAAGCACTTCACACTTGAACTTAGATTTGAACTTGTAATCAGCTAGAACATTTCACAGAATTACAAAAAATTGGGTTTGAAAGGGACCTTGCTGGAACCCACTGTACAAATGAGCTAAAATGCTTACACTGGGAACAGCTACTACATTTCCACCCTTCTTGGGATGCATTTCCCTTTGTTGGGGGCGATAGATTTCATTGCTTGCCCTGTTTCTTCTGTTATTATATTTCCTTGGGAGTGATTCCAAACAATAGGCTGCTGGGTGATCTGCACTGTGGAGGCAGTTTCCAGAGAGCTGGGGATTTCCACAACTACCAGAGAATAGTGGAGTGCCAGGGAGGGTTCCTACCAAACAGTTAAAGATGCATCCAATGGAGAGAAAGGAAGGTGGTTTTACCTGTGCACTCTGAAAAAATGAGGGGATATATGCTTAGGAGGGAGACAATGAGTTTCTCTCAGGAATATAAAGATGTGTCAGTTTAGACAGAAAGAGTCTAAATTTCAACAGGGATGAAGTTTGAACGAGGCTGATAGCTTCATCTCTCAGAGATTCCACCTTCCTGTTAACATACCTCTCAAGATGCTTTGCAGAGAGACATTTAATAGAATAAGAACAGTTCACATGTTCAAAAGCACAAAAAGGCAGAAGGAGACAATGACCAATAGAGACTGAGCAGAGCAAAAGCTAAACAAGTAATAGAATGATATAGAGTACCCTCAAGGAGAGAGAAAGAAAGTAGGTCTCATGTGAAAGAGGACAAAATGAGTAGGGCTTAGTGTCAAACATAGGCCAACATGAATGAGATTCAGTCACTTACACCTCTTTAAAGAAGAGTCTTTAAAAGGAAACCTTATGAAATCAGCCTCTCACATTTATCTTGTGCTCCTTAATGCTAACTACAAATGTAGGGGCAAACTCAAGTAAAAGTTAACAGATGTAATACACAGGGAAGCAACTGAACCAAATTCAAGAGTAAAGTCAATTGTGGTTTACATCACAGGTAAAGTGTAAATTACTAAGAAAACCAGTTTGGGTGAAATGAAATCAAAGGAACAAAAGCAAAAACAGTTGGCACTTCCATACAAAATAGTTGTCTCTCCTTTGTTTTGGGGTTGTTTTTCTTTAGTGTTTCTTCTTGTAAGACTTACCCAAAAAGAAACAAACCTGCCAAGATAATGGACTGCCTGAAAGTGGTAAGAATGCATTTTTCTGTTAAAAATTGGAAAGTATCCAAGTGAATGCAGAATAAGCTTAACAGGAGTGACCATGGTAACTTTGCCCATTATTCCCAGCTTCTGTGGCTGCCTGCTTTCAGTCTACTGGATGATGAAAGGAACCATCAAATAGTGTAGTTATGAAGTCAGCTCACAACACCCCATTTGGAGCTGAGAGCTAGGAATATTTGTCTTCCATCTTTTAACAATGTAAATGTGAACCTATAGTCTGCCGTGTAGTAAATGTTGAGTGCCTTTACTCAGGCACAGGTATGTGTTTACATGGCAAGAGGCTTGAATTCATCTACATGAATTTTTATGTTTTTTTAAGAAACTGCACCAAATTCAGAAAAGAACTTGGGTAAGTAGGAACCGGTTCCTGTAACTCATTAGTTCTGCCTCACCACCACATGACTCCAATGCCCTTTTTATTCTAGATTATTAGGTGATCTTGGACTCAAACTCATTAGTGGACAAACACTTGCCCAAGCTGAGCTATTATGGTAACTCAAATGCCAGCACAAGGCTAATGGCCTACCAAGCTAGCGTACTTAATGCACAGAGATTTCTGTAACCTACAGGACACAAGGCAGCACTGTGCCTAGTATCACAACTGGCTGCCTTGAATTCCTCAGTCTGAAATTCCATTCACAGAGGATCTAGTGGGGCTGGCCTTCAGCACAAGGCTGGAGTGAGACTTTGAATTCATGCTTTATGCAGCCGGAACAGGACACCATAACCACTTTCCCACAGTGCCCAGGCAGCACAATAAAGAGGTGTTTCAAAATGTAAACTCTCAAACAGTGTCCCTATATAAAAGGACCATGTATAAATCACTCTCACAACCAGTACTGATCTCACAACCACTATCTCTCTATGATGCAGTATCTAAAAGCAGAGCCCAACCAGCTCTGGACATTGCCAAAGCACAGTCAAGCCTGAGTCTGCATCCTACTGTTTTTCCTCAGCTTTGCAGGATTACTATGACAACAGAGATTACAACATCCAAGAAAAGGAACAGAGAAATATTTTCTTCATCATTTCCAAGAGGAAGGTATGGGCCAATGGCAAAGGCTTAGTAATTCCTAGCAGGTCCATTTGCATTCCAGTCCATCTACATTAAAAACTCTCTCCTCCAATCTTAGCAGGCTTTTGGCAAAATAAATGCATGGTATAGAAACTTGCAATGTTTTAGAGAGCAAGAAGCCATGTGGTCAATCTAAATCATGTCTGTCTAACGTTCAACCTTCTGCAATGTACTTTTCCTTCTCAGCACTTGTGCGATTCTTTTGAATATGGTTCTGCTTACAGCTTAATGAGGCCTTTGCTAGAGTCTGTTCCACAAATTAATGGCTCTCTGCGTGAAGTGACTTCTTTATCAAACCCCAACCTATCTTAGATTCAGGGTTTATGCTCTTGTAATTTACCATTTCTCTAAGAGATGAATGTTAATGACTTAAACATTAGATATGAAATACCTAGACTACCAGCAAGTTTAGAATCAAATCCAGACAGGCTCTACTCAACCCTTTTTCACTCCAAGGTACTTCAGTACTATCCAGTTTGTGGGAATTTCTCATGAAAGACTTAGAAGCTGAGATCCTGTCTTCCCTGTGGTTGATTAAAGATCAATCAGCAGAATGTTTGCCTGGTGTCTTGGCCATTTCCCACCACCCTGGTCATTGCCTTCTATTCTCACTGCCACTCAGTGGTGATAGAAATTATTCCTCCACTCTCCTTTGTAAAGTGGTTCGCGATGAAATGTGAATCATTTTAAGAGATTTAACTGGTGACATGGAAAAGAATATCCAGTGCTCTTAATTCTTTTTTCAAGTGGCTGGTAGCACCAAGATAAAAACAATCAAAATATGCCATGAACCTTCAAATCAGGAAACAAGCTAAATTGGGCTCCCCTAGTGAAGAATCAAAGGAAACTTCCTGTGATATTTTTGTTTATTTCTTAATGTATTGTGCTGCTTTATATTTGGGGTCTTCTAAAACACTACATGACTTTTAAAAAGTTACTAATTGTGACTCACAGACCTGTTTTTAGCCTGATGGTACCAGATCCTTCCTGATGCTAGCACATGAGAGGCAGCTCACAATCCCAGGGCAGGGCTTTCCGCTTCACTAAGGAAAAGAAGTTCAAATCAGTGACAAAAATAGCAGTATCCATTCATATGCTGCTGGCTGGATTGTATGTTCTCCAAAATAACTACAATGACCCTTATTTCGAAAGGGGTGAGCTTCTTGGTTGCAAGCTAAATAAATATTCAAGAGCCCAGATGCATTATTTTTAACAAAAGTTTTTCACCATTGGTACATGTGAAACATATGATTAATAGAGACACTGTGGTTTTGTGAACCTCTTGTTCTTCTGTACATAAAACACTCTCCTGACTTTTCAAACTGTGAATAAGCCATTTCATCTTTACTGAATCAGAAAAGTAAAGGGGGAAAAATTAGGCCCATACATTTCCTCAGCTTGTTGACCTATTGCCAGGGAATCAGAATCTCTGTTTAGTGATTTAATAATGTACTTACATTATAGGCCAAATGTTCTGCAAATGTGAATTTTGGAAGCTGTATTGGCTGCAACAAAATTTCACCCATTTACAATAAAAACAAAATGTGACCCTCTCAGTATTATATTTTCCTTTAGTACTACATTACCTCTTACTGCATGGTACCATACTGCCATGTCTTACCTTCTGTGAGATCACAGCATATGTTGCTACATTAGCTCATGAATTGTGCCCTGCTTCTTTCCATTGCATTATACCAGACATGATATTATGCCAAATTCCATTTTTCTGCTACATGCGTTTGGCAGGTGTGTGTGACTCAACTTTTAGAGGAAGGTCAGGACCCTAGATCTAACCCCTCAGAGCTGAGGATTACTTTGGAGAGAAAGCTCTTACAAGGTATAGATCATGGGAGTTAGCATAATTCTTTCACTAAACTTCAGGGCCAGAAGGGCCATTATGATCATTCGTCTGACCTCCTCTCCTAACACAGCCATAGAACCTCACCCAGAAATTCCTGCATGAATGCATGCCTTCCCTCTGAGTCTGTTTCCCATTAAGCCCTCATTAAGATAATTGGGGGCTATTTCAAGCCCCTAGATTTTTCCTATTAGCATGTGAGAGTTAGACTTAGAGGCCACATCCAGACATGCATGGATGTTTGGTTCTCTGGGGACAACTAGCAGCAGCACACCTTACGCCACCACTAGTTGTCCCCAGGGAACATCTGTGCCATGTGCACTCTGGCACACAGCAAGCTACCCCAGGTGGTGCAGAGGAGGTTGAGGCCAGCACTGGGCTGACCACAGCAGCCTTACCTGGGGTCCTGAGGGCCTCCCGGGGCTGCAGCAGTGGCTATCCTGCTGTGCAGAGCCTGGCCGGCAGCAAAGCACAGCTCTAACTGGCCAGGCTCTGGCTTTGGACAGCACACATTGCCACCACGTGCGCATCTCTGCTTTTTTTGACCCCTGGATATCCAGGGGTCAAAAAAACCCCTCTGCACTGGTCCCTTACAGCACAGAGAACAAATACTGCAGGCAATAAAAAGCTTCTTCATTCTTGATATCCCTGCCCCACCAACAAGATTAAGGGAAGACAGAGATGCAGCAAGGTTATCGTTTCTCACTAGTCCATAAAGCTGAGCTTGTAGAGCAAAGGAAACCAATTGGGTTCACCTGAAAGGATGGAATAGATTATCCCTATCACCCTCATCCCTGAGAGACTAGTCCTGCCTGAGTCCTGTTGAGGGTGGCAAAAGCCACACAACACCTACACACTCACAGAGCCATGACATAAATGCTACCATCCAGCCCCCAAAGGTGATTAATAACATTGTCTTCAGTCACTTCACCACCTTTTGCCAGCTTTTTTCTTTTCTTGCCAATGGGGGTGTTTTCCCAGCCAGTATCAGTGCCAGGAGGATAATGGTCAGTGTTTTCCCATGGACAAAGAATAAATTGTGCTAGTCATGTGGATGCTTCACAGTCAGGGACAGGAGGACTGGAGATCATTGGGATATACTCTCCCACTGACTTTGCCAGGTGTGTATGGATTCTGACAGGCCAACATCAGATCCATGTGAGAAAAATATACCTCACATCCTTTTTTCGCCTGGTTAGCCCCCCGTTTCCCAGAGTGCCAGTCCAGTATGCCAGGAGTAGCCCGCCTCAAACTTCTCACACTCTCCTGCTTTCATAGCAACCACATTCTCCACAATATTTTTTCCTGAAAATGTAACAATAAACACCTGATGTTCCCTGAGATGCCAGAATCTCTTTGGCATATGTATGTGTTGTACTTGTGCTGAGAATCTATTGTTAGCTCTTTGCTCACAAATAAAGCCTCTTTCTATTCCTCATAAAAATATAAATACCGGGGGGGGGGGGGGGGGGGTT
>NW_017729003.1:13398665-13423621 GCF_001723915.1 Gavialis gangeticus
CGGTGTTTCTGGACAAAGTCATAGAAACATTGGACTCTAGGAAATTTTCAGATGATCCTTCTATAGATATAATTTTGAAGGACTATATATTGTAATACCTCGGTGTTAACTATATTCATATTGTAACCATGCTGCACACCTCAGTTTACCTGTAAGGCTAATACACATGCCTTAAAGGGACAGGTAAGCCAGAGTTGTTGTCCAGTTGTAACAGAAGACACATTCATCTACAGAGACTTAAATAGCTCTGTTGACCCTTCAACCAAGGTGGGCATTACAAGTAATATCCAGGAGACCTTCCAGAGGAGAAAGAGAAATACATTTCATAATGGACACAGCAGGGAGGGACAAGCAGGGTATTGTCTGAAGGAAGATGGCCTGGAGAGAGAGATCAAAGAACAGTTTGGGGGTGTCAGAGCTGGACAGACTGGAAAGAAAAAAAGCTGATTTGATGTTGAGGTGCTCGCATCTATGCAGGCTGGACTGGGGACAGAGAGAACTGCATAACTTTTTGGAGGGAGCAGAGAAGCCAGGGCCTCCCCTCACCACCCTGTGCTCTAGAGGTCATGCCTGGGCTGGCTTCAAGGGGTGCGCTCTGAAAGACTGGTCAAGGTGTCAGTGGTTCCAAGCAAGCACCCCCATGGGAGGACTCCATGACAACAACATATTGCACGGTTCTGTGGGAATCTAATAAAGAAAAGGCTATTTCCAGATAAAATGACTTTCCCTCTACAACTTAGGGAGGAAGAACGATTCAGTAGTTTGGGTAGGGCACTAGTGTGGGTCCTGGATTGTTACCATCTTCCTGTGTAAAGTGAGCAAATCATTTTCCCTCTATCTCACAGCAGTGTTGAGAGAATAAGACATAAATACACTAAAGATGGTGGAGAACTGAGGTAGTAAGGAAAGGGAGTACCAGATAAATATCCTGGGTAGATTATTCCTGCCATAAAGTGATCTTTTCACCAAGTGAGACCCCATTTGCAAACATTCCTGATTCACCTGGAAAACTCAAAGGGAAACACTGAGCTAGCACCATATCTCACTTGAAAGTCAACCAGCAAAAAAACCATTGGTCCAAGTGATCTGCTGGAATCAGATTGAACCCTTCCAGAGCTCCCTTTCCTGTTTCTATTTCCCTTATTTTTCCAGTGCTTTGCACCAGACTGTTTATACTCTTAGGGAGTCACAGAGCTACCTGGAGAACCAGCTAACACTGTCAGGATGAAAGGAAGCACTGTGTAAAATGGGAGGTGGAGGTTATGTAGCCCACTCAAGTAATTAACAAAGAACATCAAAAGAAGCTTCTAACACTAGAGCTAATTCACCCCCTTGCTTTATACATGAATTATTTCTTGTTGGGTGCGTGGTGTTTTATGTTTATTTTCAGATCAAGAAACTTGATGGAATGGTGCTAAAATGAACATATTCAATTAGATATTCTGCTGGGATGCAGCCACTTTACACTGCACTGCCATTACAGTCCAACAGTCAAGCAGAAGTACACTGTATTGCAGAGGCGGGCAATTATTTTGGGGTGGAGGGCCACTTACTGTGTTTTGGCAAGCCATCAAGGGCCGCATGACAGGTAGCCCAGGGCAGATAAATAATAATTTTCTAAATTTTTTAGGGGCCCCACAGGCCAGATAGAATGGCCTGGTCGGCCACATCTGGCCCGCAGGCCACATTTTGCCCACACCTGCTGTATAGGGATGAACATTCAAGAGCAAGGGTATTGATCCAAATGAAGAGAGCCAGCATAGCAGCCCCTACTCACTATTGTCTTTCCCTATTACCAACACAGTACCTGGAGAAGAAGAACATGACCAACAATCACCTACACTGCACCACTAACCAACTGTATTTCCAGCTATCATCTGGCCCTATTAGAAGTTTGAGCAGTCTGAGGGCTGCTCTTATTTATACAGGAACACTTGCCATGCACACAGCTTCCTCAGAATCAGAATGAGGAGAATGCAAAGTAGAATTAACATGTCAAATTTGTGCAGAAACACATGCATTTGAGCATTCATGCACACACACACACAATTTGCTTTGTTGAGTTTCACCTGATCCAAGATCTGGCTCTTTGTGCTCATTTCTTCTTGTGATGCTCAGTATTTGTGACATCACAAATCACTTCTATGGTTGCAAATGATGATATCACAAACATTGGACTGAGTCATCATAGACAAAACCAAGGAAGTAACAAAAGCTGATGATACAAGAGAAAGGTATTCATAGAATCCTAGAAAAGTAACACTGGAAGCGACCTGAGAAAGTCCGGTGAAGAGCAACTTTTATGGCAGGTATGCCACAAATTAAGTCAATGCTCCCCCAGAGTGCAGCTCAGATCCCCTTCCCATGCCTGATCTGCTGCTCTGCTTCCTGCTCCCTGCCATATCTGCTGTTGTGCTGCCTTCTCCCTCCCTGATCTGCCACATGACACACACAAAGTCTCTCTGTTAGGCCTGTGCAAAGCGGCTATTTGGATTCTGCCAGTTCGGGGGACAGTGATTCGATTTGGTGATTCCAATCACTGTCCTGATTCAATTCAGCTGAATCTGATTTGGAGATTCAGCTGCTGCCAAATCTCCGAATCTCCAAATCAGCCAGGCTAGGCCCATCCCCTGCCCCTCTCCCAGCCTGGCAATGGCTGCCCCAGCTCCCAGCACACGTTAAGAAAAAAGCCCCAACTGACCAGGTGCTGCCAGGTGGGGGACAATCCCTGCTGCCCCCCACTGCCCCACGCTGCATGGGGGGCTCTGCATGAGTGTAATCCCCCCCCCTTGCTCTCCCAGCCCCCCACAGGTATCCCATCTGGGCCAGCTCTGGCCCTTTAAGAAAAAAAAAATGAAAAAAACCCCAGACTCACCACTCCTGCTGGCAGGGGGCAATTCTTGCTGCCCCACGCCACGTGGAGGGCTCTGGGGGAGCAGGGAGGTCAGGGAGGCTGGCAGGGGTCCCCCCATGGTCCCTTCCCCTAGCCCCCTCTCCACCGCCCCTAGTACTTACCAGCTGGGAGTCAGCTACAGCTCCCTGCTGCAGCCATCAGGGACTGCCCGAATCATCAAAGCTCTCTGAATCTTTTCTGAAGATTCGGAGAGCTTTGAATCAATGTGGACCTTTAAATTGATCCCCTGATTCGATTCTGATTCAGAGGTTCGGCCACTGAATCAGGCCAAATCTCCTTGGAATCAAATCACCACCTGAAGCTTCGCACAGCCCTACTGTCTGTGCCACTTGTAGCACATATGCCAAACACTAGTCACCCTTGACCCAGTCCAACCCCCTGCTCAAGACAGTCATTCATGTTTTGAAGAATAATTCTATATTCACCCTAGAGCCAACATGACATATTTGAGACTTCTATCACTTTGATGGGTTTTTGGTGGATATTGAGGATCACAGTAGGATAAAATCAGGCTTGTAAGGGAAATATAATATCATCCTTGACCATTGTATGAGTACTACCATACCCTCATAATCATACTCCAAGGTCCCTGGATACTAGGGCTTTGCTCTAATAGTTAATTTGATGACTAATAATTAGATTCCTTTTTAGTGGGCATACAGCCTCAAAATTTTACCTTTACTTTATTGTCTCTGTAAATGTAGACAAATGCATATATTAAGATGTGCTTACATATTTTGTGTGTGTCACATTATTAGGTATATTTATTATAATCTGATATGAAATAAGGGGAGGAAATTGTACATACATTATATGAATAAATCTGGTAACACTGTTCCCAGCAAACAGTTTATTTAATTTAACACCCTGATTGATTCATTGGTTCTCAGTAACTAGATGTCTAATTTTACAAAAGCATTCATTGTATAAATGATAATATAGTATACACTGTTGTTTATGCCCCTGATTTAAATTATTTCCAGGCCCATTAAGACCTTTAGGCTGGCTACACAAATACTTTTCTGCTACATATATGCATTGTGATCTATGGCACTTTAACTTTTCTTGGACATTCTTGCAAAGAAAATGTCACTAATCTAAGGTCCGTAAAACACAAATAAGAGATCATGGACCCCAGGAAAGTGAATTGGTGACTTTCAAGCAGGCAAATATTTGCAAAAACTTTTTCGGGCTATCCTCCTATCTCTCCTTGTGACACACATATTTGGCAACAGATTTGGAAAATACGACCCTGGGCATATGATACTCTATGGGATATTTCAAAGTTCTCAGAGATTTATCACTACAACAAACATATGATGTGCAGAAAGGGAAGAGAGTGTTTCCAAGAGAACTATATAGGTAACAGGAAAAAAATTAAATTATTTTTTAAACTTAAATATCGCCTCCAAGTTTCTCCTACTAGTTAGGGTTTCCCAAATTTTTCCTGCCTAACTGGAAAAATATTTTTTACCAGAAGGAATTGCACAGAATCAGTGCTACAAATCATTTACAATTGAAGTAAAGGTCACCATGGTAACCTGCTGGTGCTGGGGGCCACCAAACAGAAAGAGATGTACCATTGTCATGGAAACCACCTTATATTGACAGATTTCCAATAATAATCCCAATTAATATCAACAGATGTGAGGCGATTTGGGAGAAATTCTCTGGAACTCATTTATTCTCAGACTTTGTTGCACTGAGAGGGATGTGGATAAATGAAATAGTGTGTTTACTGTGCTGAAAGAGAACTGGCAGCTTGAGATGCTAAGAACATAGGGAGGGGTCGTATCACTGAACCAACCACTAATATCCCTTTACAGTGAACTCCCCTTTCTCATTTCCTGGTATGACTTATTAAATATGGCAAACAAATCCAGTATCCTGCTTCACAGATGGTATCACACAACCTCTGCCTTGTCATGCCAACATATACAACCGCAGTGGGTTTCTCTTTAGGATGAAAGGGGAGAAAATTGTCCAAGTTATTGCAGATTTACAGAGTATCCATTGTGCTTGTGGAGTATAGATATGAGACAACCAAGTTAACCTCTGGTTAATATGCATTTTACCCTCGTGTAACCCCATTGGGTTTGACTGAATTATTTTTGATTTATGTTCATTAGGAGGAGAGTCTGGCCCTGGGACTTTAGTATTCTACTTATGGCTACCACTTCTGATGCATTTGTTGGCTTGCCTAATTAGAACAGCATTTGGGGTCTCCATAATGATGGACATTATTGGTCATTACAACAGGTTGGACCTGGGATCTCCAACACAAAAGTATTGGCTCTGCAATTTCAGCTGGAAGGATAACTTTAGCTAATAGGCAGAGCAGACTGATAGCAGCCATGGATCAAGCAATAGAGGTGAACTTATAAAACATAATAAGCAATGGGTGTGCCTACAGTCCATCCTTTTTAGATCGTTATTGGCCTGAGGATACATGGGGAAGAGTTCAGAAAGCTTTTCCAGCTTCTTCACTGGGTAAGAAGGAGAATTAAGACAAGGAAAAAACAGTCAATTTGGAAGTTTGTGAGCAGGTGCATTTTATGCCTCTCCTACACCATAAAGGGAACAAGAAAAATGCAGCACAAATCTTAAAGGTTCATGTCTGCTCATTTTTTCACGCTATAATCTTCCAGGGACAGACCCTTATGTCTTAATATGTATTTATACAATGCTTAGCCCAGCTGGGCTGTATTATTGATTAGTGTCTTTAGGTACATTCATAATACATTAAATATTAAAGAATAATCTTCAGTTTGATCTGGATGTGCAAGTGACTCAGTCATACATCTGTCCAGTCTGTCACTTCCCAACTCTAAACAGATGGGCTTACAGCAGGTCCTTAGGATCCAGTTTACTGCAAAAAGGGGGATTTGGAAAGGTTTTCAAGTCCAGATTTGATTATTTATTTCTCACCTACTATGGCACCCCAGCAGTGCAGGTGCTGGAACAATGAAGAGTAAGACCTGGTCCCTGGCTCATTTAGGAGCCTGCCCTCCAGTTTAGTTGTGCTGCTTCTAGTTTAGATGTTTCTTTGTATTTTTTTATCTGAGTCTCAACCTCCTCCATGCCACACCACAGCCAGATCTGACTCTTTTACCTTCCTCAACTCTACTGTTTGATTTCCGTGCTTCTTCCCACCCCCCGCTCGCCTTCCTAGCAGGCATTTCTGATACTTCACTGGGGGAGGGGCTCAAGTTTTACCCCTTCTCTTACCTCTGGCCAACTGCTCTCTTCAAATCCTCCATGTGCTAGAGCAGCTCTGGATCTAAGATAACACCATTTAATATGCTGTCACGAGACCCTCAACCTCAGTAGCTAGAGAAATTTGAGGCTACCCTACCAGATATGGCCAGACCTGCTGAGACCTCCAACCCAGAATTCAGTAAAGCTGTCAATAGGCAGAAAGGGGGACACCTTAGGAAAGAAGTCCACAATATTATGAAGTTTTTGGGTTTGGATATATTTCAGGTTAAGATTCAGGCTAAATTCACACTAGCTCATTTGTGCTTAGTTTTTGCTAATACGCAAATACCTTACAGCAGTTAGGGCCACTCTTTTGACAAGTATGCTTCAAATTAGACCTGCACCCTCCCTGAGTGTCAGTCTAATCCCTTCCCCTGCCCAATCTGCTGCTCTGTTTTCTGCTCCCAGCCCTGTGCTCCCTGCTTGCTCTGCTATTCTGCTTTCGGCTTCCTACCCTGTGTTCTCTCTGCCTGACCTGCTGCTTTGTTTTCTGCTCCCTACCTTATCTGCCTGTCCTCTCTCCAGCCAGCCATGCACCACACACAGAGACTGCTTGTGCCTTACACCATGCTTTTTGCAGCCTCCTCATACAAAATAAGGGAGGCCAAAATGATGCTAAAAAACACAGAAAAAGAGATGGTGAGACAAGAAAGAACTGTGGAGAACCTGTCTGGTTTTCTCCCTATGGTACAACTTAGATTTTACTTTTCCAAGCTCACTTGGGGCTTCAGGCCTGCAACTTGCAGTCTCCTGTGAGTGCTGCAGTTTTTAGTATCGCTCAGTCACTAAACAGAGCAACAGGTCACTGCTGGGGTTTAGCCGACCCCATGTCAGAGGGAGGGGATGAAAATGCAGTTTCTGCCTTGGCCCGCTTTGCCTCTGTCCAGTCAGAGAGATAGCTAAAAACAAGTCAGTTTATTGGTGCTGAGCCTACGTGGTGACTCCTCACTTTCTCTGGCACCAGGCCTTCCTCCTCCTCGAGCTATAAACTACCACTTTCAGCTTGCAAAGTGAACCACGTGATAGCAAGATTTTCACTCTGTTTGCTTTCTCGGTGTCATTTCTGGGGCAAAATTAGGCTGCCCTTGGTTTCTCTGAAAGTGCTCCTCCTCTGATCCAGTGTGGAGGTCAGCATCTTGGAGACCAGCACCACCTATTGAAAGTGAGTAAGCAATGCATGCTCATCCACCCTCTCAAATGAATACTGAATAAAACCCACTGCTGAGTCAACTGACCTGGAGTAATTATTTAGAACTACAGCTTACAGGTCAATGGGGCTCTGCCATGTTACAGCACCTGATAGCCCTGCCCTGTGAACCATCTGAAGTTTTATTAAGATACAAGGTAAAAGAAGAAACATGAACAACAGGTATGATGATCTGCTCGGAAGCTCTCATATGGCCCTATCATTGAGCTCCTTGAAGTCTTTAACATATTTCTCTTCCACAGCCCTATTGTGAGGCAGCACAGTGTTATTATCCCCATTTTATAAATATGGAACCAAGATGCAGGCCCTCAAAGTATTTAGGTCTGTTACTCCACTGAAATCAATAGGACCTGGATACTAAATAACTTTAAGGATTGGAGCCTAAAGGACTTGCCCTAGCTCTCACACAAAGTCTGTAGCAAATCAAGACATAGAACCCAGGTTCCTCAAGATCCAAACCAATGCTCCAGTAACTGAGCCATTGTACATGTTGCTGCTAGTCTATCCAGGCTGGAAACGTGGTCCTTTCTTGCACAAACTACCAGATTTTTCTTAGAATTGAGGAAAAGGAGGAGTTAGAAATCAGGAAAGGACAAATACATTAAAAAGAATATAACAGTCACTACTATCTTTAATTAATTCTCAGTCAGGATGCCTGTCAATGCTAGTGATGTCACACCAGGAGGCAGGTCTCACTATAATACATATTTGAATATGCTTTATAAAACCAGTGTGCAGAAGGCTTCCAGCAACATTTCTCATAGGCTAAATACAGACAGTCAAAAAGTCAGAGCCTGAATCAATTCAGTCTTGGCAGGTTAGTCTGAGCTGCAAAGATTGAACAGATAAGCAAGTGAACAGACAGTCACTTTTGATTCCAGAAATGCAGCCACATGCCTGCAGTGACCCAGGCCAGAAGCCAGAAGGCACTAGAGCACACCTCCCTGCTCGGCTGGAGCGGACCGCTTGGGTCAAGGCTAGCCCACCCACCCTGCAAAGGGGGCTTTGCGGGGCAGGTGCAAAGCATCCTGAGGGACTCTGAGGTAACTTGAATTTGGAGGAGATCTGGGATAGAATTTCAAGAAACCAATTTAACCTAAATCAGTTAAGTCTGATACTATATCTATCCAGGCTTATCTTAAACTGGTTTTGGCCATTTTGAAAGCAGTTTATGCTAACTGAACTTTTGTTGTGTTGCAGATTTGAACCGGTTTCCAATAACTTACACCAGCTTATATGTAATTTATATCCCTAACCATAGGGGATAAAATCCTTCAAGTAACAGAAATAAAAGTGTTCATGCCAGGGAGTGGTGGAGCTTATAAGTAAAAAAGTGCTTCTGTGCTCAGACACTACAGGGAAGAGCTGCATTAGAAACAGATTAGATAACAAGCAGAAGAAGGAACTACAGAGAGGCCACAAAATAAATGATCATTTCTCTCCCTCCTGTGAAGGAAATCCATATATTCTGCATATTGTAAAAATCTTCCTACACAGAACAGCATTTCTCTGTAGCAAGGAGATGGGCTATATACAAAACCCATTTCAAATGGGACAGAACAGTCAAGTGTTCACAGCTGTTTCATTCAAAATATAAAAGAAATGACACTGTTCAGGCTCCTCCTCATTCCACCAGGTGGCGCACGGCACAATATTCCCTGACACAGGGCCTGTTGCAATCCCAGAGTGTCCTGACAATTTTGTTGCTCTTTCCCTGGCTTTGGACCCCAACCAGGGACAATGGAACATAAGTGCTCCCCTTGTCTTCGTTACCAAGATCTGACCCCTGTTACCATCTCCCTTGATCAGAA
Organism: Gavialis gangeticus; assembly: GCF_001723915.1. Lineage (NCBI taxonomy): Eukaryota > Metazoa > Chordata > Crocodylia > Gavialidae > Gavialis > Gavialis gangeticus. Next base: position 13,407,856 of record NW_017729003.1, read on the forward strand.
GCAAGCCAGAACCAGATATTTCCACTGGTTTTCTACCTGTTCCTTTTGCCCTGGTAAATGAGGAAGTGAAGGATTTTTATAAAAATCAGTATGCTCTGCATGGTGCATGCAACATGATATATACTGAAGAGAAGATAGATGAGATGACTTAATATGTCTTTTCTGTCTGTATATTGCATAAAGCTTCATCTGGTAAAACAGAAGGCACAGATTCAGATCTCAGAGTAGGTGTCACAGTGAATGTGATTTTTATCAGCACTCTCTGGTCTCAGTCTGGAGTACGTTGTCAGATCTGTCCCCAGTACAGAAAGATGGAGACTGATTTCTCTCCTTTCTTCCTCTCATATCGAGTTCTGATTTCTATTCTTCTTAGGCTTCAGATAATGCTGTTTCCCCACCCATTGACAATGGTTTCCCCACCCCACCATTGATAATGGTGTTTCTTCCCTATCAATGTGGAGGGCCAATTATTTTGAAGAGTTCTGGAGGAATCCTGAGATGTCATGTCACCCTTCGATGTTCCTATCTTTTCAGCAAAGAGTGATCGGTACCACACTCCAGGACAAACTGCTCCACTTGGACAGTCTCATGACAGCACTCAGCAGGCGTCCAGGTCTCAGCTCAGAATGAAAAACAGCAGACAGCATTATGCGTTAGAACTGAAGTGCATTGGCAAAAGGTGGGAACAAAATACATTTATACACTACATTTTATTCTAAGTGCACTTCACCTTTAAGAATAGCAAAAAAAATACTGCTTTACCTAGAAAAGTTTGGTTTGATATATCCTGGCACTGTGCAGATCAGTAAATTTCCAATATGCGTTGGAAGCTTTTCACTCCCTCTGTATAAAAGCAGGTAACAAGTGTTACAGTTAGAGTCCTTATTTTGCACCTTTCTTCCTTGCAACTTATTGTTTATCTTTTTATTTCATTGACCAAGCAGAGTATTTTTCACCTGCTCCCAAAAGCTGATTGTGATATATAAGTTTAACTGCAAATATAAGGGACAGAAAAGACAGCAGAGAATGTATCATGGTGCTTAGTGAAGTATGAGAACTCAAATGAAATAGTATAGATGAAAGAGAGCCTTTCAGAGGAAAAGACTGAAAGAGATTTTGAAGGAGAGGACAAGAGAAGGAGAAAGAAAAAGTGCCAAACTGATCTATAGCTTAGGTAGATGCTGCTCCTCTGACTTTAGCTGGGTCCTGCCTCCTCACACCATGGCTCAATTGCTCAGTGGCACCATGGCTCAATGGCACTAGGAGAGAAAGTGGAAATGAGAAACTCATTAGCAGAAGGTGGGGGTGAAAAGGGGAGGTTTAGAGTGTGGTTTCCTGAACCCACCACTTAAGAAATCGTAAAGTCTTGTTGTTTAATCAAAACCACAGCTAAAATGTAAACACATACTCACGTGCACACCCAAACCACTTGATTGTAAGTGACACTCTAAGCCCCTTGCAGCAAAAAGCTGTTCACTCATTTTCGTCATCTCTTGAACTTTCAAATGATGCTCTTTTAGGCCCGTGCACACAGAGGTTAGATGAGTGCCCCCTCCCCCACTTTGCTTTGTGTGCCTGATGGATGGCCTGCATGGCTTCCCCCTGCAAGAGATTTTTGTGGTGGAGAAGCCTCCAGCCCCACCACATATACAAGCTGCATGGCCTATTAGGGAGCCCCTTTGTGATGTAATTGGATTTCTCCCCTTGTTAGTTTGCAATGAAAATGTCATCTGTATCAGGGAGGCACCCATTCATCTTGAATTAAATTCAGTCCTCTCTTTGGTGAGCTGTGAAACCATTCACACTGCAGCAGGCAGCTGCAACTGGAGGCTTCCCTAACAATACCCCATGCTGCTCTGGAAGCACAGCTCCTGCCCGGCAGGGCTGGACTGCTCTCTCTGTTGCCCATATCTCTTAGACCTCCCAGCCCATTCCTGAGAAATAGTAACACTCCAGACAATGCTGGGGAACTGGGAGGATGAAAGGAAACTGAAGGCCTTGGCTTCCAAGCTCATGTCTGACTGAGCATGTCTCTTGAGATCCTCTCAGAGGCAGAAACTCTGCAGAAAAGGAGCCCAAAGAGGAAAAGGCTACAAATTCCATTCTGTGAATCCAAAATTCCATTCAAAATCCTCGGTGTCTTCCATCCCTCCCCCCTGAATGTTTGAGGCCTACTTAAGAGTTAAACCTAAATAAATTATATTAATCATTCACATAATTACACGTTAATTATATTCATGTTAATGAATTCAAAATTGGCAGAGAGCTCTAACACAGCATGTGTGACTGGCAAGCAACTGCAGGCTCCTGCATGGCTGACATCACATCTACCCAGGAGAAATACCTATGTGAGTGCCTGCTTCAGAATACATGAAGGATTAGCACATAACAGACATGAATATGGTCATGTAAGACAGGCACATCTGACACAGACATAGGAGGCATGTTTGTCACCCTCATGCACATGTATGGCAAGTCTATCTGACATGTACAGTCATTGATGTGCACTTACCTGATCTTGAAAAGGTTGTCTTCCAGGTTTTGATTTCTAACACGGTTAACAGGCCCTGGTTATTTTGTAATATATTAATTAAAACAAATCTCTGAAACACTGAAATATCTTAGGAGATATTTGTCCACCTAATATGTGAAAGTAATATGTTCCAAGTCATGGACTTCATGCCTTTTTCTTGTGGTGAAGATTATTACTGGCTCTAACCTGTCTAGGATCTCTCATCTTTCACAAGTTCCTACCACTGATGAGTCTCATAAAATCACCAATCTGCCACAATCCAAATATCCCTTAATATTACCTTAGCGTGGAATGCAGCTCCCTGAACAACAGCAACATATTGTCCCGTGGTGCTGGTATTCATAGAACAGCCAAGTTAAAATGTACAGTACCTCCACTAGCATGGTACCCCTTAACATAATGTGGGGAGAGAGGGCAGAGAAAGCAGGCATGTCCAAGTTACGAGGCACAGCACCTTCCATATCAGCACAAACCTATCCTAATTCCTCTGAGACATAGGAAGCAAATTACCTTAAGGTTTGAACAGAAGAACATCCTAATAATTATCCAGAACTGGAGCAAAAAAACCTCAACAAAGCAGAGTCAAAGCAACTAGGAGGGGGTGATTTAATCCATGAGTGGTTTTAATTCATTTCAATTAATCAGATTTGAAGGATATATTAAGTTCCTTAGCTAAGTACAGCCTGCTGTGAAAGCCCTCCAACCCACTCTGAGCATCCATGCTTCAAATTCAAGCTGACACTGGAACAGTGTCAGCTAAGAGATTATGTCTGGTGATTAACACATCTGTTGTCAAAGCACCCAAATCCCTTGTGCTCACCCTCTTGTTTCTTCTCCACCTCTGTGGAAAGAGCAGGAACAATTTACTAACAGGATTAGTTCTGTCACTTGGGTTCACAATGAGGGCCCCCAGCATTGAAGGCCCATCTCTGTCAGAGCTCCTTCTCAGATGCTCTGCCTCACTGTGGAAGTAGAAGCAGTGAGACAAGAGAAAGATAAATACATGGAAATCAGTAGGGTCATTTCCCTCTGCTGGTTTTCAACTGGGGGAGGCAAGTCTAGAGTAGGTTACATAGGAAGCCAGTCAACCCCTGCCATCTCTGCTACTGGTATAATAATTCACATTCCTAAATTAGCTCAGCTGAGGTACTGGGACCATCTCCCATGACACCAGCCTGTCTTTTGCACAGTTCCCTTCACGTATGGATAGTACAGTCCCAAAATGCTATCCACTGCTTGGCCTCTATATTGAAAAACTCTTTGCTTAGGTGCCATTTGCTATGATGGTGGTCAGCCATTCATTAGGAACAGACCTGAGACCATCAAGTTATTTTACACTCGCCACCAGAAGGCTTTCAAAAAATAACACTTTTCAGTGCTTTCCAGTTAAAGATGGCTTCAGTTTAAGAAGAGGCACCTAAGAATGTTAACCTAATAGCAGCACCAACGCAACTGAATACAGTATGATGGCACTGCACCACCTCAGTGCTGTCAAGGGTTACTGAAGAATCTTGGTGAGATTCAGGCTCAGCCCCATCTGAGCGTATTAGGGTCAACTGACAACTACTGGTCTCCATTTAAATAACACCATGTTAAAAGCCAGGCTTGCTAACCCAATCCCCAGAGCTAACCAGTTCTTTTGCAAGGTTGAGTTTAATAAAGAAACTTGTTTCTCTCAAGTTGTATCTCTACAGATTTCCCAGCACTTGTGGAGCCTCAACTCAGGAAAATACCATTGATTATTGCTAGTCCTGCCACACTCATTACAGGCTTAAGAAAAGAAAAAAATTCAGAGATGAGACCATTTTGAAAGAGAAGTGTGTATTAAGAGTTACAGAACAATTTTATTATAACAAAGTGGCATGTTAAGAGATTTTTCCTGCATCTCATTTCATTTTTTAGCACAAGGTTCTTGTTATCACAGGAAACAGAAAAAGGTTTAAGGTGTTGCTGTTAGCATTTTTGTACTCCTCCAAGGAAAATTCTATTGACAGTCAATTTGTGAGGCACAATTCCCTTCATTTACTCTGTTGTTAGAAGAACAACAGCGGCCTGCATCCATTACACAGAGATCATAACACACACACCAGGTCTCACTTATAGAACAATGTCCTTGTTAAAATACACAGGGAGAGTGAACATGTTATAAGTCACTATGGTCCCCAGTTGAAATTCAGATCTGTATTTGGATATTAACTCAAACTTCCCCAAAACCGGGGAGAATTTTAATTCAGAGTTGTAGTTTGGCCCCCTCTAAAAATATTGACCTGATGACTGGATCTCGATCTAAATGAGAACTTCCTCCAAAATCCAGATCTGCTGTCTTTGTTGAGGCCTCAGTCTGTTGAGAAGGTGGAGCTCTTCAAAGGGAAAGTTCTTAAGTTTTTTGGCCTTGGAGATCTTTTTCACAAGAAAGAAAGCTTTAAAATGCATCAGGCCACAGCACCATCTCTCTAATGTGTTTTTATTTCCACTTCTGAAGGTTACCAAAGACTTTAGTGTTCTAAAATGGGCCCCGCTCTCCATATACATCTAGGCCCAATGTCTCATCCTTGCTGGAATCATTCCAGTGGCAGCAAGGATTGAGCATTACTAAAGATGACATCAGTTCCCCACACAATGGAAGAAAGGGAGCAAGTTCTCATTCAAACACAAATATCCTTGGTGTTTACCTGAGCAAGAGAAAAGTGCTAGTAATATCAATTGTTTTATTAGGTTCTTCCATGTTTTTATTTTCAAACTTCTTTTAGCCTGTCCACTCTCCATAGTAAAGACCCCTTTCCAGCCCCTTTTTACAACCTTCTAGTTCTCTGTGTATAAGACATAACATGCACCCACTTCACCCACTCTTCTCTCTTAATTTTACCTTCCCCATGCAGTGTTTCTTTGGGATCAAATAAGCAATTACACAACAATCCCTACCTTCTCCAGGATGTTTCAAATGGTCTTAAATCATGCTGGTTTGTTTCTGTACCCTTCTGTTCCCATTTCAGGTCCCCTTTCTACACCTTAACTGAAGTTTACGCTATTTGCATGAACTCTCCAGCTGGTGGCTGAAGTGACTGGTCAAACCAGACCTCAGTCAGACAACCTTCAGGGAGGAACTGCTTAACATGGAAAAATGCTACCACTGGGATTGTGCTCCCTGTGCATCCCAACTCCCTACTGCTACTCCCCTTAAATACTATGCAGTAACACTCTCAGGAGAGAGGGCTATGTACATGCAGCACACACTCCATGAAGACACATGCATACACACACACGCACACACATATATACCCACATGCATGCCTGACAAGGAAACCCACTCTTTCTTTCACCAAGCAGAAAGCAGTAATGGCTGATAGTAGGGCTCTATCATCGCTGGCTCAGGTGTGAGATCACATAGATAAGGCCCACCAACAGCAGGCCACGCACCCCCACCATCATGAGGAGGAACAGCAGCAGGATGGACATCACCGGCTCTACCACCTGGTTGCCAAGGTTCCATAGGGGGAATCCCATATTCACAAGCTGCTGGTTGAGCTCTGAGAATGGAGACCTTCCCCTCAACCTCGCATTCTGCTGCTGCAGTGGAGTAGGACCGCCATTAGGCATTGCGTTGAAGAAACCCTGCAGACAAAGAGAAAATGAACTCAGCAGACTTATGCCAGACTAGTGGAGGGGGAAAAAGCCAACACAAAGCACCAAGAAGAATCTCAAAAACATTCTTGTTTATTAAATCCAGAGTGCAACGTGGTCAGAATCAGCTCCCAAGGCCAATGGAGAACAATGGGGTACCAAAGCACAAGTGATTGCCTGCCTCTGACAAGCATTTCAGAGGAGCTGTCTGCCTTTTGCACTCTAAACCAAAGGTCACACTGTCGGAAGGGGAATGGACAGCAGAGTCTGCAGGATCATGCCTCTGGGTTGCCCACAAAATACGAAGTCTCTCTCTCGCTCTCACACATGCATACACCCCCATATCTGAACCTCTTGAGACCAGAAACACAAGCTAGGATTGGAGCCAACTTTATATAAAGTGGAAAGGAACACTGACAGTTGGAACAGGAAAAGAGCTGCTGTTCCTACTAAGACTTTCCTTGTAATCTCTGCATGGTGAGGATCTGTGGATCTGGAAGGAACACATCAGGCCAAGACAGGAAGAAAGGAAGACACATGCTACTCTGAAAATAGATCTAGACCGGAATTAATACTGTTTATACCAGAGGTGTCAAACACATGATCTGCAGACTGGATCTATCCTGCAGAACCATTCCATCTGACCTGCTAGTAGTCCAGAGGGCTACCAGAAGTTAGGGTTGTGGCCACTGAAGGTGCCCTGCTGACGGACCCTGGACCTTGACAGACACTGCCAATGGTGGCACAGGGGTGAGCAAGGGCAGATACACCCTGGAGACAAACAATCCCTGGCACACCTACAGGATTGGCAACGCCAACCTGGCCTGCACTACGAATGAAAGGAATAATAACTGACCACAGTATGAACATGAACCAGCAGCGTGACGCCATAGCCAGCAGAGCCAACAATACCCTGGCATGCATCAATCGATGCATCTCCAGCAAAACCAAAGAAATGATTCTCCCACTCTACTCAGCATTGGTGAGACCACAGCTGGAGTACTGCATCCAGTTCTTGGCGCCACACTTTAACAAGAACATGGTAAGGCTTGAGGGAGTCCAGAGAAGGGCCACCTGTATGATCAGAGACTTGCGCAGCAAGCCATACGAGGAAAGGCTGAGTGAGACTCTTCAGCCTGAAAAAGAGAAGGCTGAGAGGGGACTTGGTAGCAGCTTACCACTATATCAAAGGTGTATATCAAGGACTTGGTGAATAACTGTTCACCAAAGCACCCTTGGGGAAAACTAGCAGTAATGGTCACAGACTCCTGGAAGACCGTTTCAGGCTCAACATTAGGAAAAACTACTTCATAACTAGGGTGTCCAGACTGTGGAATAAGCTCCCTTCAGAGCTGGTGCAACCGCCTACCCTGGAAATTTTCAAGAGGAAACCGGACAGTCACCTCGCTGGGGTCACCTGACCCCAGTTGTCTTTCCTGCTTGGTGCAGGGGGCTGGAACTGATGATTTTCTGAGGTCCCTTCCAGCCTTACAATCTATGAAAACCCTTTGCTTGCCCTAATACCACCCATCTCTGGATCCATGCTACTACCGCCCATTCCTTCAGCAGCAATGCTGGCCACTCCCCGACCTAGGCCCTCACCCCTGATACTGCTTGATGCCCAACCTGGGTGGCTGGCCCCAACTCAGATGCACTGCAGCTGCTGCTAACTGTGAGGATCTGGCCCAGAAGGAGCCCCCACGATCTGTATCCAGCCCAGAGCAAGTTTGACATCCCTGGTTTAGACCAGTGTTGGCTCCCCCCACGGGTCACTAACTGTTTACAAATGGATTTATAATGCAGTTTCAGTGCAACAGCTGATAGCAGCGCAACTGCCTGTTGCCCAGCTGACACAGCAGACCCCAGAGGGGCAGACAGAGGAACAACCAGTGTTTGGCCACTGCACAGATTAAATCTGTGTTTCCTAAAGTTCCCTAGACTGGGAAGTTATTCTCTGTTCCTGCCAATATGCCTACACAACAGAACCCAGCTGCTATAAGACACCATGATACTTGTGCTAATTTTGGAGCTGCTTTTCCACTGCTTTGTGTTTTATTTCAATTAGACACAATTGGGCCCACAGAGTGAACCCTGATGCATTTCCACCGCTACTTGCTATACTCCCTGCTATTCCCAACAGTCCCCTAATACAGGGGTGGGCAAAATATGGCTCACAGGCCATATCCAGCCCACCAATTAATTATATCTGGCCTGTGGGCAGGTGGTGTGGGCAGTGGCTCTGGCTCCAGCCTCTGCTGGTGCCACAGGAAATACTGGGCAAAAGCAGTCCCACCTACAATCACACCCTCCTGGCACCACACAGCAGGCCCTAGGCAAGCTGCACTCAAGCCTTGCCAACTCTGGCTCCGGCCTTTGCTAGTTCTATGTGGAATGCCAGGTGGAAGCAGCCCCACCAGCCCAACTCCACACAGCAGGCCCTGGGTCAGCCATGCTTGGGCCCCAGCCCCAGCTTGGGCTGGACCAGCTGTGCCCTGTGTGCCCGTGGTCTGGAGCTGGCAGGAGCCACCCTGGGCACCAGGACTGTGCTCAGAGGCAGTGGAGCTTCCCTGGTACCTCTCAACAGGTAAAGCCCCAGTCCCACCTTGCCTCTTGCAGTGCTGCAAGCTGGCCCAGCTACCTGCTACCTCCTGGCTCCAGCCAACATGGTTCCTATCCCATCTGGCCAGGTGAAGTTGCCCCCAGCACCCTGGGGCTGGGGCTCCTCCTGGGGGAAGAAGGACCTCCAGGCTGCAGGTGGCATGTCAGGGTACAGGCAGAGGCAGGAGCTCCGTTGTGATTTGGGGGTGGCTGGGCAGTGGCAGGGCTCTGCTGGAGGCGGGGGTGTCCTCCCTTGGCTAAGTGCCCTGCTGGCTGGTTTTATTTCCCTTGGGACAAGCATTTTATTTTGAGCTATTATGTAAATTGCTTCTATATGCACTATGCAAAAAACATAAATCAAGACAAAACATTTTTTTAAATAAAATTAAAATAATTTATAGTAGATGTTTGATTTTCAGCATATGATTTTTTTAATCTAAAATGTGTTAAAATTATATTCTCACCATTAATTTTATGTGTGTGGCCCTCAACAGCTCACCAAAACTTGTTAAGTGGCCCTCCGGCCAAATAATTGCCTACCCCTACCCTAATACCTTGCAAGTACGGTACAAAATATTCTCATTCATCTCTGTCTTGCCTAGTTCTCAGAATAAAGCATGAAGAATTATGCAGTTCAGAAGAGTGTTTAATAGTGATGCACCCCCCATTTCCTCCAGCAATTGTAAAATGCACTGCATTTTTCCCCATATTTTCCTCTTCTGTTGCCTTACCCGCCGGGAAGCATTGTCCCTCTGCTGAGTGCTTGCTCTCACCCGGGGGTCGTCATCCTGTACAATATCTCCATTAGCCAAAATCCGCACCATCCTCAGGGTCGCACAGTGTAGCTACCCAGTCACACCTGTAACACAGGAAAAAGTGCTCAGAGCAGTGGTTCAACCTTTTTAGACTCAAGGCACCCCTTGTTAGACTCAAAAACCCCCTCAGAAAATGCCAGGTTCATTTTCACTCTTTTTTTTTTCCTACAGAAAAATAATAGAGCAATTCTTCTGTGGCAAAGAACTCAGAATGACCACAGCAGGGCAGAATGTTAGTTTAACAATATTAATTTATCCTGTGTATCATGTTTGCACACCTAACAGTGCTCACATTGCATGGCACCCTGCAGCACCTTTGAAAGGATCTCAAGGCACCCCAGGGCACTGCAGCACCCTGTCTTAGAGGGAAAGTACCCAGAGAGAAAGCTCAGGGCCCTATCAGACATTCAACACTGATAAGAGGGAAAACAGGGCCATGTAAAACAAATTAACCATCTTGGGCCAAACTGCAATAAAAGCAAGTTTTCCCCAGCCTTTGCATGACTGCACAAGGGCCTCTGAGGAGTGTAGGTAGTGCTCACTCCTGCTGCTTGCCACAGAGCAGATAGAATAAAAGGGATTTAGGGGCAGGGAGCAGTTGGGGCCATCACCCTATAAACATATTGTTATGGACACAGCAAAAGTCCCACTGCCAGAAACTGGAAAAAAAACCTACTCTGAATATTGAATCCCCAGGGGAAGAGATATCTGGCTTGCTTCAGAAGAGCTAAGAGAAATAGCAACTGAAAGTATCATATGAACACAGAGTTTGAAACTGCAGTAATGTCCTCAGATCTCCCTTCCTACCACCAGCAAACCTCACAACTATTTTGCAAGTCTGAAGAAATCTAAAATAAACTTTCCCTCTTGCAAGAGGAAGCCTCTAAGAATCAGAATCGTAAGTATATGTATGAGGGCTCTGCAGAGCAGTATATTTTGCGCTAGAATTTAATAAATATACATTTATCCTGGTAAGAATGAACATCTATAACAGCCCAGGAAAACCAGTGAAGACCATGGGTAGGTGTCAGGAATCTAGTCACTCAACCTGTGCCTCGTTATAACTCAGCATGCATGAAGCAGTTGGCTTAAAATCTCAGCAGACCTGTACTTTTGCCATTAATTCAAAGTAGTTTTTAATCCAATTAGAATCCTGCAGGAGGTCGCCAAGGGCCAGCACCACACACTGCCTTACCCCATGCATGAGGGACTGCTCTTTCACCCCAGGACTGTTAGCAGCACGTTTCCCTTCTCTGAGAGCCACCAGGCATTCAGAGTGGCCTGTAGCCCTGTTTGCCTTTTGGATTTGAAAGCTGATCTTTCCCATCCTGACAGACCCGTGCACATGCTGACCACACTACTGATGCTGTGCAGATGGATCTAAGTCCTTCCTCTGTCACAACCATGGCTTGGATCAGCCTGGGCACACGGTCTGCTAGGATCCACACAGCAGGTTATCCCTGCAGCCTCTGGGTTTTTTTACATAGCTGTCATTTCGCCAAGGAGCAGATATGAGAAGGCACGGAGGGAAGCAGAGACTCTGCAGCTCCCTGAGAAGGTGCTCTGCAACCTGCCAGAAAGAGCAGACTCACCTTTGCGATTCTCTCCCCGTTTACGCCATCCAGGGTCCTGCTTCTGTCACGGACACTTGCAGCCAGGCTGGTGCTTCCCCCAGGCTGACGACACAGGAAGCTGAGGGGATCGAGGGAGAAGGCAGCTGCTCTTCCAGACAGACTCTCCCAGACAGAGCAAATCCCCCTTCAGGCTCCACAGCAAACTGCAGCTCTGGCGGATTCAGAGCTCTCTACACAAGTGCCCTCTGGCCACGGTTGTCCTGAACCCCTGCTCCTTGCCACATGTTTGCTGACACTGGGATGCTGATCCAGCAGTCAGAGCAGCCCTGAGACTTCAGCTTGATAAATCTGAAATCTGGGCATGGCAAGTGCCCTTGGCCCAAAGAAAAAGTGGGAAAGGACCCCAGGGACATGGCCCTGCTGGCCACAGCCTAAGGAGTCCTCTGAAATTCAAGCCATATGCCTCCAAAGCCACAGCGCGTTGCTGATTGTCACAGAGCTCTCCCCCATCCCACAACCCAGTGTTGCAAGACAGTTGAAGAACAAGCCTCCAGCTGATTTTCTAGCATAGGACAAATTCACAAACCAGATTTAGGATTGAGTTTGGGGCCAGATCATTAGAGTTGAAGACCAGCTTGTTGACCTAAGCAAATGTTGAACCAGTAATCAGTTCAAAGTTGTTATTAGTGCCAGTTAGTGCACTTGAGTTGTACACAATTTGGCACAAGTTTCTCAGACCAAACTAAGTTTAACACTTTTAGCAACCTAGATCTCATTTCCAACCAAAGGCTGGCTAGAACAAGGTCTGAGGACACCTGAATAAAGTTTGGTAGCAGTTTGTGAGGCCAGGCAAAGCTTAATTTAGACCCTAGTTTGTGAGCCCTGACTAGTGGCAAAGTCAATAGCAGTTCCTGGGTTCAGGTGAGCTCTGGACTGCATCACAGTTCGGTAACGTGGTTTGTTCCATCCACACAGCCAGGAATGTAACATGGTTTAATACATACTACCAGGTTCTTCTAATACAGTCAGGTCTTCTGATGCATTAAGTTATCTGCTCTAGACAGGTGCAATCAGTTTCTCCTGGAGTCCAAATTATCCTGTGAACAATTCCCATTTTCTAGATCAGAATATGATATGGGTTGGGCCCCAGGCATGTGTACTGGCATAAAGACAGGCTATATATTCTCAGTCAGACCTTTGGAGTCTTCTCAGTTGAAATCCACCATAGAAGTGAATTGTGGCTAAGAAAAGGAGGAGGGTGATCCTTGCATTTCCTCCTTCTCAGGGAAGCAGAGCATCCAGGATGGACTCTGACAGAGATGGACCCTCTACACTGGAGGCCCTCATTGTCAGCCCAAGTGATGGAGCTAATCCTCTTAACAGATTGCCACCTTCTTTTCTAATAGACAAAAAGCAAAAGGGAAGTAAGGAAAACTGCCTTGGAGTTTGAGGCCACAACATTAATCCCTTTCCCTCATTCCTTCAGAAATAAAATGATCCTTAAGGAGACAGCATCAAGCACTTTCAGCCACACATTTTACTCACTTCTAAAACTGAAGTGAATGTTGCAGATGACCTCTGGCTCCAGGAAATCCCTTCAGGTCTGGCTTTAAAATCTGTTTCACTCGCTCTGTGTATTTTTTCACTACACTGGCTTTTGCAGTCCTAGTCTATCCTGACAGCTCCTCACCAACCACAGGGTTTGTCTATAAAGGCTGGGCAAGCCATACCTTCCAATTATGTCATATGATGGTATTTAGGTCTAAGCATAACTTTGGATTTAGAGTTTGGAGCTGTAGCTACACTGTAGAACACTATCTTGTTTACTGATGCTCCAACTGTTTGGGGCCCATTCTCCACTCTGTATGAGGGAGAGAAAACTTAAGAGATTCCTAAATCAAGAACTAAAACTAAAATACATCCCTACTTATTCTTCCAAAATTTGCCTTTATCCTTTAGCAGTCAAGTCCCCCAAGAACCAAATTTGTTTGTGGGTTTTTTTGGTGTTGCATTTTCTTTCATTTCAGATGCCAGGGATCCCACTTTAAAAAACAATATAGCTTAGTCTGGAGAATGTATTATGTAAACGTTTGGCCCCTACAGATTGTGAGTTCAAGTACCTTCCCCAGAGTTCAGTAGTGTTGCTTGTGAAAATATAGTTATTAATCTGGCCACAAGAGGGCAGCCATATTGTATGTGGAATGCAATTCCAGTCTACAGAGATTGTTAACAATGAATAAAATAAATATGAAAATGAGGCACTAGTTTTAAAGTTTTGTTCCAATTCTTCATAGCTAGGCAAATGTCTATGTACAACTCCATGAAATTCAGAGTTAATCTACTATATTTTCCCTATTCCAGCAAATTCAGGTGTAGATTAGAGTGCTTAATAAAAGTATTTTAATATTCTGTAAATGGAACACAAAAGATAGTCTGATTCTTAAAATAAGATGTGCTAGCAAAAATATGACAATTTATCAGGACTTCTGTCACATGGGAGCAGTTCCCCACTATTCCCAATCATGTTCAATCCCCATAGTTTGCAATGGTAATATTCTTCATTTAACTTGGTTTTTGTTCACAATAAATGACCTTCACTACAAATAGTTTTGGTGTAAAGGACCCTAAAATCCCAATAAAATGCAAACTTTTAAACATAACTTCTTGTACTCAGCCCCAGTCTTCAATTTTAAAAACTTACTGTGAACTAATAAATTCACTGCAGTCAAAAGATTACAAAACTAGCTACCAAGGTGAGCACTTGCTTTTGGGGATTCAGTTTGCCTCAAGTAGCACACCCAAAATCTGTAGACACTCTTGAAAACGTAGAACATCTTTAATCTCTCCGTTGTGGAGAGTGGTGTCCTGGATGCAGATCCTCTGCAGGAAATGTTGAACTCCCATAACTCACCCTATGGGAGCAGGCCAGTCCTGCAGGGCAGGAGGAGCTGTGCTTCCAGAGCAGCATGGGGTATTGTCAGGGAAGCCTCTAGTTGCAGCTGCCTGCTGCAGTGTGAATAGTTTCACAGCTCACCGAAGAGACGACTGAATTTAATTCAAGATGAATGGGTGCCTCCCTGATACAGATGACATTTTCATTGCAAACTAACAAGGGGAGAAATCCAATTACATCACAAAGGGGCTCCCTAATAGGCCATGCAGCTTGGAGAGTGTGTGTGGGGAGGGAGAAGAGGCGAGGAGGCGTTCTCTGAACCCAAGTCTGGGTAGTTGAAGGGGGGCGGAGGGAGATCTGTCGTGTCCCTGTATCAGATAGGAACAATGTGGGCAGCGTTCCGGCAGAAGGAAGGACAGGGCCTCGCAGGGGACCGCCTGGTGCAGAAGCACTGGATTCAAACCAGACAGATGCCAGGGGTCACGCTTTAAAAAACAAAACAAAAAAGACCCTACAAAAAATTCTTACTATATTAGAAAAACAAACTGGCTTCACATTCTGAGATTTCTAAACCACAGAAGAACAATGACTTAAAGTGACCAGCCTGTCTAGATCCTAGGGCTTTATCTCCTAAAAGTCTCAGCACCTTTTCACTCTCACTGCTCCTCACCTCTATCACAAATAGCTGTTCTTTTGTCTCAAGGAGGAGAGGGGAGGGGAGAGGAAAACTACTGTCTCACCCGGACCTGGGAAACTTATTCATAAAGATGATGGCTGTGAAATGTCTGCAAATGAGTCTCAGAAAAGTGGGGGTATGGCACAGGAAAAAGGCAGAGGGGAGTATCTATAAATGAGTGCCTCTTGGTCTTATGGTGAGGAAAAAATCATATTGTGGGGAGGTAGGAGCTTGGAAAATTATTAAGAAGCAGGAAGGGAAATAGATTACAAATTCTGCTGTCTAGGCCCTGCCAACCTGAGATGCAGTAGTGACATCCCTGAAAACAAATAGCTTCAGGTGGAGTCAGGACCAAACTGAAAGAGGCAGCCACAAATATAACTTGACCCCAGTCCAAGCTTTAAATACCAACAGGGCCAATTTAAAATCAGTGGGGTAGCTGATAAGCAGCCACTGGAACAAGTGCATGTATGTTGCTGTGTTCTGAGTAAGTTCCGAGCAATAAAGAATCCATAATAAAACTAAGCTGCAGTAACCAGGCTTTGTGTGTGTTGTTGCAAGATTGAGAACAGGCTAAGTCATAGCACAGGATGAACAACTTAGGCAACACCTTCTTGAATGAGAATTAAATATGATCATTAAATAGTGAACAGAGTATCACACGGGGTGCCAGTTAGAGACATGCATCTTGAAATCTGTTATCACTCATAGAAAACAATCTGGCCTCATCCTCTGAGTGGTGGTGACAGTCCAGGTAATATTGCAATGGCACATAGGAGTGAAAAAGCATGTGAATCCTATTCATCCCATGATCTCCAGCCTTCTTAGAGTCCTTCCTAAGAAGGTCAACAAGCAGCACTGCAAAAACACCCCTTAACTTAGAGACTTCTCTCCTGTTACTGACCAGAACATAGCAACTCTATGCTAAATGATGCTCTAATGCTGCTCCTACTAATTTCAAAGGAGCAGGGGAAAACCCTGCACATAGCTGCTGACATTTACAAAAGGCTGTGCAGATACAAGTGGTCTGTTGCATGCTTTAGCTGAGGCTTATTG